>NC_087497.1:3541118-4194054 GCF_036417665.1 Passer domesticus | reverse complement strand
CAGGAGCAGCTCGCGGGGTTTGACCTTGTTATTTATGTAACACAAAGCTCCTTTCCTCTCTTCATGCACTGCCATGAGCCAGGGGCTGAGACCCCCACAATGTGGCCCTCAGGGGTCTGTGGGCCCGTGGCAATCACTGGGCTTTGGGGTCCTTGAGCTGCTGTGAGGGGCAGGGGGTTGGCCTGGGTCCAGCTGTGGAACAGGCTCCCCAGGGATGTGGTGGAGTCAGAATCCCTGGAAGTGTTCAAAAAACAGACGTGGCACTTCAGGGCACGGCTTAGTGGGCATGGGGTATTTGGTTGAAGACTGGACTTGATCATCCTGAAGGGCTTTTCCAATCTCAATGATTCTGTGTGCCTGGGCACAGGCTGGTTTGGGGTCTGACCTTGACCAAGCTGCCCTGGGTCTGTGGGCTCTGCCCTCCAGGGTTATCAGCTCAGCCCTACAGGGCCCAAAGCTTCTGAAATTAAAGGCAAAGCAAAGACAAAGGTATCGCTGCTGTAATCCAAACCCAGGCCCAGGTCAGGATCTGCCTGTGGGTTGTGAGTGCCAGACTGGCAATATCAGGAAATATGAAGAAATAGCAATAAAAGTCGTCTTGTTCTTGTCCCTGGCTCACAGTACACGGAGCAGTGAGAAATACCTTTCTGCAGTTGTTGACAATGCATGTTTGAGGCTGAAATATGCTTCTCTGGCAAAAGCCCACATATTTAACCCCGGTGGGCACTGGCAGCTCACCCTGTGAGTCCAGAGCAGGGCATCGGGGAGGGCAGTGGAACTTCCCAGCCTGCTGGGCACAGCAGCTCAGGAGATGCTGCTGACACTGAGCAGGATGTGAGGGTGATAAGTGTTGAGTGTTGAAATGAAAGCTACAGTGAGAGCAAAGGACCTGCTGCAGCTCTGCGCCGTGCCAAGCCTCCCACTGCCTTATCAGTGCTTCCCTGAGAACCACGGCTGTGTTGTCCTGACATTAAATATTCTCCTTGGTGATCCATATCTCCTCCATTTCAGTCTCAGCGCCCGAATGCTCCAGCCCTGATGCACACCCTGGATTCACACTCCCAGCCCTGGAGCAAAGCCAAAATCTCCAAAGGAAAAATGCAGCCAGAGCTTCCAAGTTTCGTGGTGAAACCACATGATTTTGATGGGAAGCCATAAATCAGTCCCAGGCTCTCTCAGCCTCTGGTAACTTCTTAAAACAAACCTGGGCTGAATTCTGGGTCTTGTAATGAAATCTGAAAGCAGGTGAATTGGCTGCAGGGTTTGTGCATCACCACAAGTGAGTGCACAGAGCAGCCTCGTCTGCCCTGACTCTTCTGAGTGGGTTCAACTACCCCACAAATGATGGGGCACAACCAAATCATCTTCCACCTTCTGTGGTATCCAAGGAGAGAAGGGGCCTGAGTGCTGCCCAGTCCCTGCAGCACTGCTGAGACCTTCCCAGCCCTGGGGGCACGCACAGCACTCTGACAGGACAGGGAACACCCCAGCACTGAGATGGGCACGACCTGCTGCCCTGCCCTGCCAGGAAAATGGGGAAAAGGGCAAATCCTCACATGGCTGCAGGGATGGGGACAGTTCCCTGAGGTGGTCTGGCCTCAGGGCCTTAGGTTTCGGCACAAAACAAAGTGAAGGCTCTTATTTGGCTAATGTGCCTCGGAAGAAAGGCTCTATCCTTGTTTGCTCCCACTGCTGCATTGTCTGTGGATAAAGGCAGGGATAGTTCTCATCTGATATGGCAATATCATCTCGCCCATCTGGACAGGGCTCTTTACAAGACCCTGCTTTAGAATTTAGATCCCTGGGAACTTGGAAGGCAGCAGTGAAACAAAACCCTCCACCAGAACAATAAAGAGGCTCTCAGCGACAGCCAGAGCTCTGTGGGGCAGGCACAGGAGCACTGCGAGGTCCCAGGGGTCCAGCATTGCCAGGCTGCTCCAGCGTGCAGCAGGTTTGCACAAATCTGCTGCTTTGGGGCAATTTCTGGGGCCACATCCTGCCTGGGGAAGGCAGAACTTGGGCTGGGAGCGCTGCGAGAAATAAGGACTCAGGGTTTTGGTGCAAAACAGCCAAGCTGGGCAAGGCACTGTATCAGTCACTGCATCCACAGCAGGTGGACACTGGAGTTGTTGTCCTCCTCCCTGACTGCACCCTGCCAAGCCCCGTCCTGGATGGAGGCGCCTGGAAGAGCCTCTGAGGACAAACATCTCCAGATGGGCCAGCAGGATGGGCTCGGCCCCAGGGAAGGTCACAGAGACCAGACCTGGCTGCTCTGCAGAATTTGGCTGCAGTTGCTGCCTGTGAGCTGGAGCTTTGCTCTGTGAACTCGGCTGACACTGGGCCAGAGGCACTGGGAGCACTGGGCTCAGGGAACAGCAGACACCCTCACACTGCCACCTTTGGTCCTTTTTAGGACCCATCTCCCACCTGCAGCCCCCAGCCAAGCTCAGGAGCACTTCAGGGGGGCAGCAGCCGTCAGGAGCTGTGGGGTCCCTGCTCTTGGGATGCTCCTGCAAGAACGTGGGAGAACAGGGCAGGATGTGGCTTTGGTGAAGAATCCAGCTCCTGCAGCTCTTTGGAGCAGATCAATGCCCAGGGGTGAGCCAGGCTTTTGGGGAGCAGAGCATCACATGGCAGCAGCCAGGCCAGCCCTGCCCCCCCGGCCCTGCAGATGTTTCCCGGAGCGCTGCCATCCCCGCAGCCCTTCCCGGCCGGGATGGATCCCGCGGCTTTGAAGTCTGCAGCCGATGTGCAGGGTTATGCAGCCAGAGCAGACAGCCCTGGGGAAGAGCCAGGCAGCCAGGGATGTGACTCAGGAGCGGCTCCGGTGACAGGGGGAAAAGGAAAAGCGGTTTATTATGTCTGTGCCGGCGTCCAAGTCGCCAACGCAGGGAAGCAACGTGCAGCTGAGCCCTGAGCAGGAGGGGAGAGCTGCTGCTCTGGGGTGTCACCCCTGTCCCACCAGCCACCCTGAGGGTCCCAGTCCCACTGGATTACTGCAGGACACAGCCAGGTTCCAGCAGAACCCTGCCCTGCTCCCCAAATGTCCCCAGTGTGTTTTTTGCACAGGGAACCCCTGAGTGCAAAAGAGGGGATGGGCATGAGTCAATCCCACCCTGCCTTTGTTAAGTCAGTTAATTACCCTCTCTAATTAGCTGTGACAAAGTGCATGGAGGACTGGGGATGCTCAGAGTCTAGTGCATGCCCAACAGAGTCGATGGCCTGCACCCTCTCCCAGAGGGAAAAAGGTGGGATTGAGAAACTGAGGGAAGACAAATTCATTTTGCTGTCTTTTTATCCCTCTCTCTTCTGAGCTATGAGATTTTATTGTCACAGATATTTTCTTTAGCGCAGAGGAATGGAAACTCTGCTCCTTCCTGGGCTGTGGACAAGATGAAATAGGAGACAATGACAGAGGGGACAGACAGGACCTGCCCCACGCCCTCCCCACCGGGTTAATGCCTTTTGCAGGTGCCACTGCCCAAATCCCCTTGATCCGCAGCTGTAGCAGAGTGTGAGGAGCCTGCCTGCTGCTGGCCATGGCACCCAGGGCCCAAGGAGGAGGTTTTGTCCCTCACACCACAGAGCCAGCGAGCAGACAGAGCATCCAAACCGGGCAGTTTCACCTCCACCTCCCCGGGAGAGGCTGCACCGCGCTTGGATGCACCACGCAGCGCCGGCGTCCCGTGATGGATCAGCACTGGAAACAACACCCTGCTAATCTGCCTCCCCAGCAGCCATAAAACTGTCTTCCAGTTCCTTCGGAGAGGATTTACAGTGGTGCAAAGCGTCCTGGAGCAGCTGGCAGAGGAGAGAGCTCCCCGTGGTGCTGCCCCCACACCTGGGGCACCTTGTGGCACCGGGCTGATGCCCCCATATCTTGGCCCCCAGCCACTCCATTTGATTCCCCCCAAACTAACACTCCTCAACAGGGACTTGGCAGCCCCTCAGAGCAGCTCAGTGACTCCAGGGTCATGCCTGACCCCAGGAGCCCCTCATTCAGGTCCCAGCACCCCCCAAAAACGCCCCTCTCTGGGCTGTTCCTGTGTCCTGTGCTGAGGGCAGGCAGGGCAGGCTCTGCCCCAATGGGGACAGCTGGTCTGTAGCTGTGGCCACAGCCTTGGTGACCACCACAAGAGGTGGCTGCTCACCAGCCAGGGGCTTTCTGGGCGTGTGACCCCGGGGTGTTGAGCCACAACCGCCGGGCACAGCCCATGCCAGGCCCCTCTGGCACCAGGAAATCTTCCATCACTGGGCACGGGGAATGGGAGCGCTGCCCCTGTGCTCCCCCTGCTCCGTATCCAAGTGGGAAACCAAAAACCCAACGCAAGGCGAGCTGTGCTGAGCCCCTGCCAAGAGCCACGGACAGAAATATCCTTGATTTCACCAAGGTGTGAATAACTTTTGACACTTCTAGGGCTTATTGCCTTAAAAAAATCCCCCCGCAGTCCCCATTCACACTCGGCAGGACTGTGTTTCATATGAATGGAATATATGAATCACTGCAAAGAATTTAAATGCTTCCCTGTACAAAGAAACGCTCCCTCCCCGCCTCTGTGGCCGGGCTCTGCACAGCCTAAAACAAAGGCATGGCAGGAGACGGGACAAATCCCGATCACCAAACTGCTGCCTCCTTGCACAAGGACAGCCTGGCCTCTCAGTTTGGCCCAGTGCAGTGGGGCAGAGCCTCCACCACCTATTCCAGCCCACAACCAACTGCCCTGGCCACAGCACTCGTGGTTTCCGAAATCCCAATGAGCCCCTGACAGCTGCTGGATTCACATCTCTGTGTGCTGTTTGCGTTTTGGCTCTGCTCCCGCTTCTAAACCCCAGTTTTCAGATTGGAACAGGCAAAGAAAATTGCTTTATTGCCATTCCTCTGCCCAGCCTGGGAGCTGGGACAATCCACCGCCCCACTGCTGGGAGATGGGGTCAGCCGGGCTGACGGAAACCAGGCGAGTCCTCCTGCAAGAACCTCTCCCATTTTTTAGCACTTCGGGTTTTGCTGCTTCTTTTCCCTCTGGGCAACAAGGCAAGGAGGAAAAATGTAACTGGAAGCCTGGTTGTTTCCAGCTGTGATGTTTCCCCTGGCATCGCTGCCTCGGCTCCACACACACGGTCGTGTCCAGAGCCCCAGAGGAGTGAGGAAAGCCAAGACAGGGATTCAGGCACCTGGGTTGCATTGGTTCCTAAAAGAGCAGGGACAGGACAGCCCCTGTGCCCCACCACGGCACTGCCCCTGCCCAGGGGGCTCGCAGCCACCAGCCCTGCTGCCAGGTCTGTGTCCTAAATTCGTAGGATCCGGCTCTGAAAGGAGCCGCTTTGTTTCCCAATATCCCTCGCAGACGGATCAAAACTGCATTTTTACAGAAGCAATAAAAATCCCAGGAATTCACCGGCCTTATGATTTATTAAACATGTTCCTTATAGCAAAGCTGCCCATAGATGAGAAATATCTCCGGTAGGTTATTGCCTGGCCTGGGGCTACTGTACAGGGGGGATCTTTCCTGGCTTATTGGGAATGTTCAAAGCTGGAGAACCTGGTAGCTCAGGAGACAATTAACAGCAACACTCTTAAGAAAATAAGCACCTGGTGTTTCCCAAGGTTTTTGTGGAAGGCACCACAGTGCCAGCACCCGGGAATGGTGCTGGTACCCGGGTGCAGATGTTGGAGCTGCAGGAGGGGACGAGACTCCAGGCAGGGCTGGAGCAGTGAGTGCCAGCAGTGGCTGTCCCAAAGGTCACGGCACTTTCCCCAAAACTTTTGTTCTCACAAACATTTCCTAACAGCAGAAAGAAGGGGCTGGGCACTGGGAGACGGCAGAGGCTCTGGGGAGGATTCGCGGGAACGGGACGTGACCGAGGTGGGTCAGAGGAGGGAGAAAGGATGAGAAAAGGTAAAGTGGAGGAAAGCGGGCTCAGACCTGCCCGAAGAGGGATGGCTGGAGCGTCCTGCGGTGCTCCTCGGGGAAAAGGCACCAGAACAGCGGGACTCGTGACTGGGAAATCCACGGGATCAACTCCTGCCCGAGCCCGGCGCAGCCCGCGGGATGCGCAGGGGAGCGGGACCGGGAGCGGGACCGGGAGCGGCGGAGCCCTGAGCCCATCGCGGCGGAGCCCTGAGCCCATCCCGGCGGAGCGGCGCGGACCTTACCTCGCTGCCGTCGGCGCGGCGGAGCGGAGCGGAGCGGCGGGCACGGGCGGCCGCTGGCGGGAGCGGCGGGCCGGGCCGGGCCGGGCCGGGCACCCCGCGGGGCGGAGCGGGGCGGGCGGGAGGGCGGAGCGGGGCCGGGGGCGCGGGAGGTGCGGGGGATGCGGAGCGGGACGGGGGGATGCGGAGAGAGAGGGATGCGGAGCGGGATCAGGGGTGCGGGGGATGCGGAGCGGGACCAAAGGTGCGGGGGGTGCGGAGAGGGGCCGAGCCGGAGCGGGTGCTGCGATTTCTCCCTTTTCCCTCTTTTTTTCCTCTCTCCCCTCGGCGGTCCCAGCCCGGCCGCTGCTCGTTCTCCGGCGCAGGAGGGAGACTGCGCGCACCGCACCCCCGAGAGCGCGGCCCCTGCCCCCGCCCCCCCGGCCACTCCTCGCCACCCCACCCGGGACAGGGGGCCCGTGGGCATGGCTTCCCCCAGACCCTGCCTTTCCCCGAGCAGGGATGCCCTGTGCCCTGGGATGCTGATGCCAGCAGCCACAGGGTGGGAGAAGAGCCCCCTCCATGTGCAGAGCCCCCAGGGCTGGGCGCTGCCCGCCCCTGGCATGGGGTGAATGGGCTCCAACCTCCTTTCCCCTTCTTGGCCCTACGGCAGCCCAGGGCTGGAGCAGCGTTGCCCCCATGCTCACCCAGCGTGGACACAGGGCCGCAGCAGGACAAGATCCCCACTTCTATGGTGGGGAAACCCTGAAAATCCCGTTGCCCTGGGCAGAACAGTTTGGAAATGCGGTGCCAGCGCAGCCGAGTCCTGCTGCCTCGTGTCTTGGCACAGTTTTAAACCACACACCGGGACAGAGCTGCCTCAGTCCCGGGAGAGAGGAACGCCCGCATCCCCCACCTGCTGCCTGTGCCGGGCACCGTGCGCTGCCCGTGCCCGGCGGAGGAGCCGTGGCATCCCGCTGGCAGCCGCGTGCCGGGCACAGCCGGGGCTCCGGGCGCTGCCGCAGCTGCCGGGGTGCGTGGGCGCGGGGGTGCAGGGCCCCGGTGTGCCCCGGGAGGCAGATTAGGGTTGCTCAGGCAACGGGCACGGAGAAAGCCCGTCGGGATGGAGGCCGCTGGGTGCACAAGGGTGTTTGTTTTCTGTATTAAGCGCCTGAGCAAGGGGGGCATCAGACAGCTAATCCCCCCTCAATGCCTTCCCCCGGAGAGCAGCCGCCGTGGGGCCGGACCCTGCTCCCAGGAATGCTGATGTGCTGCGCCCTGCGCGGGCCGATGGGGCTGGGGTCCCCTCCGTGCCCGGAGCAGGCAGGGCTGGGGCTCCACCCGCAGCTGGTCCTTTACCACAGCCCCCAGGGCAGGGTGAGCAGCCCCAAGGCTGCCCCCGGCCAGGCTGAGCCCGGCTGAAGCACAGCCCAGGGTGACTGCGGGGACCGCAGCCCAGCGGGGTGGCTGCTGGCAGCCGCGGCTCTGCCACCACCTCAGCACCACGGCCACGGTGCTCTGGCAGTGCCAGCCCTCCTGCCCACGCCCTCGTCCCACCTGCAGCAGCCGAGCACGGGGCAGAGCGTGCAGGGGCCTCCGCTGGCACGGCAGCTCCCGCAGAAATGAACCAGCCTTGTTTAACCAGAGCTCTCACTGGCAAAGCATTTCCTCTGCTCGGAGGCTCATTTGCCAGCACAGACATTCCTCTGTCCCACAGAGCAAACCATGGGCTGCAGCCTCGCTCCGTGCCGGCCTCTGCTGCCTGCCATGGCTCCTGTGCTGGCTCGTTCCTCCCCAGGGCTGTCCCTGCCCCAGGATGGAGCCTGGGGTGCAGCCGTGGCACCCTGGCCATGCCAGCTCGGCTGGGCTGTGTCACTCTGGCTGCTCCTGGCCAAGCACATGCTTCTTCCTGCTGCCCAGCAATGGTAATTTTTGCTCTGGGGTCTTCTACCACCTCACTGGGTTCTTTCTTTTCTTTTATGTCTTGTGGAGTTACAGCTGCTTCTGACTGCAGCCCCCCGATCCTCTGCTTTGGGTGCTGGTGCACCTGCTCACTGGCAGAGAACAAGGAACTGAAAAAATGGAGGACTTGAGTAAACATTACCAAGCAACACCTGACCATCAATACTCTCACACTAAAGGCAAAACCCAGCTCTGTAGAGCTGCTGAGGAAAATTCTATGAAATTAACTCTATTTCAGCCCAAAAGATATCCAGGTGTGAGCTCACATCTCCCAGCCCAAGGAGGCAGCAATCCCAAACTGAGCAAGGAAAGAGAACAACATCCCAACTGACCCAGTGCCATAACTCTGAGTAACTTATCCTACTTCAAATTTATTTATTTATTTGAGCTAAACAACTGATACCTCTCAGCACTGTGCTGATGGCTCTCCTTCCCAGCAGGAGAGGGAAGCCAGGCTTAGAGTGGGATTTAGTGGCTCTGCTGCCTGTATCCCCTGGCAGCTCTGCACCCACGGCTGTGCCAGGGCTCCAGGGTGTCCCCAGCGTTGTGCTGGCCCTGCCAGGGCCACACTGAACACTGAGAGCTCCACGGCACCCCTGGGCACTGCTGCACCTCAGGGTGCCTCCCACTGCCTCCCAAAATCCCCATCCCAGCCATCCAGCTGCCCTGCACAGGAGGAACAAGAGAGAGGGAAGAGACATAATTCAATCTGGGGCTGAAAAACGCCTTAACTTAATTTCTGTGGGTCACGGACATAATCGAATCAGCGCCGTGCGCTGGAATATCGTTTCCATGTTTCCACAAAGATGGATAATTGTGCTCAGAAAGCCAGCCCTTGGTGCTCAGTGGGAAAATGTGCCATGGGGGTGGGAGGGGGCCAGGAGCTGGACTGGCAGTGCCGAGCAGAGCTGGGCTGTGCTGCTGTGCCCGCTCAGGGCACTGGCACGGGGTGACAAGGGGCTGGGGGCACCAGCCTGGCTGTGCCAGCAGGGACTTGCAGGTGAGAGGTGGCACCACCGGGCAGGGAATGGCTGTGTGGGCGCAGTGCAGGGTGAGGCACGGCTCCGTGTGCAGCGTGGTGCCAGACCCCAGCCTTCGGGAACATTCAGTGATGGATTAAATGCAATCTGACTACCACTGTGGGAGGTTGGAGAGAATTACTTCATACAAATGCACTTCGGAAAGTATTTAGAGTCAAATTTTCAAAAGCCCCTGAACGATTTAAGAGCCAAAATCCCATTTTCCAAAGTCACTGAAGTGAGCAAGAAAAGATCAGTTAGGAAAACACGCGGGCAGACGGGGCCTGGAGGGACGGCCGCGGGTGCAGCACCGCGCCACCACCGGCCACCGCAGCCTCAGCCGGGACACACGAGGATGCATCGGCCTCAGGGAACATCCCTGTGTGCCTTCCCGAGGAATCAGCCCGGGAATTGTCCCGCTGGGGTCAGGGACAGGGCACCACTGCCACCCCCGGCTCGCACCGCCGACCCCGGCGGGGCAGGAAGGGTCCCCGGCGGTAACGGGAGAAGGCAGGGCTGAGCTGGGAACCGCAGGGCTCCTTCCCTCACCCCACAACCGCTGCAGCCTCCGAAAAGCATCTCCAGTTCCCCGCTCAGCATCCTAATGAACCGCAAGGGCAGCTGGGACCCTTTGAGGCAGCAACCATGGAGACTGAACCCCCCCAAAGAGCAAATCCCAAAGCAATTAGCTTTGCAAGGCTCGGCCGGGGCTGGTGGAGGTTCCACATTCCTCGGTGGCTGTAAAGCTCTTTACTGGGATTGTTTTCCTGCGTGAGCCCTGCCCGGGGTACACACGGTGGCTCCGGCTCCCAGCACCTTTGGTGCATGCCACAAAAAAACCCTCTCACGTCGTCTTTTCTCGGGCTCAATCGTACACTTCCCCCAGCAGAAAGCAAAAAGGATCTGAGACAGAATTCTTGCTCCAGGATCCTTTACAATTCCTGGAGGACATTTTTGGAAAGGGAAGGGTTGTATTTACTTTGGCAGCTGACTCTGCTTCTATACACACATGCATGGAAAAACTGCACTCACCTACGGTTTCCAGGGCTCCCTTGTCTGCAGAGCACCAGCCCAGGTGGTAGCTGGCGGCCCCCCGACCTCTGTTTGGAAATGGCACGTGGAATTGGAAGCTGAAGTTTAAATCTCTCCCCAGGGCAGCCCCGGGGGCTGCTGGCCCTTCCCGGGAGCGCTGGAGGGGATGCGGCAGCGCGGAGCTCACGGCAGCCCCGCAGCAGAGGCAGGACCGTCCCCGTGATGCCCCCGTGTGCCCCCACCTGCACCTCCAGCCCTCCCGTGGCTGCTGTGATTAATTCACTGACAGTGGGCTTGGAATAAATCCACTCGTTGGCACGTTGTAAATTCATCACGGGCTGGGGGCGCACATTCCAGCCCACCATAAACACCCCTGGCTCTGAGCTAGTAAATCTGCCCGCAGAGCTGGTGGGTGAAGGGAGTCCCTGGGTCCTGGGGCTGCTGGGGTGACCCCACAGCACCCAGCTGGCTCTGAAAGGAGGTGGTTCAAGAGAGGGGCACTCAGGAGCGGGCTGGCCCAGCTGCTGTCACCCTCCCAGTCTGTGTCCCCTCGCAGGGCCATTCCTGCACTGGTGGGAGCTCCCATGAGTAGTGGGGAGCCATCCCACGGGATGAGGGTCCTGCAGCCTGTCTGGGAGCTGCCCACAGCACACAGGGGAAGTTTGCTGCCCTGGTGCTCTGCCGAGCTGCTGAAACGTCCAGGCAGTAAACCAGCTGTAAAACAGAAAAAAAACCCCAAAACATTTTATTATCCACCAAACAGCTGCTGCTTCATTTTATGGGGGTCATTCTCTGAGGAGGTCAGGCTGGCAGAGCAGAGACATCAGCCCAGGTGTTGGTGGGCTCCAGGCTCCTGGCACCCCCAGCTCAGCTCCCCCAGCCCCCAGAACCTGGCTGGCACTGGGGCCACAGTGGGCACAGACAGGGAAGGGCACTGTGGCTGGGGGTTTTATCAGCTGCACGATTGCTGGGGCTGTCAGCAGGTCCCCCCGGGGAAGGGGGCGTGGGGGGCCCTGTTTGGTGGTGCTGCATCCTGAGATCTGCCTGCAGGGCAGGGCAGAGCCAGAGGGGAGGGCAGGGAGCGGGCACCAGGGCTGGTTCCCATGGCCTTCCCCGGGAGAGGAAGCTGGGGCACAGCTCAGCATCCCTTTCCCAGAGGAAGCCAAGTGCTGGGATGTGGCACTGCCACAGGATGCAGATGCCATCCTGGGGGGCTGGGGCTGCTGCAGCCTGGGGCTGCACGGAGCCTGTTCCCCTGGAGAGCTGAATGCAGGGCTGAGGGTCCCTGGGCCCTCCAGGGATGGTGTCCCCATGGAGGGACGAGCATCACCAGGGACAGACAGTCACAGGGACATGCCAGATGCTGCCCTGCTGCTCCCTGTTCTCGTTCTCCATCCCTTGTGCCCCTTTGCCCATGCTGGTGTGTGCTGTGAGCTCCACACGGGCCCATTTTGGGGACACTGGGATGAGGTTGTGACAGCACCAGGAAGGGGCCTGGGGTCTGTGCCTGCCCCAGTGCAGCACCATGGCCCAAGAGCTCCCAGCAGCTCCAGCCTCTATGAAATAATTTGTTATTTTAGTTGTAAAACAGTAAGTGGCTCCTTTCCAGGAGGAGAAGGGAAAAGCCAAACAGCCCCACTCCTGCTAATGACTGAACCAGTCAGTCAGCACGGGCAGGACGGGCATGGCAGCAGGACCCGCCTCCCCTGTGTGCCCTGTGACACCCCTGTGCCCCCTGTGACACCCCTGTGACACCCCTGTGCCCCCTCTGACTCCGCTGTGACACCCCTGTGCCCTCTCCATTGCCCTGGAAGGCCACAAGGGCTGAGCTAATGATGAATGACCAGGGCTGGCACCCTCAGAGGAGCTGCTGCTCAGGGGCACGCTGCAGGGACACAGCCTGCCTCACCGTGGATGTCATCACGGGCTGCAGGGATGCTCTGTTTCAGAGATGACAGTGGAGCTCAGTGTGCCCAGCACAGCCACTCCCCATGGCTGTCACCAGCACGTCCCCAGGCACAGCAGGGAGGTGACAGCAGCCCAGCTTAAGCCAACCAAAGCTGTCACAACCTCACACCCCTCATGGCCCGTGGTGGGTGCTGGGACACGTTTCCCCATCTGAGCCTCAAAGGGGATGGGAAGCCCCAGGAGGGAGGTGGGGATGGATGGGATTGTGTTGCTCCTTAAGCAAGGAGTGGGTGCCATTTGCTTCTTGGCAAATGACACCCCCAGGGATGGGGACACCAGGAATGCCCCCTCCTGTCACTGTGAGCAGGAGCCCTGGGGTGCAGCAGGGGCTCGGCAGGGCCCTGCTCAGGGATTTGAGCTCCCAGCAGAGGCTGTGCCTGCTCTGAGTGCTGGGTGTGGACAAAGAACCCAACACCCTTTGGTCAGGGTCATTCCCAGGGCTCTGGCAGCGCTGCTGGGGCAGCCCAGGCATCACTCCCAGAATCTGGCCCTAGGCATCACTCCCAGAATCTGGCCCAAGGCATCACTCCCAGAATCCAGCAGCACCGTGAGAGCTCCAGGGCTGTGCAGGCAACACCCCTCCCGCTGTCAGGTTAGAGACCCGAGTCCTCAAAAATGCAAAAAATGCACCGGGAATCAAGGTTGGCCCGAAGAGTTTTGATCTCTCCGCAGTGGCTGCAGGCTGTGTAAGTGCATCCAGATGGCTCAGACCACACAGACCGGCTCCCAGCGCCGCCGTCACCCTCGGCCACCCCGCCCCGCCCCGCCTGCCCTGCTCCGTCACCCCGGGGCTGGTGGCATGTGCCAGGGGCAGCGCTCGGGGACACGGCAGGGTGAGCTGCAGGTGGTCAGGGTCACCCCTAAGGGGTGATGTGTCCCCTAGGGCTGGTGGCTCGTCATGTGGCTACCAGGGTGGCAGTGGCATGGCCCCAGCTGGGACGAGGGATGTCTGGGGTGAGGGATGTGACGTCCCGTTGTTGTGCTGAGTGTGAGGGTGACCTGAGCACCCTGCAGCCACCAGAGCAGCTGCTGGGAGGTGATGCTGGGCTGTGTCTCAAAACCACTGGCTCTGTCCCCTGGGCTCCAGCACACTCTCTGCCCGGCCCTGATGGGCTCCTCAGTGTGCCAGGTGCCTGCCTGGCTCTGCCACCTCACTGTTTCCATGAGCATTGCGACTGCCACGGCTTCCAGGAGGAGGGAAGATGGCCCTGGTGGTTTGCAGCAGGTGAGTGCTGTGCCTACAGCAGCTGGGGCAAGGCAGATCTGTGCTCATTTTGGTGCTTTTGCTGCATCCCAGAGCTGAGGAAGGAGGGATGGAAGGACAGATGAAGGCTGGCACACCCTGGCCTCGAGCTGTTCCCCAGAGATGTCTGATCCCAGCTCAGTGCATCTGTTCTGGCCCCACTGAGGGCACTGCTGCCCATCCTCCTCTTCCTGCTCCCCAGATCTGGTGAGCAGGTGATGCTAAATCAGACAAAGGCTCATTTTGACCCACCAATCACATTACTCATGCTCAGAGGCACAGTGGGAACAGGGCTGCTGAGACAGTGCAGGTGCTTGGACTCAGCCAGGGGTGCTGGAGTGGGCAGAGGGACACAGACAGGGCTGGGGGTCCCTCCTGCCCATATTGGGGCCCCCAGAGCACCCTGGTGCTGCCAGTGCTGTCTCCTGGTCTCATTCCTTGCAGGAGAGGGAATGTGTTTACCCAGAGCTTGCTCCTTAGGGAGCAAACCCGCAGTGGCTTTTGGCAAAAAGCAAGAGCATTTCTAGGGAGTTCAGAATTTCCTTTCCTGAAAGCCAGCTCCCAGGAAGGAAAACATGTTTTGACCAAAAACTGATGCCCAGTTCTGTGTGTTTAACTGAGAACAGAAGACGCAGTGCTGGCAGTGAGAGTGCCTTGCCCAGCTCTGCTCCTCCCCACCAAGGACACCAGGTCCCCCCGTGCAGGGGACCAGGGGCTGTCCCCAGCTGGAATCACCCCAGTGCCAGCCCAGCTGCCAGCGTGGGGCTCACGTGGTGCCTGGTGGGGATGCTCCCAGCATCCAGCGTGTTCCTCTGCCGTCACCTCCCATCACCTGGAGCAAGTCCTGGTGCCATCCCTGCTGGCCTCCCGGCTCCTGGTCTCAGCTGAGCACCTCAGGCTGGGCTCCCCCTCCCCTGCACTGCCCACCAAACCGAGGAAGTCGCAACCGCAGAGCTCTTGAAAGCATTTTTTTGGTGGAGACCACCGGTACTGAGAGATTAAAATTGCTGTTGTTTCTTCCATTACTCAGCTTTCCTGAATTATGGGGTGTAATACTCAGGGAGTGGGAATAATTAGGGGAGAACAATGGCAGGCTTGAAGGCTTAACTACGCCTGTGTGGTACTGCCGGCCAGGCCAGCCTGCTGTCACATTTCTCTAGGCCTCCATTTTCCACAGCCCCTGCCAAGCCCTTTCCACCACGGTACCCGCTCCGACTTCCTCATTCCTGGGGCTCTGCTCCCCGGAATGCCCCGGTTAACGCTCGGCTCCCCGGCTCCTGGACAGCCAGCACCCACAGCAGGGGCTGGACGTGCTTGAAAAACAGCCTGGACGTGGCACTGGGTGCCAGGGTTTACTGAGGTGTCAGGGAACAGGTTGGACTCAGTGATCTTGAAGGTCTCTTCCAACCTTGTGATTCTGTGATTCTGTGGTTCTGTGATTCTGTAATTCTGTAATTTTGTGATTCTGCGATTCTGTGATTCTGTAATTCTGTGGCTCTGCGATTCTGTGATTCTGTAATTCTGTGGCTCTGTGATTCTGTGCCTCTGTGCCCTGCCTGGCAGGGATGCAGAGCCTGGGGGATGCAGGACTGTGGGACAGAGGGGTGCTGAACCCTGGAGTGGGGGAGGCTGGGGGTGCAGGAGGCAGGGCAGCCCCACAGCCTCCGTGTCCCCTCCAGGCCCCTCAGCACGAGGCAAGCCGAGGTCCCACCAGGTCATCCCAGCGCTCCACGCTCGAGGAAGCCGCTGGATTTCTCCCCTTGGCAGGGAACACCCTGCAGCTCCTCGGTGGCATCTTGCTCAAGAGCCTTCCCAGCAATGGCTCGGCGCTGCGGGGCCTGGGGAGCAGTGACAGCGCTGGCCCAGAGCTTGGGCAAGAGGCCACAGTGCTGGTCCCAGCCCCGGGCAGGCGCTGGCTCCAGCCGGGGCACGCGGGCAGCTCTGGGGGGCTCTGTGCCTGCCATGGGACAGGGACGAGGAGCCACAGCCCGGGGCAGAGCCAGCCCAGTCCTGGCAACTTCTCCCCGAGCTCTTGGATGTCAGCGCTGGCGCTAATTAAAATAAAATCAATATTTTTTTGCTGTAAAAAGAGACATTGTTCTGGCGAGCACTTTCCCCCGAGTCAGCTCCTGTGTCTGTGGGATGGGCAGGGAGAAGCCAACGGGATCCTGGGGCTGCAAGGAACGTCTGGGGCTTCGCTGCATTCGGGGAGGGGATTGGTTTTAAATTTTCAAATTGTTTTCTCATTTCTCTGTTAACTGGACTGTTTGGAAGGCTTGACTTCAGCCATCTCTGGTCATCCAGGCATCTGGTTCAGTCCTGCTTGTGGTGAGCCACTTGCTGTGGCAGGGACAGGATGGGGTTGGGGATGGGATTGGTGTTGGGGGGCGGGATGGGGTCAGGGACAGCCTGGCTCATTAGGCGTCCATTTTAATTAATGTTTTCTGGGCAGGTGGCTCCCCTTGAGCTTATCAGAAACCCACTTTTCTCCTAGAATTCCTGATCTCTCAGGAACTCCTGTTTTCTCTCACAAACAGCCTCAAGACTTAATTTTTCTGCTGAAAAACAGCCTGAGTGGAATCATATTTTAGTTACTGGACACTTCGAGGAAAATTCCCATAGCTACCAATTGGGATTGTGCCTAGGATGGGAAGCCACTGATGCCTGCAATCAGTCATCTCACAGCCCTGCAGCCAGGGGTCCTGAGTGACCACTTTGACCTCTCCTGGGCTGCAGCAGCTGTGCCAGGATCTCCCTCAGAGCAGAATTCCTCTGGGAGCCCATCCTGCCCGTGACACCCAGAGGACCCACGGTGATGATGATGATGGAGCCTGGGCTGACACCCCCCACCCCACAGGGCTCTACCTTCCACCCTTGAGAAGATGCATCAATGTGAGTATTTTGCTGAACTCGAGGGGAATTTCTCACAGGTCTGTTCCTTTGTGCAGGCTCTTTATGTCCATGTGTGTGCAGGTTACTGATGTTGCTACTTTACATTTATAATTCAATTAGAGTGATGGTTATAGAAAATCCCATTTGAGCCATTCTGCATGAGTTAAATGATTCAATTGATCAAGTGCTACTATTGCTGTGTTAATGAGGTATTGTTATGATTAAGTGTTGGTAAATCCTTTAGACTTAATCCATTGATCCAATCTGAGGCTAAATTTAGCAAGGGGATCCTCTCTGTGCCTGGTGACTCAGCTTGGGAGTGTCCCTTACCCCCTTGCATTCCTGACTTTTTCCTCCCTTCCTTTTTCTCTCCCCATTTCCACCTAATTCATTGTAGACTGTTTTAAATCCTATTTTTCTTAGTGTGATTTATCTACACTATAAGAAATAGACAAAATTATATCAAACCTGCTTTTGCCAGCAATTCAGCCCCAAACCCCTCATTCACCACAGCCTCAGGGAAAAAGCAGCCATTCCAGAGGCTCCCTTACTTGGAAGCCACAATTAAAACTATTTTAAAAGCAAACAAACATTTCTCATCGAAATTCCTGCCTGGCTCTCGTTGTGGGCCAAGGCTGCTCAGCACCAGCAGCTTCCTGAGCTGCCTCTGGGCAAACCCACCATGCTGGGCCCTCAGAGTCCTGGCTGCAGCTGGGAAAATGGAAATTTTCCTGAGGAAATGCAGGAGGGCTGGAGCAGCACTGCCCTGCTGCCCTGGGTTCCTAGGGCCCAGTGAGCTCATGGGTTTGGTGTTTATGGTGCTAAGCTGGGGCCTGAGCTGCTCCCACCCCATGGGCACTGCAGCAGTTTTGGGGGACACCGTGTCCCTGTGCCACATCCTGCACCACTGGCACCTGGGGGTGGCTTCCAGAAGGGAATGGAGGTGCTGCTGGTGCTGTGGTTGGAATTATTGGGGTTTGGGGGTGTGGGGGGCAATGAGGTATGGGGGATGGACTGTCCCACGTGGGGAGAACACCAGCGTCCTCACTGGGTCGTGCCATGGGGCTGGGAATGGTGGCGTGGCCAATGTCACCCTCCTTCCTTGCAGCTGGGTCACCCCTTCATAGTTTTGCACAGTTTTGCACAGTTTTGCACAGTTTTGCACAGTTTTGCACAGTTTTGCACAGGTTTTCTCCACTCCTGTGGTTCTTCACTGGTTCTGTCCCAAACCCCTCCCTGGTCACCAACACCTGCCCTGGGACACTCCACAAACCCAGCCCTGGGATGCTGGAGCAGAACCCACCCCGTGGGACAGAGATTTTGGGGTGCTGAGTGAGCCCAGGGCTTTGTTCAATAATGCTTAAAATGTTTTGAGAACCTTGGAGTAAAAATCTGACTGAAGTGTTCTACAAACTGCACTAAACTGAACCCAAAAAAAAACAGGCCAAAAAACGGATGTTAACAACTAAATAAACCTTCAGAGTGGTGCCTCCAGAGTGTTTGACACAGAAAAGGCTGGAAGGTTCTAGGAATCTTCCCCAGTCCAGCACCAGGACAAGGATGGGTGTTTTATGTGGGCACAAGTCCAAAATGTACCAAAGGATGGTTTCCCACCTCCTTCCTGAGGTAAAAATCCAAGCTCACAGCCAGGAAATTGCTGCACCAGAGGGTCTGGGAGCTGCACTGCAGGAATTCCCAGGACATGGGCACGAATCAGTGATGGCTGGTTCCAGCTGGGGTGTCCCTGGTGGGCTGCAATGGTCCGGAGAGCTCAGTCCTGCTCAGCACAGCCTGCCCGAGCTCCCAGGCAGCTCCCAGCCACACGCTGCCTTAGCAAGCTCAAGAGATACCAGCTCTCAGGGATCATCAGTCATTTGTGATATCAGCTCTCAGGGATTATCATTCATTTGTGATTTCAGCTCTGCAGCTTGCTAGGTGCCAGGCAGATGCAGGGAGAGAGAGGAGAAGGATGTGTGAGGTTCTGAAGGATTCTTTATTGGGGTTTTCCATGAAGGTTTTCAATGACAGCTCTTCTGCTGAACTGGGCAGAAGTAGGGGTTTATATAGGGTACAGGGGTTTTAGGAATTGTACAATAGTAAGGATCAAGGGAAAGTGAACGATGGGCTTACAGAGAGATAAGCAAGGTCCGAAGGTGGAAGAGAGAGCCTTCTAAGGTCCAGCCATCATGACTTGGCATTTTTTAGGCTGCTGAACCCCAAAGAGCCATCGCAGGCCCTGGGCCTGCTACAAATCAGAGTGAAGAGCAGAAAATAAGGGGCTGGTGTGAGCTGGCACTGCCTAAACGGCCACATTGAGCACAAAAAGCACCTCGGACACCCAGGAGCAGGGCAGGAGGAGCTGAGATGAGCAGCTGCTCTTCCTCCCTGCACGTGTCCGCGCGGTTCCCTGCTGGCTCCCACAGGGCTGGATCCGCTCCGCAGCCGGGCAGAGCGTGGGAGGAGGGTGCCGATCCCGCTTAGGAAACACGAAACAATACCAGAGGAACAATGGAGCTTCCTTCCCGTCACCCCGAATACCAAACGCCACCAGAATGTGGCTCGGCTCCGAGCGGCGCTGCCGGGGCTGCTGCCGTGTCCTCTGACCCCAGGGAGGAACTGCAGACACCTCCTCCTCTTCCTCGCCCTGGCAAGGGATGCTGAGGGAGGGTGGGTGCCAAGGAGTGTCGCCAAAGGGCTGCCCTGACCTGGCGCTGCTGCCAGAGGCATTCCCAGCTTTGGAAACTGCGTTTGGGCCAGGGCAGGGGGGTGCAGCGTGGCCCTGCCTTGAGAGAGGATTTGGTCAGCTGTTCCAGGGTAGCCAAGCACGTGTTGCAGCCAGCCCAGGGGCCCAGGAGGGGTTATAAAAACATCCAGGTACCCAAAATTGACAGATAATTATCAGCCAGGGAACATGTTCCCATGGTTTGGTGCCCGTGTGGTGCCAGGCACAGGGAGATGCTCGGCCAGGTTGGTCACAGCTGGACACCTGGGGGGAGTTGGATCCACACCTGAGTGGAACCCACAGCCTGGGTATCCCACAGCTGCATGTGGCAGGTGCTTGGGACACAGGGCCAGAGCCCCCTGAGGGGCTGGTACCCCCCTGTCCCTGCTGGCACCATCCTCACCCTGTGCTTGGGGCCACCGTGCCAGCCCTGCCAACACGCCCCATCCCCAGTGCACGAGCCCTTGTGGGTGAAACATCCTCTGCATGGCCCCAGCGAGTGCCCAGCACCCTGGCCAAGCACATCTGGCTGAAAGCTGTGGGAGCTGCCCCAGCAATGAGGACACCAGCCCGGAAACGCTCCTTTCCCAGAGAGATTCTCTTGTCCCATCCAGGATCCTCTCCCAGCACCATCCCTGTCCCCTCAGCAAGTGCAGGATTGTGGGGTCTGGACAGTGCCCAGGGATGTCACCCACCCTGTTTTGGGTGACATGAGGGGGGCTAGGAGCTCTGCTTTCCACTGGAGAGTAGAGAAGGGACCACCTGCTTGTGGCTGGTGCCAGCGTGGGGAGTGGGGCTGGGGCTGCCACCAGCCAGGAGCAGCAGCCAGGTTGTCCAAGTTTTCCAACACTGGCCAGGTTGTCCCCACTCTGGGGACATGAACTGGTTTAAACCCTCACCCTGGGCCCTGTGAGTCACACATTGACCTTCAGCCCCTGCCAGTGTGCTCCATCAGGACACCAGCCAATGGAGGGGGGACAAAGGCTGGAAGGCTCCTTCCACCTCTGAAGGCACCGAAGCTCTTGCATCCTGCTGCTGTGGGAGCTGGGATGTGGCTGGGACATGTGGCTGATGCCATGGCGGGGTGCCCAGGCTGGTGAGGGCACACGGGGCTGGATGGGGGCTCACCCCAGGCACTGGGGTCCTGCAGCATCGCTCTCCAGCCAGAGAACCCCACCCCAGATCCCCTGTGCCCCCCCTTGACTTGTTGCTATTGTCATCTCCAATATCACGCAGGGATGTGAGAGGCTGGAAGTCGCCTCTCTCCTGCCAGGTTAAATGGCTCCCTAGGAATGTCTATTATTCCCACAAGTCAACTTTCCCCTCCGCGGTATGTGTCAGGGGTCAGGGCTGGCACCACATGAAAGCCACGGGTATTCAATAACCCAGAGCCGTGGAAAGGCTTCAGTCCAAGCCCAGCCACGTTGGGGTTTATTGATGCAGATGCCTTTCCCCATTTGTTTCCTATAAACAGCACATGGTAATATTTAGTAGGTTTCAAACAGAGCTTTTTGCATATTCTCCCTTGTCTGCAGCGAGCTGCTCAGTAGTAGACAGTTTTAATTTAGTTAATGCAATTTCTGCTTTTTGTTCTTCCAGAAGGTCTGGGCTGGTTTTGACCCTGTCGCCCCAGCAAATTACTTGAATTCCCAAGGGGCTGGGAGCAGGAGTCCAGGATCCATCTCTGCAGGGGTGAGGACAAGGGATCTCACTGTCCCCAGACCCTCTGGGACACAGCCTCAGGAGCTGAGTGCATCTTGGGGCTGTTTGGGGCTGCCCTGGCTGGCTCCTGCTCCTGGCCAGGCTGGCAGCACGTGGTGCTCGCCAGCTCCAGAGAAAAAAACCACTTTATTGCAAAAGCTGCCACTTCCCCATCCCCAGGGCTGGCAGAGGTCAGGGCACAGCCCTGGGCACTCAGTGCCAGGGATGGAGCGTGACTGCAGGGTGACCCTGGGGCAGGGAATGCCTGTGAGCACAGAGCAGAGATCCCACCAGAGCAGGGCTCCTGGGGAGCACCCACACAGGAAGGGGAAGCACAAAGTGCTCCTGGAGAGCAGCCCTTGCTGTTCCTGGTCTCCACACTCCTGGCAGCAGCAGCACCCAGCTGATGCCAGCCATGGAGCAGCACCGAGCTGGCAGCAGAGGAGGCTCAGATGCCCCTCCAGGTGATTTTTTGCCACTGTAAATGCCCACGGAGAGTTTTGGCTCTGCAGCAGCTGCCTCGGGCTGGTGGCAGAGTCCCAGCCACTGAGCACACAGTGGATTCACAGACCCCAAGGCAGCCACACTGAGTGTCTGCCCCCAGTCCCTCCGTGTGTGGAATGCTGGGCAGGTTCCTCCACTGGCAGCCAGGAATTCTTGGGGCAGTGCTGCCATCACCCTGCCAGCCCTGGGCACCCTGTCACCACTGTCACCCTGCCAGCACCCGCCACCAGAACACAGGCAAGAGGAGACCAAAGAACTGACACCGTGATTCTTTTAATGCAATTGCTCCTAAAATGCAGCTTTAAAGTGACTTGGAATGGTCAACAAAGAGAAATAAGGGATGGCTTTGAGCTCTGCAGTGTGACCATGTGGCACCTCTGCCACCAACACCCACCTGCCACTGCTGGGCCACTGCCATGCCTCTGACTGCTCTTATAGACACTTCACAGGGCACATGTCACATGGGGCATCCAAAGGGACTCTCTGGGGCAAAAAAGGGACAGGGTGAGCCATCCAGTGCCAGGTGACCCAACACTCCCCCAGAAAAGCCAAACAAGAGCAGCACAAGCAGTGGGGTGCTCCTTCTCACCTCATATTCAGGCATCAACCAACACAAATTCTGGAGCTCACAAGGACCTCGAGGGGCTGTGCCTTCATGCTATGTAAAGTGATTTGGGAACCTAATGCTTGACTGTGTTCTTTAGCTCTGGGTGGCAGAGGAAGCTGATGCTCCAATGTCTTGCTTTTTATTATCTAATACTTATTTATATATTTATTTTTAAGAGCAGCAAGTGCCACAGGTCAAGTTAAGTGGGAAATTCTACTTCTAGCCTGAACACCAGTGAGAGAGAACAAACCCTGGCACTGCCTTCACACCTTGCAGCCTTTACATTCTCAACAGCAGAACAGAGCCTGAAATGTGTTTAACACCTCCCAGCCTGAGTTTGGTCCTCACTCCATGACTCCCCCTGCAGCCCCAGGCTGTGCCCACTGTGGAGCACCCACACCATTTTAGCCACTCTTTCTCCATGTTAAATAGTTCCTACTGCTCCACTGGAGTTTGACCTCCTCCTCTCCTGAGAGGGGAGTGGTGAGGCTTCTAGGGGAGGGACAATAAAAGGCATAGGACTCAGATTCCTGAGGTGCCAGGGCCCCCTGAGCAGAGCAGCCCTGCCCCGGTGCCAGCAGCTGTCCCCAGCCACCCCTTTGGATCAAGCTTGCATTTGTCAGTGACTTCAGAATCAAGTGCAGGAAGCCAGTTTGATCTACAGAAACACTACACACATCTCCAAATGGATTTTAAACACCTCATTTAAGGAAGGACAGGGTTTAGCAGGGAATCAGTGGGCTCTGGTAGCTTGGTCTCCAATTCTGGCACTCCGACACCGATGCAGATGTGAAGAGACCGGAGCTCTCCTGGAGTCTGAGCAGCTCTTCTCACACAGCCCAGGTCACAATTGGAAACTGAGCTTAGGAAGCCCCCAGGGGGAGGGAAAAGGACATCACCTGATGAAAAAGCTTCAGAATGAACCTGGGAAATAAACAGCAACCAGACAATCATCTTCTACAGAGGATGGAAGTGAAAGTAGAAGAAAATAACATCTGAGACAGTCAATGAGTCAGTCTGAGTGTGCAGGGGCAGGAGATCCCTGTGGATCTGTGAGGAAAGCTAATGGCCAAACCCAGCTGGTCCCTCCAGTCCCCAGGGAGATGGGGCTGTGGTTCACTCTTCCCCAGCTGGAAGGTTGTCTTCAATCCTCCTGATAAATTTCATCCGTATTTCTGTGACGCTGTCGCCCTTCAGGGTGTCCTGGACAAACTTCACATCGACAGCCATCTGCACCTGAGTGAGGGAAGAGCAGAGAGGAGCTGGTAACTCCCTCTTCACAGCAGCTTCTCCAGGGACTGAATGATCCTGGAGCACCAGCTTAAGGGCTCTAAGGGCATGACATGACATACAGGCTCTACCGAGTCCTAAATTTGAGACACAGCTGTTCTCCTGTCCCAGCCAATTCCCAGCTAGGGCTCACAGCAGTTGCAGAGTGAGGATTTTGGAGCTTCATACAAACTCAGGGAGATGTGCTTGAACTTGGGTCATGAGCTGAAGGGGCTCAGGCACCACTCTAGGCCTCAGCTGCCACACATGACAGCAGCCAAGTGCTCCTGCAGCTCTGCCCTTCTCCTGGGAATGTGTTTCAAGCCCGAAGCAAACCCAGGAGTCACAAACACAGACCAGAACTCAAGTATCTGCTGACACCTGGCTGTCCATACAGCCATCCCAAGGGAGGGGAGATGTGGCTCACCATTTCCAGGGCACCTCGCAGCACCCCACAGAGCAGGTTGGAGTAGATGAGGGTTGAGTGGTTGTCAGGGAGCTCCACAAAGTCCACCAAGGGGTTGTTTTCCAAGATCAGGGAGAACTCGTCACCCCCAGGACTCCAGTTGGTGATGCTTGGAGTGATGCCCAGGTACATTTTAAATGCAATCTGTTGTGGCAAACAGGAGGAACAAGAACAGGTGAGGCAACAGCACAGCTTTAATCTTTGTAAAATTACTCAAGGGGTTTTCAAACATTTCTCCTTTCCTCCAGTTCCCACCAGCCAGCAGTACTGGGGCTAAAGCTTTTTTTCCCCTCCCTAAAATCTTCATTAAACACTCAGAACAGTGCTGTAAGTAGCAAATATTCCATCCTCACATGCAAAACCCCCCAAAAAAACCTGACAAAGCAGTTCTTGGACATTTACCTTTGCTATGACATCTGCAGTTTCACGGAAATCGTGGCACCTCCCAACATTGGAACGGGCCAGGAAGTCCTCGATGAGCCGGACACCGATGTTGTAACCCCTGTGAAGGGACCACAGCAACAGCCTCAGAAAGACAACAAAGATTTGTGAAAGAAGAGAGAGAAGAAGCAAAGTCTAATCTGAGAAATGTCAGTGTTAAGCAACTTCAGGCTGCCAGGGTTTTGCTCCTGGAGCAGCGCACAGGGATGTGGCTGTGATCCCTGCTGTGATCCCTGCTGTGATCCTGGTGCCTGGTGAAGGCTGAGCTAGAACAGAGACTGGACAGATTTAAAGGATAAAGCAGGGATTTATTAGAAGGCCTCAATGGATTCACCTTGGGCAGCACAAAAGCCCAGCCAGGGCTACACCCAAGATGAACCAAAATGGTCGCCAAAAAACGGACAACTGGTCATGAGGTCTCTCACTTTTATAAGTTCTGCTCCATTTGCATATTGGAGTTAATTGTCCAATTACAACTTTAGGTCATGAAGTCCCATCCTTCTTATTTTTCTCTCTTCAGCCCATGTTGGTTATGCTCTTGGTCCTGAAATTTGGATCATTTATCCTTGGTCCCCAGCTGGAGCAGGAATTGTTTTGTCTGCCTGCTCTGTGAAGAGAGCTAATATGAAGCTCATATTAGCTTCATCCCCTAATATGAAGCTCAAAACCACACACTAAAGCAGCACAGAATCTGAAAAATATAAAAGCTAAACCTGAGGCACCAATCCCTGCTGTTATCCCTGCTGTGATCCCTGCTGTGATCCCTGCTGTGATCCCTGCTGTGTTCCCTGCTCCCACACAGCTCCAGCAGGGCAGACCCACTCCCCTGTGCATGCACTCACATTTTGTCCAGCTGCTTGTTGACATCGTCGTCATTCTCGTAGTCCTTGCAGAGCTGGGTCACCAGGGCACCATAGGTCAGCGTGAACAGCTCTGAGTTCTGCACACAGGAAAAGAAAATTCACCCAACAGAACCTGCCTGGGCTCCGCTGCCTCCGAGTCCAGCGCTGCCACCCTGGGCACAGAGAGGGGAACAGGGACCTGCTGCCTCAAAGGAACCTGGTGCTTAATGAGGAGAGATCCCAGCTCCAGCTTAATGAGGAGAGATCCCAGCTCCAGCTTAATAAAGAGAGATCCCAGCTCAAATTTAATAAAGAGAGATCCCAGCTCCAGTTTACTAAAGAGAGATCCCAGCTCCAATTTAATAAGGAGAGATCCCAGCTCCAATTTAATAAGGAGAGATCCCAGCTCCAGTTTCACAAGGAGAGATCCCAGCTCAAATTTAATAAAGAGAGATCCCAGCTCCAGTTTCACAAGGAGAGATCCCAGCTCCAGTTTAATAAGGAGAGATCCCAGCCCCAATTTAATAAAGAGAGATCCCAGCTCCAGTTTAATAAGGAGAGATCCCAGCCCCAATTTAATAAAGAGAGATCCCAGCTCCAGTTTAATAAAGAAAGATCCCAACTCCAATTTAATAAAGAGAGATCCCAGCTCCAGTTCTGGCAACAACTTCATTCTCCTTGGAATGAGGCTTGGAGGAACCTGGTCTGCTAGAAGGTGCCCCTGCCCTTGGAAGGGGGTGGAACTGGATGAGTTTTAAGATCCCTTTCAACCCAAACTATTCTGGGATTTTGGTGTTTTTTGGAACACCTCCTGGATAGCTGGAGGTGCCATGCCAGGGCCCTGAATTTACCTCAAGCACTGGGCTAGAGCTGAGATCTGACTCAAACTCTTCCCTGTTTCATGTCACAAGTGGGCAGTGCCTGCTCCAGCTCTGGTCCTTCCAACAGGCCCAAAATGCTCCTCCACCCAGGGATTTATGAAATTCTGTACCAAGAAAAAGGGCTCATCTGGTCCTAGAAAGTTGTACAGGCACAGAATTCACTTCACAGACTGAAATCAGCTCCTCAGACCCAGAACAGGCTCAGGGAGGCCAAGCCCAGGCCAGCTCAGCTCTCAGGTGCTATGCATGTTCACTCTGGGACTGGCCAGGACCAAAGTCACTCACTCATGTTTTCTTTGCACAATTCTCAGATTTGCAGAAAATTTGCAGAAAAAAGGGAAAAATTCTCCTCTCCCAGCCACCACCTTCAATCCTCACCCTCAAATGATGTCAAAGAGCATTTTTTGGGAGCCATTAAGCCAGACCAGTGATTAAGGAGGTCATTAGAGGCTGCAGAACAAAACTCTGCAAAAGGAAGTGTTCTGGGGAACAAAGAAACCCCCAGCACTGGTTCCTGCTGTCAGTTTTGGCATGCAGAGGGATCACAGGGGCTGACCTGGGATCTGTCACCTACCATGAGCTGCAGAGAGGCAGAAGGTGAAATGAATGGCAAATACCAATACTAGAGAATGAAAGCAGCAGCAGGCAGGGAGGGAAAAGAGACAAGAGTTAAGTGACAACACAGATCACCATAAGTCCACACAAAGCCACATCAAACACACAGAGGAAACGCCCCCAAACAAACAGGAATTGGGTTTGTAGAGGACACAGGGAATTCCACCTTGTCTTTTCCTGGGTTAGGAAAAAATTCTTCCTTGTGAGGGCGGGCAGGCCTGGCACAGGTGCCCAGAGCAGCTGTGGCTGCCCCTGAGTCACTGGAAGTGCCCAAGGCCAGGCTGGACAGGCTTGGAGCAGCCTGGGACAGTGGAAGCTGTCCCTGCCCATGGCAGGGGGTGGAATGGGATGAACTTTAAGGCTCCTTCCAACCCAAACCAGTCTGGGATTCTGGGATTGCCACTCACAAGGACAAAAGGCTTCAGGCATGGAAACAGCCAGAGGGGCTGCTTGGAGCTGTTGCCACGCTTTGGATCTAAAGAACTGACACGTTCTTTGGGGGTTTTACTTAAAAATTTGCTTTCCTCTTGAAAAACTAAAGGCTGGGCAATTCACATCACTGGAAGGACAAGGGGGAAGTTCCTTTGGCTCAGCTGGGATCAGAGACTTGGCAGAGAATTTAACAGGCATGCAGAACAGGTAGTGTTGGTTTTAAGGGTTTCAGTTTCAGTCAAGACAGAGGTGGGGAGGGGATGGGGATGGATGGAGGGAATCCAGCTGTCCCCAGCCTGAGCTGCTGTCACCCTGTGAGGCCATGGCAGTGTCACCTGCCCCCATCAGCCCCAGCACACCCAGAGCTGATCTCACTTATTGCTGAAATGTTGTATTAAAGGAAACTTGAGCTGTTACAATAAGGCAAACTCCTAAATTCAGATTAGGACAATTTTTTTTTTTCCGTTTTCAGCCCATTTGATGTAATTGAAGTGCCCAAAGCTTCCCCAGTATTTTAATTCTTTGCCACTGCAGAGCAGTGTACAATCTCCACACAATGCATCTGTTCCACGGCTATGGAAGTGTCAGAACTCCAGTGAATTCACACAATTATTTACTTTGTATTTAAGGAGCTGAATCCCTAGAAAAGAATCCTCTGGGGTGTGAAGAGGCAGGAGGGGGCAGCTAAGCCCGAACCAGCCCCTCCTTATTGCCGAAGAGGCAGAAGACTCCAGGTTTTATTTTTTATTACTTATGTTGCATTAAAAATTAACGATTCGACCTGGTTTGACCCAGAACTGGAGTCAGCTCTGGAGCTTTGGGCTCCATCTCTCAGTTCCCGACTCAGCCGGGCTGGTAACGCGGAATGAGCAGGAGAGGGGAAGCGAGACACGCCAGGGACGCGTTTTGGGTGCGAACTTCCCACAAACGGGAGCGCCCGGTGCCGCTGCTGGCCGCCCGGCCCCGCCGCACCGGCCGCTGCGGGCCGGGCCCGATCACCGCCCCCGCGGGCCGCTTCCCCGGCTGCCCCACGCCATGCTCTCGCCACGCCGGCCCCGCCGTTACCATTTTCTTGCTCTCGGTGCCGCGCCCGCCCTGCCGCGACATCGTGTCCGCCCGGCCCGGCCCGGCCCGGCCCGGCCGCTCCGTCCGCCGCGGCACCCGGGGATCCGCGGGGCGCCGCGGGGCACCACGGGACACGCAGTCCCCGCCGCGCCGCCGCCCGCGCCCCGCCCGCCCGGCTGGACTACAAATCCCAGAGTGCATCGCGCGCCAAAAGAGCGAGGGTGTGTTGTGTCACTCGGCGGCGAGGCACCGCCCAATCCTGGCGGGTAGGGCGGGTCAGGTGACAGCCGCGGTCGCCGCCAGGGGGCGCTACCGCCCGCCGGTTCTGAGGCGGCGCCGCCATCGGGGCCGCGCTGGGCCTGGTCCGGCCCGGCCCTGCCCTGCCCTGCCCTGCCCGGCCCCGCCGCTCCCGCTGCCCCCGGCCCTGCCCGGCCCGGCCCTGCCCTGCCCGGCCCCGCTGTCCCCAGCCCTGCCCTGCCCGGCCCGGCCCCGCCGCTCCCGCTGCCCCCGGCCCTGCCCGGCCCGGCCCTGCCCTGCCCGGCCCCGCTGTCCCCAGCCCTGCCCTGCCCGGCCCGGCCCCGCCGCTCCCGGTGCCCCCGGCCGCCAGCCTGCGGCCCTGCCCGGCCGGTGACGGCCCGGTGGCCCCGGTGCTGCTCCCTCCGTGCTGCCGGCTTCCCGCAGGCCTCCCCGCGGCCCCCCAGCCCCGTGGGAAGGGGGCCTTTGCCGGGGCAGCTGGGCTGCGCTCCTGTGCCCACCTTGGTCCCTCACTGCCTCCTTGGAGTAGAATGAATATCCCCAGCTGGGAGGGACCCACAAGGATCGAGGCCAGCTCCTGGCCCTGCACAGGACACCCCAGCAGTCCCACCGTGTTCCTGAGAGCATTGTGTGAACGCTCCTTGAGCTCTGCCAGGGCCAGGCCCTGTTCGTGTGCCTTCCTTGCCTGGCTCCAGGGGCTCGGCAGTGGCTGATTCCCGGGGAAAGGGCAGCCGGGTGGATGAAGCAAGCCCTGTGCTGGCAGGATTGGGCAAGCTCGGGTCCTGCAGGCTGCAGCTCAGTGTGGAACACAAGCAGGTTTCCACAGAGGCCCGCAAATGGCCCCGCAGGAACAGGGCAAAGGACAGGGTGTCACAGAAACCAGCCTGGCTTGGGGCTGCTGGAACAGCAGGGAATGTTCCCTGGAACAACCCAGCTTCCCCTAACCCTCCCCAAGCCAGCACGGCCCTCCGTGCACCAGGTTCTGCTCCCAGACAGAGTGTGCCTGGCATTGTTTACTTATTTATTTAATCTCCTGTTGTTTATTTCTTTATCCCATTATGTGTCTGTCCTGGGCCTGTCACCGAGGAGCGCTGAGCCCTGACCCGGCTGGGGCGGGGTGCTGGGGGCAGGACATGCTCTGGGCACAGGGGGACCGCCCCGCTCCTGCCGGCTGCTCAGGAATGCAGCAGCTGGCTCGCTGTCCCCGCGGGCAGGGGCTGGGGAGGCTGCGGTGACCTGCTGGCATTGCCTTACATGGCTGCGTCCCCAGGACACGGCCAGCTGCGAGGCACCGGGGCTGGCACTGCGGCGTGGGGTGGGTGTCCCGGGCTGGGGGCTGCCAGCAGCACCTCCATTGTGCCACCGAGCTGATGGCAGGTCTGTGCCCAGCTCTGCAGTGCCAGGTCCCCTCCTGCTCCCAGTCCCAAATGCCACCTTGTGCTCTCCCGCCACAGTGGCCCCAGTGTGCTGGTGGCCAGTGGAGATCATTGAATCCTAGAACACGAGTTGGAGCACACCCACAAGGACCATGGAGTCCAGCTCCTGGCCCTGCACAGACCCCCCAACAGTCCCACCCCGTGCCTGAGAGCGCTGTCCAAACCCTCCTGGAGCTCTGGCAGCCTTGGGGCCGTGCCCATTCCCTGGGCAGCCTGGGCAGTGCCATCCTCCGGGGGAAGAACATTTTCCTAATATTCAATGCAAGAAGGCAACGTGTCCCTGGTCACCGCAGAGGTCCCTGGCAGTGTTCCTCTGTGCTGAGCTGGGGGCATGGGGGGCACGCACCCCGTGCTGAGCTGGGGGCATGGGGGGCACACAGGGCACCTGCGCTGCCATCTCAGTCCGTGCCGTGCCATAACGCCCAGTGGGCACAGGCGATCCTTCCCAGGAGGAGCCGTTACTGCTCCCCGGCCCCGGGCAGGCCCCGCTGCAGCCGAGGGCACCGAGAGCCGGTCTGACGGCGCCGGGCGGCTCTGCCGGTTCCCGCCCGCACACGGGAGATGCTCCGGGACACGGGCGGAACCGAAACGCCGCGATTTGTCCCCGCGGCGGGGCCGGGCTGCGCGGGGCTCGGGGCTCGCCGCCCCTCGCACACAGACCCCGGAGCACGGGGTGAACCTCGCAAACCGGCCCGGGGGGCGGCCGGGACCGGACAAAGCCCCGGGGCCCCCTGACCCGTCCCGTCCCACCGCGCTCCGCCCCGTCCGATGGGCGCAGGCCCGCCTGCGGCGCGCTCCGCCCCGCCGCGCCCAGCGCGGGGGCTTGCTGCACCGGGGCCGGGCTGAGCCGTGCCGTGCGAAACCCGGGAGCCGGGCCGAGCCGTGCCGTGCAAATCCCAGGAGCCGGGCCGAGCCATGCCGTGCAAATCCCGGGAGCCGGGCCGAGCCATGCCGTGCGGATCGCGGGGCCCTAGCCGTGCCATGCCGTGCAAATCCCGGGAGCCGAGCCGTGCCGTGCCGCGCCGCGCTCTCCCAGCTGCGGCGCTGGGGCTGCGGGTGCTGGTGCTGAGCGCGGCGCTGGGCGCAGGGGCGGCCCGGGTTCAGCCGCCCCCCTTCCCTTTCTGGGACCCCTCGCTGCCCTGGCAGCGCCGCCTCGATGCCCTGCTGGGCCGGCTGAGCCCCGCCGAGCTGGTGCTGCAGGTGAGGGGGCGGCGGGACCCCCGCGGGGCCCCCGCGGGACTCCCCGCTCAGCGGCGCTGCCCCGCAGGTGGCGAGGGGGGGAGCGATGGGGAACGGCCCCGCGCCCCCCATCCCGCGGCTGGGCATCGCGCCCTACAACTGGAACACGGAGTGTCTGCGGGGCGACGGCGAGGCGCCTGGATGGGCCACGGCTTTCCCGCAGGCCTTGGGTCTTGCCGCCGCCTTCAGGTACCAGCACCGGGGAGCGGGGGCGTGGGACCTGGTGAGACAGGTCCCCCCTTGCCTGCGCCACCCTGACACCCTTGTGATGTTCCCCCAGCCCAGAACTCATCTACCGTGTGGCCAACGCCACGGCCACCGAGGTGAGAGCCAAACACAACAGCTTTGCTGCTGCTGGCCGCTACAGTGACCACACCGGGCTCAGCTGCTTCAGCCCCGTCCTGAACATCATGAGACACCCGCTGTGGGGCAGGAACCAGGTGCCAGCTTGGGCGGGTGCTCCCTGGCTGGAATCAGGCCACAAAGGACCATGGCTGACCAGCTGGATGTGGCCATGGCTTGCCAGGCTGTGGGGATGTGGGGACAGGGCTCCCAGGGGTGACCCACCTGTGTCCTGGACAGGAGACCTATGGGGAGGACCCGTTCCTGAGTGGGGAGCTGGCCCGCAGCTTTGTGCAGGGGCTGCAGGGCCAGCACCCCCGTTATGTTAAGGCCAGCGCTGGCTGCAAACACTTCAGCGTGCACGGTGGCCCTGAGAACATCCCCGTCTCCAGGCTAAGCTTTGATGCCAAGGTGAGCACAGCGGGGCAGGGGGTGTTAAGAGGGCAGGGGACACTCCAGGTGCTGACCCTGCTCTGCCACGGTGCAGGTGCTGGAGCGGGACTGGCGCATGACCTTCCTGCCCCAGTTCCAGGCATGTGTGCGTGCTGGCTCCTACAGCTTCATGTGCAGCTACAACAGGTGTGGAGTGTGGCAGGGGCCACGTGGGCTGGGCTGCCCTTGGCATGGCCAGTGCCCCGCTCTCCTGGCTGCCCCATCCCCTCTCCAACAGGATCAACGGCGTTCCCGCTTGTGCCAACAAGAAGCTGCTGACGGACATCCTGCGTGGAGAGTGGGGCTTTGATGGCTACGTGGTGAGCGACGAGGGGGCTGTGGAGCTCATCATGCTAGGGCACCACTACACACACAGCTTCCTGGAGACAGCGGTTGGTGAGCTCACGGGCTGGGCATGGGGTCAGTCCCCAGGCATCGCACAGCCGTGACAGGAGTTCTCCCTTCTCCCTGGCACGGCAGCCTCGGTGAATGCTGGCTGCAACCTGGAGCTCTCCTATGGCATGAGGAACAACGTCTTCATGCACATCCCTCAGGCTCTGGCCATGGGCAACATCACGCTGCAGGTGAGCTGAGGGGAGTGAGACCAGGGGTGTGGGCAGAGAGCTGGGCTGGCCCTGCCAAGTACAGCTGAGGTGTTGGGGTCGGGGTCTCCACAGATGCTGCGTGACCGCGTCCGGCCCCTCTTCTACACACGGATGCGGCTGGGGGAGTTTGACCCCCCAGCCATGAACCCCTACAGCTCCCTGGACCTGAGTGTGGTGCAGAGCCCCGAGCACCGCAACCTCTCCCTGGAAGCTGCTGTCAAGAGCTTTGTGCTGCTGAAGAATGTGCGGGGGACACTGCCCCTGCGGGCCCAGGATCTGCTCAGCCAGCACCTCGCGGTGAGCCCCTGCAAGAGGGTGGGCAGGGGGACACGCTGGCTCCACACCCAGGGCACACAGGTGTCACAGGGCTGCTGGTGCCCACCCTCACCCCTCTGCCCTCTGCAGGTCGTGGGTCCCTTTGCTGACAATCCCCGGGTACTGTTTGGGGACTATGCACCAGTGCCAGAGCCTCAGTACATCTACACACCCCGGTGAGAAAGTGTGGTCCTACTTCATGTCCCCCTCTCCTGGTCACTGTTCCCCTCTCCTGGTCACTGTCCAGGGCTGTTGCTGGAGCTGTTTGGCCCTTGGCTGGTGGCCAGGCAAGGGAGCTGTCCCCATTGTGCCCCGACCCTGGGGCACAGCTGCCCCTGTGTCCTCTGCTGTTCCCTGGTCCAGGAGGGGGCTGGAGATGCTGGGGGCCAATGTGAGCTTCACAGCGGGCTGCAGCGAGCCACGGTGCAGGCAGTACTCGAGGGCAGAGCTGGTGAGGGTGGTGGGGACAGCTGACGTGGTGCTGGTCTGCCTGGGGACAGGTAGGTGGGAGTGGGAGGGCACTGGGTGGGCACTGCCAGAGGAAGGGGAGTGCTGTGGGAGAGAGGGGCTGCCCATGAGCCATCTCTGAGGTGGTCGGTGCCCCTCTGCCCTGTCTGCCCACAGGGGTGTAAGGGGCTCTCCCTTGGCTGTCCCCACCCAGGGGTAGATGTGGAGACAGAGGCCAAAGACCGGAGTGACCTGTCCCTGCCGGGGCACCAGCTGGAGCTGCTGCAGGATGCTGTGCAGGCAGGTAGGGGCTCTGTGGGACCTCAACCCACCCAGGTGTTCCCCATCCATGGCATACCCCGGGGTGTGGCACCCAGCAGTGCCACTACTGGCCTCTCAGTGACAGCCACCTCCCTGCAGCCGCCGGGCGCCCCGTCATTCTGCTGCTGTTCAACGCGGGGCCCCTGGACGTGAGCTGGGCACAGGCACATGACGGCGTGGGGGCCATCCTGGCCTGCTTCTTCCCTGCCCAGGCCACGGGCTTGGCCATTGCCAGGGTCCTGCTGGGCGAGGCAGGGGCCAGCCCGGCTGGCCGGCTGCCGGCCACTTGGCCTGCAGGCATGCACCAGGTAAGGCCAGGGCTGCTGGTTGCACCCTTAGCCTTTCCCTGCCTTGGTGGCTGGACAGCTGCAGGATGCAGGGCTGTGGTTCTTGCCTGTGCCCGCCCAGCCCTGCCCTGTTGCACTGGCCCCTTGTCCCACAGGTGCCACCGATGGAGAACTACACCATGGAGGGACGGACATACCGCTACTATGGGCAGGAGGCCCCGCTTTACCCTTTTGGCTACGGGCTGTCCTACACCACCTTCCGCTATCGGGACCTGGTGCTGAGCCCCCCAGTGCTGCCCGTCTGTGCCAACCTCTCTGTGTCTGTGGTGCTGGAGAACACGGGGCTGCGGGACAGCGACGAGGTGGGCACAGCTGCTCTGCACTGATCTGGCTGTGCAGGGTACAGATGTGCCCGAGCTCCCCCTGCAAGGGGACTGCTGTGGAGTCCCATTGTGCTGAGTCCCATCCCTCCATGCAGGTGGTGCAGCTGTACCTGCGCTGGGAGCAGTCCTCCGTGCCGGTGCCCCGCTGGCAGCTGGTGGCTTTCCGCCGTGTGGCCGTGCTGGCCGGCCGGGAGGTCAAGCTGTCCTTCCAGGTGCTGGCCGAGCAGCGCGCGGTCTGGGCACAGGACTGGCACCTGGAGCCCGGCACCTTCACCCTCTTTGCTGGAGGGCAGCAGCCGGGCCAGAAGACGCGGGTGCCCTCGGAGGTGCTGAGCGCACGGTTCAGTGTCACCGGCACGGCACGGCCCTTACGCACGTGTTAGCAGCAGGGGTGGGCACAGGGTGCTGGCAGAGGGAGGGATGCGAGGTACCCCATGAGGTACCTGTGTGCTGTGGGCAGCGTTGTGGTTCTCTGCCCTGCAATAAAGCGCTGGTGCTCCGTGGCAGCTGTGTGGGGCCTCCTGTCCATCCTCCCGGCTCAGTGCTGGCATCTCCCCGGAGCAGGACCGCGCTGCCCTTCCTCTGCTCAGTGCTTTCAGCCTCCTCCCTGGCGGTCCCACCCCGAGGCGCTGCTGCAGCCGCACACCCTGCCCGTGCCCCACGCCGGACCCGCGTGTGCTGCGGCCACACGTGCCTGCTCTATTTATAGCCGCAGGGCTGCTCCAGCGCATTCCCCGTGCCGAGGGAGCGGTGCCCGGCAGCCCTGGGAGGCTCTGGAGGCCAGGGGCCGGCCCTTCTTCCCAGGCAGGATCCAGGGAGCCGGCAGGATGCTGCAGGGAAAGGGGGCAACGGTTGGAGTTCCCAAGCCCTGCGCTGGTCCGAGGGACAGATCCAGCCCTGCAGCAGCTCGGGGGCTGTGGAGCAGCGCTGGGATGTGATTCCGGCAGCAGTGCTGGCGGGGAGCCGGAGCTGGGCAGGAACTCCTCCGGATGGTGGTGGAAGACTGTGATCTCCTCCAGCCCCGAGGCCGGAGGCCAAGGTGGGGGTGGCGGGGAGCGCGTGGGGCTGCCCAGGCCTGACCCCATGACATCAGGACACTAATTACAGATGCGGCTTGGGATAATTACAGAGCAGGCGGAGCTGTGGCAGGGCAGGGCGCAGCCCGCTGTGGCTCAGCCCATTGCTGGCCCATTTGTCACTGGCACCCACAGGGGATTGTCCTGCAGCAGCCGGGATTTGCCATGGGCTGTGGCGTAGCCCCACGGCAGCATGCTGGGGTCTGGTTGTTGCCCTGACATGCTGCTGGTGATGGGTTCCTATTGCATCCATCCACCCCAGGACAGGACACAGGGACAGACACTCATCCCCAGGGTCCTGTTGGGTCACTGCCCCATGGGAAGAGGGAATCAGCTGGAGTGCTTTGGGGACAGGATTTCAGATCAGCCCTTGTGTCACAGCAGCAGGGTGGGAGCAGCCTGGGGCCAGGGCAAAGTCCGGGGGCTGAGGGGAGAGGTGGGAACAGAGGGATAGGGAGCAGGTAGAAATGGGTGGGATGGGGTGTCCCACACAGTACTTTGCTCAGAGGTGCTGGCAGGGTTTGTTTGTCATCCTTATCCCTGTTTGCTCCCAGCCTCGCACAGCGTCAGCTCCTGCTGGTGGGGCTGAGCTGTGGCTGTAGTTATCCTTTGGCTTTGGGGTGCTGATCCCTCTGGGTCCCTACAATCGGTGTCAGGCCTGAGGGTGCAGCCCCCTGCCCAGACTGGCCTGACGGAGCCATGGCAGTGTTGCACCCCATGCTGCAGGGCTGAGGAGCACAGGGAGTGCCGGGGCATGCAGCAGCCAGGGCTGGGTGCCGTGCTCATCATGAGCTCATCGGATTTTCCATCAGCTCGGGGGGGGGCAGCTGTTCCCAGCACCACGGGAATGGTGGGGCTGGACCCAGGAACCCCAACACAGCAGGGCTCTGCCTTGCAGCAGAGTGATTGATCAATCCCTGCTTGTATAAGCCCATCGACTTGGGCTGGCGTGGTGTTCATGAGCCCTCTGATTGCACTGTTGGAGCACGGCCACAGGCTCTGTACACCCACGGTTGCCCCTTCCTCACCTCAGTCAGCTCCAGACTGACCCCACTGTGGGGAGAAGGAGCATGGACGTGCCTGGATCCAGTGCCAGGCTGTCCCGGAGCCCTGAGATGCTCCAGGTGATGCTGTGGGACCCACAGGCAATGAAGCTCTGGAAGTCACCCTTGGAGCATGTCATGGAGTGGCTCCAGTCCCACTCTGCCAGATCTCTCGTGTGCCATGGAAATACAGAGCTGTGGGGCTGCTGCAGCCCCTTGGAGGCTCAGCCATGCAACAATGTGAGGGGGGCTGTTCCCCTTTCCTGTGCCAGAGGTTAGCCTGGCTTTGTGAGTTCGTTGGGACATTGCTCTCCCTGCCCTCCTCCTGGGGTGCCCAGCTCCCAGAGCTGAGCTTGGCCGTGCAGCATTCCCTGGTGAGGAGTCAGCTGGCAGGTGAGGCTCTGGGAGTTTCAGGAAGCCTCTGCTCTGTCTGAGCCAGGTGAGAGGGTGCAGGGCTAGAGGCTGTAGGAGGGTGATGACTTTAGGGTGATTTGGGGTGTAGGGCTACCCCTGCAGCATCACAGAACGGGGCCGCCCCGTCTGCTGAGGAGCTCCTCATCCCTGACTCAGGGGAATGCACTTCCAAGGGAAAGGGCTGGGATTTCGGTAAACCTGTTTGCCTGGTAGGTGAGGGAGAATGAGTGGCAAGGGATCTCCTGGCCTGCGGTGACATCATCCCCAAAACAGGCATCTCTGATGGGTGCTGCCCGCAGAAAACCAACTTTGTTCATCCACACACCCAGAGCCGGGCACTCTGCGGGATGCCTGGAGCAGGCTGGCCACGTGGTGGACAAGGACACGTCCCTGCCCCCCGGTGCCCCTGCAGAGCCTGGAGCCGTGTTCCTTCCACTGCTGGTGCTGCCCACTCGTCCCCTCCCCTGGCCGTGCCGCTGCATTCCCGTCCAAGCAGGGCGCAGAGGGGGCCGCTGCTCCTGCCCGGGGAGCGGCCCCTGTTGTCTGCCGGTTACCGGGGCACGGTGGGATGCGGGCGGGGGGAAGCCCCGCCAGCGGAGGCGGCTGCTGGCGGTGACTAAGGCTCACGTGTGACGGGCAGCGGGGGAGCAGCAGCTCCAAGGCCTCTCGAGCAGCTGAGGTGGGGCTGGAAACGGGAAATCGGTGTCTTTTCGGGGTGCCCGAGGCTGGGGCAGCCGCTGCGGGTGGTGCTGGCTGTGCATCGCGGTGCTGCTCGGGGCGGGGCGTGTTTGCTGCGGGGCCAGCGCTTCGCGCGTGACCGGAGCATCGTAAAACGCGTGTGCGAGCCCCAAAATCTGGGAGAGCAGGGGCTGCAGGCGGGCGAGTGGCCGAGCAAAGCCGCGGGATGCTGAGCACAAGCCCGAGGCGCGGGTGACGGGCGCGGGGTCCCAGCCGCGGCTGCGGGAGGAGCGGCGCCGGCTCGGGGCTGCGGGGCCGCGTCTGGAGCCGGGGCGAGGCGGAGCATCCCCCGGCCGCTCCCCCCGGCCGGGCCGCGGGGCCGGGGCGGGGAGCGCTGAGCGTCCTCCCCCGCGGGCCGGGGGGAGCGGGGCTGGGCCAGCCCCTGCGCCTGCCGCGCCATGGAGCGGAGCTGCGCCGGGCGGGAGCCGCAGCCCCGGCCCCAGCCCCAGCCCCTCGGTAAGGATCCGCGGCGGCGGCGGCGCCGGTACCGGCTCCGGGGGGTGCCCGCGTCCCCTCCCGCGCCGCGGGGCCGCAGGGAGTCGGGCTGCGGGATGCGGCTGCGGGATGCGGCCCGGGGGTGCGGGGTCTGCCGGGGGGTGCGGGATGCGGCCCGCCGTGCCGGCGGAGATGCGGCGGGCGGCTCCGCGGAATGCGGCGGAGCGGAGCGGGGCGGCGGCCCGAGGAGGCGGTGGAGGGGCCGGGGGGGGGCGGCGAGGGGGGGGAACGCACTGCCGGGGCCGGGGCGGCTTCCCGGGAGGGACAAAGCCCGGGCACGGCCCTTCCATCTTGGGGAGGGCCGAGCGGCCCCGGCCCCGCCGCCGTGCGGGGGTGCAGGGGTCTGCCCTTGGGAAGCCCCGGGGGTGGCGGCGCCGGTGCCGCCCCGGCTCTTCCTCGCCGGCCGGGGGGCGATGCCCCCTGTGGGAGGCACCCCCCGCCCGCCCGGGGCCGCCCCCTCCCCGCCGCTGGTCCCGGCAGGGCCGGTCCCGCTGCCCCGGGATGAACCGGGCAGGGCGGCGGCGGGGCCGCGCTCGGGGCCAGGGCTGGCGCTGCCTCTCGGGGCTCCAGCGCAGCGCTCGCTGTGACTAAGCAGAGCTCCGCGGAGCCGCTTCCCACCGCGGGAGGAAGAGGAGAGGCGGCTCCCCTCCCCCTCGGCCCCAGTGCTCCATCGCCCGGGCCCGCGGAGAGGGAGGGATGGCTGCGGCCCCGGCGATGCTGAAAACCGGCGGCTCCCGCACCAACCGGCCGCGGGTCCTGGCAGCGCTGCCCGAAGGACGCGTCCTGCGCCAGACATGTTGTCTGAGTCCCGCTGTCTGCCTCCGCCGCTTCCCGCCCGCCCTGGCCTGCCCGCTCGATGCTGTCGCGGCCCGGGGACAGGGCTGGCTGCTCCCGGCCACCCTGCGGTCATCGGCTGCTCTCCCGTGAGCACAGAATGGTGCTGAAGGAGCACGGGTGGTTTTGCACCATGTCCTCCTTCAGGGACCATCCCAGACCTGTCCGGTGTGGGTGACCTGCAGTGCTGGGCAGCCCGGGCTGCTTCCTGTCTTGCTGCCTAGAGCGGGTCAGAGCCACCAGCAGGGACAGGATTTCACTCAAGGGGCCAGGACCCACCATGTGTGGGGCGGCCAGGACCACTGGAGGCCAGAAACTCCTGAAAGGCAGCCAGGGCAGGGTGGGACCTGCGGAGCTGCCCAGGTGGGCACAGAGATGCAGTGTACAGAGGGACAAGGACCAAGGCAGGGAGCAGGCAGAGGTTTGTCCTTATCCATGTTTTCCCCAGCTTCTCCAGCCCTTCTCCCTTGGCACGGAGGAGAGGAGGGCGAGCTGGTTGCCCGCCAGTGCCTGTGTTTGGGAGCAGCAGCTCGGGAGTTCTCCCAGCGCAGGAGCCGCTGCTGAGAAACCGTCAGAGCAACGTGATGCGACGTGCAGAGTGGTGATGTGACAGTCCCGTGGTGCCATGTCCAAAATAGTTAGCACAGCTCTCGCTCCTTGGAGGGCTCTGAGCAGGGTCGGGCAGCCCCACAGGCAGCCTGCTGGGAACAGAGCTGGATCCTGCACAGCCCCAGCCCCAGTAGGTGCCACATCCCTGTTGTGAGGCGCAGGACCTGGTTTTTGGGGGTACTGACCTGCTCCCCAAGGGGCTGGATGCTGGCAGGCGCAGAGCCCCATGCCCTGCCTTCCAGCCAGGTTTCTGTTTCCCAGCATGATGCTAGCAGACAGGTTTTTGGGAGTGCCTGGGCTGGCTGCCCTGGGCACTGGTGGCGCCGCATGGGTCGCCCCAAGGACGAGGGCACCTCCTGTCGCCACTGCCAGCGTGCCAGATGGATGGTGGGCAGGTGTTCCTGCCCCTGCCCTCGGGCTGTTTGGGGTTGCACTGTGACCACAGCCACGGCTTGCTGCGGGGGTGTTGGGGCAGCAGCAGCTCCAGCTCTTTCCTTCGTGTGTGTTTTAAACCCTGGAAACCCCCTGGCTCTGGCCTTGCTCTCGCCACAAGATCCCAAGTTCCCCTTGCTGCTCTCCAGCTCAGCTCGCCACTGCAGGCTCGGCAGTGCCAGGGGAGCTCAATGACCTCTGCCCTGGGCTGGTGCAGTTCCCCCATGGCTGCCCCCCATACCCTTATCCTGGAGCCTTGGCAGGACACGAGCCCTGGGAAGGGAGGCTGTATGTGCCTCTTTCTCCTGCCTGGCACCTGGCTGTGCCCTGGCAGGGGCCCTGCTGCCTGTCCCCTCCTGCCCTGCTCCAGCCTGTCCCTGGAGGCCTGTCCCCTGGAGCAGGGCTCTGGGCAGTGGTGGGACACCGTGGCTGAAGCCCAGCCAGCTGCCAGCTGTGTTTCACTGGCTCCAAGGTGGCGGGGAGAGGAGCCAGCCATGGGTGACAGTGCCCGTGTGCCTGGGGACATGCTGCAGGTGGCTGTCCCCGTTGAGGACAGGGTGTCATTGCTGATGGCGGCTGCCAGGGTGGCATTGGCCACCCCTATGGGGCTGCTGGCATTGCCCATATCTCCCTGCCCAGGCATGTGAGCCAGCACTGAGGGCGCGTGTCAGTGCTGTGCCTGCAGGCAGGACGTAGTGGGGACGTGTTGGGAGTGTGCTGTGGACGTTCCAGGGATGTGTCAGGAGCACTTGCTCACTGTCCCTGTCATCCAGGTGTGAGGGTTGCTGCAGCACATGGGAATCCCAGGAGCTGGGTGGGACAGGGCAGGGCACAGCCCCAGGGCACGTCTGAGTGTTGAGCTGGGGGTGGGATCAGGGGCAGCACTGGGGCTTGGAGCACCCCCAGGGCTTGGAGCATCCCGGTGCATGCCACAGTGCTCTGGTGGCCTCAGGCAGAGTGGACACCAGCACCCACAGAGCCATCCCTGCTCTGTGGCCAGAGCTGCCTTCCTGCTCTGCACCAGGACTGCTGGCAAGGAGCGACCCAGGAACCCATCCCCGTGGGGCTGCTGTCAGTGCAGGGGAGGCAGCTGGGAACAGCTGCACCCTCAGGGGGGCCTGAGGGTGCATTGCACACATGGATGTCCCACGGGCTGTGGGGAGCAGCCCTGCAGGGCCAGCAGTGGCTCTTTGGGCTGGCCTCAGGGTCTCGTCCTTAGCATTGCTGCAATGGCCAGGGTGGCTGGGCACTGTGACACCTTTGGGTGTCTTTCCACCGCTCAGCAGTGACCTCCAGTGCACCATCAGCCCTGCTGATGCCCCCTGCCCCGCTGGGCGCTGCACATGGAGCAGCCTGTGGCTGCTCTGGCTGTGCTGCGGAGCGGGAGCACAAGGATACGGAGCTGAGGGGAGCTGAGGTGACACCGGGCGGGTGCCCCCCCGTTCTGTTGGGCAGTGCCCTGCAGGGACAGTTAACGAGGGCCGCTGGTCCGAGCGGTGCCCGCGGGCCCCGATGTGCTCTCGCTTCATGGCACCGGGGATCTGCCTGCGCCTGGCTGAGCATCCCTGGCCATGTGCTGGCCAAGGAGCCGCGCTGCGCCGGGCCCTGCCGGGCTGGGGGTGCCGCTGGTGCTCGGTGGCACAGGCACCAGTGCCAAAGGGACCCATGCGAGGAGCAGGACACGGCGTCGAGGGCAGCGCCTCGCCCCGCGCTGGGCACGGTGGCAGCAGCGGGGCCGGTGCCATGCGGGCTCGCCCGGGCTGGCTGCTGCAGGGCAGCCGTGCCTGCGTGTCTGGGGGGACGGGAGCTAATCCGTGTGGAATGCCCCGGCCGGGGGAGAGGGGACGCCCGCGCCGCCTGGGCGCAGGCAGCGTTGGGTTTCAGGGCAGCTGCCGTGCTGGAGCAGCGACAGGGACAGATGGCGGCAGGGCTGGCCCTGCCCCACCTTGGGGGTCTTGGCTGGGCCCAGAGCTCTTGGCCGTGCCCACAGCCCTGCCCTGGCCACAGGTGCTGTTGTCTCTCTGGCCAGTGGGGCAGGGCAGATCCTGCCCAGGGCTCTGTGCCGGGCTCTGTGGGGTGGCAGGAGGCACCCACTGTCCCCTGCCAGTGCTCCCCACACGTCCAGGGCTCTCTGAGCTATTTCCATCTGCTCAGGGGATCAGCCTGGCCTTGATGCTTTCACACCCTGTGGGCTGCACTTGGCTGTGCCACCACAGTGGTGCCAGGGTCACCCCTCCCAGCTGGTACACACGTAGTGACACTGCAGGTGGCATCCCAGGATCTGGCACCTGGGGGCTGCCCAGCCCTGCTGCCTGTGGTTGCCCATCTGAGGCAGTCCTGAGGGGCAGAGCAGGGGACCCCCAGTCCCAGCCCCTCATCAGACCGGTGGCTGCCTCGCAGGGAGCAGCTCTGGGGACATGGGATGTGCAGGATCGGGGCCAGGGGATGGGCTGGCTTCCTGCAGCAGAAAATACCCGGAAAGTCTGCGGGGGGGGCGGGCTGCCTGTGTCCCACGGAGTCCAGGGTGGGGGAACCCTGCTGGCACAGCCCTGGCCTGGGGGGCTGCAGCAGCACCCCCGGCCCCTCTCTGGGAACCAGGGGACCTGAGGTGTGCCCGTGCTGTGCAGGGGGCTGGCAGTGCCTGTTTGGGTAGCCTGGGCTGACCCTGGCTTGGAGCACTCCAGCATGGGGTGGGTGAGAAGCTGTCGGGTGGGTGAGGAGCTGTGGTGAGGAGCCGTGGGGCGGGTGAGGAGCCGTGGGATGGGTGAGGAGCTGTGGTGAGGAGCTGTGGGGCGGGTGAGGAGCCGTGGTGAGGAGCTGTAGGGTGGGTGAGGAGCGGCGCCAGCTGTGTTTGCAGAGCCCACACTTTGCCCCTCGCTGAGGGTTGTGGAGAGCTCTGCAAACACGTCTGAGCTGCCGTGTGACATCAGCTGGTGGTGGCTGCTGCTCACTGGGGTTCTGCCATCCCCCCTGGAGCCAGGGGCTCACTCTGCAGTCCATAGGGCTCGAGCTGTGTGTCCTGGGGTGGGTCTGGCATCATTCTGGCCAGGAGTGACAGTGCTGCTGCTGCTGCATGGGGTTGGAGTTGGGATCCTGGCAAGTACTGAAGGGTTTGTTTGCAGAGGGCTGATAATGGGGGCCGGGGGAGTCACCACCACTGCTGTCACTGTGGACACTTCCGACACCACTTCTACAGAGGGCACGTGCCATGGCATTGCCAGGCGCTGGCACCGTCTCAGGCTGTGCTCAGCCTCCCTCGGGGTGCCCAGGGGTCATCCAGAACGGGGGACACCCCCCCGGGCTGCCCCCGGGCCGGCCCCACGCGGGGAGGGGGCTCTGTCTGGCAGCCTGGTGTGCATTCCTGGGCCATGAGTTCACGGCTGCGGGTCCGTGGCGCGATGGGGGCCACGGGCTGTCACGGTGACGTCAGGCCACGGCCCGCGCCCATCCTGCTCCGCTGCGCCGCGGAAACGCTCCACGTCCTCGTCCCCTCGGGGAGAGTGGCAGGGGAGTGTGTGGGTCCCTGTGCCCCTGGGGGGTGTCTGGCCCCGTGTCCCCCCAGGGCAGGGCCGGGCGGCAGCTGCCAGGGGATGAAGGGCAGCTTTGTGGTGGCAGTGCCTGGTGGAGCCCGGCTGTCCCTCTGTGCATTGTGCGCCCAGCGCCTGGCACCCGCTGCGGGTGCCCCCCAGGATTGGGGCAGCAGCAGCAGCAGGGCTGAGGTGGGGTCCCACTGCCCTCCCCGGCCTTGCTCCTGAGGGCTGTGTTTGGGGGGACAGGGCTGTGTCCCCTGAGGGCTGTGTCTGGGGAGGATGGGCCTTCCACAGGCTTCCCCAAGTGAGTGACCTTGTGTTCTGCTCTGCTCCTCTTGCAGGGAAGCCACCATCCCCGATGGGAGACAGCATCCCCCCGCCCTCTGTGCCACCCCCTGTGCCTGGGGGTGCCCTGCAGGGAGAGCGCAGCTTCCCCCAGCATGAGCGACCCGGCCCTCCAGATGTCATCCCCTCGGAAAAGACCATCCCACCCGTCCCTGCAGCCATCACTCCCTCTGAGAAGACCATCCCACCCATCCCTGCAGCCGTCACTCCCTCTGAGAAGACCATCCCACCCATCCCTGCTGCCATCTCCCCCTCTGAGAAGACCATCCCACCCGTCCCTGCAGCCATCTCCCCCTCTGAGAAGACCGTCTTGCCCATCCCTGCAGCCGTGCCCCCCTCCCAGCAGCCCGTCTGCCCCCCGGCTGTGATGTCCCCCTCTGAGAGCAGCCCCCCGCAGCGTGCCCGACCCAGCCCTCCAGCCACTGCCCAGCCCTCCGTGCCACTGCCAGGACAGCCCGTGTCCCCCAGCCCTGCGACTGTGGTCCCCTCAGCACAGAGTGTTCCCCCCCGGGGTGACCATTCCCCCCCCGGACCCCCCAAGCCGCCTGGGATGGAGCACCCCAAAGAAGAGGCATTGTCCCAGCCCACTGGCCAGCCTGGCCCCGTCCACGCTGCTGCTCCCAGCTCTGTGGAAACGCTGCCCCACGGCAGCCAGCCCCCAGCCCCAGCTGCCACCCAAGGGCCCCCTCCTGATGCCAAGAGCTCCCTGGGTGCCACAGCCGGGCCCTCAAAGGACGTGAGCCCCCGGAGCAGCCGCCCCTCAGCGTCTCCTGCCGCCAGCCCCCGGCCCAAGCAAGGTGGGTGCCAGGAGGTGCTCCAGTGATGCTGCACCCTGAGGGCACCAATGGGTGCCTGGTGGGGCTGGGCACTACCCTGACGGTGTTTCCCCTCTGCAGATGCCCAGAAAGCCCAGGCAAGGCACAAGCAGGCGAAGGAGCGGCGCGAGGAGCGGGCCAAGTACCTGGGTATGGGCTGGGAGGGAAAGTGGATGGGGGGGAGGCAGGGGCTAAGGAGCTTTGCTGGGTCATGGGCAATCCCATTAACTGGTGAGCTGAGCCTGGGTGCGAACTGCAGTGCTGGCAGCTCTGCCCACCAGGCACAGCACTGATTCCCTGGCACACTGCTGACCCCCGGGCACATTGCTGACCCTCCAGCACATCACTGATCCCCAGGCACATTTCTGACCCCCAGGCACACCACTGATCCCCAGACGCTCTGCTGACCCCCGGGCACATTGCTGACCCCCGGGCACACTGCTGACCCCCGGGCACATTGCTGACCCCCAGGCACTGCTGACCCCCCAGCACATCACTGACCCCCAGGCACATTTCTGACCCCCAGGCACACCGCTGATCCCCAGACACTCTGCTGACCCCCAGGCACACTGCTGATCCCCAGGCACACTGCTGACCCCCGGGCACATTGCTGACCCCCAAGCACACTGCTGACCCCCCAGCACACACTGTTGCTCCCTGCTTTGGATGCTCCCTGGGTCTGTGCAGGTGCCACCAGCCCTGGTACCAGCTCTGCCGTGTGCAGGCAGCCCCAGAGTGGCTCGGGGCAGCGGGCGAGCAGGGCCCCTGCGCCGAGCATGGGGCCTCCTTGTCCCCGCGCTCTTTCCACCCTCATTCCCCCATTGTTCACCGCGCGGCTCGGCGGGCTCCCGGCGGGCTCCCGGCCTTCCTTTTGTCCTGGCCCAAACCCCTCCCTCGCTGGCCGGCCGTGATGCTGCCTGCCCCGCGAGCCCGGCCGCGTGCCCCGGCCGCAGCCACCGGCATGGGCACGCGGTGCCACCACGGGGCTGCCCCGGGCCGTGCCTCCGGTGCGACCCCGCTGCCCCCCGCAGCTGCCAAGCGGGTGCTGTGGCTGGAGAAGGAGGAGAAGGCCCGGCTGCTGCGGGAGAAGCAGCTGGAGGAGCGGCGCAAGCGGCTGGAGGAGCAGCGGCTGCGGGCGGAGAAGCGCCGGGCGGTGCTGGAGGAGCGGCAGAGGCAGAAGCTGGAGAAGAATAAGGTGGGGATGGGGATCACGGGTGCTGTAGGCAGGGGGCTGGGGTGGCACGTGGGATACAATCCCTGAGGAGTTCTCGTGGCTCCAGCAGCCCTTCAGGAGATGCTTCATGAACTCTTTGGGAGTACCCATCCTCTGCTGCCCCTCCTTCCTGGGGCAGAGCCTGCGCTGTGCCCAGCTTCTCGGCACGTGTGCCTGGCCAGGGCAGGCATCACTGTCCTGTCTCCCTGCAAGCACCCCTATCGCTGTCATGGCCTCATGCTGGCAGGCTCAGCCCGGCTCCCTCGGCCTCTGGGCTCAGGCTGTCCCTCTCCCTCGGGCAGGAGCGCTATGAGGCAGCAATCCAGCGGTCGGTCAAGAAGACGTGGGCAGAGATCCGGCAGCAGCGGTGGTCCTGGGCTGGGGCCCTGCACCACGGCTCCCCCGCACACAAGGATGGTGAGTGCTGGCACCTGGGGACCCTGTGGCTCTGACAGCGGTGGGGGCAGCTGGGCATCTCTGCCAGCCCTCCAACCCAGCTCAGCCCCCCTTGGTGGGGCATGCTGCCATCTCTCTGGGCTGTGCAGGGGACTGATGGGGTCCCGTGGCTGTTCCCTGCTCCTGTGGGGCTGGTGTAAGGTGGAGGCTGTGTGTCACAGTCCCTGTTCCACTCAGAGACCTGCCTGGGGGCAGCCCTGGCTGCCTCAGCATGCCATGGCCACACTGCCAGGTCTCCAGCAGCTGTGAAGAGCCCCTGGCCCCAGGGGCTGTGGGGCTGTACGAGGCCTCTGCAGGCTCTGGTTGGGGTCTGTGCTGCGGCGTGTCCCCTTGTTCCCCAGCTGGGTGGGGGCAGTGCTCAGCCCCTCCAGGTCCAGTATGGAGGTGACCGTGGCTGTATGTGTGGCTGCAGAAGCTGGTCCTGCTCCATGGGGGCTTCCTGGGGACACTCTGCATGATTCAGCCGCCCTTGGACATGTGGAGGTCTCCACTGTCCCCTGACTGCTGTGCTGTGCTGGCAGGTGCCAGCACTGGCATGGATGGTGCATAGAGGAGAGCGCTGTGTCCATAGGAACTGTCTGGCCTTCATCTGCCATGGGGCAGCTGTGGTGGCCCTGGCTGTACCTGGCCAGGCTGTGTACAGGTTTGTGGCTGTACCTGCCTGGGCTGTGTACAGGTGTTGTGTTCTTGGCTGTACCTGGCCAGGCTGTGTACAGGTTTGTGGCTGTACCTGGCCAGGCTGTTCACAGGTTTGTGGCTGTACCTGCCAGGCTGTGTACAGGTTTGTGGCTGTACCTGCCAGGCTGTGTACAGGTGTTATGTTCCTGGCTGTACCTGCCAGGCTGTGTACAGGTGTTGTGCTCCTGGCTGTACCTGCCAGGCTGTGTACAGGTGTTGTGTGCCAGGTTGTGTGCACTGGCACCGTGTGCCCAGTGCCGTGTGTGCTCAGGTGTTGCGTGCCTGGCTGTACCTGGCTGGGCTGGGCTGTGTGTGCAGCCTCCACGTTCTGGGTACGCCTGTCTCGGTGCTGTGTGTGCCACTGTGGCTCGTGGCACACTCGGGGTGTCTCTGGTGCAGGGTCTGGCAAGGGGACACCTTCCCCTGCCATTCCCACGGGGATGTGCTGCTGGAGCTGCTGCCAGCTGTCTCTCTCCAATCTCCCGCCTCCACCAGCCCTGAGCTTCCCTGGCTGTTTGTCCAGAGGGGCCAGGCATGGTGGGGAGATCCCAGCTACCTGTGGAGGTGCTGCCAGCCACCAGCACTGTCCTGGCAGTGCCACAGTGACCCAGCACCGGTGTGGTGTTGTCTCATGTCTGTCTGGACCTGCTGCCCTCGCCCTGCTCCCCCAGGGTGGATGCTCTCCCGGTGCTGCCGAGGTCCCCGGCCACCTGCTCCTGATTCCCAGGACTGTGTTTGGGAAAATTGTTGTAGTGGGGCCTGGGAGCTGCCCTGGCTCTCTGAGGATGAAATTCCTGCATGACCCCAGCATGACCCTGCAGGGTTCAGACACTGCCATACTGAATGCCAGTGCTGTGTGTCGTGTCCCCAGACACCAGTATCTCCTCTGGCCCCGCTCTGTGCCGTGTCACTGGATTCCAGCATCTCCTGCCCCACTCTGTGCCGTGTCCCCAGACTCCAGCATCTCCTGTCACAGTCTGTGTTGTGTCCGTGGATTCCAGCATCTCCTGCCCCACTCTGTACCGTGCCCCTGGATTCCAGCATCTACCCCATTCTGTGTCCCCCGACTCCAGCATCTCCCCTGGTCGTTCCACTTCTGCCCCAGTGCCCTGGCACAGCCGTGCATGCTGCATGTGGGGGGCCCGGCCCCGGCCCCGGGACCTTAATGCCCTTGTGTCTTTTCCCTCCTCCAGGTGCGAGCCGGTGCTCGGTGTCCGCTGTAAACCTCCCCAAACACGTCGACTCTATAATCAACAAGCGGCTCTCCAAATCCTCCGCCACCCTCTGGAACTCTCCCAGTAGAAGTAAGAGCCCTTTGCGTTTGCCCCAGCGCAGGGGGCACAGCCAGGCCCCCGCCCAGTGCTGGGGACCCCCGATGCCAGGGTGCCCCATCCCCAGGTGCCCGCGGAGAGAGGAGAAGCCGTTTGCTGTTTGGGGGAGGAGGCTGGAACCGGCCGGTGGCTCCTTGAGGCTCTGTGGGCTGGGAGGAGAAGGAAGAGGAGGACGAGGAGGAATGGCTGCATGGTGGCAGCCCCATGGGGCGCCAGCACAGGCATGGGAGCTTGGCTCCCTGCCCCAGGGCAGCTCTGGTGGGTGCTGGTGCAGCCACAGAGGGGCTGCCTGTCACCTGCCCTCCTGGGGCTGGGCACGGTGCCAGAGCCCCCACAGGCTGCTGGAGCTGGGTGCCACAGAGCTCTGTGGCCGTGGTGCTGCAAGGTCATCCTGGCCCTGGGAGCGCTGCCCAGGGCTGCAGCCATGCCAGAGGGATGTGTCCAACAGAGGGATGTGTCCAGTGCCGGGGCTGCTGTTGTGTTTCGGGGTTGCCTGGCGATGGGCGCCTTCCCGGACGGGTATAAATAGCCAGAGCAGCTGACGCCGTGGCTGTGGTGACGCAGGCAGCTCCCACCGCCCTGTGCTGGGGCTCAGCCCAGGGACAGGCACCTGGGGGCTGTCAGCACTGCCCGGGAGGGAGCAGCGTCTCCCTGGGCCCGTGCCAGACCTGCCACCCTGTCCCCCTGCAGCGTCCATGGCTCTGTGCTCTCCCCTCCCAGCAGCCGGTGCTGCCCCAGGCCAGATGCCCAGTGGAGAGGGGCAGAGGGGCCCTGTCTCCCTGGGTGGTTCCCATGCGCCGCAGGGTGTTTGGTGACGTGCTGCAGGGCACCCAGTGGCAGCTTGGTGCCCAGCTGAGCCAGCTGTGTGGCCAGGCATCGCTATTCCATGGGTGCTGTAATCCTGGCCTGGCTCCTGGGGCACACTTGGTGATAGAGCACAGCTCCTGTGGGATGAGGGCACACTGTGGTGTCCCCTGGGCAGCTGGCATGTGCCAGGGCCTTGCTCACAGGACAGGGGCACAGAAGGGTGCCACTGCTGGGCACAAGGAGAGGGCAGAGTGGGGAGCTGCTGTCACCAGGGTGGCACCTGGCACCACTGGTACACGGTGACTGCGGTGTCCACAGGACACAAGGGCACCGTTGTCGTCACACCACAGCGCCGTCCACAGGCACCCAGCCGCCCACCCATGGCATGGCCCCTCATCCTGCTCAGCTGTGTGGGGCCGTGGGGACCCCTCCCCAGCACGGCCAGGCTCTGGGCACTCCTGGAACTGTGCATGCGCCGTGCTATTGCTGCAGACATATGGCTGCTCCCTCCCGGCGGCGGCTGTGAGGGCAGGACTGGAGTCTGGAGCTTTGTGGCACACTAATGGCCCCTCTCCCTCCCCAGACCGGAGCTTGCAGCTGAGCCCATGGGAGAGCAGCATCGTGGACCGGCTGATGACGCCCACCCTGTCCTTCCTGGCGCGCAGCCGGAGCGCCGTGACGCTGGCTGGGAACGGCAAGGAGCAGGGTGAGCCCTTGGGTCAGGGACATGCGGGTCCTGGCACAGGCAGGGAACCAGGATGAGGGAGCCTGGAGGCAGTGGGCAGCTGGCGTTGGTGCCAGCTCCATCCTGACCCTGGTCACTCCTCCCCCAGTGCCCGTGTGCCCCCGCTCAGCCTCCGCCAGCCCCCTCAGCCCCTGCCACAACCACCGCCTGCCGCACCGCTGCTGGGAGCGCCGGAAGGCGGCTGCTGCCAGCCCTGATGTGACGCCGCGCCGCAGGACCGAGCCCTCGCCCGTGAGTGCCGCCTCCCACGGGGACCCTGGGTGCCAGGGCAGCTGTGGGGCACGGCGTGGCTTCCAGCCAAGCCCAGCACCCAGCGCTGACGCCATCTGTGTCTGTCCTTGGCCGGAGCAGAAGAAGAAGGAGAAGAAGGAGAAGGATCGGGAGAACGCCAAGGAGCGCAGCGCCCTGTCCCGTGAGCGCAGCCTCAGGAAGCGGCAGTCACTGCCGGCGGCACAGCCCCGGCTCCTGCCCGCGGCTGACAGCAGGTCAGGACCCCCACCCCGAGGCTTCCCAGCCCCTGACCCCACCCGCGGGCTGCCCCAGCCCCACTAACACTGTCTCTTGCTCTGTTTGCAGCCCCGGCCCCAAGAACCGTCCCTCATCCCCTGCTGCCCCCAAGAACCGTCCTTCATCCCCTGCCACCCCCAAGAATCGTCCCTCATCCCCTGCCACCCCTAAGAACCGTCCCTCGTCCCCTGCCACCCCCAAGGCCCGCCCGGCGTCCCCCAGCCTGGCCCTCAGCTCTCCCCACAAGCCGCCCCTGCCTCGAAGCACCCATTCCTCCCCCAAGGTGCGGGCCAGGGCTCGGCAGGAGCGGGGGGAGGAGGAGGGCCAGGCAAAGGCACGGGAGAGGAAGGAGGAGGAGCGGGGTCTGGCACCCCCAGCCCTTCCCGAGCCCCCCAAGGTGCCCGCAGAGCCGACAGCAGGTGGGTACAGTGTCACTGTGAAAGCCGCAGGGCTGGGAGAAGCCAGAGCAGCCCTGACGCTGCCTGCCTCCCCCAGGCCCCCCAGTCCCTGCAGCCCCCGGCCCTGTGCCGGCCAGCCCCCCAGCCAGACCCCCCGCCGGCACCACGGACCGGGAGGAGGCTGCCCGGCTGTTGGCGGAGAAGCGACGCCAGGCCCGGGAGCAGCGGGAGCGCGAGGAGCGGGAGCGCCGGGAGCAGGAGGAACAGGAGAGGTGGGTGTTGACCCCCTGGCCCCCAGCCCCGGCCCCCTGCCGTGCTAAGGGCCCCCTCCCCGCAGGCGGGTGCAGGAGGAGCGGGCGCAGCGGGCGGCCGAGGAGCAGAGCCGCAGGGAGGCCCTGGCACGGCAGCGGGAGGAGGAGCGGCGGCTGCAGGAGGAACGAGAGGCCCAGGAGAGAGCCCGGGCTGAGCGAGAGGAGGTGGAGCGGCTGCAGAGACAGGTTGGGGTGACAGAGTGTGGGGGAAAGGGGCTGCGGGAGGTGGGGGACAAGGGCAGGGATGGAGGAGCAAGGCAGGGATGATCTGTGATTCACTCTCCATGGGGTGAGAACCAGCCCAGCCCCTCAAGGCCCACAGTGGCAAGAGGGAACATGGGGCAGGGCTGTGCTGAGCACATCCCCACAGCCCTGCCCTTTCCCCCCTGCCCCATCTCATCCCTTCCTGGCCTGCTGTGGCACAGAAGGAAGAGGCTGAGGCCAGGGCGCGCGAGGAGGCTGAGCGGCAGCGCCTGGAGCGGGAGAAGCACTTCCAGCGTGAGGAGCAAGAGCGGCTGGAGAGGAAGAAGGTGAGGGTGGGGGGCATCTCCAGGCAGGGAGCACGGCAGGTTTTTCCCTGGAAGGGATCCTGCCTGGCACCAGGGCGGGTCTGGGTGGTCAGGGCCGTGTGTGAGTCCCTGTGTGACTGCAGCGCCTGGAGGAGATCATGAAGAGGACGCGCAAGTCGGACGCAGCAGACACCAAGGTGGGAGCCTGTCCTCTGTCCTGGGGCACTGGGGGCTTGGGCACTGGACAGAGCCCTCCTGCCCCCGCCCGCAGACCCTCACAGCTCTCCTGTCCCTGCAGAAGAAGGACGACAAGAAGGTGGTGAACGGGAAAGCAGCCGAGCAGGAGGATGTGCCAGGTGTGTGGGCACCCTGGGGTGTTTCCCCCAGCCACGCTCTGGCCCGGGCCGTGGCTGAGCCAGGTTCTGCCGTGTCCTCAGGCCGCGAGAAGCACCTGGGGCCAATCCCCAAGGCAGAGGAGCTCCCGGAGACGGAGACCCCAAGCGCAGGGACGCCGGGGGGAACGAAGGGCTTGGTGGGCGAGGGGCTGCAGCCGAGGTGAGCGCGGGGACAGTGGGGGGAGCCGGGGGGTGGCAGGGCCGGGGCTGAGCCCAGCCCTCCCCTCCCGCAGCGCCAAGGAGGCGGCAGCCCTGGTGAACGGCGTGCAGCCCGGCAAGCACGAGAACGGCTTCTCGGGCACCGAGGGCTCCAAGGAGCTGCGGGACCTGTCGCACCACGGCGGCAGCCCCGGCAGCATCATCCCCTTCGGCGACAAGGAGCCCTTCCTCAAGCAGGCCGTGGTGAAGCCGCCGCAGGTGACAGGTGAGCGGGGCAGGGCTGTGGGGGCACGGCGCTGTGTGCACCCCGGGCTCACACCGTTCTCTCCACCCGCAGAGGTGCTCTGAGGGCTTGGCTGACGTTCCCAGGGGCCGCTGCCCTCGCAGACCTGTAGCTGTCGTCAGAACACGACCCTCGCTGCTCCTCCCGGGCGCCCGGGGGCTGCAGGGCCCCGGGGAGGACGCCTGGCTCCTCTCTCTGTTCTCGTTTTTATTTCGTTTTGTTGTTTTTTTTTTTTTTTAATTTTAAATATGCACCTTATCAGACTGACAGCCCACCCTCGCAGCCCGCCGGAGCCGCCCCAGACGTGTGGTGTAACGATGTAGTTATTTAACTCGCTGGGTACAACGTCTGTGAATACTGTAAATAGAGCCGGCCGGGCGTGGGGACGCTCTTGGGGGGCTCGGGGGGGGCCGGGTCACAGCTCCCGCTCCCCCCGTTCCCCCGCATGTCCGTGTGTCCCCGGGCCCGGCCGGCACCACGCTGCTCTGTGCCCTTGTGACAGTGTTATGCATCCAGACAACCTTTGACAACAATTAAAAGTGGACAATGCCCTCGGCGTGCCTCTCTGTGTCCGGGGAGGGGACTGGACGGGTCCGGGTCCGGGTCCGTGCCTTGGTGCTGGGCTGGGCACGGCAGGGCAGGGCACTCTCTGGGTCTACGGAGGTTCGCCCCCGTGCCCGCTCCATCAGCTCCGTCCCGGCCATGTGGGGAAATTCATCCCGGCGGCCCCACCGCCAGCAGGGCCCTGTCCCAGCGCTGCCCCTTCCCTGGCGGGCCCTCAGGAGTGGGACACAGCGGGAGGGTTACTACAGGCCTGGGCGGGAGAGGGCCCGGCAGGCGCCCTGGGCGAGGGCCGCGCCCCGGCGGCGCGCACGGCGAGCAGGCCGCGCCCCGCCCCCGCCGCCATTTCCCGCCCGCGGGCCCGCTCCCCGCCGGAAAGGGCTGCGCGCCCTGCCGCGCCACGGGCGGAGGAGGAAGTGACGGCATGGCGCGCGCGGCGCCCGCCGGGAGCTGTAGTGCCGGGGAGCGGCCGGGTTGGGGGCGCGCTGCGCCGGCCGGACTACAGCTCCCGGCGGCCCCCGCGGGCGGGCAGAGCGCGCGCGCGGGGCGGAAGTGCGTGAGGCGGCGGCGGAGGGGGCGCCTGGTGCGGAGGGGCCGCGGCGGAGCGGCGCCGGTGAGTGCGGGGGCACCGGGGGGGCCGCGGGGTCCCCGCTCCGCCCCGCCGGCAGCTCCCCTTACCCCTCCCTCCTCCCCGCGGGCCCTCCGCAGCCGCCTCGCCCCGGCTCTGCCCGCTCCCCGCTCCCGCCGCTCCTGGGCCTCACCGCGGCGCTGCTCCCCGCCGGTCCCGGCGCGCTGGCCCCGCGTGTCCCCGGGCGAGGCTGGTTCGCGGCGCTCGGGAGCGCTCCGGCCCGGCCCCGGCGGCGCCGCGTGGTAGGCCCGGGCCGGCCTTGGCTCCTCCTCGCGGCCCCGGGGCCGGTTGGGCCCGCCCGGCCTTTCCCGGGGCCGCTCGCGGTGCGGGGTGCTTCACGCAGCCCGTTCCGCTGTCCCGCTCCCGGAGACCCCTGCCCTCCGCCCGCGCCCCTTGGGTTCCGCGCTCCCTCGGTCTGCCCCGGAGGGCCCGTCCCGGTGTCCGGGGCTCCGCGTGCTGCCGGGGAGGCGGGCGGGGCCCGGCGCCTCGAGGGAGCCGCGGCCATCACCCCGCCGTGTGCGGCTCCCGCCGCGGCGGGAGGAGCGGGGCTCTCGCCGCCCGCTTTGCCCGTGAAGTTGGGCTGAACTTGAGGCGGTGTGGCAGAAGAGGCGTTTTAGGGGCTCAGGCACGCGTGTGAAGCCTGGGTGTTCGTTTTCCGTGTACTCGTAAAGGGTTTTTCTGCTAGTTGGCGTTGTTCTGGGGAAATGAACGTGTTTGGGGTTTCTAAAAACGCGTTTCAAAGCCTGCCCAAGGTGGTTGTCGCTGTGTTTCCCCCTGGATGGGGTTCTGGGTGTCTGTGTGGAAAGTGACGTGGTAAGTCTGGAGTGAGCAGTGCTCCTTAGAATCACCAAATCGTGGAATGGTTTGGGTTGGAATGGACCATAAAGCTCATCCCACTCCTGCTGTGTGCAGGGACACCCTCCACTATCCCGGCTTGGACACCTCCAGGGCTCCTGGGTGACCTGTGCCAAGGCCTTACAGTGCTCACAGGGAGGAATTTCTCCCTAACCTTCAATCCAAACCCACTTTCAGTGTGAAGCCATTCCCCGTGCCCTGCCTTGGGAGGAGCAGGTGAACTCGTGTGTGTGTGGTGTGTGCAACACCACCCTCTCAGGACCTGTCAGAGGTGGGGGACTCCTTGGTTTTTATGTGCACAGCGATGTGCCAGGTGCTGTGGCACAAAAACAGATTTGTTGCTTGAAATGAACAATTCCAAACCATTTGGAAGATGGTCTGGGTTGTCTTGTAGCTGGTGCCTTTATTGCTGCAGCAGCAGGGTCACATCAGCAAATGGACTGCTTTTCCTGAGAGCACAATTAAATCATCCAGTTCCTCTCTGGAAGGAGTCCTGAGAATTCCCTCTCGTGGGGAGCAGGGGCGGGTGCTGTGTCAGTGCTGCTGGTGTGTGACATTTCGGGGGGGCTTTACTGTGCCCTTGGTGGGTGCTGGGCTGGGAGAGCTCGCAGGGATTGGGTGTCACAGCCTTGGCTCCACTCACCCAAAAGGTGTTTCAGAGCTTTGCCTCCCAGGTTCCCAAAAGAGAGAGCACAGGAAAGCAAGTTCTAGGATACAGCAGTGGCTTCCGTGGTTGCTCTGTGTCCTGCTCTGGAATTTCACAGGTGCCCAGCATGCAGTGAGGAGGAAATGGCTGGCTTTGTGACCTTATGGGTTGCACAATCTCACAGCAGATGAAAGGACAAAACAAGACAGTTACTGTAGAGAGCTTTTGCAAATGGACGTTTTTGTGTCATAGGATCCTCTGGAGGGTCTTGGGCCTTGTGATTTTTGCCTAACATTTCTTTGGGTGCTGCTACATATTTTTTAATTGCATCCTTCCTTCTAGGAATTATTGTCCCTACTTCAGCAGGAATAGGGAAGGCAAGTAAGAACTTTATTGGAACAGTTTCCTCCAATGTCCTTGGGCAGCTGAATGTTGGGAATGCAGCTCCTGAGGCAGTGCTCTGGTGGGTGGGCCCTGGGTGTGTGTTCCACATGAGTGTGATTTGGAAATGCTGCAGTCTGCTCACAGGGGCATGCAGAGTTCTGGGGTCTGAGCCCTTCCCCTCCAGCTGGGGGTGCTGCCTGTGGGATGAGGGAGGTGCAGGGCTGCCTCTTACCTCATTTTCACATCCTTTTTGTCCAGAGATCCAAAGAGGAAACCTTTTACCTGTCAGGTTATTGTAAAGGGAGATCAGGCGTTGGAAGGGAGGGGCTGCCTAGGGAGATTGGGAGTCCCCATCCCTGGAAGTGTCCAAGGAGCACCTGGATGTGGCACTCAGTGCTCTGGGCTGGGTGACAAGGTGGGATCAGTCACAGGCTGGACATGATGATCTTGGAGCTCTTTTCCAACCCAAATGAATCTGTGAAGAGGTGGCCTGGCCCTGGGGAGGAGGTGCTGTGATGAGCCGTGGTGCTCTGGCTGCAGCCACAAGTTCACCCAGGCTGTGTTGGCAGCAGCAGGTGGAGCAGCCCCAGATCCCTGCCCTGTTCTTTGTCTGCAGCGTCCTGCCCGTGTCTCTGCTGAGTTATACCCTGCTGACCTCCTGCTGTTTCCCAGCCTTCCTAATTCCCTGCCTCTCTGTGAGTTGTGTGTCTCTGGAAGACAGTTCTGCTCTCAGTGCTTCAGCAAGTGCTGTCTGGGAAAAGGCTTCCCTGGGCACTGGGGTTTGGACCAGCCGTGTGCCCTGACCTTCACTGCCAGTTCTTTTTCATGGAAGTAAGGCTTTGTCATGTGCATTGTTAAAAAAAAAGGATATTCTGCTGATGGGGTTATGATAATATCATTTAGCTTGTCTGCTGCTTTCTCCAGATGATTTGAGTCAGGAAATGTGTAAATTATTAAAGAAAATGGTCATTTGGATCAGGCCAGGCATGTGGGCTCGCAGCGAGGTGCATTTGGTGTCAGTGTTGCTATTAGAAAACAAAAATGTTATGGTTATAAAACAAAGTGACAATCCATGCACATCAGCAGATCTAAATTTAGTTTACCTGTTCCCACTTTCTCTGCTGTCAGAGAAATGTTGCTTTGGGAGGCCTAGGGAGTGCTGAGCTGGACTGGATAAGGCTGAGGATGCTTTTCATTGTAAGGCCATGATGTTCCCAAGTTGTATCCCTGAAGGAATAGAGTGGTTTTGCCAGAAGTTTAAGTATTTTTCAACTCACTTGGCTTTGTCTTTGTGAAAGGACAGTTTGTCATGTTGGAACTCGTTAATTGTTTGAGCAGCCATGAAGCCCTTGATCTTTTTCTCCATTTCTGGAAAAGTTTACAGTATCCTGAGCTGTGTTTAATGGCTGCACGTGCCAGGGATGTGGGGTTTGGGTCGTGTGGTTGCCTCAGAATTACGGCGGTACAGGGAGTTCTTTGGTGAGGCAGGAATTTCGGGATATTTAGCCACATAGTTCAGGCCATGGACGTTGGAATAAAGAGGAGTGGTGGTGGCAATTACAGGAGCTGTTCTGGCTCCCTGGGGAGCTTGTGCCAGGTGATAGTGCCAGGCTGTGTGACAGCTGCTGGTGGCAGGGGGGCTGTGCCAGTGCCCCTTGAGCTGCCCATGGTGTTGCCCTTGCTGGACAGGCCTGGGAACAAGGCTTAAACTGCTCTGTAGGATTCTGTAGTGAGTCCCAAGATGAGGAAGTTCAGTTTGGCCCCAGCAGCTCCTCAGGTCTTTGTTCCTGCTGGTGCCAGGACAGATCTGTGCCTGGGAAGGAGCCGGTGCCATTTTGTTTCCGGATGTCAGGCTGGGTGTGTGGGTCTGGAGTCTCCTACCCTAAAGGAAACATCCTTCTCCTCCTCACAGAGAAACTGTGTTAGGAGAGCCTGAGCATTGAGGGAGTCACTGCTGGGAGCTCGGAGAAGTGAAGAGTTCCTGCTTAATTTAGCTTTATCATGTCAGAGCTATGAATAGTGAAATCACGGGATCACATTTCATGCCAGCTGGGAATGGTGTTTGCGCTGCCTCACTCCATGGTAACCGGAAGCTGCCGGGCCTTAAAAAAAAAAGTGAAGCTAGTGGCACAAAGAGATGGCAGCCGGCTGCTCTGGGGGTTGTTTCCCACCCAAGGAGGGGTTTTCTGTCCCTGTCCTTGCTCCTGTCACACCTGAACACAGCTTGTGCCTCGCTGGTGTGCGAGCGTGAGGCCTGAGCACAGCCCTGCCCACGGCTGCAGTGATCCAGAGCAAGTGCCCTGCTCACCATTTCACCTCCACAGTCGTCACCCGGCCATTTTTAGCCTGCCATGATTTACAGGGTGAGGTGGGTGTGCAAACCCCAAGGAGCCCCTGCTGGGACCGCCGGGAGCGGGGCTGGCTCGGCCGGGCGCTGCTCCTGCTGCTGCCTGGGGCTGGGTGAGAGCAGCAGAGGAGAGCGGGGCAAGGAGCCCCCTGGGAGCACCAAAGGTGATGGGGCTGTGGGGTGCCGGGCTGGAATTCACTCCTCCAGGGACTGGGGCTCAGCATTAATGATGTTAACTAGCCTGTGCCTTAACACGGGGCTGGACATGTGATACCAGGTGGCGTGGGAACATCGTAATTTACACCTGAAATAATTACAGGAATTGTTCCTGTGGGGCTCTGGGTGAGGTTGGTTTCCTGAGTTAAGACCTGTATATGCACTGTCTGATTAGATGAGGTGGTTCTGGCTGCCTTTTTTTACTGAGAAACTGAGATGAATGGCTGAAATCAGAATCCTTTCCTGTGCTGCTAAAATGAAAGGATTTGCCAGTGTCTGGTTTGGTTTAAATTTGATTTTCCTTTTTTTACTTAGGTCAGTCGCTTCTAAAGAAGCAGTGTTTAGAACCAGATTTGATGGGACACTTGTACAAGGTACGTGAACGTAGCATGGAAAATTGCTCAAATAAGTGTTCAAATAATTGTTCAAATAAACTTATTCCATATGGACAGGATTCCTGTGGACAGGCATTTCTCTCTGTTTGAAGCCTGTCAGAGTGTAGGAATGGCCTGGTCTGGTGCCTTGTCCTTACAATAACGCCACAATTAAAAAACAAAAAAATTAACTTTAAATGTTATACCAGGTCATGGAAATCCTTTTCCTTGTTCTCCCCTGAGGTAGTGGGATTCCCATTAAGGTAGAGATAAATGAAGTGCTGGCTTGAGAATGTATGAGTAGTTTTGCTCTTTTCAGCTTATAAATGAAATTTGATGGAGTTTGTATTTTCATAGGTTAAATGTGTGGAGAGTTGTAATCCCTCAGATTTTTTTTGCTGTAACTGTACTGTGTGTTGCAGAAGAAATTCCAAAGAGCCCCCAGTCAAACAGTTTTGCTGTTACTTGCTGTTTATTTGGAAGCAGAACTTCCACGTTTTTCAGCGTGCGTGGCGCCTGCTGGGCTCCAGCTGGCAGACACCTGAGAGGATGGAAATGTCCTCGAGGGTGCAGTTCATCCTCCCTTTGCTGGGAACTTCTCTTACACGCGAGTTTGAATTCTTTGAGTTAACTAATTTGTGAATAGTTTTCTTAGGGGGAGTAAATTACACCTTTTTTGCCTCTTGTGGGGATTGCAGAACTCCAGGCACGAATTCCCAGAATAGTAGGGCTGTGCTGTGAGGAAGTCATCAGTTTGGGGAAAGACCTCATCTGCTTTTCCCAGGCTGTGTAAATTTGGAGGGGAAAAGCTGATGAAATAGGTTTTTCCCTTTTTAAAAAAATTATGGATGTTTTCTTCTGTGTTTAACAGAAATTCCAGCTGCCCAACTTCTGTAACAAAAGCACCCAGATTTCTAATCAGCTTTTTCTTGGATTGTTTCCTTGAGCTCCCTGTCACTAAACTGTCTGAATAACAACATACGACTTTTTAAGCTCAGACATTTGTAAAACAGTGTCTCTCAAACAGCCAGTTTCAAAAAGTCACTGATTGGGGTTTGTAGCTGGTCAAATTAATTTGGAAAGGGATTGTTCAGCACTACAATCTGCAGAATCAGTTCTTTCCACAAGAACCTGTAAATACTCTCCCAACCATTCCACAGAACCTGCTTCTAATTATCTGAACCCAGGGCTGGAGCTCAGGGTTAAACTTCTTTAGGGATTAATTTAATGGTGTGAAAACCCAAATGTGCTTGAAGGAAAATCTTAATTTTGAAAGCACACAGACTAGAGAGAAATTGAAACTGCTGCTGACAAATTGTGTTTCCCTTGCTGTGGCAGAATCAGTTTGGGTGTTCTCCCCCAAGCATGTTGAGCACATGTTAGAGTAGAACACTCTGTTTTGTGGTTAGGTTTTTGGTCATTTTTCTTTTAGCAATGTTATCTGGGACATATTTTGCTGAGGAGGTCAGTAGGTGTAGTTGTAGCTTCAGTTAGTGTGTATTAAATCTTCTGGAAACACACTGGTTTTGGATCTGGAAAGAGAAGTCATTCTGCTTTTTGTTCCCCGAAAGAAATTTGATTATAATGAACATTTTAATTTGCTCCTCCCTGGCTGGCTGTAGCAGCTGTGCAGGTGGCTCTTCCCTTCCCCTCAAGTGTTCCATTGATATCAAGAACATACTTAAGGCATCTTGCACCAAAAATGAGCTTGAAAAGGAAGAATCCAGTAGAAAGTGAGGTGTTAAGAGTTGGGTTCTGAGCTGACAAAGATGAGTCTGCTCTCTGCACTTGCTGCTGCACTTCAGGGACGTGGAGAGAGCTGCAACTCTTTATAAGCTTATTTTTGCAGTGATTGTTGTTGCCTCATTATACAGAGCACACTTTGTAAGGTATTTTGTGGGATTATTCCTTTTTTTTTCCCAATGAACTAATCTTGTTTGGGTTTTGGGGCTTGGGATTAGGAGTTGTAGAGCTGGCAGAAGGAGAATTATTTTTTTTTTCTTTCCTGATAAGGAGGGGTGTTGAGCAAATGAAGGAGCAGTTCAGCTGTTCCTCCGGAGCTGAATGTCTGTGCTGGTGACACCAAATGGATGCCAAGAGGCTCGGGCAGAAATGTGCTCTCTAATGAGGTGCCACCTCATTTGCTTTGGGCCTCACAGCAAAATAAACCACAACAGCTTCACTCAAATGCTGGCCAGTAAAAAGCAAATTTTTGTTTACAGCACTTCCAGAGAGCTTCCTACAAAAGCTTTTACAAAACATTTAATATTTATGAGCTGAGTGTTTGCAAACACTGTGATAAAGAGAAACCACTGTAATGGATTTCACCACACCACGCTTGTGTCTGAGGCATGTGCACAAGCCACGTCACTTGTTTCCAGGTGTTTTGGGGTTTATGCTCAGATATGAACACAAACAGCTGCCTTGGCAGGGAGGTGCACGCTGCATTTCCCTCTCCAAGCTGTGGTGCTCCCTGTGCAGGATCCTCACTGACACCTGGGGATGGAGTGGGCTCAGCTGGAATGTGCCAGCTGGCTGCTCTGGGGAAGGGCTGAAATCCCAGCTCCTGCTGCCCGAAGTACCTCGAACAAAGGAGTGGAAGATGGAAAGAGTCACAAAGTAACACAGGCCAGTTGGAAGCAGGGAACAGATTCCTGGAAAAAGGCTTTTTGACAACCAGCAATGTTTTTAATTTGACCCATGACTTGGCACATGGAAATGTTCTTTACAGTGTTCTGGAATAAGCAACTCCTGGACTATGATTTCCACTTCAGCAGAGAGCACTGAGCACGTTTCCCAATTCCTTTCACTCTCAGGAAGAAAGATTTGCTACTCCTGCCTGTTGTGTCTTGACGTGGTTACTTTTTCTGTAATAGTATTCTAAGCACAAGAATAGTATTTTTCTCCAAAGGAGAATCCAGGTTTTGCTCTGGATGACACCTCTGTGTGTGGGATTGTAGCAAAACTTGGTGGTAACAGTGGTGTTTGGGAAATAGGCAAAAAACCCCAGAGCCCAAGGGTCACAAAGCAAGAAATAATGGGTATGGCAAACGCTGCCACTTTGAAAGGCTGAAAGTCAAAGATGTTTGTAAGATAGAAGCTGAGATTTCTTTTTGAGGACATTTAGACTCAGGGACAAGACAACAGTAAAAATAATAAAAAAAGGTCTGTGGTGTGTTGTTCTTTGTGGCTTTTTTCCCAAGATCGGTAAGCAGGATTTAAGAATCACTAAACTTTTCAACACCACTTTTCCTCTTGGGAGAGAACAGGACTTAAGCACCAGTTCAGAGAAAGGTTTCAATGCTACTTGAAAACTGTGCTTTTTCAGTGAAGTAAGGACAAGAAATTAATACCTTTAAACAAGTCTATTTTATGGCTGAACACAGAGTAAGTGACATTCTTGCTGTTAGCTCAGAGGTTTAATAACATGGAGTAATTTCTGAGGTTGTGTTTACTGTTGTTTTCTCTTCTAAAACCTCCACCCCTCCAGCAGTGCATGGAAGGATTCTGAAATGTAACTGTAGACCTGTCAGAAAAGCTCCAAAGACTGGTGGCTCCCTTGGATGACGGCGATATGCTGATGGATGAATTGTCAGGAAAAGAATTGTTTCTGTTGGCTTGTGGATTCCTTTAACAATGTGGGAAAATCCTTAGTCCTGAGCCCAGTAAGACCATTCAAATGGGCTGAGAGAAATGGCTCCAGCACGGCTGCACTGACAGAGATGTGTGTCACAGCAGGTGGGATGGGGCAGGGGAGGTGGAGCAAGGAAGGAAGAAGACTTAAAAATTTTGAAAGCATGAACGATCGTTTTGAAACCTACATTATCCATAAAAGTCCACGGAAAAATCCCTGGTCAGCTGTGGTGTGTGTGTTCCCTGAAACACTGGGGATCTGATGAACCTTTTGGGTGCAGCAGGAGCTTAGGGCAGCCGGTTCACCCTGGTGGCAGTACAGCAGTGCATGTACAAAGGTGTATTTTCTTCTCATTTCAGGTGTTCTTCTTGATTTCATAATTGACAAAGCTGAGACGGTGAAATCTGACAGAAGGGTGCAAGGTGTGAGCCTGCTCAAGCAGGTAGGCACAGCAAATAAAATACAAGAGGAAAAACTGCCTGTCTTGGCATTTGTAATAAACCTTCTTATATCTCTTCTCTTCTGGGCATGCTGCAAGTTAGACTGGTGGTAAAATTCTGCTTTCATTGTTGTTGTGCAAAAAATATGGAGCAGGTTTAGAAGAAAAAAATCAGCCTTGTGTCTTGGAATGTTTGGGCTTGTCTTGCCAAGTAACTGCAAAATATAAGGGTAAAGTAGAACAATTTGGTGAAAAAATCCTGGATGTCCTGGAAGAAGTAGTACCTAGTTTTGTTTTTTTAATGCTATAATGATTAATCCTTGGATTTACAACCTGGTGATTTTTGGGAGGAGAACACTGCTTCCCCCATATACCATAAGTGGCCAGATAATTAAATGTCACACTGATCTAAGTGTTAAATCCCATATTGTGCCATGTGCCCTCCTCCAGCTTTGTTCTTTGCTTGAACATTGCAGTGATTTCAGTCAGTGGCCTTAAAAGTTTTCCTTAACTATTGTGAACATTTAAATTCCGAAGCTTTTTGTGGAAGCTCATGGAAGGGCCCAGCTGTGAGAGACTCTCAGTGGTGACCTTTTTTTATTGCTGCAGAGTGGAGCAGAGTTGTGCCTCTCTTTTGGGTTCTGTCAGGAGGTAAAACATTAACTTTCCTGCCACTGTTTCCTGACAATAGTTTGCCTTCAGGGCAAAGTCCATCGTGGTGCTTTAGTGGGAGCATTTGCTTCTCTATTGTTTCCATCAGTGCTCTGCTGGATTGCCCGGAGGGTTTGGGAATGGAGAAAGCAAAGTTTGCTCTATGCAGTGTGGTTTTATGACAGATGAACAAGCTGTCAGGTGTCTGTTTCCCAGGGGGTGGTGCCTTACCAGAGCTTCTAACTCAGCACACAGATCACATCCAAAAACTGTGGATGTTTTGGATGGGGGGCTGTGCTCCTTGGGAAGATCTGCTGGACAGCTTAGAACTATGCCTGCAGAGGAAATAAACCCAAAAAACAAAAGTTGAAAATCCTTGGCAGTGCCTCCAGCAGGACATGCCTTCCAGATGAGTGCAGCCACGCTTGCCTGCTGGGAGAGGAGATCTGCATCGGGCAGCATCAGCCTTGTCCCTTCCCAGGGGCAGCAGGAGCTGGTCCTGGGGGTTCTCTAGCTGTGGGAAGGAAGTGGGACTCTGCAGGGCAGATTAAGGATAAGTCCCTGTAGCACTGTGCAAATGCTTCTGCTTGCAGTCCCTGCTCGGGGCCAGACACAGCAGCTCCAGGAGCTCCATGGGCAGGGGAGAAATGGGAATGGGAGGTCAGCAGCCACTGCTGTTCTCAGAGTTTGTCTTTGCTTCACATGCAGGCACCTCTTTATTTAAAAAATATAAAATCCTTTTTATAAGAACAGATGCTTTCAGAGCAGGGTATTTTGCTGAACATATTTTATCTGAGTCAGTCATTCTTAAACTAAATGTGTATCACAGTGAGTTTACAACTGCAGTTAGCTCAGGGGAGCTGACGTGACTCCAGTGTGCAGTTTGTTTAACCTTTTAAGTGCTGATGGAGCATGGCAACTCTGTTTCTATCCTAGTAGGAGTTACTTCATATGTTAGGAATGAATCAAGTTGAACATGTTGGCAGAGATAAAGAATCCAAGACGTGAGTGTTTGGCACACGTTGCACACACCAGGGTGGTTTGGCTGGGAAGTGCTGTAGATCAAAGTGAAAGGCAAAAACTATTAAGCAGATCAAAGTGGTAATTTAAAAATCTATTTTGGGGTCTTCTTGGGATTTCCTGAGAGTTGGTGCCACATCTTCTGTATCTTGCAGTAGTTCCTGTTACCATTTCTTCTCCTTTTCCATGTTTTGGTTTCCAGGGCTCAGCGTTGGATTGTTGTGGGCAACAGAGTAGGAAGTGTTGCAGGAAGTGGTTCAACAGACATATTCAGTGAATTAAAAGGAAATACTTAAAAATTATCTTTTCACACATTCTTTCTCTGAAAAAATCACCAAGCACAAGAACAAACTGGTTCTCCGTGGCAGTATCTTTTGATTTTCATCCCTGGGGCAACAGGGAATAAAACAACATCTGTTGTTTCCTAACAGAACAGGAACATCAATTTTATTATTTTTTTCTGCATGCTTTCTGATGTGGAATATATTCAAATACTTCAGTTGAATTGATCTAACATCTTTAGTATAGTTAAAGGGAAGAACAGGAGCATGTAACATGATTTTTTAAAATAAAAATCAACTTCCCATTTCTAGAAGGTCCCAGCTCTGGTGATGCACCACCATCCACTCTCCCAGCAGCTGCTCCCTGTGCTGAGCATTGTGTTTTTCCTAGAAGTGCCCTGGCAGAAGTTGAAGCCTTTAGTAACCATATATGTAATTTTGGAGAGCCTCTGGAAGTGAAGGCATTGCAAGTCAGTCCTCTGGAATTTCCTTAAAATGGGTATAAACAGCAGCAGCCACACTTGATCAGTTGTGTTTATGTACCTGAATGTCTCTATTTTTAACCAGTGGGTAAAAAAAAAATTAATTTTGTGCTAACATAGTTCCTTTTTATTTCTGGCTCTTTTTCATTAGTTATTTTAGGTGGAAAGTTTGTTGATAACTTTCTGAATATGCAATTAATGCAAATTTTCCTCATTGGTAAAGGAGAACAAATCAGGGAGGGTGTAACTGCAAGATTTGTGTGGTCAGACTATTCCCTGAATCATCTTCTAAGGGATTTTCTAACCTTTACCTGGATACATGCCTGAAAATAGCCCAGGTAATTCATAATTACAGCTATTTTGAGTCATTTAATGCAACAGTGTAATCTCTTCTGTCTCTGAATATTTGGAAGGACATCTGATTTATTTTGGCTGCAACAGAACTCCTGGCTGGGTGATCCACACTGGTGACTGATCACAGCAACTGCAGGAACTGCACAAGCAGAGAGGACAGGACTGAGCCTGAGCAGAGCTGTGCAAATAGGGTCACATTCCTGTGTCTGGGAGTATCAACTCTTTTCTGATTGCCTTGAAAGCTTAGATAAAAGTTTACGGGGTGGGTTTTTTGATGGTAAGCTTTTTTATTTCTTCCCTGTCCTTTAAAGCAGTGGCAGCTGGCTGCACAGCCAGGGATGTGGCTGCAATTACATGGAATTGTCACTTCCATGGGCTGGTTTGCCTCTAGAGGTGTCCTTGCCTCAGCCAGCACCGTGGCCCTGCCTCTTCCCAGGCTGCATTAACTTGGTACTTTAACTGTCCCACTCTCATTTGTGATTACTCTGGGTTTAGAGCCTTTTATTCTTATTGCAGTTTTCCTCTTTAGACTGAAATAAACCTTCTATTCTGAGCCCAGCACCATTCATCTGTTCCTAGCAGGCACTTCAAACATTCCTATTTCCAGCCTTATCAAGCTCCACGTCCCTGGAGTCTGTCAGCCTGCCAGGTGCTGCCTGTCCTCTCCTATCAACCACATGCTTCATTTCTCAACTATTCCATTTCCCTGTTTCCCTCAGGTGCACTGACAGGTGCTTGCAGAGATGTCTAAAACCAACAAATCCAAGTCTGGCTCGCGTTCCTCCCGCTCGAGGTCCGGATCCAGGTCCCGCTCCCGCTCCTTCTCCAAGTCCCGCTCCCGTTCCCGCTCCATCTCGCGCTCGAGGAAACGCAGGCTGAGGTGAGTGTGCAGCCAAAGGCTGGAACAGGGCTTTTCCTCCCTTGCAGGTGGTTTGTCACTTAGCTCCTTTCCAGGGAAAGACTTTGATTAGATCCCAGGACAGATAACGTCCTGTGTGTCTGGCTGTTTCCTGCCAACCGGTGCTGTTTGGGTGTTTCAGTCACTTAGGAGAATAAATTGTGAATAAATAAATAAATTAGGAGAGTAAGATGCTTGTCAGCACAGTCAAGATCTTTCTTTTGAGACTTTGGTTTTTTTAATGTAATGGATCCCACACTCAAGGGTCTTTGTAGATGTCATTGTGTGCTTTTACCCTCCTGAGAAGTGAATTCAAACAAGTTTTAGTGTCAATTTTAGACACTGCTGTGAAAGATGGGGACAGTTCTTGATATATTCTTGATAATTCTTCCCTTGCTCCTCCCCTCGGCATTCAGGAGCCAGGTAATAGGGAAGATCCTCCTGGAGGGATAAAGTGGATAAAAGATAATTTTGCTGCAGTTAATTTTAAGAAATTATTAATGTGTGTAATAGTTGTTCCTGTCTCCCTGAATTGCTTCTGAGCAGGCCAGTTACAGGCTTGTGTCTTCCCTGGATGTTGTTTTTTTCCTTTTTTCTTGGCTAAGCATTCTGCATCTGGCAAAGCCATTCCAGTTGGATGGGGTGTAATGGTGTTCTCCTGCCTTTTCACTCATCTGAATAACACGTATTCTGAAAACCACTGGGCTGTGAACACATGCAAGTGTTACCAGTTAGAGATTTTGAAAGTCCAGAAGCTCTCATGAATGTACAGTTGGAGAAAAGACATGACAAAACTAAATTAGAGGCGGAGACTTGAGTCCAAGCGAGCCCTGTGCAGAAGAAGCTGGAATGATCCGTGCTCATTTGGGAATATCTCCTAGCTGTGGAGGAGCTTTGGCAGTTGAGAAAAAGGCACCCTGTGCAAACATGATTGTTTCCTCTGTGCTGCTGCTGAAGCTACTTCTGCTTTATAAATAATTCCTTTTTTTATAAAAAGAGTCTGAATGGAGGGGGTCGGCCCTGCCCAGCCCCCCTGCCTGGCCTTGGGATGTGCTCCAAGGTAGGTCTGGTGGGATCTCAGCTTAAAAGGCCATTGCTGTGTACTTGAGGATGCACCACAAATTGTTTTATTCTTCTTTTGGTAGGTTTGCTGTTTCTCCTAAGTTACAGTGCTGTCTTGGAGTCTGCCTAATATCTTCTGCTTTCTTTATGACTTTATTTCTCACTTCTTGTAAATGCTGAGGATTTAGCCCTGGAGCAGTGCAGTGCCTGCAGTTCTGGGGGCTGGCAGAGTTGGGGGAATTATCACTTTTGGTTTTTCTTTTACTGCATAACTTTTACTGTATTTGTCTAAAAAGATTTCTGGTAAATAGTCTGCAAGTTTTGGAGTGAAATCTTCCTGCTGCAGCCTCTCTGAATCACTAGAACAGATTTTGGAAGCGTTGTACGACAGGTCCTTGTTGATAATTGATCACAGATGCAGCAGTTGTCTGAAAATTGAGCGTCTCTGTTCCTCATGCCTTGGACTAGAGCTTCTTATAACTGGTCCTTGCCTCCTCCTCTCTGCTTTTTCTTCTGGTCACTGTTGTTTGAATGAAGAAGTGTCTCAGATAAGTTTTTTTTGCTTGTTTGAAGGATGGAAAAATCTGTTAAAATGGTCATTAAGCTGTTTGTTAGCAATGATTGGAGTATGAATAAGAGTTTCCTGCTAAACTGTGACCTGTTTGGTAGGAGGAAGAAATTAAAATAGAACTAAAGTTCATCTCTGACTGCACATGTGTGCTGACTGTGTAGGAATCCCAACAGCAGGTTGTTCTCCCTTGGTTCCAGGGGTTTGGGATGTGAGGAGCAGCACTGAGATCTGTGTGGGGAAGTTCATGTCCATTGGAGTACCACCAACGTGTGTGTCAGAGCCAGAGCTTGGAATGCAAGAGAGGGCTGTGGAAACTGTTCCAATGAATGTTATTTACTGAAATTCCATTCGGAAAAATCTCTTTTCTTTTTCAACTTCCTAGTTTGGCCAGTCCTTCCTGTAGCTCTGGCATCTGAGCTACAGCAGGACCTTTAAACAGTTACACAACCGCAGCAATTTAATGGGGGAAGCTGTTGGGACACTTAGTCACTGGAATCTGCGTTTTTCCAGGGTTTGTGCTTTCCTGGATTCGGGTTTTGTGGAGGCAGGCAGGGCCGTCCACAGCGGCACCTGGTGGTGCCTGGCAGAGGTGTCCCAGAGCTGTCCCTGCCCGGGAACTCCACGGGATGGGGCCATGGGATGGAGCCACAGGATGGAGGCATGGTGCCATGGGATGCACCTTTGGGAGCTTAAACCCACGGGGCAGCGTGCCCTTCTCCCCACTGCTGCCCTGCTGCTCTTGGGGTGTAGCCATTTATTGAACTTGCCTGACTAAAAAGTGAGGTTTCATCTGGATTATCGGAATTTTAAAGAGCGTCTGAAGTTGGGACTAGAGAGGGAGATTTGGGGTGTGTTGCAATAACAGTAGCATGATTTGTATAAAATATACTTCTTTGTGGGTGAGGTATAACCGTGACCTTGAGCTGTTGAGGGCTGGATGCTTGAGTTCTGTCACTTTTTCTGAAGCTGGGTAGCAGCCATTTTCATCCCAGCAAAATAGAGAGCAGTGTGTGCTTGTTATGGTCTCTGCAATGATCCTGAGATCAAATACTTGACAGTATCACAGGTACAAGTTGTTTCCACTGCAGTTTGTTCACAGCAAAGTGTAATACCTCAATCAGATAAGGGTAAACCAATGGAATTTCTTTTAAAAGCGTAGAAATGAATTTTTCCAAGTCTTTTTAAAATATATCTTCAAATAAAAAGTTGTGGCAGAAGAACAAATTCCAAAAATAAATTATGAAAAGAAACTATACTTAAATATTTGTGTAATTTTTTTTTTTATCAGTTCTAGGTCTCGTTCAAGATCCTATTCTCCATCTCACAACAGAGAAAGGAACCACCCACGAGTCTATCAGAACCGTGATTTCAGAGGCCATAACAGAGGATACAGGAGACCATATTATTTCCGTGGCCGAAACCGAGGGTTTTATCCCTGGGGCCAGTACAACCGAGGAGGATATGGGAATTACAGGTCCAACTGGCAAAACTACCGGCAGGCCTACAGCCCTCGCAGGGGGAGGTCGCGCTCCCGCTCGCCCAAGAGAAGATCTCCTTCCCCAAGGTCCAGAAGTCATTCCAGGAATTCTGATAAGTCATCTTCTGACCGGTCAAGGAGGTCTTCCTCTTCCCGCTCATCCTCGAATCATAGTCGGGTTGAGTCTTCCAAGCGTAAATCCGGAAAGGAGAAGAAATCATCCTCCAAGGATGCCCGGGCATCCCAGGCTGCGGGCGATAACCAAGGAGACGAGTCTAAGGAGCAGCAGTTTTCAGGAGCGGGGGCTCAAGACGCCAAAGCGTCCGAGGGATCAAAACCGTGGCAAGATGTGAGCAGCTATGGCACGGGCTCCACGTCCCGAGGGTCGGTGTCGGAGCTGAGCCCCCGGGAGCGCAGCCCTGCCCTCAAGAGCCCGCTGCAGTCGGTCGTGGTGCGGCGGCGCTCGCCCCGGCCCAGCCCCGTGCAGAAGCCGAGCCCGCCGCGCTCCAGCCCGTCCCCCATGGGCTCTGCCGCCCAGAGCGGCTCCACCTCCTTCCAGGGGGGCTCCCACCAGAGCCCCTTCGAGCACGGCTCGGCAGGAATGAGCCCCAGCAGAAAGAGCCCGGTGTGCAAAAGCCCCACACCCGTCAGTTCGCTGTATGGTGCCGCTCCGAAGGAGGAGGGCACAGCTCCCGGCGGAGGAGCCTTCTCCAAGAGGCAAGTGATGTGTTTTGTGGTGCTGGGTTAGTTTTTTGGGTTACTTTGGAGGAGCCAGCTGCACATGTGGGTGCTCCATGAGCAGGGTGAGGGACTGGGGCAGATTCCAGCTAGGAAGCTGTGCCAGCATACTGCCAGTTCTGGGCCTGGGCCTTTCTGAATTATGGAAAAAACCCAGGCAGCCCAGAGTTGTGGGAAGTTGGAATTGGTTTTCCAACTTGGATAGTTCTAAAGATTGTGTATATTCCCTGCAAAAATGTTCATAGCCCATGAATACTTGAAGTGAAGATTGCCCAAGGAGGTTTCTTGGCAGCTGGAAGCTCACATTTCTCAGTTACATATGTGTTGGTTATAGACATTTTTAGTGTTGCCTTCTGGAATTTTAAGGTATTGTAAATTAGAAGAAATTAATTAAATCCTACTGCATATCGTGCTGCAAGCAGCCCGAGGCAGGTGCAGCTGCAGTGCTCGTGCCTGTTTGTGTGGGTAGGATGAGAAACTAAAGCACCAAATACATCTCTAAAATGAAGACAGCTTTCCATGCAGAAGGCATCTGCTTCCATCAGTCTCTAGATTAATCCACTGCAGATTGTGCCCAAGGGTGTCACTTTGTTTTAAAACATACAGCACCATTCACAAGTGCTTTCAAGTCTTTATTGTTTTTAAAGATGGTTTGATCTGATTCTATATTAAGGATATATGAAATTTTAAAATTTTAAAAACTCCTGTGACTCTTTATTGGGGCTTTCCAGAGCACGGAGCTGGTGTCCACAGGCTTTCCTGCTGTCCCACAGAGCCAGGGTTTTGATTTGTGAATGCTTTAAAACTGTTCAGATGCTATAAACCAGCTGAATTGTTCTCAACAGAAGTGTTTTATCTCTCCCAGCAGCATATTCTCCTCTGTTAACCTGTTTGCTTTTATTTGTGTTTGCAGTCTGTCATGAAATATTTAGCTTACCTATGAAACTTGCATCCCAAATTTGAAGTAGCTTTTGAGGCTTTTATTTCCAGTGTGTTGTTTAAAGCAGAACAGTCCAATTTGAAAGGTTTGATGTGTTGTTCTCCTGAACCAGGTTTGTAAGTAAATAAACCGAGTGGGTAAGATGTTCCTCTTTTCCTTCCAATGCATCTGTGGGTCAGCTGGGTTTGATTTGTCCTTGAGCCTCATTCCATCAGTTCTGCATATCCATCTCCTTGTACATTTGTTGAATTTAGTGAGAACAAAAGTCTGAATTCTGGCTGAGTAATGTGCTTGACATTTTAATTGTTTTAGGGCCTAGAGGCAGCTTTCAGTACATGCATAGCTTGGTGTTCTCTGAAGTTTGACTCTTTGAACTGAAGAATTGACCTCATTGAGCTCTAATAAGAAACCTCCTGTAATGTCTCTTTATGATCAGGTACCTGGAAGAGCAGAAGACTGAGAACGGGAAAGACAAAGACCAGAAAGTAACAAATGCTGAGAAAGAAAAAAGTAAAGAAAAAGGGAATTTCTCTGAGTTGGGATCCACAGATGGAAAGGCAAAATCTGACTCGTATGGATCGAAAGCTGACTCGGAGAAGGGATACCGCGGCAGCCAGTCGCCCAAGCGCTACAAGTTCAGGGATGACTTTGACAAGCTCAAGGTCCCAGAGTTCCACAAGGAAGGTCATTATGGGAAAGATGAAACAGATGAGCAGGACAAGAAAGACAAGGCAAAGGGCCGGAAAGATTCGGAGTTTGATGATGAGCCCAAATTTATGTCTAAAGTCGTAGCGACTTCAAGTAAAAGCCAAGAAGAGGATAGGTCAGGAAAATGGGAAGGTGTGGTGTTCCTGCCACCTGGAAAAGAGAAGCAGAGGAAGCCTGATGAAATGGAGGAGGAAAGCTATTCTGAAAGATCCAAAAAAGAAGAGAGACCAGGATCCAAGAGAGCTGAACCTGGTCACAGGGGTTTTGTACCTGAAAAGAATTTTAGAGTGACCACTTACAAGTCAAGCCAGGAAAAAAGCTCTTCCCCTCCACCAAGGAAGGCTTCCGAGGTGAAGGAGAAGCCAGGCACCAAAGTAGAGGGGCTGACTCCTGGCAAATCCTCCTTTTCCATTACTCGTGAGGCCCAGGTCAATATTCGAATGGATTCCTTCGATGAGGATCTGGCACGGTAAGGATCTGACAGCTTTTGAGCAGTCTCACTAGTGATGTTTTTTCCTGTTTTTCTTCCTGAGATCCCCATGTGTTTGCCAAGTGTGAGGAAGGCTAAGCAATATTGCATCACAGTTTGTGGTTTTGGGAGCTAGAGATTAACTTTTTCCTAACCTTTGCTGTGTAAGATTAGTTTAGGATGCACCAGGCTCTGGGAAGAGCCCCAGATGGAGTCAGGTACTCAGTGGCTTCTGGCTGAGGGAAGCTGAGTTATGCAGGGGAGCTACTGTGCTGCTTAAATCCTTTTGATTATCTGCCATGTGTTTTACTACTCTTCATGCAGATTAGAATAGTGGCCTGAATTATCACAGTAACCTGGAGCGCAGTGTGTTTAGGAATGTTTAAAGGAGCTCCTTGCTTTTGAGTATTTGTGGGTGCCTCCCTAATAACAGCATAAACCATCAGTGAGCTCCCGGCTCCTGCAGAATTAAACACCTTAAATTGCTCCCCTTCACCCATTTTCTTCTGTTTCATGGGCTCTTCTTTTTGCAGTCCCAGTGGGATCCTGGCTCAGGAGCGGAAGCTGTGCCGGGATCTCGTGCACAGCAACAAGAAGGAGCAGGAATTCCGCTCCATTTTCCATCATATCCAGTCGGCTCAGTCGCAGCGAAGCCCTTCTGAACTGTTTGCTCAGCACATAGTGACTATAGTCCATCATGTAAGAGGTGGGTCAGGAGTCCGTGTGTCCTCGGGGAAGGTTCACTCCTGCACTCAAAATGCCTGGAGTTGTTATCCAGCAGATGTTCCAGAGATGAGAGCAGCAGCATGATCACAATCATCTTTATTTACATAAATACTCCTCTGCACAGGCAGAAGGTGTTCTTGTTTTTACCTGAGAAATATTCAGAGTCTGGGACTTAGAATTCTGTGTTCTGAGGAGTTTGTGACTCACTCAAAGAAGTTGTGTTCATTTCACTGAAACACAAAAAATTGAAACTGCTTTTTGTCAGCAAGATTAGACCTCATCCCCACAGTGCTTCATTGACCTGCAGCTGGGTTTTAACAGGGTGTGGGATGGGTGGGCTTTGTGTTTTTACAAAACTGGCACTGATATTTTGGTATTGTTTGTTCAAACCCCTGACAGAGCATCACTTTGGGTCTTCAGCTATGACGCTGAACGAACGCTTTACCAAATATCTAAAGAAAGGAATGGAACAAGATGCAGCTAAAAACAAAAAGAGCCCTGAAATCCACAGGTTGGTGCCATTAGACCGTTGTCTTAACATTGCAGAAGTATTACAGATTTCATTTCTTAAACTCTGGAATAATTCCAGAATAATTCAAGTATATAACTAGCATCACCCAAAAAAGTTCTAAATATCTTTGGAAATACTGGTCTGCTTTGAAGGACATTTGATCTAAAATTTTCAGGTTCTTCTTATGAGCAAGGTTATATCAATGTTTTGTTTTGTTTCTTTTTTGCTTTAGGAGGATAGATATATCTCCCAGTACTTTTAGAAAGCATGGATTCTCTCAAGAGGAATCGAAAAGCTCCAGAGATCCTGGCTTCAAGGTGAACTGTTACTCTGATTAGTTTAATTCAACAAAATGAGTGCATTGGGCATGAACTTAACAGTGATGTTTTTGTTTAAATTACTCTCTACTTAAGTTTGTGTTTTTCTTTTAAGGATGGGCATAATTCTAAAAATGAACTACAAAGGGTTAATTTTTATTAAAAATGTATCAACAACCTTTGTGAAGTGGTTAGACTATGGTAAATGACCCCAAAGTCAATTGAGGTGAGCTTGAGAAAAAAGAGAGGATTTTTGGAACAAGTGCCCATGATGAGAGAAGAGACTTTTTGTGATATTTTTCTGCTTGTAAGTATGATTAACTCCATTGTTACGTGCAATTTTGCCAACCATGTTTTCAAAGACATGCATGTCAAAGAGAGGAAAGTAAAACTAAATGCTGAGCTAAAGCAGATACACTATTAAGCAGTTGATAAATTTTGTTCTAACAACTGACTGTGCCATTTCTGTTGATTGCTGTTACTTTAACATTCAGCACTTGTCTTAGATCCAGAGCATTTGGGATTGAGTGTTTTAGCTTTGCTGAGTAGATGAATGTTAAGCCATTGCACTCACTGTAAACAATCATAAAAAAGGCTTAACGTAAAATGTTTAAAATTTTAACCTTTGTTTATTCACCTTCATACATATTTACATTGAAGAGATTTTAACCAGTCCTGCTGAAACCTTACTTGTTTCATATTTGTTTTCGATTTTTTCCAAACACACTTGTGGCTTGACATGGACGATGGTGAGATGGATTTGATGGGCCTGAACTCTGAGCATCAGCTTGGCAGAGTGTGTTATAAACGTGGTTTCCAAACAGCTCGCCAGCCTTCCGTGAAACAGACGTGCCCTCCCAAACCCAAATAGGTGTTTGCTGTGCCACATAAGGGAGCTGCTGCTGATTTTGTCACTTATCTGTCATCCATCGTGTTGGGAGCAGTTTTATTCTCAGAGTAGAAATTAAAGCTCTTTGCCTGGGGAAAGTAGAAGAGCAAAATACCAAAACAAAATGCCTGCTTTCACTCCTGCGTTATTTGACATATTTATTTAAACAAAAAAGTGGTTAGAAACTCATGTAAGTAAAAATTTAACAGCTAGAGAATTACTAATCCTTTTGTATTTAATTGAAGGCGATTAATTTGATGTATGTTGCATATCAAGTTGTACAGTTCCCAGGATGAGTGTTGTGTAAATGCAGTAGCTGAGGCTGGGTGTTGGTACCAACATGGTGTAAGGCTTCCTGCTGCCCAGTTACCTGTTTGCCAAACCACAGCCACTGTCACTTAGGGCAGGCAGCAGAATCTCACCCAGGTGCCACAGGGCTCAAGGGAGGAGCAGGGACAACAACTGCTCCTTTCCCAAATAAACTCCTAATCCCTTCTTGAAATACCAATTTAAATACAACTCAAAGCAAGCATTGCCAGGTGTCTTTTATGTTTGTTTTTAATTAGCAATGTAAATTTAGTTTTAATTTTTCATGCAGCTGGTGGGTTTTTGCCCTGTGAGACACCAGCTTGCTTTAGCAGACTTGGCAGGACTGTGGAGACACACACAGTGTGTCTGTGGGGCTTTGTGGCACCTGTCACACGGTGCCCTCCAGCCCAGGGGAAGGAGCTGTAGGTGGCATCTGCACTGAATAAATCTTCCTGACAGACATAGCAATGCCTCCCTGTCCATGGGATGTTGGCCTTCTCCCAGACCCCTTGGATGCTGCCTTTCACTGCCTCCTCCTGCCCCTTGATCACTAATCCTGGGTAGCTCCAAGCAGCAAAGAGCTTTTGCTTCTCCCAGAGTGTTACTTCTAGACCTGGGAATTAAACTCCCTCTAGCCCCTACCCAGGTGAGACTGTCAGCAGGACCTCAGGTGCACCCATGGGCTGTCAGAGAGCTCTGCCACACTGTCCTCATGGTCCATAATCAGCTGGATGGGATCCCCAAGTTGTTTACATCCTTGCTGGCTGTGGTGTACAATAAATGTCAGCCTCCATGTCTCCCTCCCCTCTACCAGACTGTTTATTTTAATGCTGTTTAAAGAAGAGATTAAAAGTTTAAAAAGCAGTGATTTTAAGTGTAGGAAAATTGAATTCTGACAAAGGCAGACTTATTTTAATAGTGCATTATTTGACATCTTAAAATGGAATATTCATTAGTGCTCAGTTAAACTCCAGTTCTCCAGAAGTCTGTGCAGTCAGTAGCAAAGTAAATGGTGCTGAGCTGGGGCACTGCAGACCTTGTGTTCATCTCTGCCCTCCCTCTCCTCTGCATTTGTAGGCTGAAGGGAAATATAAGGACGACCCTGTTGATCTGCGCCTTGATATTGAACGCCGTAAAAAACATAAGGAAAGAGATCTTAAACGCGATAAATCCAGGGAGTCGGTGGACTCGAGAGATTCAAGTCACTCAAGGGAAAGATCAGCTGAGAAAACGGAGAAAAGTCACAAAGGCTCAAAGAAAAAGTATGTAGGAAACCCAGTAGCCATTTCCTTGTGCCTCTCGTGTCTCTGCTGCTCAGGTTGGAGACAACACCATGTACAACAGTTGTGCACACAGTTGTGCCCCTGTGACATAACTCCTCCAGTGGCCTGAGCTACCCCTCTGCGTGTGGTCTCGCTATCATTGTATCTCTCAGAAACACTAAATAATTGTAAAAGGTAGATGGGAAAGCTCCATGTGTCAGGATGGGTGAGTCACTTTTCCTTCTTGTTCCTGTTGTGTCAAGAGAGAAACAGCCATGTTAAAATCACTTGGCTTTGATGTTCATTTAATCCTTTTCTATAAGCTTAATTTTCCATTTGACTAAAACTCCATGGGTGCATGCTAAGCTGAGAGCAGGTGGTGTAAACACCTTAGGAAGGAGCAACAAGTTCCTTCAGGAGAGGTCTTGGGCCCTGTGTTAAAGCCTGTTGTAGTAGGAAAAGAAAAGCATGGCAGTGACAAGAGAGTGGTAAAGAAGTGGTTTTGTATGTGATGGGTCACAGCTGGGTGCCTAATGCTGTTGTGTCCTACTCCCCTCTGTTCCCACCTGGAACAGGAAACACCGACGGGTGCGTGAGAGGTCCAGGTCCAGCTCCTCGTCGTCGTGGTCCTCCCATTCAGTCAAAGCAGAGGAGTATCCCGAGGAGACTGAGGAGAGGGAGGAGAGCTCCACAGGCTTTGACAAGTCCCGGCTTGGGACTAAGGAATTCTCTGGTCCAAATGAGAGAGGAAGAGCGAGAGGAACCTTTGTAAGTGTTCTGCACCCCTGGCCCAGATGGTCTCCACCTGTGCCCTGAGGGTTGATTCCCAGAGTGGGCAGGAAGTGGCTGTTGTGTGTTCTCAGTTAAAGCTGCCCTGGAGGAGGAGCCCCTGGGGTGATGAGCCCCAGTGGAATCACTCAAAGTCTGGGGCATAAACCAGGCTGCTGGGGGTGTGCTGTGGGCAGCAAACTCCAGATGGGAGGAGCAGAACAAAGCCTGGAAGCTTCTGTGCATTAGTGATGCTGAGCAGCCCGATGAGCACACGCTGTGCTTCCACTGGGGTTTGGCCACGCTCCTGTGTGCAGTCCATGTACAGAGGGGTCTCACCTGCTTGGGGTTGCCCTGAAATGCCTGTAGGTGATCTTCATCAGCTTTACAGGAGCTGTGATGTGCTGTGTGTGATCAGATGAACTAAAACCCCAAAACCATGCGTGCAGGTGGTGATACGGCCATGCTAAAGCTGTCCTCTTGCTTTAGTGATAGGTTTGAGAGGTGTTTTGGATGGAATGTTGGGCATCTTGGCTGGGGTGGGAGGATTCTGCCTCTGCAGCTGTTCTATTTTTCTCCTCTGTGTTGCTGTTGCAGCAGTTCAGAGCTCGAGGGAGAGGATGGGGCAGAGGAAACTTTTCAGGCAACAACAACAGCAACAGCGGCGGCAACAACGACTTCCAGAAGCGCAGCAGAGAGGAGGAGTGGGACCCTGAGTACACACCTAAGAGCAAGAAATACTACCTGGTACGTACCTGGGTGCTGAGACACCCGTGTGCTCCAGCTGTGTCAGGTCTCAGGTGCTTTAGAGGCCAAAGCACCCGCTGTCACTGCCACACCAGGTAAGGCTTCGGGTGACGCTTCACGGGAGGCTGCTGGCTCCTGCCTAAAGAGAGCTCGTTCCTGCTCCCCGTAGAGTGGTTCCCATTAAGTGGATCCCCAAGGGCGGTGGCAGAGGCGCGGTGCAGGGCGGTGCCAGCCTGTCTCACCTGCTGTCCTTGGCTTCCCGTGCAGCACGACGACCGCGAGGGCGAGGGCACGGACAAGTGGGTGAACAGGGGCCGCGGCCGTGGCGCCTTCCCCCGGGGAAGAGGCCGCTTCATGTTCCGCAAGTCCAGCACCAGCCCCAAGTGGGCTCATGACAAGTTCAGTGGGGAAGAGGGAGAAATCGAAGACGACGAAAGCGGAACGGAAAACCGGGAGGAAAAGGACGCCCTGCAGACGACGGCCGAGTAGCCGCGGGGTCCGCGCGGTGCTGGGAGCCCTGGCAGCAGGGGAGGGGTCAGGCTGGTGCTGGGGTGTCAGGGTGATCCCCACGTGCTGAGCAGAGCCCTGGAGAGCAGCTCGGAAACCATCCCGACGTTGTTTAACTGCATTTCCAGAGTTCAGCCTCCCCAAGCACGGACTGGGACTGATCCATCATTTACGCTCGGATCCGCTCCTGGAGTTTCTCTTCCCAAAGACTTCCCTTCTGGACTGGATACGGTCAAGCGCTGGGTGAGACCCCAGATTTTCCCTTCTCTGTGACCTTATGGATGGTCGGTTATTTTTTGCTAACAGGCTTTGAGGACGATGTGGTTTTAGTTTGTGCCCACCTGACCTCGCCTGTCCTGACATTTTGTTTCTCTTTTATAATTTGACCCAGTGATAGTCGGGGGTTCACTCGCCCGCTCAAATTTTCCTCCCCTATTGTGTATTCAATTTTCTAAATTCTGCTTATTTTAGGCCTTTACATACGTAGTAGCATCAATTCAGAGATAATTTTGGAAACTATTTTTGGTTCTTATAAATAAGAAAATAATGAAGCATGTGAGTAAACATCTAAATGTTCATTTGTTGGGACCAAACTGCTATGACTTTTTTTTTTTTAAACTTTTTTTAATGTAACAGTTGAGTTTAGGGCCTTTTAAAAATTATTGTTTTCCTTTTATGTTGGAAGTTAACAAAATTAGCATGGTTTAAAAGAGGAAAAAAAATTACACCCTACTTCTGGCCACTGTTTGTGTTCACTATTAGGCCTGGTGTGTGCTGGACCCCAAACTGCTTGTAGCATTTGTGTTTCCTCCCTGCAGCTGGTTGTGACCTGAGTGCCCTTTCCAAGGTGACACAATTTTCTAAGGAACTTCCGAATTCTTCTTGGGGAAAAATATAAATGGAGATGAGAATTTTTCAATATTTTTTATTAATCTTTTTATAAAACCAAAAGGCAGATTCCTCCTGAGCTGGTTGAGGATGGCCCTTAGGATGCATTTCTTTTTATCTCTAAAGATATTCTGGAGCAGTTTGTGGAGGGTTCCCGGCCAGGTCGTGAGCCTGGGCGGGGAGGCACAGCCGTGCCCGTGCTCCCCCTGTCCCTCTCCCCAGGATTGCTGTGCTGTTCCCCACACACCAGCTAGAGTTTGGTTTGTTTTGACTTGAACAGTTCCTGTTTAGCAAAGCCCCGAAGTTTGTTTATGCAAATAAAATACAATAAAATAAGTCGTAGGTGTAACTCTGCTTGGTTTGTGTCCTGAGTTTGGGTGGGAGCCTGAAAGCAGCAACAGGGGAACAACTCCCTGTTGGGTTTTATGCACTAATAGATCATTCAGCCCCTGTTTTGGCAGTAACTGCCTGGGGACAGTGGTGACACAGCCACAGGCCCTGCCTGCTGCCAGCAGGGATTGTGTCACCCAGCACAGGAGCAGCTCCATCCTTCCCACACCCGAGCTCCTCCAGGAGCTCACAGGGGCTGGTCCTGGTGCTGGGCAGCTTCAGCCCCGTGTGCTGCCCTGGCTGGTGCCCAGCAGCAGCTGCTTCTCCCTCACTGCCATCCCCAGGGAGGCTGCTGGGCGCTGCTGCCTGTGCAGCCTCTGCAGGAGCTCAGCTTTCCTGGCTGCTGTGGGTAATGGTGTTGGCCAAGAGCTCTTGGGACAGGGCTGGGGTAATGGCTGGTGCTTCCCTTCACACTCAGCCTTGAGCCAGCCTGAGGAAAGGGGTGCCCAGAGTTCCCAGCTCCTTGGCCTGAGTGGGCACACCTGGGGAGTGCAATGGAATTTGTGTTCTGCCATCCTTCTCTGCCCCACAGCTGATTCCCAGCCTAAAGCAACACCCACGCTGTGTCCTGGCCCGGGCAGTGGCCAGGAGCATCCAGGATCCCTGGTGTCACACTGACCCTTCCTCCCTGTGGGGGCACAGCTGCAGCGTGGCCACACCACCCCTGCACTCACAGTCTGTGGGTTTCGGCCCCTCTGAGGTTTGGGTTTCACTTCCCCTCCAGCCAGGCTGACAGAACTGCTGTGAGCCCGGCTGAGTGTGAGCTCCTGGCCCGGTGCCTCCGGCCCTGCGCTGGCCCCGGCTCCCCCGCAGCCACGGCTCTGTCACTCAGGGAAGGAACCCCAATGCCAGCAGCAAGACCCCACGGTGGCACGGGTGGCCCAGCCCTGCCCGGGGCCAGAGAAGGTGGGTGGCAGCTCCAGGCTGGAGGTGGCTGAGGACACAGGGCTTTGGGGGGCTCTGCTGTGCCAGCGCTTCCTGCCCGTGCTCCCAGCGCCCTCCGGTCCCACCCTCACCCAAAGCCTCTCGCCCAGCCAAAACCAGTGCTGCCATCCCAGCACAGGGAGTCCCGTGAGCCTGGCCCTGGTGCCCATCCAGCCCAGGAAGGGCACAGGGTGGGTTCGGGGAGCAGGAGCCCCCCGTGGGGCACAGGGGTGCGGCGTGGACCAGCACTGAGGTGCGCTCTGCTTCAACTTCCTTCCCAGCGTGGAGCCGATTTCCTCCGGCATCACGTGCACGGTGTGGGGCCGGGGCAGCCTGGCACGGCACAGCCTGGCACGGCACGGCACCGCTCAGCCCCGGGGCAGCCCCGCAGCGGCAGGCAGGAGGGTACAGCACACGGCATCACCCCCAGGTGAGCGCCCTTGTGTGACCGTGCTCCAGGGCTGGGCCGTGCCCTGGGCCCGGGGGAGCTGCCGGCAAGGGAGGGCAGGATGCTGGGCACTTCTGGGCACCGTCACCCTGTGCCACCCGAGCCGAGGAGCACTGGGGCCTTGGACTGGGGTGTTCTCATCCCCGCAGCCCTCGGTGCTTCAGCTGCACCTTTGGGTGGGTAATACCAGCACCATTTCTGGTGTCTGCGAGGCCTCTGTGACAAGGGCTGTGCTGGTGGCAGCAGCAGGGACCAGGCAGCAGCAGGGCTGCTGGCCCACCATGGGGTCAACGTGGCCCTCCCCAGGGACAGCATGGCCAACCGTGGTGACAGGGGGGCCTGCCCTGACAACAGGGTGGTCCATGGGCACTTGCCCATGGCCTGATGTCCTGTGTCCCACACGCCAGTGGGCTTGTCCTGCTGTGACCCCAGGGTTCAGCAGTTCAGGGATGCTGCTGAGCCAGGGATGGTGGCAGGGTGACACCCCCGGTGGCAGGATGACACCCTGCCCGTGCCGCAGAGCTCACAGCAGCTCTGCCTGCTGCTCCGCCTCACACAGAGGAAGCGCCGACCACAGCGGGGCTGGTGTGGGGCTGGGGGAGGCTGGAACAAGGCTCCCTCCCCAACCTGACGAGCCCCTTTGCCCCCCAGCAGCTGCAACCAGAGAGAAGAACGAGGAGGGTGAGGACAGGAGTCCCCCGGGTGAGTCCTGGGCTGGAGCAGAGGGAAGGGCAGGGATGTGCCTGGGCCAGGGCACGTCACGGGCAGGAAGCGCTTCCTGCCCCACTCCCGTGAGCGCCGGCCCCGGCCCCAGCCCTGCTCCTGCCTCCTCTCCCCAGAGCTCCCAGCACTGGCGAGGATGGAGCCCACCAAGCTCCCACTCACCAAGAGGATGGCTCCTGCTCCCCCCATTCCTGCCAAGACCAAACCAGCCCCCGTGATGGCTTCCAAGTAAGAAACCTGTGCCTGTGCTGGGGTGTCCAGGGCCACTGCGATGTCCCAGTGCCAGTGCCATGCTCATGGCTGGCCTTGGCGTGGGGCTGGCACCTCCCTGGCTGTGCACTCACACCTCTGCTGTCCCCAGGCCCAGTGACCCCAGCGCCTCAGCTGACATGGAGTGGGGCAGAGCTGGTGACCCAGGTAGGATGCAGGGGCCATGCAGGGGCCATGCAGGGGCCATGCAGGGGTGGGTGGGCCCTGCCCAGCACCAGGGGCTGATTCCTGCTCTTTCCTTGGCAGATGCCAATGGCTTCAACATGGTGTCAGTTACCACAGCCAGGCTGAGCCACCCCACAGCCACACGGCCACGAGTCCCAGGCCAGCGGCCACCCAGCCTGGCCCTGGGGAGCACGGGGGGTCCCCATGGTGGGGAGCAGCCCCAGGGGCTGCCCTGTGCTGCCCTCTGTGCCCCTGTCCCCAGCACGGGGCAGGCGCCTGTCCCGCCGTGGAGCACAGAGGGGCTGGAGGGGAGGGCACTGGCCTTGGAGGACCTGAAGGCTGAGGTCCGCACCCTGCACATCCTTGTGGACCTGATGCGAGTCCAGCACCTGTGAGTGGGGATGGGGGTGTCAGGGGGTCCCCAGCGGCTCCTGGCTGCTTGTCCTGGCCCTGGCTGAGCCACGCTGGCGTGTTGCAGGCGGGACCTGCAGGACCTGCGGCAGGAGCTGTGCCAGGAGCGGGCTCAGCGCCAGGCGCTGCAGGTGAGTCCCTGCCAGGGGTTGCCTTGTCTGGGGTCCCCTGTGCCCCCCGACAATCACAGCCTCTCCCCACAGGCGGAGATCGAGCGAGTGTGGAAGGGGCTGCTCTATTAGCACGGGGGGGCAGGTGGGTGGCACATGGTTCCGTGTGCCCCCCAGCACCCATCGGATACCAACGCCCACCCCACACCCAGGCACTGCTCCTTGAAGCACGACAGCCCCGTGACTTGTAGAAATCGTTTAAAATAAACTATTTTGTGTACAAAGTGCTGTGTGGGGGTTGCTCAGGGCTGTTGGCTGCCATGCCCCTGAAGGGCTGGGCTGGTCCTGCCAGGCACAAAGGGTCCCACCATGGCACAAGGGGTCCCTCCAGGGCTCCTGGCAGGCTTGGGACAGGGCCTCCTCCTCCTCCCCCTCCTCCTCCACCCCCGCACAGTTTCCCAGGCCAGCTCCAGTCCCAGCCCCAGCACATCCTGGCCTCCAGCCACTGGAGAACATCTGGAAAACATCTGGATCCTGCTGGCGCTGGCGGCGGGGGGGACCAGCCTGGGAAGGAGCTATTTTTATAAAGCTGCCGGGGAGGGGGGCAGCGGGGCCGGGCTCCCCGCGGGGCCGGGCTGGGATGGGGCAGGATGCGGCTCGGCCCGGCGGGAGCTGCCGCATCCCCGGGGAGCAGCGGCCGGCCCAGAGTCCGGCGGGAACATCCGCCTTGCTCCGGCCAAAGGGCGTGGGGTCACGGCGGGCGGCGCCGGAAAAGACCCGGCTAATTTTAGTGGGGACGGGAAGGGAATTGGCTCGGGGGGGAGTCCAGACCGTCGCTGCGTCCGGGACCCCAAAACGCCGGAGCCGCCACGCTGGGCTCTAGTTCGTGTACAAACAGCACCATGTTTGTGGGGCGGGAGCCCACGGGTGACACGGACGTACAGCCCGGCCCTGCCCCACGGGTGAAACGCCGGCGCAGCAAGGGCTGCCCTGTCCTTGTCCCTGTCCCCGCGTGTCCCGGGGCTGTCGGCTGGTGCCAGCCGTCGTACCAATGGCTCAAAGTGCATCGTGTCCCACAGCAGCGGGGGCGAGTCCATCCCCGGGCGTGCCCGTGCCACCGGGGTCTGGCTCTCCGTGCTGCAGGGACGGTCCAAGGCAGCTCCGCCAGCTCAGGGGCAGCCCCCCTGCCCCCCCGGTCCCTCCTGGCACGGCGTGGGATCAGCCGTGGGGGAGCAGACACCGTGCCAGGGCCGCTGCCGGGCTCAGTAGTAGTGGACGCGGCCCAGGGTGCCGATGGTGCCGGACCCCAGGATGTCGGGCTGCCCGTTGCGCCAGATCTCGCGGATGATGCGCTCCCGCTCCTCCAGCCGCTGCGCCCGCTCCAGCTCCTCGGCCGAGGCGAACACGTTCACGGCCAGCGCCCCGTCCCCGGGGCCGTGGCTCTCCAGCGGGATCTCGGTCACCGGCAGCAGCGACTCAGACGCCGCGCGGTCCACGGTGTCCTCTTCGTCCTCGTCCTCGTCGTCGTCGTCCTCGCTGAGGTCGCCGGGGCGCGCCGGGGGCCGTGGGGAGGCCCGGCAGGACAAGCGCAGCACCAGCAGGCACAGCGTGAGCACCAGCCCGAAGCACACGCCCAGCACAAAGTAGAGCCCGAAGCTCTCGGGGTTGGCTGCGGGGGGAACAGAGGGGGTGAGGGACCTGCCCGCGCCTGCCGGGGCCCGCGGTGACCTCCGGGACGCGTCCTGCCTCACCTCGGATGTGGGCGTACGCGGCCATGCTGTTGCTGAGCAGCTCCATGTCCCTCCGGCGGCTCTCCATCCTTGTGCCTGGCAGGTCTCAGCGGCTCCAGGGATGGCACGTGCAGGGCATCTGCGGGACACGGGCTGAGCAACGCTCTGCAGGAGCCGGGATCCCCCCCGTCCCTTTCAAGGCCGTGCCCGGGTGTGCCCAGGGGCTCCTTGATGAGCTCCAGCTGGGCAGGGGCTCGTGCCTGGGCTGGGCTGCTCCATCCAGGGCTGGAACCCCACGGATGCAGAGCTGGAGCCGTCCCACTCCCACCACCCTCTGTCCTTCCTGAGGGACCAGGACGGATACGGCTCCTCCTGGCCACAGAATCAGGCGGATCTGTGGCACCGGGCCAGGGCTTGTGTCCCATGCCCGGCCATGGGATGGGTCACGGGGCAGAGCAGAGTCCCAGCACCAGGCTGCCGGTGCTCACGGGCACACACGTGTGCTCCACACGCTCCTGGGGCAGTGTCCCTGTCCCTGTCCCTGTCCCCCACACTGCTCCGGCCCAGCTCCAGCCTTGGCCCTTTGCCGTGCGACCCTGCAGGGCAGGGACAAGGCCAGGCACAGTGCAAAGGCCACCAGGACAGGCCAGCGGTCAGGATGAGAGGCAGGACAGCGGGAAGGATGGGCAGCAGGGCAGTGGGAAGGATGGGAGGCAGGACAGCGGACAGGGCAGGGCAGGGCGGGAGAAAATTTGGCCCTGGCAGGGGACGAGCTCATTCCCAGAAACGGCTCCAGAGAGGGAGGAATGAGGAAAGAAATGCAGAAAATGTGACACATCAGCAAAACCATCCCGGACGGTCCAGAGCTGAGGGGCCGCAGCACGCCCTGGAGCTGGGCAGCCCCGCTAGTGGGGCACCCCAAAACAAGGCCAGCAGGGTCCCCAGGAGGGGCGGGTGTCCTCCCCATGGAGCAGCTGCTCGGCCAGCCCCTGCCCCTGCCCGGCAAGGGGCTGCGGCGGGGCAGAGCCCACCATGGAACCCCAGGGATCCCCTGCCCCGTGCTGATGGGGGTCGGGCTGGCTGCAGGACCCTGCGGGTCCCCAAGAGCCGAGCCCCGAGATGCTCAGCGCACTCCCCGAGCACCACACCGTGTCCCCGAGCACCACACCGTGTCCCCGAGCACCACACCGTGTCCCCGAGCCTCCCGCTCCGCATCCTCCACCGCAGCCCGAGCTGTGTCACCGAGCCTGTGCCCTCAGCCCCCGTGTCCCCAGCACTGCCCCGCGTCCCAGAGCAGCTGAGCGGGGACGGAACCGAGCCTGGACACCGCCGCGGCCGTGCTGCGGTGCCGAGACCCCCGCGCTGCCCGGGGCTGGTACTCACCGCGGTGGGAAGGAGGCAGCGGCTCCTCGGCTGGAGCGAGGCAAGAGAGAGCAAGGTCTGTTTAGCATTAACGCTGCAGCAACAGGAAATAGTTCGGAGGCGGCTGGCGGTCAGCGCTCCCGCCGGAGCCAATGGCAGCCCCGGCCGGCGCGGAGCGGGGCGCGGGGCCGGGGCTCGGCCCGCTCCCCCGGGAGCCGCGCTCGGCCCCGCGCTGGAACCGCCCTCAGCGAGCCACAGGCGGCTCCAGGCCCCGTCCGGCCAGGCCGGGCTTGGCTGAGCCCAGCCTAGGCTGGGCTGGCAGTGCCGAAGCCGAGGCAAGCCCGCCGGGCTGGGGGGCTCAGCCCCGGTGCGGGTCTGAGGGAGCTGCCGGGGCTGGTGCCAGCCCCACGGAGCTGGGGGACACGCAGGGTGGAACCCTCAGCCCCACCGGCCGAGCCGTGACACGCCAGAGCTGCTGGGGCCAGACCTCGGGGACACGAGGCTCCGCATGTCCCCAGCGGCCACCCCAGGCCGGCCTGGGAGGGACAGGCTCATAGGGCACTCGGGGCCGCTGATCTGCGAGCCTGCCCCCCTCCCAGAGCACATCAGTACCCCAAAATCCCCCATGCCACCCCTCCCCCCCACCCTTCCCTGTGGGGGCGCCGGGCTGTCGTATGAAGTTTTATTGCCGACATGCAGGAGTAGTTCCGATGTAGTACAAAAATAACGTCTTTATACAAATTTTTTTCCTTTTTTTTTTTTTCTTTTTCTATTTTTTCCTTACAACAGGCTCTGTCCCGCCGTGGCCCTGTGGCCCCCCCATGCCCCCTGCACCACCCCCTTCCAGTTTGCCTTAGCACAAGTGGATTGACCGGTGCTGCCACTGCAGGATCCTGGTGTGATACAGCCTCAGGGAGTCCCAGAATATTGCTTTTTGCTTTAACATTGGGGAAAAACAGTAAAAATAAACAGGGAGTGAGGCAGGAGAGAACCAGAAGGAGAGAGCAGGGCCCTGCTGGGGTGCTCAGAGGATCCTTGCCCTGCTGCTGGTGGCACAGGGGGTGATGGGCCCACAGGACAGGCCCACCATCTTCAAAATAAATAAGGCGAAAGAGTTGGGGCTACTGGCTCGGCTGGGGTGGTGCAGGGAGCTGGTCTGTGTTAGTGTTCACGAGGCCCTGCCTGGCCACAGGGCCTTGGCGAGGCGCAGGCAGGACGTAATGCCCGACACGGCCAGGGAGGTTCAGGTCCAGCCCCTGTCCCCACAAAGCCACTGCTGGCGTGGCCCAGCTTAGACCCCCTCCCCTTCCCCAGCCCGGGGCAAGAAAAGGCAACAACACGCTACAACCATCTGCAACTCACTCCCTGCCCATGCCTGCTGTGCTGCAAGAGCTGGGCCCAGAGAGCAGTGCAGCCCCAAAAAGCAGGGCAGCCCCCAGCTCCAGCCCTCCCTGCTCACAGGGCTGGCAGGAGGGCGATGCCAGGGCTGGGAGCAGCCAGGAGCAGGGAAGGAGGCAGCTGAAGAAGGTGCTGCCTTGAGCAGGAGCCCTGGCCAGGGCACTGGGAGCCCTGGGAGCTCTGTGTGAGAACAGTTCATCTGGCAAGACAGGCATCCAGTTCATAAATGAGGCTCAGAAACAATCGTTCCTGCTCTCAGCACAGGCCAAAGCTCTTCCAGTGGCACCAGGTGACAAACCAGGATGTCCTTCTCCTGCCTTGGCATGAGGGCAGAGGCACCTCCAGGTTTGGGCTGGGATGGCAAGAAAAGCTGGGAACAAATACAGTAGAGACTTCAGCCAGCCCCTCCTATCTCTAGGCAAATTATTTTGGGAAGCTTTTCACATTATAACTCATATATTACATCTGTACCACAACTGAGGGGGGAAACCCTAAATCAGAATTAATGCAACTGTAACTGCACCTGGGATATGCTACTGAAAAATAAGATTAAATCATAGATCCTTATAAACTAAAGGAATCAGTGAGAGGTGGGAGAGGGGGCAGGAGCCCTGGCGGGCCAAGTCCTGCAAAACCTTTGAACTGGGGACAGGATTTGCTCCCTGCCTGGGCTCCTCAGCTCCTGCCTGAGGCGGTGGCCGGGCTCTCCGGTCACGGCGGTGGCCACACAGGACTGGCCAGCGTGGCCAGACCAGGTGGCACGTAAGGACAGAAACAGATTTGATGCAGATGAAGGGAAGTGGGAGGTTTCAAGAAATTCTGCCTTTCGAGAAACCCTGATAAATCCAAGCTTATTCAAACCACACGGAGCGGGCGCCAGGGGCGGCTCGGCGCTGCACGGCCGCGGCTCTGTGCCAGCAGCTTCACCCTTGGAAGTCTCCTCCTTTCCCACGGGCTTTGCTCGATCCAGAGAACAGCATGGTTAAAAAGACAAGAGAGGTAGATTACAGTCATGATCAAAAGCAGATTAGTCATCTAGGCTTCGATTTTAAAAAAACAGATTCCAGAAGATGCCAAGAGGTTGCTGCTTCCAAAACTAGCTTTTCCAAAAGTCTTCTCCGTCCGGAGCGGGTGTGAGTGCGTGTCCCTGGACAGAGCTTGGGATTGCTACATTATTCCCCGTCGTGGGACACCAGTATTGCTGTAGGCTGGAGCAGGCGAGGTGAGGGCAGGCTGCAGGGTGGTGCTCGTGCTCTTGGGGCGTGGGAAGCTACTTCCGGAGGTACCTCTGGGCCAGGATGGCCGCGTCCAAGGGGTTCATGGGCTGCGCGTCGTGGCCCAGGCGCCGCACCGGCGGGATGTTCCCGAACTGCCGCTTCTGCAGGAAGCTCTTGGCCTCATGCAAGGTGTTCTTCTCCTCAGCCAAGAGCAGCTGCTGCCTCATGTAGTTCTCGAACTCATACTGGGAGCACTCCTCTGTCACCTTCACCTGCAGAGACCGACTGTCAGAGCCACACCTGCCAGCCCCACGGCTCCTATCATGGGCCTGAGCTACCACGGGATAACTGGGATCATAATGCAGGGAAGGGTGTCCCGCCTGCTGTTGGGGATGCAGGCAGGACTCCTCCTGAGCTAGCAGTGCCACCAGGACACAGCTCTGGCCACCACAGCAGCTCTGTCCTGACATGGCTCATCCCAACCCTGGCAGCATGGAGGCTGCAGCTGCCTGACCCCTGTCCCTGCAGCACTGTCACAGATCCTGCACGGCTGTTCCTGTGCAGCCAGGCCATGGCTGACACTTCTAGCATGAAACATACCGGCAGGAAAACAGGATGTTTGCTCCCATGGCAGAGCTCACTGGGAGCCAGAGCCAACACTGCTGCCTCCTCCCAGCATTCCCAGCTGTGTGAGAGGGAGTGAGCTGCTCTCATCAGCTCCGGGGCCGAGCTCACTTCCTGGCAGCTCAGCCAGCTGGATGTGCCTCCTGCTCCCAGCAGCATGGGCCTTTCCTTCCGCTGCACAACGTGAGCGACTCGGCTGCGTCCTCCCCACCCTGCCCTTCCCAGCTGGGGGACACAATGGGTGCCATCACAGACAGACTGGCACAGCAGCACAGAGAAGCAGTTCTGTGGAAAGCAGGGAAACCTACCTCCTGGGGGTTTTCGGGATTAGCCACTTGGTCATCTATGTCGGGCACCACTTGCAAAGGGCCACTCAGCGAGGACATGGACTGCCTGCAGGAGAGCACAGCATTGGGATCCAGAGCGTGGCACTGGCTCAGCCACCCTCACCGAGCCCCAGGGCGATCCCACTGGGATGGCCATGCCTGCCATAAGCACTTGCACAGGCCTCTCCAGCTGTATCCATCAGCACACAGTGCTGGACACATGGGATTTAAAGGCTTACTGCAGTTCCCAGACTCTCCTCTGGTGAGGTGAGCCAGCCACAGCTGGAACAACAGAGCCTGTGGCCAGAGACAGCGTGTCTTGTCTCCCCTTGCACATACCAGGACGCTATGATGGAGCTGAGGGAATCCAGCACTTCAGAAGCCGTCAGCCGCTGCTGCGGGTCCAGGACCAGCAGTTTCCGGATCAAGCACACAGTGTTTTCAGAGACCCGGCCATCCCTGGGACAGACAGCACGGGGTGAGCCTGGCGTGGGCACAGTGTGGCAGGATGGACATGCTGGGAGCACAGGGCAGGAGCTACAGGAGCCATCACTGCCCTGCTCCTTCCCACAAGCTGTCCCAGCCCTGCTCCTGCTTCCTGCAGTGTACTGCACACAGCCTGCTGTCAGTGCTGCTGTGACCCTTGGGGTGCTGAGGGGAGCCCCTCCAGCTGCAGCTGGCCCAGTAAGGCCCAGTAAGCCCCCCAGGCCAGGCAGGAGGGCAGGCTGTACTCACTCGGGGATGGTGTACTCGGCAGCCTTGATTTTGCGGAAGAGCTCCTGAGGTATGCTGTCGTAGAAGGGGAACTGGCCGTAGAGCATGGTGAACAGCACCACCCCCAGTGCCCACATGTCACTGGGCTTCCCACGGTATGGCCGGCCTGCAGGGAGAGGGCACACACAGCCTGAAAATCCTGGAAAGCACAGCCCTGGCAACCCCCTCACCTCCCACAGCAGAGGTGCTGAGTAACCCTCACATGGGACCCTTTTTCTAAGCATTAACCATAACACTTCAGGCTTCCCATAACATGACACCAAAACTCTTTCCAAGGCGCATCCTCTGTGAATGAGCAAATTGTCCATCTCCACACAGGTGTCCTCCTGTTCCCTATGGAGCAGGAATATCCCTGCTGTGAACCAAGGGCATCAGGCAGTTGGAACTGCTGTGCTGGAGCTCCCAGGTCAGTGTGCCTCACACAGAGCCATAAAGCTGGCAAGGTGGAGGGAATTCAAGGACCAGGGAGCACAGGGCAGGAGGATGCAGGAAAGAAGACCAGGCAGGATAAAGCTGAGCCCATGGAGAAGGGACTCTGACTGTGGGATAGATCTAGCACACAGTCACTGAAGCCAGATGTAAAGATACAGAGTGTGCAGAAGGTGCTTTCCTGCACAAAGACATTCAGACAAAGACAGTAGACAAGCCCTAACCCAAGGCTGCTGCAGCCCCAGGATTCACCTGATGGAAATGCTGCTTCTAAGCCCCTTTGGTCACAATAATCAGCACACAGCAGCATGGACAGGGTCACATAATCAAACCCCAGTGCTACAGCAGAGCACAGGACTCAGGGAGAGACTTCCTCTGACTCACACAGTGAGTCACTGCTGCAGCATTTGGTATTTGTACTAATTATTCTTTGCTTTATATGCTCAGAAAAAGGCACCTCTCCCTCCTCCTCCAACTTTTCCTGCTGTGACATTTCAGCAGCCATCCCTCAGCAGAGACAGCTTCTCCTGGAGACCCACAACAATGATTAACTCCTCAGGCGTTCCAGCTTCCCCCTGCACAGGAGCACTGGCAGTACAGAGGGATGCACCAAGTCTGAAGGTGGAATGTCCCTGAGTAACTTCCCCCTTAGTACTTGGAGGGGAGCTGCAGACAGAGCAGTTTTGGGAGAGCATTTTGGAGAGCACAGGATGGGCCCCATGGGAAGGGCTGTTGGCAGACACCAGAGCTGGGGTGCAGCACAGTGGCAGTGAGAGCCAGGCTGGGCAGAGCAGGATGAGTCCTGAGCTAAGGCTGTGCCTTGCAGGGTCTCAAGCAGCCTCAGCTGTCAGAGATCAGCCAAGACAGCCTGTTCAGTGTCCCGTGGCCAGTTATACCACGAAAGTGCCCTGAGAAGAAACATGAGAAGGAGCTGGAGGCCTGAATAGATCAGCACCTTGGAGCAGAAAGGAGCAGCTCCTCGTAGCCTCCTTCAGCCACTTGAGCCACAAGTGCTCCAAGCTCCTGCAGAGCACTTGGCTTCTATCACCCATCAGGTCACAAGGGCCTCAGGATATCCTGCAGAACAGGAAAGGCTTGCAAAAGCCCCAGGATCCACCTCCTCGCCTGCCTTTGCTCCCTTCCTTGCTGGGAGGGAAGTGCCTCAAACCTGCCTGGCAGATCAGGATGGAAGAGCTCGGCTACACTTACTGCTGCTGCCTGCAAACCTGACAAAACTCCTGAGGGGAGTCCACTGAGGCTGGATCTTCCAGGAGTGCCTCCCTCTGAGGGCATTTCTGCAATACAGTTGCTTGGGATACCAGGAACAAGTAACTGATGCATTAATGCCTGATATCTGGATCTACAAGAGGGAGAGGCTTTGTGTGCACAGTCCCACCTGTCCGTGCAGCCTTCAACACTGATCTGGCTCACCTGCATGAGAGGAAAAACCCCCCAAAGTGATGCCTGGGTCACTACACTGACAAGCAGGACCACCCCTGCCTGCTCAAAGGCTGGTACAGGAGCACAGAATCACAGAGTTACTGGGTTGGAAGAGACCTTCAAGACCGAGTCCAACCCAGCCCCAGCACCTCAACCAGACCATGGCACCCAGTGCCACACCAGGCTTTGTTAAACACACCCAGGGGTGGTGACTGCACCACCTCCCCAGGCAGACCATTCCAGTGCTTTATCACCCTTTCTGTAAAAACTTTTTCCTAATATCCAACCTGGTCATAAAAGGAGACCAGGTTGCTCAAACATGACCTACCCCTCCTAAACACCTGCTGGCTGGGTCTGACACCCTGGCCATGCTGTAAGTGCTGGGTGATGAAATCAATATCAACTGTTCCATTACCTTATCAGGTACTGAGGTCAGGCTAACTGACCTAGAATTACCAGGATCCTCCTTCCCACCCTCTCTGTGAATGGGTGTCACATTGGGCAGCTTCCAGTCATCTGGAACTTCCCCAGTGAGCCAGGACTGCTGGTAAATGATGGAGAGTGGCTTGGCAAGCTCATCTATCAGCTCCCTCATCACCCTGGGGTGGATCCCATCTGGTCCCAAAGATTTATGAACAGAGCAGAGATGAGAGCTCATGGAGAGAAACCTCCTGAAGCAACTGGAAAGAAAGCACAGCTGTTCCTGATGGTCCCATGCACTGGGAACAGTTAAAGGCAGGAGGACACCAGGGAAAGCTGCTCTGTGCTAGAGCCAGACTCTGCTCAAAGCCTCTGCTGGAGACAAGGCACAGGCCAGGCTGCTGGAGGGGGGGATCCAGCCCACACTGCTTTGGCCTGCTGTCATCATTCCTTTAATTTTAAGTAACTCCTCTCAGTTGGTCCAGAAGCTGCCCAGAGGGTCACTAGTTCCCTCCTGGAAGTGAACTTGTGCTCTTAGTGCACAGCTGGAATGCACTGACATCCTGCTGGGATCTGGACTGGCTGCCCCTCGGGCCCAGGGCTTTACCTGCAGCTTAAGGAAAGCCTCAGGAGCTGAATTCTGATACTGGAAACAGAACATGCTGTCTGCAGTCAGACTCATTTGGGAACAGCCAGATTTGAAGCAGCTTTGAAGTTTAGACAAGCCTTAAGAAAAAAGGCTCACTCCTCCCCTCCAACTTTCCCAGCTGGAAAACCAGACCAAGTCTCCTAACTGGACCTTAATTAAGAGGCTCTCATGAAGGTGCATATGGGAACACACCAGGTGGTTTTATTTATTGTCAGGAGGCACAAATGAGTGAAATGAGTGTCGAGGGGAATTCCTACCACTGAGCACGTCTGGGCTGATGTAGGCAGGGCTGCCACGCTGGTCCTTCAGCAGGTCATCCTCGCTCACCAGGTGCTTCCCCAGGCAGAAGTTGGTGATGGTGATCCTGTGAGTCCTGGGGAGAAGCACAAGGTGTCAGGGAACACAGGCCATGCAGCACAGACAGCAAGCTGACTCCAGACCAGGGACTGTGCCTGTGGGGCTTTCTGGGGGGCTTGAAGACACACAGAGCTGTAAAATGAACTCTGTCCCAAAGGAGAGGGATTCCATGCCTGCCAGCAAGGCCTGCAAGGCACTCACAGGGGCAGTAAAAGGCTCTGGGACAATGTCTGGGTGCCCTGTGTCAGCGTGGCTGTAAGCACAGGGTGTACCTGGCTCATCTTGCAGCCTTGGTTGACCTCCCAGGAGCATCCCAGCCTGCAGCACCAGAGCTGCAGGATCTGCCCCAGGTGCTGCCTGACCACTGGAGGACATGAGTGTGAACAAAGCTGAGGTGTATTTCAGCTGCTGATTGTGCCCTGCACTTCCCAGCCGCCATCTTCTCCACACAGCATTTTCTGGGAGCAAAGGGAAAACACCCTGTGGGAGCTGCCCTGTGCCTGGCCCCTGAGCACTGTGTGTTTACAGTCTCCAGAGGAGCTGTAGGAGTTGTGATCAGACTCAGCACAACCACTTCTGTGTCACTCCAGAGTCCCACACAGGAGCCTGGTGGCAGTTCCACCTGATCCACAGGACTGCTCTCCACACACAGCTGTGCACAGCACAAAGCCTCACCAACACCCAAAAGCCTTACAGAGAAAAGGGAGAGCTGCAGGTACACAAAATTCCTTTTTTAGCTCACCCCTACTTCCCTATGGTACTGCCAGCTCCCATTAACAATTTTTTCCAGTGCAGGTGAGCTAATTACAAAACTATTATTCCATTAATCTTCCCTGTCATTCAGATAATTTGGATTTTAACTTACAATGTAAAGCTGTAAGTAAAAAAACACTGTCTGGAAGATTTCTTGAAAAGTATTTCACAACTAAACCTGAGAGAATGGATTAAGTCAGTCACAATAACAAAGAAACATTTCCAGCCAGTCTCACAGACAAATGAAATAGAACCAAGTGTGGGTTGGCCATGGAAAGCTGGTTATTAAAACAGACAGACTTGTGTTTAAGAAGTGTTAGCTTCAACTGTCAGGAGACTTCCCTGGCTGAATAACAAGCTGCAGGATTTGTTAAGGATTTAAAAGACTAAGTGTTCTATAGGACACTACAATGCTCAGGGTTGCTTGGTTCTATTTAGTCCCTGAAATTTGATCTAATCTGTAATCACCCAACTCCTCCTGCACTGGCTTATGAGGAAACCTGAGAGGCTTTAATGTCTGTGGGGAAGGAGGTCTGAGGGAGCCCCAGGTGGGACGTGCCTGCCACCTTGCAGTGCCACCTTGTTACCTTCCTTGCCTGCCCTGAGAAGGGCCCTGGAGCAGAACAAAGCTCGGCTGGAGCAGAACAAAGGGTTCTGCTCAGCCCCACGGCTGCTCCTCTCCATGGAGATGGCTCTAACGCCTCTCCCACCCTTCCCTGTGACTCACTGCTGCACAGGCTGCAGCTCTCCCTCACCAACGCTGAGAAAAAAGCAAAAGGAGACATGTAACACAAAGAGTGACTCTGGCAAGTGTGTTCAAAGCTTTAAATACCTCCCCCTGCCAGTGGGGCCCTGGGTGTAGCTCCATTGGTGGGGTGCTCCCCTGCACTCAGTGCCCAGAAAAGAAGGGAAGTTCTGCATGGATCCTTTAAAGCACCAACCTTTGTCTGCTCCTCCAGCAAGGAGGAGAATCAAAGCAGCAAGCAGAAGAGATTTATCTTAAAGCAGCTCATAGAAACAACTTGAAACAACTCAGAGGTGGCCCTGAGAAGCAGCAGCAGCTCTCTGTGTGTGTGTGGGGGGGGAACCAAGAAGTTCAACTTCTGTAGATAAAACCCATTTCCTCTCAGTGTTAGGGAGGAGAAAGCAGCAAGCTGTGAGCTCAGCAAACCTGCAAGCTTTGTAGACTCAAAGCCTGCAGAACTCCAGCCTTCCTGCTTTTTATTCATTCCACAGAAACCCAGACAGTGTGAAAAGGATGAATTCCACTCATTCTTCAAGTAAGTGCAAAATATTTAGTCAGTAATGTAATCCTGGAGGAGAGAGCAGAGGATCTGAGCTGAACTAGGCTGCCAGCTAAGGAACACAGACCCCAAGGCACTGAGCAGCTCCAAAGAGCCACCAAGCAGAGCCAGGCCACCCTCCCCTGCCCTGAGCTCCTGCCCCTCTCTGGGCTGGTCCCTCTGGGTCTGCACCAGCATCCAGCACCTGCCAGGCTCCAGAGGCTCCTGTTGAACCAGCAATGGAACAAGGGAGCCATTTCATACACAAATGCACATTGGACAGAAGTGCTTTTGTTTAGATAAGTCAATATTTCACTGCTAGCAAAAACACAGCAGGGCAGCAGTCAGATCTAACACTGCTGTGATTGTAGAACAGCCAGCAGGGCTGGGAATGCCTTTAGCATGATGGAGGGTGAATGATGGGAACAGAACCAACCACCATGGGTTTTTAGTTCTTTTTAATATATATTAAATCAATACTTCTCTTGCAGGTTACTAAATTACTATAAAATTGAGTTTTAGGCAGTTAGAATCCAAAAAGAAGTCCTGACAAGGGGCCACAAAGCTGGGTGGGAAAAGTGAACTGCCTAGGTAGGGATAAATTAATTTTTGGAGATTGATTTATATAACTTTGAGCTGGATTTATGGTTTTGCACAGCCTGCTCTTTCCCTTTTCCTCACCCTCCTGCACAAGAGCACTCAACAAGTGCTGCCTTTGGCTGTGTTTGCATTAGAAATCTGCTTCAAGGAAGAAACAAGACTACTGCCAGGCCAGCAGCTCTCCAGCACACTTACCTTTTGTTTAGCACCATGTTTCCTAGTTTCAAGTCTCTGTGCACAATATTTTTCTGTAAAAAATATAGGAGTATTACATGAGCAAAAGCCTATTTGTTGTAGAAGTATAAATTTCATACTTGCACAAGAGCACTAAAAAGAAATCATGGCATCTGCACACTCTGAAATAACCCAGGTCAAGGTTTCAGGTCAGGTTTCACCATGAGTAATTTGTGCCCTTCACTTTTGATTGTGATCAGGACAGAACAAGCAAATTTGCCACTCTGAACACAAAGACAGACTTAGTGTATCCAAGAGATCTGAAACTGAAGTGTCCAGGCTTGGCTAGAGCAATCTGATGAGCACTCCTTTACCAGACCCACTCTGCACTGCCCTGTGTCACATGTCCTGTGTCACAAAGTCAAACATCAGCAGAATCCATTTTAATTACAACAGTTTCTAGTTCATTGATCTCAAAATTTGTAGCTTGAGGTTCTGATCTCCAATCAAATCAATCAACTTCATCAATTTGAATTCATCAATTCAATCAAATTCACACAATCAGCTGTGATTTATTTTGCTTCACAAGGAAACAGTTTTTGTTTCCTGTGTTTGATCAGGCTCTGCTCTCCCCTGCTGCCCACACTGTGGTTGACCTGCCCTGCCCTCAGCCCAGCTGGCCCCTCTCCACAGCCCACAAACCCCACATTATCACCCAGAAACGTGAGGAGCAGGGAGGGAAGGGAATGCACTTCAGGGCTATGCCTTGTAACCTGGCCACTGCCTGCCCCAGGAAGTTTTGAAGCATCTACTGCTGTAATGTGGGAAAACTCTGCCTCCCAGCACTGGAAGGGAGCTCTCTTTGCAAGCTCTCACCTTGTGTAATGCTTCTACCACTCGTACCACATCATAAAATATCACCACGGTCTCCCGCTCGCTGAGTCTCTTCTCTTTAATGACATAATGCTGCAGATTGATCAGATCTGCTGTTTTGTCACTGAAATCGTGAGCACAGAGACAGTCCAACACCAGGCAAATGCGCTTCTTCATCTTCCTGACCATCCTGTTGGCTTCCAGATCTTCTATGATTTCACAAGCTCGGTCCTGTGGGGAGGCAAACACAGCAGCAACCCCTCAGGGAAGCTCCAGGACACGTGCACAGAGCCTGGCAGAATAAATAACTCAATAACTGAGGGGTGATCTCAAGATAAGCAAATGCAATCACAGTGCTTGGTCTTTGTCCCAAAGCAGGATTTCAAAAAGATACAGGAGCTCTACTGAATGAATCCCAGGCTGGTTTGGGTTGGAGGGAACTTTAAGTTTCATCTTAATTCTGTGTCCTGCCATGGACAGGGACACCTTCCACTATCCCAAGTTGCTCCAAGCCCTGTCCAATCTAGCCTTGAACACTTCCAGGGATGAGGCAGCAACAGCTTCTCTGGGCAGTCTGTGCCACAGCCTCCCCACCCTCACTGGGAAGAACTTTTCCGAGGAGGAGGAGGAGTGCAGAAGGCAGAGGAAGTCTCTGCTCTGTGCACATCAGCACTAATGCTCTTTGTGCACACAGACACCTTGAGCTGAACCCAGGACAGCTCTGCAGTGGAGCAGAGGGATCCAGCACACTGTTCACAAGAACAGAAATCTCAAGGCACAATTAGCAGTTCTTCCATGACAGTAAACAAGACACAGCTGAGCTGGACACTTGGTTTATTTAAGATTTAGTACAGATGGTCTCAAGTGAAAAGTGTGTTGGCAAAATGTAACCAGCAAGTCAGGCAATACCAACACCCAAAGCAGTAATTGCTATCAGCCCCTCACATCAGTGAACAGCCCTAAAGGCACCACCAGCAACACAATCACTCACACAAAAGCTGACCAGCACAGTGACTGGTTTAACTTGCTGAAACAGTTTCTTGGCTATTTGTTCCCTCTAACAAGTTATAAACAGTATAGGGACCAGAAAGCACAAATTTAATTCTAAAATATGCTAATTAATTTGCCAGATGTTGTTCTGTCTGAAGGGGGGGTGCTGAGTGCCTGTCCCATCTGTGAACATTCTCACAATTCCCAAAATCCTACTGTACTCTCCAGAGCTCCTGTTTGAAGCAGCTCTGAGGTGGTTAACCTCAGAGTGCTGCAACGTGGACACACAAGAGCAGGGTCAGCACGAACTGTACATTAAACAAAAGCAGCTCAATCCACCAGCAATCCCTGGCATTGCCCCAGCCTGGATGATGCCCAAGTGTACCTGGAAGAGCCCGTGATGATGGACCACTCCTTCCTGGTTGTGGAGCAGGGAAAGAAGAGAATACTCCGTGTGCAGCAGCATCTTGCCCTGTCGCTCCTCCTGGGTTTCTATTCCTTTATCACCTCTTTCTTCTAAGGTGAGAATCTTCAGGAAAAGGGAAAATGCCTTCACAGTTCCCAGAGGCACAGAAATGCCCCCAGCCCTCTCTCAATTTTGGCATTCCCATGTGTTTACAGCCATGGAAGTGCTCTGATGTTGTGTCCTTGCCACAGGCCTGTCTGAACTCAGCACCATCCATGCAGAATGCACAGCAGCAGCTTCATTAACATGGAAAGCTGGCTGTTTGCAAATATCTCAGGTGTTTTTACCCTCCTGGAGCTGCCCCATCCAGCTACAGATCCAAAGGCTCTGGGAGAGCAGCAGAGGCCTCATCTCAGGGCTGATCTGGACAAGGATATGGCCCCGCCAAGGGGGAGCTGCAGCAGCCCTGTCCCACTGCACTGGTTCAGCCCACACCACTCACTCAGTGCCCAAGTGCTTCTGCACAGGAGCTGGAGAGCCCTGAAGGTCTGGGAGCCTGCAGTTTGCTTACCTTCAGCTGATAAAAGTCATCTGTCCCATCCTTTCTTGCCAAACACTGAACAATACTTGGCACAGGGGAGTTACCTAAACGTGGACCTACAGCACAAAGCAGAAACAGACTTGTTTTCCCTCCAGCAGCAGTGACTAACCAAGGTTACATCAGCTGTCACCAGTTATGTTTGCTTGCACCAAGTTCCCTTTTTTGCAGGAGCTTGAGTGCATTTTCACAAATCTAAAGCCAAAAAAAATAAAAGGTCTTGAACTCTGAAACCTTTCAGGATATTGTTTCATTTTTCTCTGGAGAAACATTTATCAAAGCCCACACATGGGTTTGCAGAAATCCAAATTTCTGCATGCCTGAACCACACAGCTCTTACATTCACAGCAACACCCATGGCAACTGTTACTGCCACACCTGGGAACACAGCTGCCACCTCTGCAGGGATGGCTCAGGGGTGTCCAAATTAGCCCAGATTTCAAGTTAACATACAGTCTCCACTCCTCACTTTAAATAAGTCAGCTCTATCTGATTTTCCATTGGCTTCCAATGTAAAGTCTATGATTTTTGACAGTTCTGAACCATCAACTATTCTAGCAACTGTCCAGAGCTGGCAGAGTGGCCTTGCCTTGGTACATATCACTTTGAGTACCACTAGTGAATTGTTAAGTTGGCCCATGCTGATGTGGCAACACATTCCAAGGTTGGACACAGCTCTGATCAAAAAAACCCCCAATGAATTTGGTATTTTACAAAGTAGAAGAACAGAGTTCAACAAAACAAAACAAACCCAAAAAAAACCCCCAAGGGGGTAAAATCAAGATCTCCTATTTCTCTCCCAAGCCCTGCCTGCCTTGCTGCACTGGCATCCCACATCTCCTCAGCTTGGCCAGCTGCAGGAGCTCCCAGGCTGCTGCCCTGCACACCCAGTGACCTGCGCTCTCAGGTGAGACACTGAGTTACACACCTGATTCCCCTCACTCCACAGCGCCTTTTGTTTTCAGTTTTGCCTCCCTGGCAAGTGCAGAGCCCGTCCCTGCTTACCCAGGATGAAAGGCCCTGCTCTCTTGGCGTTATTCCCAGAAATCCCCGCGCACAGAGCCTTTGCCTTCGCCGATGTTTCCCCAGCTCCTCTGTCCGATGCTCGCCGCTTCATCCTCGGCTCTTGAAAGACAAGAGGGATCACATCTGATGAGCCACTGAGTTATTTTCTCTTGTTATCCCTGATTTCTGCTGGAAGGCTCTCACCTACAGATGCACTGGTGGCTCTGCCTACTTGTGTGTCTACACACAGCCCTGGCTCCCTGCTGACAGACCAGGGGTGGGCTGAGGCTCAGAGCAGCTCTCAAGGCATAAATCAGCCTCGTTATTCAGGGCAACATTTCCTACAACAGTTGTTTGAGAGACATAGTGGGAACAAGTCAAGATAATTAAAGCTTGTTTTACAGCAAAAACAAGTTTGCAAATTAACATATTCTAAAAGCTCTGAAAGAAGATGCCCAAGTTAGCCCTGTGTATGGGTGTCTGCTGCTGCTGCAGCCTTTTGGAGGTTCCTCCACAGAGGATCCACACGAGGCATCACAGCCACCCACTGAGTCCCTCAGAGGCTCCACTCTGTTCCTCAAACAGCCAAGAATGCACAATACTGACCACAAAAATTAGTGTCTTTCACCTTTCCCAACAAGGGCATAGAAAACAAGCACAATAGTTATTGTGAGATTCAGTTCAGTTCACAATGTTTTTTCAAAAATGTATTTTTAGCCTTGAAAAAAGTCCCCTCTCTCTGTACCTCATTAGACTCTGACCTTATTACATCTCCATCTACCTACATGATGTAGGAGCTGGAATGTGGACTCCAGCACATAAAACCCTGTCACCTCAGCCTCCACGTGCAGGAATCAATGCTGTGTTTAATTAACACACTATTAAATGCCCCAATGGACATTCCAGTGAAAGGCAACACTGCTGACAACATGTGTGTTTTCCTGCACAACCATTATTGACAAAATCCCATTTGATCTATTAAATGTGAACCTCATGGTTTGAATCTAGGAATTTATTCAAGGTCCACACATCAGCACTATTCAGCACCAACAACTGAAACTCAACTACCTCCTCCTTATTCAGGTACTGCAGAAAGTCTGATTTCCAATCTCTATTTTCTGCTGCTCAGAAATCTAAAGAGAATTTGCACAGCCAAGACCTAAATGGCCAAATAAATTCAAGGCTTATGATTAAAACTAAAGAAAAGTCTTGTTTCAGTTTAGATGGAAAAACATCTCTCAGGTGAGCTGCTGGGTGTGGTGTGAGCTCTCCACATCCATCAGCTCCAGCCAAGGGAAGCTCTGCTCCCAGTACAGCTCCTCTTCATCTCTAGATTTTAGAAAATGGCTTCAAAGACTTTGGAAACATCTACACATTCAATGTCAGTGCTCTCACTTTTTAAAGATACTTTATGGGGGGGGGGGGGGGGGGTAGGTGAGAAGAGGAACCAAGCACAGCTCCATTTCCTTACTCAAACCCAATCCCAGGAGCTCTTCCCTAAGAAGTTATGATAACAGACAGGGAAAATATTTTCTGGGTTGTACATATTTGTTTTAGAAGATCCCAGGTGTTTCACCACGTAAGAGATTGATAAATCACCTCCCTGTGAGTGAAGTTCACCCTCGGGCAGTCCCGCCCTCTCTGTGGACACAGGCTGATCTCACTGCATTGATTCATCCAGCAGCACCTGTCCAGCACCAGCACCAGCCAGCAGATAAAGGGAGGAGCCCTGCAGCAGACTTTGCATTCCTGCACTCCTGACTCCAGCACCTTCACACCTCCACAGAGCAGTGTCACCATCCCAGTGAGCTGAACAGCACACAGGTCTGACCCCCACGTGCTCCTTGCTGTTCATTCTGCATCCCTGACCCCACATCCTGATGAACTCCTCCTCTCCTTGCACATCACTACCTCAGCTGGAAACATGAGTAACACTTCCACTGGAGAAACCCCCTGCACAGGAGCTCGGAGATAATCCATTGTGCAATTTGGCTTGCTGCTGTAAATGGTGCTACTGTCATCAAAACAACCTGAGGACTCACGTAGTTCAGCATCAACTGTATCGTTACTCTTCTTCCAAACTAGGTTTTCCAACGTCTCAGGAGGCAGGAGTCATCACCCTGGAGAAGGCTGGATGGGCAGAAGGTCGAGGACTCTGTAATGTGAAATGAGACACACTTGATGCTGTGGTTCTGGATTATTCTGATTATAACACAGGATGCACTGGACCTTTACAGCCCCAAACGTCTCTGTTTGTTTGGGCTTGGTAAAGGACTGAAGCTCCTGGTGAGAATAAAAGGGCTCTGGAAGTTCAGTTCCTGCACTGCTGGACAAACTCTCATGCCACCCATCTCCAAAGTGGTGCAGGGCAGGCCTTTGGAGCAGGGACAAACACAGGCTCCACTGGAAACCCTGCCAAGCAGCACCTGCCTGGGCTTAACAGCACCTCAAACACACCTGACTGAGCACCAAGAAACTCCCTGCCACCACCAGCAGCTTCCTGTCATGCTAGGAGTTAACAGAGTTTGGCTCAGATCAGTGTCTGATATCACTGTCCCTGGGATGGAGTGTTTTAAACATGGCTTTGTCCTGGTTTCCTGCAGCAATGTAAGAGGCTCTCTCTCAAAACTGATCCTGCTGATGTTAAAATGATTTTTTCTTTTCAGTCTTAAGAACTGGAAGGCCCCACCTGTTTGTGGACAGATGCATCCCTTTTCCCCAAATCCAAGCTGAATCAAACCACCCTCCTCCCTTGTCCTGCCATTGGAACAAAAATGGTCCCTCACACAAAGCTAAAAGTCCAGCACAGAAATTTATACTTAATTTTGATGTGACACACAGGATATATCAAACATCTCATTGAGGAAGCCAGTCCAAAGCCTCTCAGTGCACTAGCTAGGGCTTTAATAGAATTATGAATCAATTAATTTGAGGACCTAAATATAATGCCTTTTAATTATGTAGCTTAAGGGAATTGTTTAATTCCTGAATTACTCCCAGTGCCTGGTGTAACAACAATGGAAAACATGAGATGAGGAAAGCCCTTTTCATCCCAGAATAAGGAACAAGCAGGTCCTGCAGTCCAGCAGCCACAGCTCAGAGCTGGAAACGGTACCTTTGGGGCATGAGCAGGATTACTCAGGAGCACAGAAACCACTCAGGGCTCCAGAGCAGTTGGTCCAGCCCCCACTGCACTTTTGGAGGGCTTGTCTTGCACCAAGGGCACAACATGAGCTCAGTGGGGGTTACACTTCTTGTGTGAGGACTGGGAACCCCAAAGTGCTGCGATGAGCTCATCGTGCTGAGTGAGGCAGTGGATGGGCTGGGAACCAGCAGCAGGTGACACAGCCCAACAGCACCTGCTGGAAGTTCAGGACTGCTGAGAAGAAGCTCCTCTGAGGAGCTCACACCATTCCAGGGCCCTGCCTCTGGAGCCCAGAGATGGAGACATTCTGCCACCCACTGCAGCAGCACTCCTGCCCAGTGTTGCCTCCTGCAGCCAAAAGCTGCAGCATTTGGGATGAAGCTGCAGAGCTGCTCCACAGGTTTTTGTCCCTCTCTGTGCAGCCTTCATGTTTGCAAAAATAAAGCTAAAAAATAGAATCACATGAGCAGCATCAGGCTGCACCTTTTCCCACCCAAATACCACAGTGGACAGTATTTATCAGTGATGGTTAATCCAAGGTCACATTTAAGCCTGGCTCATGGGAAGCTGTGTTGGACATGACCTAAAAACTTCCATGAACAAAACATTAAATGGGTAAAAGCTGGAGCAGGGCCCAGCTTCCCACATGGAACACCAGCAGGTCGGTGTCACTGCAAGGAGCAACGATGGCAGTGTTGCCTCACTCCTTCCCGGGCAAACCCGGCCAGGAACAGCTCAGACCCGAGTCATCAGCACGCCCAGGGCCAGAGCCGCGGCTCTCATTGGAAAAGCTTCCCTGAGAACGGGCGGAGCTTGGATCGGGCAGGCCTGCGGAGGAGTCACTGGCTGGGGGATTAAAGGGAATGTTTGCGGGGCAGATCCCAAGGAAAGCAGGCTGTTGCATTAAGTGTATGAAATTTGGTCAGAAACACACCCCTTGTGTCCCAGCTGGTCCTCAGAGACCTGGAGCACATCCAGAGACCTCGAGGACTAAGAAAACATCATCCCACCCTGGGAGCAGGGAGAGGAGAGTCACTCATCAGTGTCTCCAAGGGCTTTTTAGCTTTTCTTCCTCCTCAAAAGGTGAATTTTCTGCCCCCCTCATGCACAGCCCATCCTTATCCTCTTCCTCCCACACCACACACAGCATGATCTAGGAGGGAAATTGAGAGTCATAGGCAGAGCATGTACTTCATGAAGCTGATGTGCATTTTAATATTTAAATGACTCTTAATCAGGTGAAAGTTACTTTCTGGACATAGTGTCCTTCAAAGTTTCAGTCACAGGACTTTTGTTTTGCTCTTCAGTGCCAAACCAGGCCCATCCTGTCTGTCCCTTCCCCTGCAGCCAGCTCAGCCTTCCCGACATCAGGCAGGAACAATTTCAGCCCTAAAGATAATGTGGAATGCACAGGGGAAGCCTCAGCCCTTCCCTGGCTCCTTGCTCATCATCCACACGGGGGTGTGGGGAGGAGGAGTGGGGGCATCAGGGTGGGCTCCACTCCTCTCCCTCTGCACAGCACCGGGGAGATTCCCTCTGCAGGAATGGTAACTGTTACTGAAGGCTCTGGGAGTTGAACGGTTCTCCAAGAGAAGCAATGATATATATATAAATATATCTATAAATATATATATATATATATAAAAAGCCCATTGGATGAGTCAGTCCAGCCTGTGTTCCGCTGCGCTGCCCTTCCGGGAAGGGAAGCCTGCTCCCGAAACAGAGCCCTGACTCACAGGGTTCTTGGAACCGAGAGGAGACTCATTCAACTTCTTCCCTTAGCGAGAAGTTCGCTCAAAACCAGGCACAGAGTTCTCTGCCCACAGGAGTAGGAAGAATCCTGGGGCACTGGTGCAGCACGAGGGGCTGGGACACCCTGTGCTGTTGGAAGGCACCCAGGGGAGCCTGGAATCACTGAGCTCTGCAGGCTGGGAGACAGGAACAGCTCCGAGCTGCCCCACTGGAGATCCTCCTGCCTCAGCCCAGCCTGGGGAGCAGCTGAACCCCAGGCACATGGACACGGCACAGCCAGCACCTGGGAGTCCCCACAGGAGCCCAGCACACCTTACCTCCACCCACATCCAGCTGTGGTCAGTCTCCAGCTCCTCAGGGACAGAAAAGGCTTCCAGAGGCCAAGTCACACAGCAGGGAAAGCAAATTCCATCCTGGCTGCCCCCCCGGCAGCCAGGGAAACTCTGAAGCACAGGGTTCCAGTGCGTAACTACGGCGCAAGCAACAAGCCAGGCTTTCTTCAAGCCTTCTGATGCATCAACACATGAGATAGCCAAGGACTCATCTCTGGGAGTTCCCTCTTTGGTTACATAAACACCAACCTCAGCTTAACCCTTTCGTGCTGCAGCACAGGCCACATCCACCAGGAAAAATCCCCACTCCAGCCCAACACCCTGGCAGCAGGAGCCTGGAAATGCAGCTGCAGCACTTGAGGCTGCATTGCTGCCCCAGCACACGAGTCCCTGAGCTGCTCTGTGCCTGCAGTCAGGCTGTGTTCACCTTCCCAACCCCACCAGGGGTGAGGGGTGGGCTCTATGACAAGGTTTTATTTCTCACTGATTGCTTCTGACACTATCAATGTGCCATAAGCCCCTGCAGCAGGACCTCTGTGTGCACAGAGTGTGACCCACACACGTGCTGACACTTCCCAGCCAGGTGTGGCTGCAGTTTCTCTCAGCAGTGACTCACCTGGCCCTACCTGGAGACAAACGTGCTGAAGTTACCTGCACACACTGCCAGGCCTACGCTACTGGGGTTTGCAGCGTGACAACACACTGACTGCACACTTGCAAAAAAATATTAACCAAAACAGCCTGTTTCACAGAGAAAATGGCCACCAGAGCCTACTCTGTCCAGCAAGAGCTCCCAGGCAGGAAGGACACACACACTGCACCTGCCTGGAGCACTGGAGTCTGCACAGGTAACACCCCCAGGCTCAGTGGGCAGCTCAGGCACAGCCCCAGGGCTGTCCCTATTCATAGTCACAAATAGTTTGGGTTGGGAGGGACCCTGCAGACCCTTCCACCCTGCTGCCATGGGCAAAGAGACTTTTCACTACCCCAGGTTGCTCCAAGCCCTGTCCAACCTGGCCTGGAACATTTCCAGGGATGAGGCAGCCACAGCTTCTCTGGGTAACCTGTGCCAGGGCCTCCCCACCCTCCCAGGGAAGAATTTCTGCCTAACACCCCATCTAACCCTGCCCTCTGCCAGTGTAAAGCCATGTCCCCTTGTCCTGTCACTTGAGGCTCTTGTGAAAGTCTCTGTCCATCTTTCTTGTAGCCCATTCAGGTACTGGAAGGGGCAGTTATGCCACCCTGAAGGCTCTCTTCTCCAGCTGAACACCCCCAGCTCTCTCATAGCAGAAGTGCTCCAGCCTCTGATCAGGTTGGTGCCTCCTCTGGACTCACTCCAGCAGGTCAATGTCCTTTCTGTGCTGAATCACAGCCCAGCTCAGTGCCTAGGAGGCTTCCCTTGCCTGTCCCAAGCTGTGAAACATCCCGAGGGTCACAGCCCAGCTGAACTTTGCTTTTAAGGAGCACAACTATGGGATCAAACCCTCAGCATGGACACCACAGAGAAACAATCAACGGATGCAGCACGAGCCCTCCAGCAACGGGGAAATGTCCTGAATCCTGAGTGCTGCCAGCCCAGGGCTCCATGCCAGCAGGTGAGTGCTCCCCTGCTGTCCCTTGGGCCATGCCTCCCCTGGGTGCCAGGCACTTCACCTGGGTGCCAGGCACCTCCCCTGTGCCCACTGTGTCCCTGCTGCCCCGGAGGAGCTGGGTACTGTCACAGCACGTGGCAGAGGGCTGGTGGCTCAGCCCCACCACATCAGGCAGTGGCCTCTGCTCTGACTTCTCCAGCTCCCTCTGGACGTGGGATTGCAGCCCCAGACCCCCAGCACATCTGTTCTCCACCAGATGTTAAGCTCATACATGAAGGCTCTAAACCAGCACAGAACTGAAAGCCCAGCTCTGGTGCAGCACATTTCAGCTCAGCCTGGGCAGCAGGGAGCAGCTGGATGGGCACAACCCTAAACCCCTGTGCAGGGGGTGAAAGGAGTGAGACCTTCCACAGCCTCAGTGCTGCACAGGCAGCAGGGCTCCCCAAGGCCACGAGCAGAGAGGGACAGCACCCAGCTCTGGGCTGGGAGGTCCCCAGCCCCTCGGGTGAGCAACCAGGGAGTGCAGGGCAGGGTCCATCCTGCTCTGACACCTGCTGCTGTTACTCACCCTCACTCCGAGGCACAGCCCTCACCTACTCACTGCTGAGGCACACGAGGCTCCTCCTCGGCACAGAGGTCCCAAAAGTCTAAATTCAGATTCCTGCCCAGGCTGGAGGCAAAGCCAGCCCCGGCCACGGGCTGTGCCTCCTTCAGCCCCGCGCTGCTGGCAGCAGCCGCGGCCCCCCGAGCTGCTGCGGGGCCCACACCGAGCCTGGAGAGCACCGGCAGCGCCGAGCCGGGCAGCCAAGCCCCCCCGAGCCGCCGGCACCGGGGGGTTCCCCCGGCCCGGTCCCACCGAGGGAGCAGATCGGTACCAGCGGCGCGGTGCCCGCAGCACCCGGCCCGAGGCACAGCGGCATGGGGACGGGTCCCGGGGCCGTGTCCCCCACGCTCCACCCCGGGCCCTGCTTCGCCCTCATTCACCGACAGCCCCAGCGCCCTGGTCTCTATCCGTACTCACGGCCCGGGCCCGGTTCCCCCTCACTCACCCACGGCCCGGGCCCGGTTCTCGCACCCCTCACTCACCCCTGGCCCAGCCCGTTCCAGCTCCCTCTCACCCCTCACTGACCCCTTGCCCCGGGCCCAGCCCGTTCCTGTTCTCTCTCACCCCTCACTCACCCCCGGCCCGGTCCCGGTTCCCCCGCTCTCTCACCCCTCACTCACCCATAGCCCCGGGCCCAGCCCGTTCCCCGTTCCCCCTCACTGACCCCCGGGCCCGGCCCGGTTCCCGTTCTCTCACCCCTCACTCACCCCCGGCCCAGTTCCCGGTTCCCCGTTCTCTCTCACCCCTCACTCACCCCCGGCCCGGCCCGTTCCCCGTTCCCCCTCACTCCTCACTCACCCCCGGCCCGGCCCGGTTCCCTGGTCTCTCTCCCACCCCTCACTCACCCATGGCCCCGGCCCAGTTCCCGGTTCCCCGGTCTCTCTCCCACCCCTCACTCACCCATGGCCCCGGGCCCGGCCCGGCCCGGCCTCGCTCCGCTCCGGCGGCCGCCTGGCACCGGAAGTGACGCGCCGCCACCGCCCCCCTCACCGCCAGCCCGCCCCCTGCCGGCCGCCGCCGGAACGGGGAAACGGCGGCGCTGATTGGGCGACGGCGGCAGCGCGGGCGGTGATTGGAGGAGAGCCCGGGGGCCAGACCGGGCTTTGCGGCGGGCACTGATTGGTTGGGGAGTGCAGCGGAGAGGTAAGCAAGCAGCGGACGCTGATTGGCTGTGGTGCGATGAACCCGTCGCTGATTGGCTCAGGCTGGGGCCAGGAGCCCGCAGGGTTGGTGAGCTCGCGGGAGATTCGAACGCGCCGTGATTGGCCAAGGGGCGGGGCCTGTCGAGATAGCCACGCCCACAGACACAACGGGCCACGCCCACACACGCCGCCCGGCGGCACCGGGACCCCCGGACTGGGAAACCACGGGCTGGGACCCCCGGAATGGGAAACCACGGGCTGGGACCCCCGGAATGGGGCACCCCGGATTGGGGCACCCTGGGCTGGGACACCCCGGACTGGGAAACCACGGGCTGGGACCCCCGGACTGGGGCACCCCGGATTGGGGCACCCTGGGCTGGGACACCCCGGACTGGGAAACCACGGGCTGGGACCCCCGGACTGGGGCACCCCGGATTGGGGCACCCTGGACTGGGACCCCCGGACTGGGACGGGCTGGGATCCCCGGACTGGGGTACCCTGGGCTGGGACCCCCGGACTGGGACCCCCCGACTGGGGCACCCTGGGTTGGAACACCCTGGGTTTGGACCCCCGGATTGGGGCACCCTGGGTTGGGATCCCCGGGCTGGGACCCCCAAATCCCCGCGCTCTGAGCCCCAGGCTGGGACTGGCGGGGTTGGAACCCCCCGGGCTGGGCCCCTGCACTGCTGCCCAGCCCCAGCCCCGTGCAAACAAGCACCCCCAGGGCTCAGCCCCCAGCTCCCTCGCAGGGGCCACACGGCTCCCTGTCCCGCGGGGTCCCTGTGGGAACAGGCTGCAGACTTTGGTGGCACCGCAGAGTTTGGTGATGGAGGGGCAGGAAGCAGAGGAGCCAGCAGTGCCAGCGTTCTGGGTGAAGCACATTCCTGCTTTTGAGCCACACAGTGCTGCCCCTTCCCTGTGTGCTCACTCCCTTCATCTTGCTGAACACTTCCAGAATGGTGGCTCAGCAGGAAGATGAGCACGGACCAGAACCAGCCCCTGCCCAGCTCGGCTCCAGCTCCCAGGGTGGCCATGCTGGTGACAGCAAATCCTTTGCTCAGTGGGCATGGAAAGGCTGAGCTGGGGCAGCGGGATGGCACCTCCAGCCAAGGGTCCTTTGGCCACTGGAGGAGGGACACGAGCTGCTGCCAACGGAGCAGGAAACGAGCAGAGACACCAGAGAGCCTTTACGCGGTGTTATTATTCACTACAAAAACCAGTCCTGCTCCTCTGCAGGTGGGGGGAACAGCACACCCTCAAACCCCTGGGGGAAAACGTTCCTTGGGTGGGACAGAGGGAGCTGGCAGTCCATCGAAGGGACACGTCCACCCTGGCCCTCACTTGTGCTTGGCGTGAGGGAACTCGCTGCGGCCCTTGTCGCGGCCGCCGAAGTAGCGCACCCTGTGGATGGCCTGCAGCTGCTCCTCGATGGCGGCGCGGATGTCCACCTCGTCGGGGATGTGCACGTAGCGGATGTTCCTGCCGGTCACAAAGAGCTCGTCCAGCTGGGACACGGCGCCGCGCCGGTCCGTGAAGGTCACCTGGGCCAGGCGCACGTTCATGAAGGCGTCCACGCTGGTGACGCGCCCCGCGGCCGCGCTCTCGTCGCGCAGCTCCACGGTGGTGACGCGGCCGCGCAGGCCCTGCAGCAGGATCACCAGGCTGTTCTCGGCGATGGTGCGCTCCTTCAGGGAGTGGCTCACCTCCATGGCGGCTGCGGCGGGACAGGGGCTGGGGACAGGGGCTGGGGACAGCCGCCTGCTGGGCCTCACACGGAGCAGTCCCTGCCCATGGGCCAAGCCCTGCACACACAACTGAACATGGGCCAGCTCCTGCACACACACCTGAACATGGACCAAACCCTGAACATGGACCACATCCTGCCCACGGACCAACCCCTGCACACACACCTCAACATGGGCCAGCTCCTGCACACACACCTGAACATGGACCAAACCCTGAACATGGACCTGAACATGTACCGACCCCTGAACATGGACTGACCCCTGCACACACACCTGAACATGGACCAAACCCTGAACATGGACTGACCCCTGCACACACACCTGAACATGGACCAACCCTTGCCCATGGGCCAAGCCCTGCACACACACCTGAACATGGACCAAACCCTGAGCATGGACCTGAACATGGACCACATCCTGCCCACGGACCAACCCCTGCACACACACCTCAACATGGGCCAGCTCCTGCACACACACCTGAACATGGACCAAACCCTGAGCATGGACCTGAACATGTACCGACCCCTGAACATGGACTGACCCCTGCACACACACCTGAACATGGACCAAACCCTGAACATGGACTGACCCCTGCACACACACCTGAACATGGACCAACCCTTGCCCATGGGCCAAGCCCTGCACACACACCTGAACATGGACCAAACCCTGAGCATGGACCTGAACATGGACCAAATCCTGCCCACGCACCAACCCCGGCACACACACCTCAACATGGGCCAGCTCCTGCTACATACCTGAACATGGACCAAACCCTGAACATGGACCAGCCACTGCACACACATCTGAACATGGACCAAACCCTGACCATGGGCCAAGCCCTGCACACACACCTGAACATGGACCGACCCCTACACACACATCTGAACATGGACCAAACCCTGAACATGGACCAAACCCTGACCATGGGCCAAGCCCTGCACACACACCTGAACATGGACCGACCCCTACACACACATCTGAACATGGACCAAACCCTGAACATGTACCGACCCCTGAACATGGACTGACCCCTGCACACACACCTGAACATGGACCAAACCCTCAACATGGACCGACCCCATCAGACACACCTGAACATGGACTGACCCCTGAACATAGAGCAATCCCTGCATATGGACCAAATCCTGCCCACAGACCAACCATTGCACACACACCTGAACATGAACCAACCCCTGCACACACACCTAAACATGAACCATTCCTTGCACACACATCTGCCCATGGACCATATCCTGCCCAGAGCCTAACCCCTGAACACAAACCTGAATATGAACCAACCCCCCTGCACGCACACCTGAACATGGACCAAGCCCTGAACACACACACCTGAACACGGATGAGCCCCTGCACACACACCTGCCCACGGAGCAAGCCCTGCACACACACCTGAACATGGACCAAGCCCTGAACACACACACCTGAACACGGATGAGCCCCTGCACACACACCTGCCCACGGAGCAAACCCTGCACACACACCTGAACATGGACCAGCCCTCGATCGCTCACCTGCACGCTCACACCTCGCCCCTCGCACTCTCACCTGCACACGTAGAACCGGTCACACGGCCACCTGCACACCCACGGCTCCTTTCACACTCACCTGCACACCCACGGCTCCTTTCACACCCACCTGCACACCCGCCTGCTCTCACACCACCCCTCGCACTCCAGCATCCCTCGCACACTCCCCGCACGCCGCCCCTCGCCCCAGTCACTCCCATTCCCCTCGCCCACCCCCCTGGCACAGGTTCCTGTTCCCTGCCCTCACCCCCCCCTCCACGCTCGCTGTCCCCTCCCGGTGCCCCGCTGTCCCTGTCCCCGTTCCCGTTCCCGTCCCGCACACCGGGCCCCCCCCGCACTCACGCGCCGCCGCCGCCTTCCCGCGCGCTGGCCCGCGCTGCCCCGCCCCTCGCGCACGCGCGGCCCCGCCCCTCGCCCCGCCCCGCCCGCGGCTGGAAGGGGCGGGGCGGCCACGCGCGGTGTCCGTCTGTCCCGGTGTCCCATTGTCCCTATGTATCACTGTCCGCGTGTCCCAATGTCCCTATGTCCCGTTGTCCTTATGTCCCGGTGTCCGCGTGTCCCATTGTCCCTATGCCCCACTGTCCGCGTGCCCCGGTGTCCCGTTGTCGGCTTGTCCCTATGTCCCACTGTCCGCGTGTCTCAATGTCCCTATGTCCCGTTGTCCGCGTGTCCCGGTGTCCTTATGTCCCGGTGTCGGCGTGTCCCGCTGTCCACTTGTCCCAATGTCCCTATGTCCGCGTGTCCCATTGGCCCTGTGTATCATTGTCCGCGTGTCCCAATGTCCCTATGTCCCGTTGTCGGCGTGTCCCGCTGTCCGCTTGTCCCAATGTCCCGGTGTCCGCGTGTCCCAATGTCCCAATGTCCCTATGTCCGCGTGTCCCATTGTCCCTGTGTATCATTGTCCGCGTGTCCCAATGTCCCAATGTCCCGTTGTCGGCGTGTCCCGCTGTCCGCTTGTCCCAATGTCCCGGTGTCCGCGTGTCCCAATGTTCCGATGCCCCGGTATCCGCGTGTCCCGCTGTCCGCTTGTCCCAATGTCCCGGTGTCCGCGTGTCCCAATGTTCCGATGCCGCGGTATCCGCGTGTCCCGCTGTCCGCTTGTCCCAATGTCCGTGTGTCCGCGTGTCCCAATGTCCTTGTGTCCCGGTGTCCGCGTGTCCCGGTGTCCCGTTGTCCGCTTGTCCCAATGTCCCGGTGTCCGCGTGTCCCCATGTTCCGATGCCCCGGTATCCGCGTGTCCCGCTGTCCGCTTGTCCCAACGTCCCGCTGTCCCCGTGTCGCGCTCAGAGCCCGTCCATCAGTGCCAGCAGGTCCTCGCCCTTCTCGGCGCTGCCCGGGCGCGGCTCCGCCACGTCCAGCTCGCCCAGGATGCGGGACAGCTCCGCCCGCCGCGCCGGCTCCTGCGGGACACAACACACCGCGCTCAGCGCCCCCGGGGCTGGGCTCCCGGGGGACACCTTCTACACCTCCCCTGATGCCCCTTCTGCACCCAAGTCCGCTAAAAACTTGCTCTGGTGTTTGTCAGGATTCAAGTTTTCTCAGTAAATATTCACCAATTCCATTGTCTTGGCAGAAAATTGGCAATTACGTAGTTATGAGCTTAAGTTAAATGGGGAAAATGTATTTTTAAGTTCCTGCTCTGGGTGAAACACGGCCCTCAGTGAGGCAGGGATGGTGAAAATCAGTGATGTGAAACATACCTGTGAGTTTCCACATACGTACCTGTGTGGCTTCAATGTTGATAACCTTGTAGGACAACTCCTCTGGTCTGGTCTGTGCAGCGTGCCTTGGTTAAAAACACGAGAAGAGTGGTTAATCCCATGAAGATGTATAAGGAAATGATAAAAATCAGGCTTCATCTGCCTCCTGTAGGCACAAATGATGCTCAGAGGATGCTCACAGGGTCAGACTGGACAGGGCTTGAAGCAGCCTGGTCTACTGGAAGGTGTCCCTTCCATGGCAGAGTGGAATTAGAGGATCCCTAAGGTCCCTTCCAACCCAAACCATTCTAGAATTCCATGAAGTTTGGCAATGCCTCTGCTCCTACTTGGCAAATTAAAGTATTCACCCCAGTTTGGAGGCTTCTCCCTGTCCTAGATATTTTAGTTAAGTGTAGAAGAGCAGGAATATTTCTGCAGCAGAAACAAGCAGACAGAAACATCCTGGCTGGAGGGATATTTCTGTCCAGCACTGGGGGAAAAGCTGCATCACAGGAGACACCTGGAGCAGGATAACAACACACTGCTCTGACCCTAAGGCTCTTGAGGGCCAGCTTTGCTCTGCAGGGCTCCCCACAGGGCACCCCAAACCCAAACCCAGAAGGACTCCAGCATACTCCTCCTCCTCGTCGCTGGTGAACAAGTTCAGCCGAAATCCCGACTCGCCTCCAGCGGGTTTCTGGATGTCCAAACCTCCCAGCAGCCGGGCCAAAAAGTTCAGCTCTTCTTTAGCAAGAGGGTTGGGAGCTATGTTCTCCTGCAGGAAACAGCAATGGGCTCGTTGGGCAATTACCTGGGGCTGCAAGGAGCTTTGATATTCCATATATGTCCTCCATATATTTCTATATTCCATTCATGTCCCTTCAGAGGGATATAAACACATTTATTTCCCTGTTATTCCTGGGACAGATTGTGCAGATAACCACAGTAATCACCAGCTCCATACTGGAAATGGTTGCTTGAATCAGCACAAGATACTTTTCCAGCTAAAGTGGACAGATGAGAAATCTGTAAAGCCAACTTTCTGTTTTCTGAGGAGATTAAAATGGAAGCAAGCACATCCTTGCAGGAGCATGTGGATTCTTTGGGAAAACATGCCCTGGCTTCAAAGGACTGGGGAGGATTGGATGAGGCTCTGAGAACGCCAGAAAATCTTCCCTGACCTTATGCCACATCTATAGACTAAGAATTTGGCCAGTTTAAGCACTGACAGGAGGAGAACAACACTGACCTTTGCCTGGGATGCCAGGTTTTTGGATGAGCCTGACATGTGTGTCTCCACTGGCCGGGTCACGCTGTACCTGGAGGGAAAACACACGGGGAAGAACAGCTTGTTCTGGGACCAGGTACAGCAACCAGAGGGAGAGCACAGCATTTTAAGATGTTTTCCTGAAGACTGAACAACTGCAATGAGAAATTGCAGCTGAGTGTGGTGCAATAGTGAGGCAGCAAGGTGTGTGGGGAACAAAGCTGTGAGAAGGAACAGAGATCTCTCTGGATGGAAAATGTACATTGAGGCAAACATGGAGAACAGAGAGGATTTCTTGACTGTGGTTACATTAAATGACACTTCACATGAGATGCAGCACCAGGTGAGAACACTCTTTCCTCAGCTCCACTGTGGACATAAATCAAAGTTTTGCTGGTTTTTGCAGCTCTTTATACACTCTCCACACCTGTCCTGGTGCAGGACAGCACCTTGTAACAAAGTCAACCTGATAATTAATAACAGAAGAGGCCAAAACCACACCAGGCTGAAGATGTGCTTCTGACCAATCCATCAGCATTTGGTTCAGGCTTCTACACGGAACAAAAATTACTTACATATTAGTTCCAAGTTTGAGGACTCTGTCTCCATAAAGCTCAAAAGATCCTTCCCTTTGTGGAGTGACATAATTCCCAGCAGTGGTGAACTCAGCCCTTTTAACTTCCACTCCTTTGTGATTGAATATCCTTAAAAACGAGGCATTATTGAAACATTTAGTGGCTTCAGTCCTGATTTTAGTACCTAGTTCCTCTGCTTTCTGTGCAAGGGGAATAAAACTCTATTCTGTATAATAACAATAACAACAACAACAACAATAATAATAATAGTAAATAATTTTGTATAATAACAACATTATATTGTGTATAATAATAATATTCTGTATAATAATATTAATAATTCTGTACATTGCTAAATGCCACTGTTATGGGATAAATTAATAATAGCTAATTTATTATGATAGGAAACTCCCAAAAGCAGCTCAGCATTTCATTGCTGGGTGACTTAGTCCCAAATTCTGCCCTTTAAATAGTACTAAATAGTAATAATAATATAATATAAGAAAAAGAAAATAAAAATAATAAAAAACCATAATGATAATAATTATAATGATAATGGTAATGATGATGATGATGATGATGATGATAATAATAATAATAATAATCTCTTAAATAGTATGTACTGCAGATTCAGCTATCCATGCAACAGGAATGGCAGCTGGAGCTGGACTCCTGAGCCCTCTGGCACGAGATGCTGCTCCCTGGCAGCCCCACACTGGCACCAGCTCACCTGATGAGCCCTGGCACCTCTGTGCCCCACGGGACAGGCCCTGAGATTGGCAGCACGAAGCGACCGTTGGAGTTTTGCACTTTATCCTTCAGGAAGATGGAGACCTGCAAAGGGACATCACAATCACACCCTGGGGAAATCCCCAGGGACCTTCCCATCCAAATTCCCTGAAATCTGAGCTTGAGCCTCTCTGCCTGTGTTGGGGAAGGGTTCCCAGAGCTCTTGATCTGTGTAGGGATGTATTTACAAAGGCAGTGATGTGGAATTGTGGTCCAGAGGATGGGCACACTGACCTAATATAAAAAAAAATTATATTAAAATCTACATCCTGTTCATGCACATGAGTGTGACCAATTTGTTTAGAGAACATCAAGACTTCATGCTCAGGTTTCCTATCAAGTTTCTTCTAAAAGGAAAAACAGATTTATCAATCAGCAAATCACACTAGCAGAGATTCCTTTTTTCATCATATTGCAGAATTATTCAGCATTATTGCACTATATGTGCTCAATTTGTGAAATTTGACTGCAATTACAAGCACATCAAGATGACTGAAAAGCACAAACAACAAACCCAAACCTGCAGTGTTTATAAGCAAATCCCTTTATATTCCAGCCCCAAACTCCTTGTCATTCTCCCTGCCTAGTTGGATTGTGCTCTTACCCTGATGTGCATGTCCTGGAAGAAAATGAGAAGTGTTTGTCTGATGAGCTGGAATTCACCATCAGAGAGACAGTTGTAGGTCTGGAAAAGGAAAATCATCATGAAAGGGTTACAGGTGTGCCATGTCCCACCCAGGGAGAGAGGGAACAAGCAAGTACAGCTGAATATTCTGATCCACACAGAGGGGGAGCAGAGATGCTCTAAGGGGGTTGCTGGTCATTATCAATAATTATTGTCTGCCACTAAAAGTCTGATTTAATTTCTGCTGAAATCAGTGGAGACTTAAATCAGGCTGAATAAGCAACACATTGATTCAAACTGGGCAAGTAGAAAAATACCAGTTGACTCACAGCCCTCTCCAATGCAGTATTTAATCTCTTAAGAGGTAAAAAACCCATAAAATCAAACCACAGTGAATGAGGATTCTTTCTTACCTCGATCAGCCGCCGGAAGGTCTCATCCACCTGGTTCAGAATGCCAGGGGAGTCGGAGATGAAATCCTTGATGGCATCCAGGTGGTTGAAGGTGACCAGCAGAATGTCCCTGGGCCGGGGGCACAGCAGCACTTGGTATTTGAAGGCCATAGTCATGAGGTCGTAGAGCTGCAAAGGAACACAGGAGTGTTGGTCCTGTCACAGAGGAACCTCCTGGGCATGGAGAGAGGGATTCATGGAGAGAGGGGTTCATGGAGAGAGGGGTTCTGTCAGGCCAGTGCCTGCCTGTGGCACAAGGAATCATTTTACCTTCCTTTCCTAAAAAACAAGACCTCTGCTCAGTGAACTTGTTCAAATCAAATATTTAGCAGAAATAATTCTGAAGCAGCTGATACCACCATGGACTTCCTTGGCCAAGAACTACTTGTGGGTGCTCCAATGAAAGAAGGAATGATGAATCTGACTCCATGTTCTCAGAAGGCTAATTTATTATTTTATGATACTATATTATATTAAAGAATACTATACTAAAGAATACAGAAAGGATACTTACTGAATGCTAAAAAGATAATAATAAAAACTCATGACTCTCTCCAGAGTCCTGACACAGCCTGGCCCCAAGTGGGCAATGAGTGAAAACAACTCACAGCAGAATGCAATCAGACAATCACCTGTGGGTAAACAATCTCCAAACACATTCCACACATGAGTACAACACAGGAGAATCAAATGAGATAAGAATTTGTTTTCCTTTTTCTCTGAGGCTTCTCAGGAGAAAAATCCTGGGTGAAGGGATTTTTCAGAGAATGTGAATGTGACAGAGAACCATTTTCACAAGAAAAGCTTTTCCAAAATACTTCAAAATTGAAAAATCATGGGTTAAATAGTACAGCAGAAACTGTGAAGGGCAGCTGGGGAGTGCAGCAGGGGCAGGCTGGCAGCAGGACTCTCACCTTGTCCATGCTGGCCTGGTTGAGCCTCATGATGGAGGCGTGAGCCAGCCGGTCGTACACGGTGCGCAGGGCTTTCTTGGAGTACAGGTCCTGGGGCTTGAACAGCTCCTCCATGAATTTTTTGTTGAACATGGTGCTGATGATGTCGTTCATGACTGCAAAGACAAAGTTAGGCTCTGTGGTTTGCTCCAGAGCAGCGTGCTCCTGCTCCATCCCAGGGGCACAGCAGGACAGGGGAGCAGCACCTCTGGATCCAGCTCTGCCCCAGCCCCACCTGGGCTCAGCCACCTGCTGTCCCCAGGGCACAAATGCCACCTGAGCTGAAGGCAGCACGCCCTGTTTGCCCTGGTTTTACAGCTGTGGTTGGCACTTTTCATTTTTAAATGGTGTTTTTTGCAGGCTGCTCTGATGTGTTATTATCTACCAAAGCTGCAGTTCCGCTTCCTAAGGAGAGTGTTTTGCACTGTGGTAGATCTTTGCTGTGCCTGTTCCTCGACGCCCTCTGCCACCATCAGTCTATTTTTTTAACCTCTCAACAGGTTATTTTTTAACCTCTCAAATGTAATCTTTATTCCAATCAGATTAACATTGGCAGGTATTTAATACAGCATTTATATCCCTGGGATCTATATAAACCCACTCAGGGCTCTCCCAGCTGAAACATCTGCAGGCCCTAGAGTTTCAAATGCAGAACTCCAAACTTCCTTATTTGTGGTTAATTTTTAATGTGTAAATTTAGCCATGGAACTGTTTTGTTACTGAGGAGTTCTTAGAGCTCAGGAGTGCTGAGTGTGAGGGCTGTGCTCTGGTTATTGAGCTTCTAATGCAAACAAGATGGAAAACATTGTGCAGTGCTTCAAGCAGATGCAGCACCTGAGCTTTTGTGCTGGGTCTGCCACTTCTATTATCTCCCTGAGACACTCTAAAGAGTTATCATCAATAAACATTTATTCCTCTATCAAAAAAAAAAAAGGTAAATGAATACATCAGGTCACAGATTACTGTACAAGTGTGGATTTTCCTAAGCAGATGACTCTTACAAAGCTCATAATGCCAGACAATTCTTGTGGATTAGGAAAAACTCAGAATAAATAATTTTAAAAAAAAGAAAATAAAAAAAAGTGAACGAGAGTGGCAGTGACCAATGGTTTGAGTTATTGCCCTAATGATTCCCTGGGGGGTCAGACTCCTGGCTTTTCACACCTGTCCTACCCAACAGACAAAACAAAGGTAATTTCCCAGAGGATGAACTCCCTGGGGACTGCTGGGAGCCTGGGCAGGGAGAGCTCTGTTCCCAAGGGCAGAGGCCTCCTGAAGTGATTCCCTTTCCTCCCTAAACCTGCTGCTTACAGGTTCCTCACACACAGCTCAGCAGCCCCCCTGCTGAACCTGGCAGGGCTCCCTGGTCCTGGTTTAAACACCCCAAAACCACAGACAGACCTCAGCTCCTGAGCAGCCTGAACTAGGAATATACCGAATTAAAAATGGGAAAAAAGTCCTTCCTCCCTTCCTTTCAAATAAACTGGCCATAAAACAATCCCTACTTGCAATCTCAGGCAGAAATCCTCTATTTTTCATGGAGAAAATAAAATATATTGGTATATAGTTAATTTTGCAGGGAATCAATTATGACAAAAATAAAACTTCTGCTTTATATTGCTATTAAGGAAAATATTTTTAAGCTGCTTGTGTGTGCTGCCCACAGAAAGACTTCTCCTGTCTTTGGAGAGCCACAAACAACCCAAACCAGCAGGAGACAGACACCTCCCAGTACACTGATTTTTCAACAGAAAAACCACAGCCATAAACTAAAACCTCTTGTGTGGGCTATAAAAAGAACTGAGAAAGACATAAAAAAATAATAGTAAAGGGCAAATTGATCATAAATCTCTCACATGTTTGATAATGACACAGCAAAGGCCTCAGGGGGCCCTGGAGTGGCCATGGCAGGTGACACAGGAGCACTGGCCCAGGGACATGGCACAAGCAACACAGAAAAAGCAACTGAGCAGAGAGGGGAGGTCATCAGCTGGGGTGAGAGGAGGGAAACCAGTATAACCAGTGTGATGGACAGGGCTGAAGCTGGGGGTGATGGTGGCTTTGGCCTCCCCACACCAAGCCTCTGGTGACACACAGCACGTGTCACTGGCATGGCTGGGATGCATGGCATGAGGCTGGAGCCAGGCCTGGGTGGTGCTGGTGCCTCTGGAGGATGTTTGGGGCAGCAGAAGGAACATTGTGAGCTCTGGGCAGTCACCCTGAGTGCCACAGGCTCGTGGCTCCTCAGGGACCTTGTCACTGCTCCATCAGTGACAGCCCAGGGGTGACATCAGAGCCCTCCTGAGATCCCCTGGAGCACTGAGCAAAGTGCTCTCTCTCACAGGAGAAGGGAAGGGTCAGCCTGGGACCTGCCCCTGTGTCCCTACCTGCCAGCTCTGGGCAGCTCCTCCTTGTTTGGGATGGGATGGAATCTGTCCCTGGACTTGTGAGTTAAAGGGTGTGCCTGGAAACAGGGTGTAATGGTAAGAAAACAGCTGGGGCAGACTCCAGGACATCAGCATTTACCTTCAGTAAATATTAAAACCTACCCAAATGATGCTTATTTTGCAAAACACCAATCACAACCTTAATCCCTATTAAAAAAGGGCTGCTGAGAAGGACCCTGTAAGCAGCTCATGCTCACTGAGCAAAAACCTGAGATCCAAGAGATTCATTTCCTCATTCCTCAGCACTGCCCTCGCTGCAGGCTCCTGTTCCAGGGCAGATTCCAGAGGGAAACACCCGAGGGCTCAATCCCCCCTCAGGCTCCCTGCAGCCAGGATGAGCTGTGGGCTCCTGCTCCTTTGGGATGACTGTGCCAGGTGTGACCACCAGGGTCAAGCAGCTGGGGTGGGAATGCCTTCGATCATCCCTGGAGTTCACCTGTCCAAACCCTGAGCAATGCATCAGATAAAACCTTGGAAAATGGAATACACTCAAGATTCCTGCGTTTAAGCAGAAAAACGACCTGCACAATGCTCACACAATTACATGCTTGCATGAAAACAGTGGTAAAGAAACACAAATACCATTTTTGCAGGCAAGACCACCAGCATAAAAAGCTTTGATCCATTCATATTCTTGGTTAAATTAACAGCTGATTTTTGAAGCCATATGATTTTAAGATATGGTCTGTTTTTTTTTCACTGATTTACAGTCAAAAGGGCGTTTAAGGTGAGCATTCTTGTTCATTTGTGAGACTGACTGAAGGCTGCAGGAACAGCCTCAGGTGTTCAGGCACGATGAGCCCCAGGTGTGCACGTGGGGTTGGACTGGTGCATGCAGCCAGCAGTTACTGTACCTCGTTTCCTGTCCACATCTGTCCATTCATCTACACGAAGCATATAAAACAAAACAGCAGTTCAAGATGTAAGAACAAGAGTTGCAAGGAGAAGAAAAGAAAATAGAAAGAAATAAACTTAAAAAGAAAAGAAGCTAACTAGTGGATTTTGTCTCGTCTCATCAGCATTCAGCACCGAACAAGAACCTCACCCTCCCCTTGGATAAAATCCTGCTGCTTCAGTGCACATCAAATTTTATCCTTTGCATGAGCTTGGGTAGTTTTCAGCTGTATTTTGCACTTAAAGTAACCAACATTTGAGTGAACAACAAACACCTCAGTGTGGATGAACCACATCTCAGTGAAATTAACACACAATTTTTTGGAAGAAGAAAAAAAAAATCCATGCGTGGACAAACCAAAACAGGCCAATTCTCCTGCTGAGATACTCCACCAAGATTTAATTTAGCTAAAATCCTAAACTTGTCCCTGAATGAACAGCAGTAAACTTCTGTCACATCATTCCCTCATCAGGACACACATGAATAATTACAAATTTCCCCCTCACAAACAATACAACAATTACACAGTGAACCATTTGTTGTTTAGCACTTCATAAAGGACAGGCAGAAGGGATAACAATACCAAGCTCATACCACGTTGATTTTTTATTAAAACACCACAGAGCTTCTCAAGGCACATTCCCCATGCCCTGACAGAGAGGTGCAAGGACTTGTAAAGCAAAAAAAAAAAAATTGAAGTGGTAAATTCAGAGGTGCTTGGCTGGGAGCTGGAGTTTCATGGCCCACGTGAAGACACGAGGCTCTGTTTGTACAAGGATTTTGGCCAAATGAGATTGTATTAAAAGCCAGACAAGGGTTTCAGGAGCTGTAGTGGTATTTGAATCTCTGCATGACAATTATAAATTTATTCCTGGAAACTCCTTCCCATTGCAAAGCAACCTGGCCTGCCCCAAACAGCCCAGGAGCTGGGCTGGCATAACCAAATCCTGGGTGATTTTGAGTCCAGAAGTGCATTTCTGAAGCTTTAACCCCCGAATTGAGCACGGAAACACCAACACCGACTCCACTTTCTCCTCCTGGGTGAGAACCTCCCAAAGCAGCCTCAGCGCAGCCTCGGGCTGTTCCCAGCACAGAACTTCACTGAGCTGAGTGGAGAGCACAGAACACTGAGGGCTGGTTTCTGCGATAATTACTGCGGTAATTGCAGAGATCGGGGCAGGGGGGGTTCGCAGCATCCTCTGGTGACAGCGCAGCGTGTCCCCACGGCTGGCAGGGGAGCACACAGCCTTACTGCGCCCAGGGAAGGTCAGGTTAGACATCAGAAAAAAAAAAATAAAATTATTCACGGAAAGAGTGGCTGGGAGATGGAATGGTCTGCCCAGGGAGGGGTGGAGTCACTGTCCCTGGGGTGTTTAAACACAGACCGGAGGTGGCACTGAGTGCCAGGGTTTAGCTGTGAGGGGGTGCCAGGCATGGCTTGGGCCGGGTATATTAAAGGTCTTTCGCAGCCTAGTTCACTCTGAGGCATCCGGGAAGCTCCGGGGAGGCGGCAGGGAGGCGGCAGGGGGGCAGAGCCCTGCCCGGGGAGCGGAGGGGCCCGCGGGCGCTCACCTTTGCGCGCCTTCTCGCCCGGGATGCTCTGGGCGCGCAGCCGCTGGTCCAGGATGTAGAGCATCTCGCCGCCCAGGTTGAGGAACAGCAGCGGCAGCGTCCGCACCGACATGGCTGCGGCACGGCCCGGCACGGCTCGGCACGGCCCGGCACGGCCCCGCTCCCCGCGCCGCCGCCGCCGTTGCCGGGCAGCCGCGGGGCCAACCGGGGAGCGCCGTCTTGGCCGGCGGGGCGCGCAGGCGCAGCTCCCGGTGTGGGTGGGCATCCTCCCGGTAGTGAGTGCGTGCAGCAATCCAGTCTGAGTGCACATCATCGTGATCCATGTGTGCATCATCCCGGTGTGAGTGTGCATCGTCCCAGTGTGAGTGTGCATCGTCTCAGCCTGAGTGTGTACATCGTCCCAATGTGAGTGTCCATTATCCCGGTGTGAGTGTGCATCATCCCAGTCTGAGTGCACATCATCGTGATCCATGTGTGCATTGTCCCGGTGTGAGTGTGTGCATCGTCCCAATGTGAGTGTCCATTATCCCGGTCTGAGTGTGCATCATTCCGGTCTGAGTGCACATCATCGTGATCCATGTGTGCATCACTCTGGTGTGAGTGTGCATCATCCTGATTGGTGCGTGCAACCTCCCGGTGTGGGTGTATGTGCATTGTCCCGGTGTGAGTGTCCATCATCCCGGTGTGGGTGTGCATTGTCTCAGTCTGAGTGTGTGCGTCATCGTGATCCACGTGTGCATTGTCCTGGTGTAAGTGACCATCATCCCAGTGTGAGTGTGTGCATCCTCCCGGTGTGAGTGTCCATTATCCCAGTGTGAGTGTGCATCATCCCAGTCTGAGTGTGTGCATCATCGTGATCCATGTGTGCATCCTCCCGGTGTGAGTGTGCATCATTCCGGTCTGAGTGCACATCATCGCGATCCATGTGTGCATCACTCTGGTGTGAGTGTGCATCATCCTGACTGGTGTGTGCAACCTCCCGGTGTGGGTGTGCATCGTCTCAGTCTGAGTGTGTGCGTCATCATGATCCACGTGTGCATCGTCCCGGTGTGAGTGTCCATTATCCCAGTGTGAGCGTCCATTATCCCGGTGTGAGTGTGCATCATCCCAGTCTGAGTGTGTGCATCATCATGATCCATGTGTGCATCGTCCTGGTGTGAGTGTGCATTGTCTCAGTCTGGGTGTGTGCATCCTCCTGATCCATGTGTGCATCGTCCCGGTGTGAGCGCACATCATCATGATCCATGTGTGCATCACCCTGGTGTGAGTGTGCATCATTCTGGTCTGAGTGCACATCATCATGATCCATGTGTGCATCATCCCAGTCTGAGTGCGTGCATCCTCCCGATCCATGTGTGCATCGTCCCAATGTGAGTGTGTGCATCGTCCCAATCTGAGTGTCCATTATCCCGGTCTGAGTGTGCATCATTCCGGTCTGAGTGCGCATCATCGTGATCCATGTGTGCATCACCCTGGTGTGAGTCTGCATCATCCCAATTGGTGTGTGCATCCTCCCGGTGTGAGTGTATGTGCATCGTTCCAGTGTGAGTGTCCATCATCCCGGTGTGGGTGTGCATTGTCTCAGTCTGAGTGTGTGCGTCATCGTGATCCACGTGTGCATTGTCCCGGTGTAAGTGACCATCATCCCAGTGTGAGTGTGTGCATCCTCCCGGTGTGAGTGTATGTGCATCCTCCCGGTGTGAGTGTCCATTATCCCAGTGTGAGTGTGCATCATCCCAGTCTGAGTGTGTGCATCATCGTGATCCATGTGTGCATCACCCTGCTGTGAATGTGCATCATTCTGGTCTGAGTGCACATCATCGCAATCCATGTGTGCATCACTGGTGTGAGTGTGCATCATCCTGATTGGTGTGTGCAACCTCCCGGTGTGGGTGTGCATCGTCTCAGTCTGAGTGTGTGCGTCATTGTGATCCACGTGTGCATCGTCCCGGTGTGAGTGTCCATTATCCCGGTGTGAGTGTGTGCATCCTCCCGGTGTGAGTGTGCACATCATTGTGATCTATGTGTGCATCCTCCTGATCTATGTGCGCATCATCCCGGTGTGTGTGCATTGTCACTACCTGTGTGTGCATCCTCCTGGTGTGAGTGTGCTCATCCTCCCGATCCAGGTGTGCATTGTTCCGGTGTGAGTGTGTGCATCATCGTGATCCACATGTGAATCCTCCCGGTGTGAGTGTGCTCATCATCCCGATCTATGTGTGCATCATCTTGGTGTGAGTGTGTCCATCATGGTGATCCACGTGTGCATCCTCCCGATCCGTGTGTGCATCATCCCGGTGTGAGTGTGCATAGTCCCAGTGTGACTGTGTGCATTGTCACAACCCCTGTGTGCATCATCCCCGCTCCGTGTGCGCGTTGTCCCCGTCCCTGTCCCACCATCCCACTCCCTGTTTGGATCACCCCAGTGCATAAGCACGGCCCCAATGCACTGAAGAATGGTTTAGGTTGGAAAGGGCCCTAAAGCCCATCCAGTACCACCCCTGCCATGGGCAAGGACACATCCCACTGTCCCAGGCTGCTCCAAGCCCTGTCCAACCTGTCCTTGGGATGCAGGAGCAGCCACAGCTTCCCTGGGCACCCTGTGCCAGGGCCTGCCCACCCTCACAGAGAAGAATTTATTCATAATATCCTATCTAAATGTCTTAAGTTTCAGTTTATAAGTATCTAAGAAAATGTGGCAGCACAAACCTCTGGACTGGCTGTGCTGACAGGGCACAGGCAGCCCTTGAGCTGTCCCCACTGACAGACCTGCAGGGTAATGCTGGAGCCCCAGGTCCTCTCACAGACCAACCTGCCCAGCACTGAGCCTGAAATTGAACTTCCAAACCACTCAAACCACCAGCTGCCCTTCCCAGGTGCTCAGAACAGCACGGACCACACCACATGAGCAAAGAGGCTTCAGGTCTTTGGGCAAGTGTTTATTGTCAGCCTGGCTGTGCCAGCCTGGCTGTGCCACTACACAGGTGTCCCCTCCTGTGCCTGCTTCTCCTGTGCCTGCTTCTCCTGTGCCTGCTTCTCCTGCTGTTCCCGTGCAGCCCTTGCTCTCGCCTGCCACTCTCTCCTCTGCTTCAGTCTCTCAGCTGCTTGCAGCTTCTGCTTCTCCTGGAACACCTGTGGAAGAGAAGGGAGAGAGATAAAGCTGCCTGCAGAGCTGCTGCCCAGGCTGCCTGCTGCAGGCAGAGTGGTTCCAGCAGGAGCCAGACCAAATCCTCCCTCTGTGCCTTCCTTGCCCCAGGGAACCATCTGAGATTATTCTGTTACAGCCACCCAGTCAATCACTGAATCTTTCAGGCTGGAAAAGACTTCTGAGACCACAGAGTCCAACCTGTGACCCATCCCCACCTTGTCAGCCAGGCCAGAGCACTGACTGCCATTCCCTGGACACCTTTAGTCCAGTCCTTTGGTTATAATTTAATTGGACTAAAATTCAGCATTTACAAACCTAAGGCATCAAACTGTAAAAATATTTCTTATCTCAAAGTTTACATACAAATACATACTATTTGAATTTCACACAATTGCATGTGCTGTGTCTGTATAAGATTTACAAATTTAGTCCTGGAAACTCCTTCCCATTGCAATGCAACCCACTCTGCCCCAAACAGTCCAGGAGCTGGGCTGGCATAACTTCTATCAAACTTTAAGAATTTTCTACAAATCCTATTGTATTTGCTTTTCCCCCAGATGAAGGAAGAAATGATGAATTTGATTCCATGTTCTCAGAAGGCTAATTTATTATTTTATGATACTATATTATATTAAAGAATACTATACTAACTATACTAAAGAATACAGAAAGATACAGGCAGAAGGCTAAAAAGATAATAATGAAAACTCGTGATTCTCTCCAGAGTCCTGACATAGCCTGGCCCCAATTGGCCAATGAGTGAAAATAACCCAGAGCAGAAACAAATAAAACAATCACTTGTTGGTAAACACATTCCAAAGCAGCAAAACACAGGAGAAGCAAATCAGATAATTATTTTCTTTTTCCTCTGAGGCTTCTCAGGAGAAAAATCTGGACAAAGGGATTTTTCCCAGAAAATGTGAATGAATGCCACAAAATCCACTTCCCACCCTTTTCCAGAGGGGTTTTTCCCAGTGCAGCCTGCTCCTTACCTTGATGCACAAAGCCTTCTTGGCCAGCCAGCGCTTGGTGAGGCGGCGGCTGTAGGGCTGGGGGGGGCTGTACTGGATGCCCAGCTCCTTGCAGGTCTTCTCAAAGGTGCTGTAGTTGACCCGGCGCAGGTAGCCCAGCATCTTCCTCCTCCTGTCCAGATCCATCAGCATGAACCTGCGGTTCTTTTTGTCCTGCAAGGCACCCAACCTTCACTCCACTGCAGGTATTTGTGTTGCCCCCACATGGAGGAAGGAATGATCAATCTGATTCCACGTTCTCAGAAGGCTAATTTATTATTTTATGATACTATATTATATTAAAGAATAACATACTAAAGAATACAGAAAGGATACTTGCAGAAGGCTGAAAAACTCATAATGAAAACTCATGACTCTTTCCAGAGTCCTGACACAGCTTGGCCTTGATTGGCCAAAGAGTGAAAACAACCCCTACCAGAAACCAATGCAACAATCACTGTGGGTAAACAATCTCCAAACACATTCCAAAAGAGCAAAACACAGGAGAAACAAATCAGATAATTATTGTTTCCCCTTATCTCTGAGGCTTCTCGGTTTCCCAGGAGAAAAGTCCTGGGCAAAGGGATTTTTCCAGAAAATGTGAATGCCACAGCAGATTGTCCTGCCTGTCCAGTAAATTACTGAGAACAGAGCAGATTTTGGCTGAAAGGCAATGATAAGGTTAAGGACAGAGTCCTAGAACAATTTCTGTTGGCAGATGCTGCGAGCACATCAGGTCAGCACAAGCTGATCCAAGGAGATGTAATTTACTTTGCACTGGAATTGCTTTCTCCCTTCCATGGCTGCACCTTCAGCTTCCCTGAAGACTGTTTTCAGCTTGTGGACAGATTCAGGCAGTGCCAAAGCTGCAGGGAAGGTCTTCTGGCTAAAACCTGCTTCTCTTGAAGAGTGCTGCTTCAGAATAACAGAAGCATTTACCTTTGTTTTGCCAGAAATTAAATATGAAAATAATCTGTGACCTGGCTCTGACTGGCTGTTCTTTGGAAGGGCACAAGCACAGCCTGAGCCACACCAGTCAAGGCAGTCCCTCACAGGCAATCTCCCTGTCCTATACAAGTGATTTATGTAAAAAATTCAGCCAAGAAATTCCAAAAGGTCCAACTTCAACACCTGGTACAGCTTCTGGTGGCTTGTAGTAAAAAGCTCAGTTCTGTTCTCTTGTACCATCCAGGTTTTCATGAGTAACAATTATGCACTTCTTTCAAATGCAGTTATCAATCCATTTCCCACCTTTTGCCCACATAAAGAATCTTGGATATCTGGTTTATGAACATAAATTCAGTCAAATTTGGGCCTGAACCCAGGCAGCTGCAGGCAGGGGAGTGGGACATTCACACAGTGTTGTCCACCAAACCTTTCCATGAGCAGAACAAGCACAGGCTTTGCTCTTTGTTAATTACTGCAGCTGCATTCATTAATTAGTGAAAACTAAGAGGTGAAGCCACATCTGCAGTGAGGAGAAATGGAGCTCAGGTCTGCCCAAAGGAATCTGCTCAGCTGTTTCCTCCACTACAGTAACAAACCAGAACACAGAGCAGAGTGGGCGAGAATCCAGCTGTGCCTGAGCCAGCAGCTCCCCACACTGGCACCAGGGAGCAGCTGTAACTATTTCATAAACCTCCTTAGGAGAGCCATAATCCCCAGGATTAAACTCCTTTTGTTGTAAACTGAGAAAAGCACCTGAGGAGCTGTGGGCTCAGATCCCTGAGTTACCTTGGGGTGCTTCTGGAGGTGCTCCTCGAGCGTGCGGATCTTGGCAGTCAAAATAGCAACTGTGAAGGACAGAGAGAGAAGCTGTGTGAGAGCAGCAGCTTTCCCAGGTGAGCCAGGGCCTTCTGCCTTGCCTCAAGCTGCCAGCTGAGCACTGCTGCCCCTGCAGGGACCCACAGCAGCACAGCCCATGGCAAAACAGTGCCCACAGCAAAACAGTGCCCACAGCAGCACAACAAACACTGCCCACAGCAAAACACTGCCCACAAAAAGCACTGCCCACAGCAGCAGAACAAACATTCCCCACAACAAAACACTGTCCTCAACAGACAGGAACCTGCAGGGTTGTGACTGTTATGAGGCTGCTTAATTAGAGGGTAAGGTTTTAGCAATACATCCTGTAAATTTATCTGTGAATCTATTCCTCTTGCACTCATTCAGTTCACAGTGATTTCACATTTATTTCACCTCATGGGATTAAAGCTCTGGGGGAGCAGACAGCAATAAAGGGTTTTTTTCCAAAGGCAGAAGCCAGGTCTTTGGGATTTCAGGCTCTGGAGGGAGGGGCTGATGGCATCCTGAGGCACTGAAGGGCTTTGCTGATGACAAAGGAGTGGTCAGTGCTGGTCAGTACAACATGACCTTTGTCCCTGCACTGTCCCCACTGTGCCTCAGCCACAGCTCTCTGATACAGAGAAAAATTTGGGTTCTGTGGCTGAATTTGGTTCATTTTGGTAACAGCTGCAGCTCAGTGCTTCACAGAAACACTCCAGGCAGAATGAAGCACACAGTGCCTTTGGAGGGTGGATGTGGAGCAGGAATTTGGAAGAACCCCAGCAGCCTCTGCAACACTTCCAGACCTGGAGCAGCCCTGCAGGGCACCCTGCAGGCTGCCTGCCTCTCAGCAGCTCTCCTGGAGGAGATTCTCCTGAATTCCACAGCACATTGGAAGTGCTGGGGTGGGAACAGCTGAAGAGAAGCAGAGATGTTTCATCTGCCAACAATACCCTTCCCTTTTTAACTTGCCTTGCACCTCAAAGGAGCCATTGTCATTGGGAGACCTCCTGACCTTCTCCACCAGCTGCTGTGTCTTTACCTTCAACTTCTCCCTCTGTGGGGCACAGAAAAGAGGTTGTCACTGTCCCAGAACACTCAGCTCCCTTCCCAAACACCCAGATAAAAGCTTTGCACTTCACACCTTTACTCAGTGCTTTTGCATCTTTTTAAGCTGAAGGGGCAAGCACAGAGGAATGGCATAGAGATCCCTGTGCCACTTTCCTACCTGTTTGTTTTCTGGGCATATGGAAAGCAAAAATAACTTGAAGGACATCTGCTGTCCAGTGCAATGGTTTCTAGAACACAGGGGGTCAGCCAGGAGCAGCAGCATAACAGCTCATTGCCCTGTCACCCCTGAATACTTTCTTCTCTCCATTTAATATGCAACTGTTACCACTTTAGTGTGATAAATTTTAAGAGTGAACCAGATTTATCACTCTATTTCATCACCCCACGTTTAGTGTCACAAATACAGTAAGTGAAAGATATTTAACAACACACACAAGTCTCACATGAAGGTGTTCATTCAATCTGTTTTATTTTCAAGCCAGCAGAATGACACTGACCTGACTTGCCATTTCCAGGGACAGCAGCCGTTTCACCACATCATCCACGCTGCAAGGGATGGAAAATTAGCTTATAAACCAGAAACAAGTCCATTTAACAACAGAAATGAACTCAGATTCTCAGAACATACTTTACTCAGCTTTAATTAACTCTACAAATTTACAGGGATTCTCCCCCTGCCAAACCTGGCAGCCATAAACTGGTGCTCACTTTCCTAAGCAAAATCATGGCTCAGATTACAGGAGTATAAAGTAATTTTGCTACAAAAATATTTAATTTTAAGGCTGGTTCCTCTAGGGAGCAGTGAAAGTCACAGTTGTGCCACTGGGGGCCCTCCCTGCACCACACATGAGCAGCTCTGCATCAGAGCACAACAGTGCTGAGCCCCAGAGCCCAACTCTGGCAGCAGCTGAATTCATGTGGAGCTGTTTAATGACACTCTCCATCACCTGAGTTCAGGACAGGCTCAGATTATTTGCAAGATGACTGTTTCCAGTATTTCAAGATTATTTCCTTTTATTTTCTTATGGACTGCAAAGCCCACAGAGGATGTTGGCAACCAGCATTTGATCTCACATGGAGTGAACAATCAAGCCCTGAGCACTGTCTGTCTCTGTAAATTTGATTTCAAACTGACTTTGCCCACTTTTTGTGCCCACAGAACATTAATAACTAATTAGTGAGCAGGTGACAGCTTCCACACACCTCGTGTGTAAGGTGCAAACCCCTGGGGAGAGCAGCCACTCCCTCTCCCTGTCCATACCTGCTCATGACTGGGAGATTGGCATAATCCTTCTTCAGCATGGTGGGAGGAAGGTCATCCAGATGGCTGGGGATGTCTGCAGAGAGAGAAACATTGCAGGAAGAGCAGGACAAAGCCAGAGCTCTGGCATGTTCTGAAGGACACTGGCTGTGTGCTTCAAACAAGAAGAACTGAGCAGATCCAGCCAAAAGGGCAGGAATTGAGTGGAAAAAAATAGCTTCAGTCCCTTCCCTTCAGCACTCTGGATTTACAGTATGGTGTACATGTATTTACAACAACCCACTGAGCTCAGAGATCACAGAATACCTAAAGAGTTTGTGCTGGAAGGGACCTTAGAGCCCATCTGATTCCACCCCCTGCCATGGGCAGGGACACTGAACTATCCCAGGCTGCTCCAAGCCCTGTCCAGCCTGGCCTTGGGCACTGCCAGGGATCCAGGGGCAGCCACAGCTGCTCTGGGCACCCTGTGCCAGGGCTGCCCACCCTCAAAGATCTCCTGCTACTGACAATTGTTCATTTCCCCACACTGAAAAAGAGGGGAATCTTCTGAGTAACTCCTGAGCTGGCAAGGAAATACTCCTGGAATGATTTCTGTGCCATGAGGGAGCAGCTCTGAGCACGCCAACAGCAAAACACCGCTCCTGTGCACGCTGACATACCTTTCCTCTTCTTTGCCACAGGTCTGGCATAGCCCCTGGCTGCCTGGAGCACAGCACCGCAGCCTGGGGGGAGAAACAGAAAGGATTCAGGCAGGTGTGCACTGCTCCAGCTCTGTGCAGCCAAACGCTGCTTGGTCAGAGCAGCGAGGCTCTGGGTGATCAGGGACCAGGCACATCTCTGTCCTGGGTGTGGGGTGGCTCAGGGGGGCTCTCACACGGAGCCTGAGAGGGGCAAACGCCAGGGCTGGAGCAGCAGCTGCAGCCTGAGCACTGGGAGGGCACAGGTGTTCACTTAGAGGGCTTAAACTGCTGAATCGACTGATTAATTAACCTCATTAGCGACGTGGACGGGCTGCTCTGGCCACCGCAGTGTCAGAGCTCGGGGGCAGTGACACCCGGGGCCAGCCTTTGTGTGACACAGACGCGAATATTCATCACCGGCCCGGTGATCACTCCGTCATTCTCCGACCTTTCAAGAACAAACCCTTCCAGCTCCTCTGCCAGGGCCCTGCCGCTGGGACCAGGACCTGCCTCAGGCCACCCCGGCCCGGTCACCCCGGCTCTCCCCGCTGTCCCGAGGGACCCCCGGCCTCCTGCCCGCACCCCGGGTACCCCAAGGCCACCCGGTGCCCCGTCTCGTTTCAGGGGGACACACCACGAGCCCGGTGTGTGGCCCCTCAGTGTCCCCCGAGCCCGCCCTTTCCCCGCGCCCTCAGCCCGGGCCGCTCCCAATTCCTCCAGCAGGGTCACCTTCCCTTTCCAGCCTCCCTGCCCGCGCCTCCCGAGCCCCCCGCGCCCCTCACCGGGCTGTGCCCTGCCCAGCACGGCGGCCAGGCCGCGGCCCAGCAGCGCCAGCATGGCCCGCGCTCACCGACACGCCGCCATGGCCGCCGCCATGGCCGCCGCCATCTTGCCCAGGCGCGACTGCCGAGCGCCGAGGCAGGGCAGAGGGAGCGAACGCCGAGCGCGTCGATGGCCGCCCAGGATCCTGGTGCCCTCCTTGTCTTCGTCCCTGTCCCGGTCCCGGACCCCTCCCGGTCCCCTAACTATCCCCATCCTTGTGCCGGTCCCTGTCCCCATCCAGGTCCCGTCCCTATCTCTATCTCCGTCCCCGTCTCGGTTTCGTCCCCTGCCTGTCCCCGTCCTTGTCCCGGTCCTGATCCCTGTCCTGTCCCCATCCCCATCCTCGTCTCGGTCCCGTCCCTGTCCTGGTCCGGTCCCGCTCCTGGTTCTCGTCCTGTCCCCGTCTCGGTCCCGTCTCCACCCCCATTCCCCATCTCCATCCCCATCTCCATCCCCATCCCCATCTCCATCCCCATCTCCATCCCCATCTCCATCTCCATCTCCATCTCCATCTCCATCTCCATCTCCATCTCCATCCCTGTCTCTGTCCCGTCCCCTTCCTGGTCCTGTCCCCGTCCCCGTCCCCGTTCCCTCCCCGCAGAGCCGCCCGGGTTGTTCTCAGCACGTCCCGGTTTATTTCGGAGGGACACGCTCGGGAGGGCACACGCACCCGGAGCGGGCGGAGCCGGGCAGCGCTGCCCCGCTCCATCCCCGCTAGTCCGCCCGGCACTCGTGCAGCTCCTCGGCCCCGCCGAGGCGGAGCCCCTGCAGCAGCGGGAAGGTGGCGGGGGGCTCCTCCAGGACCCCCCAGTCGCCGCCGCCGTCCCCGCGGCCCCGCAGGTTCTCGTAGAAGCGCGGAGCGGGCTCGGGGAGCAGCCGCTGCCCCCGGTAGCCCGCGCCGCCCAGCCGCGCGTACTGCACCGGCTCCCCGGGAGCCTCCTGCCGCACGTAGGGCCGCGGCAGCGCCGCCGGGGCGGCGGCCAGGCCCGGGGGCTCCTTGCCCGGCTGCTTGCCCGGTTCTCCTTCCAGCACAGTGACCGTGGAGATGGCGGCCGGGCCGGGCTCCCTGGCGGCGAGGAGCGGCTCCTGGGGGCAGCGGGGGTCACGGGCGGTGCCAGCTGTCCCCGCTGTCCCTGCCATGTGCTGGCTGGGCACCGGGGAGCACCCGCCGGGTCTCACCTGCGGCAGCGCTGCCGGCACCCACTTGCCCAGGCTGCTGTTGGCGGGGTCGGGGACGCTGGGCCAGAGCTGCTCCTTCATCCTGGGGAGCAGGGGGACGAGGGGCTCAGCCAGGAGGGCTGCAGTGGGTGGCCTCAGTGCTGGTGGCATCCCGGCCAGCCCGGGGCAGGGCTCTGCCACTCACCGCTCGTTCTTCTGGAAGCAGATGAGCAACACCACGAGCCCGACAAAGACCAGCCCCAGGCTCAGGAAGAGGAACTGGATCTCGCCGTCATCTGGGAACAGGGACAGGGTCGCAGGGAGCTGCAGTGGGCACTGCCAGCTGGGCTGTGCCACGATGCCAGGGCAGCTCTGGGGGCTGCAGGTCCCCCCCACGCCCCCCTGGCCCAGGTGGCTGCAGCCCTCACCCAGCACTGTGGTCACCAGGGTCAGGCTGGTGCCGTTGGTGCTGCCGGCAGCCGTGGATGCCATGATGTGCACCTTGTACAGGGTGGATGGCTTCAGCCCCCGGATGGCAAAGGAGCTGAGGGAAGGAGTCACAGTGGCACCTGGGGACACACGGGGCTGTTGGTGGGGCAGAATGCAGGCCGGGAGCCCTGTGAGGGACCCACAGAACCCCCTGACCCTCTCTGAGGAGGACACAGGGGCTCCTGACATCTCCACCCAGCACATCGAGCTGGGACAGAGGGCCAGGTCAGTGGTGCTGCCCCTGGGCAGGACTCACTGGCCACGTTGGTGTTGCTGCTGGCCCAGAAGATGGTGTAGCTGGTGATGAAGCCGTTCTGCATCTCCACCGGCAGCGGCTCCCAGCACAGCTCGGCCTCTGACTTGCTGATCCTCTTCAGGTGAAGCTTGGGGGCATGGGAAGGTGCTGGAAAGAGCAGGACAAGGAGGGGACCAAGTGCTGAGCAGAGCCACTGCCTCGGGTGGGAACTGATGGGGTCAAGTTCCCCAAGGTGTGTGGGGGGGTCCCACTCCCAAGGTGTGGGGGGGTCCCACTCCCAAGGTGTGTGGGGGTCCCACTCCCAAGGTGTGTGGGGGTCCCACTCCCAAAGTGTGGGGGGGTCCCACTCCCAAGGTGTGTGGGGGTCCCACTCCCAAAGTGTGGGGGGGTCCCACTCCCAAGGTGTGTGGGGGTCCCACTCCCAAAGTGTGGGGGGGTCCCACTCCCAAGGTGTGTGGGGGTCCCACTCCCAAGGTGTGGGTGTCAGGACCTGCCCGTGCTGCAGGGGGACTGAGAGCTCACTCAGAGATGAGCCAAATCCAGCCCCCCGGGCTGAGCTCTTTGGTACAGCCCCTGGATTTGGGGTACACGGGGAAGAGGTGGCTCCTCCTTTCGGAAGGGCGAAGTCCTGGTGGTGGGGCACCCTCCCCACGTACCTTTCTGCTGGGAGTAGGCTGTGGTGTGGATGGGCACCCCGACAGAGCCCTCGTAGAGGGGGTACAGTGAGATGTTGTAGCGCTGGAAAGGCTCGATGCCATCTGCAAGGGAGAGCAGAGGGGGGGAGCCGGGAGCTCGGGCACTGCTGAGACCCCCCAGCACCACGGCACCCCCCACCCACCTGGGGGCGGATCCAGAGGGAGAAGGGAGGGTGGGGAGTGGGCTGCGGGCAGGGCTGGGTCCTGGTTTGGTCAGGAGGGGTGCCAGCCCTTTGGGACAGCCCACCAGAGGATCAGGGCCCCCTGGCAGGCCCCCTTACCCTGGATGAGGGCTGCGGTGGCTGCCCCGTCCCGCTCCATCTGCCAGCACGAGCTGCAGTGCCCAGGCTCTGCTGCCACCCGCTGCCACTCCAGCACGTAGGCGATCGCTGGGGCCAGCGGTGCCTCCCAGTGCACCCAGAGGCTGCGCTCGCCCCCGGGCACCGCCCGGAGCCCGGCCAGGGGCTGACCTGAATGGGACAGCAGCCGGGATGGTGGGAGAGAGGAGCACCTTTCACACCTCTCCCCCTGTACGCCCGGGTTTGGAGTCTGCCCTCTGTTTGCCCTGGCAGAGCCCCGGGGACACGCGGGGGTTTCGGGCACTGCCCCCACCTGTCCTCTCCAGGAGGATGACCTCGGTCGGGGCCGACTCGCCGGCAGCGTTGTAGGCTGACAGATAGACCCTCCTGGTGGCCGCGGGCACCGAGAAGTTGCACTGGGTGAGGGTGGTGTTGCAGACGGTGGGGGGGTCCCTGCCCCTCCTCCGGGGGCTCAGGGTGACGCGGTAGCCCAGCACTCGCCCGTTGGCCTCCCGCTGCCGTGGGGCCTGGTGCGGGCAGGGCGGCTGGGTGTCAGTCCTGGGTGGGTGGGTGTCAGTCCCTGCAGGGACCTCAGGCAGTGCCTCCCGACCCCTGCTCACCTTCCAGCGCAGCTGCACCTCCAGCCGGCCCCCGGCCCCGGCCGGCTGAGCCCCCCACCACGCGTCCAGCTTCCCTGCGGGGGCTGCAATGGGAGGGGGAGAAGCTGAGAGGGGCCCATGTGGCTGTGCCCCCAGCACTGTGCCCTGTGCCCCCAGCACTGTGCCATGTGTCCCCAGCACTGTGCCCTGTGCCCCCAGCACTGTGCCATGTGTCCCCAGCACTGTGCCCTGTGCCCCCAGCACTGTGCCATGTGCCCCCAGCACTGTGCCATGTGTCCCCAGCGCTGTGCCATGTGTCCCCAGCGCTGTGCCCTGTGTCCTCAGCATTGTTCTCTGTGTCCCCAGCGCTGTGCCATGTGTCCCCCAGGTTGTGCCCTGTGTCCCCAGCGCTGTGCTCTGTGTCCTCAGCATTGTTCTCTGTGTCCCCAGCATAGCACCATGTGTCCTCAGCACCATGCCGTGTGTCCCCAGTCCTATGCTGTGTTCCCCAGCACCACACTGTGTGTCCCCAGTGCTCTGCCATGTGTCCCCAGCACTCTTCCCTGTGTCCCCAGCACCATACCGTGTGTCCCCAGCACCATGCTGTGTGTCCCCAGTGCTGTGCCGTGTGTCCTCAGCATTGTTCCCTGTGTCCCCAGCGCCGTGCCGCCTGCTCGGGCAGAGGGCACCCCCGGGTGCCTCACACTCACCTTTCTCGTGGGTGGTGTAGTTCCTGCTGGGGCTCCACTCGCTCCAGGAGGCCAGCGGCGAGGCTGAGCTCCGCCGGCAGCGCATCTGGAAGCGGTACTGCGTGCCGAACAGGAAGCCGCAGCGCTGCGCAGTGCCCGCCTGGCCCACGATGCCCGTGACCTGGTGGCAGCCAAACGAGGGCTGTGCTGGCTCCTGCCCCGCGCAGGGCTGGCCCTGCTGTGGGCTCGGGGGACACCTTGCTGTCCCACCACACGGGGACCCTTCCTCTCCCACTGCCTGGAGCAGAGGGAGGGTCCTGGCTGCTGCCCACTCCCCTGCCCCTGCAGCACTCACCAGGGCCCAGGCGGGGTCCTCGGGTGCCCGGTAGCGCAGCTCACACTGCAGCTCCATGTGCTCTGTGCCCCACGCCACATCCCAGGCCAGGGCAATGCAGTCGGTCTGGAAGGGGATGGACTGGATGCTCTGCAGGGTTGGGGGGTCCAGCTTGGCTGTAGGAAGAGAAGGGGAGAGTTGAGAGGTGTGTGGTGGGCCGGGCTCAGAGCCACCACCTCACATGTGCCTGTTGCTAATGCCAGGAGTTGCAGCCAGGGTGCTGCAGCAGGAAATGGGGGAAACCACCCCAAAACATTTAGGAGAATGGCTGGTGGCAAGGGACAGGAGCCAGTGTGTGGCCCTGCTTGGGATGGAGTAATGCAACACTGGCACAGCTCTGCATTAATGCCTATGCAGAGAAAACAGATTCCATAGGGTCTGATGCCTGGAGCACCCCACATTTGGGTCTGCTCAGGGGTGAGAGTGTGGCATAGCCATGGGAGAGCTCAGCTGGTGCCTGGGCAGCCCTTCCCCAGCCCCAGATCAGCACGGATAAGCCTCTCCATCTAGGAAGGCTCCTTTTATAAATAGTTTATAGGCACGGGATCCATTATTAATAGAGCTGCTGAATAAATGGGTAATCAATTGCTGCAGGAGCTGTGGAGTGCAGCAGGTCAACTGGCAGCTCATAACTGCCGTGTGCTGCTGGCTCTGCAGCACAGCGCTGGCTCCGCTTCATCCCGGCAGGACATTCATCACAGGACCTGCCCGTGGAGCAGCACCCCAAGGCCCCACGTGCTTTAATGTCACTTTAATGCCCGTCAACCACTGATGAGCTTCGCTGGCCCCCGTCACTCACCCACGTCCATGGGGTCGATGCGGAGGTGCTCGGACTCGGCCGTGCCCAGGGCGTTGGTGGCAGACACCCAGATCTCCATCTGCCGGTACAGCTGCAGCAGCCGGCGTGGCACCGTGCAGTGGCTGTGCCCTCCTCGCGGGGTGCAGCCCGTCACTGCCTGGGCTCTGCTCCTGCAGCACACAGGGCAGTGGGCTCGGGGTTCTTGTGGGTTTGGCAGGGGACAGTGGTCCCGGGACTTACCCCGTGCATTTCAGCACGACGCTGGTGGGGAGGTGGCTGTCGGTTCCCTGCTGCCATTGGCACGTCAGCCCGTAGTCACCGAGGTTCAGGACGCAGCTGAGGTTGAGGGGCTTTGCAGGAGGGTCTGGGGGGGAAAAAACCTGAGCAAGTGCCCCTCCCTGCTGGGAAGGAGAGTGACCTGTAGTGGCAGCAGACTTACAGCCCGCCCTGATCTCGGCCATGCCAACGCGCTGCCTGGTCCCATTCCACTCCACACAGCAGAACAGCCTGGCCTGAGTGTGGTTGAAGCGGGGCAGGGTGAGGTTGGACACCTCTGTGCCCCCTGGACCCTGGCGCTGGCTCCCAGCCACGAGCTTGTTGTCCAGCATCCAGCTGATCCGGACCCTCCCCTGCTCCAGGCCGTGGCACAGCTCTCTCTGGACGGTGCAGGATGCCCTGACAGCCGAGCCCAGGGGCACAATGGGGGGGCTCACGGTCACCGAGGCGCAGCCCAGTGTCCCTGTGGGCAGGAAAAACATGTCACATCCTGGGCACAGCTGTGACAAAGCCATCGGAGCTCCTCAGCGCCCAGGCAGGACACAGGGACGAGCATCTTCCCTTAGAGGGGCCCCCCACTCTGGAGAGGAAGAGCCGAGCGTTGGGCAAGGCACGGGCACGTGCCAGGCTCCATCCTGCCCGTGCCCGCCGTTCCTGCCTGCCCCGGGGCCCGGCCAGGGCACGGGCTGCCGGGGATGGCGTGGCTGTGGGACAGGACGGGAGGGATCCCGCACTCACCGCCCAGGTGGAGGAGCAGGAGCAGGGAGAGCTGCCGCAGGAAGGGTGTCCCAGCACCGCACCCGGCCATGGTCTCCTCCGTGGCTTTGGCATCACCTGGAACGGAGAAAGCGGCTTGTCCTGGGGGTCAGCAAGGGCTGGGGACTAGGTGGGCTGAAGGAGCCGGTCTCCATTGTCAGCAGCTTTTCCTGGAGCAGAATGTCTTTTCGCTGTCGGCGTCAGCCCTTCCCGCAGCCCTTCTGACACCTCCGCCCCCGGCTCGCCGCCCGCGCCGCCACGGCCGCCGGAGTGGGAAGCGCGGCGGAGAGACCCCGGGACGCGGGTCCCCCGCACCGCCGGCACCGGCCCGGCCCCGCGCCCCATCCCGGCACGGCGCCCTGTGCCCGGCCGCAGGCACGGGGTGATTTTATCTCCACTATCTCCAGCCGCTGCCGGGCAGAGATTTGCGGTTTGAGGGCGGGTGAGGGCGGCGGAGGGCGATAAGCGGGGAGAGGGAAGCGAATGACCGGCAGCAGCAGAGCGGGACTGGCCGGGGCTGCGGGGTCCTGCCCACGCCCCTCCCGGCTGTCCCCTGCCTGCTGCTGGGAATGGCCCTGCCAGCGCTGGCTGCCTCTCCCCCTGCCTGGATCCTCTGCCCTGGATGGGTCCCAGCCACGCTGGTGGCTCAGGAGGGGCTGCCCACACTGTGCCCAGCTCTGGGTGCCCGCAGCTCCTCGCCCCCAAGCCAACATCCAGAGGGAGACAAAGCACTCGGGTGTGGGACGTGTGGCTGTCCCAGGCAGGGGACTGGCACAGCAGCCGCAGACCAGGTGCTGCTCAGTGGGTCCTGAGTGGCACCCAGCCCTACCCCAGCTCCATCCCTACCTCGCCTCCATCCCGGCCTGTCCTGTCCGGTGTGGCCGGCAGCGCTCACCGCCCGCTCCGGGCGCGGGGCTCCGGCGGCTGCCCGTGCTCGGAGTGTTTGCTAACATGCTGCTTTTCCCGTTAGTTCCTCAAAACCAGGGCCGTTAGTTGCTGTGACGCTCTGAAGAAGGTGATTGCAAAACACTTCCCTGAAGTCTGCGACCCCCTCCTTGCCGGCTGCGGGCAGGAAAGCCCAGGGGGCACGGGCACCCCGAGCCTCACCCTGCCCGCTCCGGGTCAGACCTGGCACGGGGGCACAGACAGCTCCTCACTGCAACTGCCCTGGGGCCAGGCTGGGCTGGGGGACAGGCAGGACTCTGGGGAAAGTGGCAGCAGGCCATGGGCCAGGGAGTGAGCAACTCAAGGGGCAGGAGGCAAACCCAGCTGTGTGATGCTGTCTGGGAGCAGCTCACATCCCCGTGTCTGTGTCCACATCCACACAGTCCAGCTTGCCCCAGGGTGAGCAGCCCGAGGGCAACCCGTGACATGATGATCCCACCAGTATCTCCCAGTACTGACCATTAACTGTGTTATTTCACAGCTCCTTGCCTGGGGCCGTGCCGAGCTGCTGTGCCCACCCGTGCCAGGCTGGCACACGGCCCCGGCGGGGAATCCCGTGTCTGGTGGGATGGGGCTGGCATGGGGGTAAACAGAGGTTTGCTCAACCCTCCCACACTCGCAGCCTTCGCAACCACGGCGGCTGTTGTGCAAAGAGCTGTTTACTCTGCCTTGGGGCGGGGTTTCATGTCCATGCTACAGGGCTCACATTGCCCCACACTGCCAAAATCTGGGGTCCAGCGCAGCCCCCCTGGGAGCAGGGTGTGTTGGTGTGGTGGGAGAGCAGCCTGCAGAGATCTGGCTTTGCCTCCTGCAGAGCCGGAGGGGATGCCTTGGGGCTCTCACCACCGACCTCACAGGCCCGACAGTCCAAGAGAAGGCACTTTCCCCCAAATCTGCCCTGCTTGTAACGGGTCAGGCTGCTGGCAGGGGACGGGTGAGGGCTCAGCAGCCTGGGCTGGGCACGGGGCCGATGCCCACTGCCTGCCCGGGCCTGGGAAGCTGCCCTCGCAACATTTCCCGGGGGTGTAGCAACCCCCAGCTCTTCGGGACGGAAGCCGGTGCCGTGCGGGCTGTTTACCAGCCGAGCAGGAATATCCGTGGGTAGCCATGGCGACCTGGGCATCTCCGTGGGAACCGAGGGCGTAGCGCTGCAAACACCCAGCTGGACACCGGCAAGCGCCCGCCGCCGGTGGGGCCCCGCCGCAGGCTGGGATCCGGGCTGGGGAGGGGACTTCGCATCCCTCACCAGCGCTCGCCTGTCCCGGGGCTCGCCTCGCCCTGCCCTGCTGGGAAAGGCTCGTCCCGGGCGGCTCCGAGGGTGCCAAGAGCCGCCCGAGAGCGGGGATGGAGCAGACGTGCCCCCTGTCAGCGCTCTCGGTTCCCCTTCGGCTCTGAGTCACGCTCACAAGCTCCCGGACCCCGTCCCTGCCATGGGACAGGAATGTCAGGCAGGGTGCAGGGTGCCACCCCTGCAGGGATCCCGAGCCTGGCAGAGGGGCTGGGGCAGGGGGGTGAGAGCCAGCTGGGTGCCCGAGGGTCCCGCAGTGCAGGTGACACAGGCCATGGTGCAGGACAGCTTGGAGGGAGGGTGGATGCTCACGAAGCAGTTTTGGGGTGAGTGGTGGGGCCGTGGCTCCCGGTATGTGACATAGGAGCCTCCCAAGCCTGAGGCCACCAGGAAAGGGGGAAGGTGGAAAGGGGAAGAAGCTGCGGGGTTTTTCCTGGTTGCAGGGTGTGGGATGGGGTCTGAAGGCATTGGGCAGCATGGCCAGGCCCTGTGGGCAGCTCTGGTTGCAGTCCACAGGCAGCAGCCCCACCTTCGGTGCTCAGGAGCTCTCAGCAACCTCTCTGTTCCCAGTGCCTCTGATTCCATCCCTGCTGGGTGGATCATTGCTCTTAAACAGAATAAAGTACATTCCTGGTGTGTAGCAGCTCCGCAGGCAGCAAAGCCCAGCTCCCCTAAAGGGATTTTCCCTTTCTTCTTTTCACTCCCTAAAAAACCAGAATATTGCCAGTCACGTAAGATGCAAGATCTAACTGCAAAAGCTTCTGCAATCTCTAATGGGTGAGGAGAGCTGGTTAATTGGTGCCCAATGCAATTAGTTCAGACTACCCCCTTGCTCAGCCATCAGCAATGAGGAGGGAGCAGAGCCCTCCCCATCAGAGAGGGCAGAGATGGTCAGGAGAGGATCCTTGGCTCCAAATGGCATCACCAGGGGACAGGGGGACACGGGCAGCCTGCCAGCATGGAGCCACTCCTGGGACACCCATGCAGGACCCTCCTGTGTCTGCAGGCTCTGGTCACCCAAACACCAGAGGTGTCCCCAGTGCCTGTCCCTGCTGTGCCACTGCCAGCTCTCCCCAGCGAGGCAGTTTGGAGAGGATTGATGGCAGGGGTCCTGGAGGCTGACCTTGAACAGCTCCCGGCACATTCCTGCAATTAATGAGGCAGGAGGATTAATTTCTGCGCGGCAGATCCGGGGAGGCCCTGATGGGCATGGGGAGGGGAGGAGGGGTGGGATGTGCTGCCATTATTCATCTCTGCTCTGCAAGATGCCAAAGTGGTGCCAAGGGGCTGCAGCTCCAGCTGGGCAGAGTGGTTTGACAGGGTGGATGGGCAAGAGGGAGAGATCCTCCATGGCCCACCTAGAACTTGCCTCTCCCTAAATTCCTGCCTTTGTTGCACAGGTGTCTGTGGCAGAGGAACATCCCCAAGAGCTTTGGCTGAGCCCTGCACCAGCCTCTCACCCCTCATATTCCTGGAAATTCCTGCTCTTTTCTGCTGAGTCACTCCAGAGCTCAGACTTGTGAAGCATCTCCTCCTTCTGCTGTTACTGAAAAAAAATTTCCCTTTGATGCTGCCTCCCATCAAACCCCCTGGGCAGGGGCTTCTCACCCCCCAGCACAGCCCCTCACCTGGCTGTGCCCGTGGTGCCAGGCACCAGGTCTGACTCTGATCCCAGCTGTGGGGGCCACTCCCGTCACTTCCCAGCAATCAGGCTGCAAGCAAAGCACTATTATTTTTCTGCTCTAATAAACACCTCTGACAATAATAGAAAAAAACCCCAGCTTTTATCAGGAGGAAAGGAAAAGGATACCTGGGGATTATTTACTCAGAGTCAATAGCTGCAGGTAGGGGCTGCCAGCCCAGGCAGGCACTGACAGCTGCTCGTGGCTGGAGCATTGCATGGAAAAGGGCCAAAGCTCTCCCAAGTGCTCCCCCATTGCTCCTGCTGTATGAACCCCCCATCTGGGCTGTGGAGACCCCCTTCATTCCCCATCCACGTCACTTGGGACATGCTGCCCGTGCCAGGCCCCTGGAAGGCATGGGGAGATCTGGGTGCTCGAGCTGTGGGGCAGGAATGTGACTTGGAGCTGGCACTTCTCCTCTTCCAGGGGCTGAGATCTGGGAGAGCAAAAAACCCACGCTCAATTGAGCTAATCACAAAGGCAATGAAATGTCCTCGTGAGGTTATAAACATCCCTGCTTGAACCCAGTGACACAGGGAAATAGGAATCCAACCAAGCAGCCTCCAAAAGTGCTTTATTCCCCATTATTTTCATTAGCTGCCTTGTAATTTGATTTGTCCCTCTCCTGCTGCTGGCTTTTTCCATGGCCAAGAGGAGTGACAGATGAAACATCCCCAGATGAGCCTGACAGTGTCCAGGGGGGTCAGGAGTGGCACAGCTCCCCTGAGTCTGAGCCCTGTGAGGTGGGACTGAAGGTTGGGGTGCCTGCACCACCCTGATGTCTCTGAGACTGCCCAAATCTCCTGGGCAAGACTCCCTGAGCCTCAGGCTGTAGTTCCCAGTGCCATCAGTGCCCTTCCTGGGGGGCACAGGGCGAGGGTCCCAGGGCTGGCACTGTGTCAGCTCCAGCACCTGTCTCCGGGTGATCCTGTGCCCCCTGCTCCACCCTGACATCCTGTCCCCATTATCTGCAATTTCCTTGAAAGCTGTCAGGCATGGAAGGGGGCCCCTTTGCAAATGAGGAGAGGAGGAAACAACCAGGTCTGCATTTATCCCACTAGAAATTAATCCCCCCTTCTTATTTAAAGGTATCAGTGAATGAGGCCAAGTTGTTAAGTGACAAAAGAAAAATGATTCTTGCCTTCCAGGGTTATTAAAATCATGTTCTACAATTTTAGCAGCCACAAGGAAGCCCAGATAATGACAGATGATGATAATCCATCTCCAGCACAGCCTGGTCTATAATGATACTGCCCATATCTCTTGTATTACCACCAATTACTCAGTGTATAATGAAAATGTACATCCATTCTGGGGAGCTGCATTTGCTGCCTCTGAGTCCAATTTCTCCCTGTCCTTCCCCCAGTACTCTCCTGCTACAGCTGGAGCCTCACCACGCCTGGCTCTGGGATCTGGCTTGGGGGATCCAGCCTGTCCCTGGCAGGGATTTGTGTCTGTGAAGGTTGTGAGTGCCCCTCACCTTGGCCTGGAGCTCCTGCGGCTGCACAAGGGCTGTCTGGGGACACAGGCAGCACACGAGAGGCTTTGAAATGCAAATTGCAGGAGGAAACTGAGGAGATACAAAGCAAAGTGAATGCTCTTTGCTGGCCGAGGTGGGCGGGTTGGCCCCCGCCGTGGGCTCCCGGCAACCTCCCCTGCTGCCAAAATCCGGGTGGAAGTGCCTGTCCAAGTGCTGAGGTGGCATAAACCTGCTCAGCACAGCGACATCCCGCTGGGCACAGCACCATCCTGCTGGGCACAGCACCATCCTCCTCAGTGCAGCACCATCCCCTCAGCACAGCATCGGTCACAGAATTCCCAGAATTCTCAGAATTCCCAGAATCACTGGGTTGGAAGAGACTTTCAGGGTCATGGAGTCCAACCCAGCCCCAACATCTCAACTCAACCCTGGCACCCAGTGCCACATCCAGGCTTTGTTAAACACACCCAGGGATGGTGACTCCACCACCTCCCTGGGCAGAACATTCCAGAACTTTATCACTCTTTCCATGAAAAACTTTTTCCTAATATCCAACCTAAATTTCCCTTGGTGCAGCTGGAGGCTGTGTCCCCACTGGGCAGAACAGAATCCTGCAGGGCACAGCACCATTCTGCCCAGCTGGCAGCAGCTGCATGGCCCAGCCTGGAGCAGAGCTGCCACGACAACCCCATTGTCACCTTCTGATGTCTGGAGGTGACAGGATCACACCCCTCCCCTGCCATGGATGTTGCTCAGGGAAAACATCCCCCTGAGGTTTTCCAGCCCCCTACCAGGGGGAAGCTGTGCTCCCTGAACTGGGACCAGCTGCGTTTACTGCATTTAATCCTGTTAAATCAGAGTGGGAATCACTCAGACCCAGGTGGGCACCTGCTTGCCACTGGATCTGCTCCTGCTGCAGCACCTGGAAGCAGCGCCAGGCTGTGTAAGATTAATGTGGATATATATTTCATCTGGATTCTATTGCCTTCCACTTTATTCAGGTCAAAAAGCAGCAGACAACATCTTTTAAGATGAAAACATAATCTTTTGGAAAATTGAAAATACAGATCGTGGTTTGGGCAGCAGTCTGTGCGTGTGCTGCCACCAGGGCCTCCAGAGACCCTCAGCCTGCGTGGGGGGCACCTGCATGGGGGTCCCTGGAGCAGAGGAACATCCTGGGCTCAGGGAGAGGAGCTGGCACTGGGAAAGCTCCCAGAAAACATCGTGTGTGTGCACTGGGGTGGCTCTGCCTGCCCTTCCCAAGCCCTGCCCTGCTGAGCACTGGATCTCCCACATAAAGAGCGAGCTCACCACAACGGGGCCAGGCCCCTGGAAATGTTTTTCCTTGGAGCAGAGCTCCACAGCCAGTTTCCTCATTAACACGGCTCTCCAGGTAGCGGAACTTGCCTCATCATTTCTGAAATTAAATGCCTTTGTTTTTCATAACTTTGTGCAATAAATCTGTGTGTGTTTAATGCATAATTAAGGGCTCCTCCTGCTCTGAGCTGCTCTGAGCAGAACACCCAGTTCCGCCTTCCCCAGCACAACTTTACATGAGTTATTGAAGAACAGAGGTGCATCTATTAATTATTTCATAAATATTAACAAGCCCTTAATGGCTGCAATCATGGAATAACAAGTTCCCAGGGAGTTCAGTTTTAAAAAGGTTGTTAACCACACTGACCACTGGGAGCCCACAGGACCCCACCTGTGGCAAAGGCAGCAGGAGCAGTGCTGGATCCCTTGGCAAGTCAGCCCTGAGCTGAGGATGGAGCTGGGATCACCAGAAATATGGTTTTAAATTGAAGGACAACAGGTTTAGACTAGATATTGGGAAAAAATTCTTTCCTGGAAGTGTGGTGTGGCTCTGGAACGGGTTGCCCAGGGAATCTGTGCCTGCCCCATTGCTCGAAGCCAGGCTGGACAGGGCTTGGAGCACCCTGGGATGGTGGGAGGTGTCCCTGCCCATGGCAGGGGTGGAATGAGATTGGTTTTGAGGCCCTTTCCAAGCCAAACCAGTCTGAGGTCCTACAGGCAATGCTTCAGGTGGGTGGCAGCTCCCATGTGAACGAAGTGAGTCCAGGCTCCCTCACCCAGCAGACTGGCACCTTCCAGAGAGCTCAGCTCAGGGCAGCTCCTGCGCAGCTCCTTAAACAGCCCCGAGCCTGTTCTCACTCGTTACCACCTCTGCAGCAGGAGCAGAGTTATGGAATAGTTATCCCAGGTTGGAGCTGGCAGTGCTGGGGTGTCCCTACAGCTCCTCAGGGCCTGCTCATCCTCTGCTTTCCTTCCTGGAGATGAGGAGATCCTGCTCTTGGGTCCAAGAGAGGTTGTGGGGGCAAACTGGGAGCCAGGCTGGCCCTGCACAGGAGTGAGGTGCACTCACAGGGTGGGAGCTGCCAGGAGGATCCACAGCTGCCTGTTTGGAAGCACATCCCCAGGCGAGGCTGCCAGCAGGGCTGGTGTGCAGCGCTGATGCCTGGGAAGCCTGGGATGACACTGATTCATTGGGGCAATTAAAGCTCTTTCCGGCCTTTCCTCAGCAGCATTTTGGCATTTGATTCTTTATGAGTTACAGCACCTTCCCCGTGTGGAGACATTTACAGCCATGAATTTTGCAGAGCCCAGTAGAGCATAATTACCTTCTGAGGAGAGGCAGGAGATCCTTGCAGCAGCTCCAGGCATGGGCATTCCAGCCAGGAGCTGTGAATTCCCACAGGCTGGGGCTTCTGAAAGCAGGAAACACCCAGCCAAACCCAGGGGGTCTGGCATGTTCTCATTCCAAAATTCATTTTATTCTGAAAATCCTCTTTGCTGAGGGAAGATCCCACGGACCAAGCAGGAATTCCCTGTGGAGCATCACTCCAGTGCCCTGCTCTGGCTACATCCCTGCCCCTCTTCAGGCCCGGGGATGTGAAGCAGTTTGTTTTGGGGGGAGGGATCACCCCGGGGAGTCCCCGGAGGGCCCCCCAGCTGTGTGTTGGCAGCTGGCAGGCAAGGAGACTCCCCATGGCTGATCAGATGAGGGTTTACTGGGGTCCCAACCCCGGGAGCAGCGTGGTTTCAGAGGGAGAAGGGGGGAAGGAGGGGAAGAGGGAGAGCCTAGAGGAGAGAGGGGCCAAGAGGGAGGCTGGTCTCCCTCGCACCGCTTAACAGGGAGATTCAAAGTGGTCGCGGAATGAGACTGGGGCCAATGAGCATCCCATTTAACTAAAATGCACACCACGGGGATGGCGAGGAGGATGCTCGGGCACCGCCTGGGGGGCAACCACCCCTGGATCCGCTCCTGCATCCCGCGGCCGAGCTGTTTCTCCTCGGGGCTGTCAGCACGGCAGCCAGGCTCGGGCACACCCCGACATGAATATTGATGCGCGGCTGGATGCGGGGAACGCGCTAATTTAATCAGGGTGACAGGAGCGGGGCTCCCCGGAGGCGCCGCGCTGCCGCTCGCTGACATTAATGTTACTTTGTGTCACAAGGCATTTTTTAATGTATCTTGCCAGTAAAATAATCAGCCTTCTCCCGGGTACAGAGGCACTTGTTTCTCATGCATTATGATACAGACGTCGCTCCTCAGCTGTCATTAGCGCACGAGAGGAGAGTCGGGGCAACACGTCTGGTATTTTTAGAAGTGTGACACGGATGAGGAGCATATTCTTGCCTTTCAAAGGCAATAAACAACCTCTGTCGTGCACCTCCCCTCAGGGCACACAGAGGTGGTGCTGCAGAGGCCCCCCAGCCCCGCGGTCTGTCCCTGGGGAGCACAGGCTGGGGGACCAGTGGGGTTTGGGGGGTCCTGGGGACACCTGTTTCAGAGCTGGGGGATCTCTGGGAGGGCACTGGCAAGGACATCTTGGGCCAGGCACCCACCTGTCAGTCCAGGGCTGACATGAGCCAGGGCACAGGGCTGGGGGGCCAGGTCAGAGCACCCCCAGGCACAGCGAGGCTTGCAGCCAGCTGCCTGTGCTCTCCTGACCACAGGTCTGAGGCAGTTTATCAATTTATGTAGGGAGCTTTCAGCTCACCTTCAAAGCCCCCGACTCCTCGGTGAGCAGCCCTGCTCATGCATCTTTCATCTTGAGTGAAAAACGAGGGTTTTTTTTCCCTTTTCTTTGCACTGTTTGGCTTCAGAGACTGGGATAACAACATCAAATCTCCTCCTCAAGCAGACCCAGAGGGGCTTTCTGTTCCCCAAAAAGCACCACATTGCCTGCCAGGGCTGTGCCCAGCAGTGTGAGGGGGGCACAGAATGAGCAAAGCCAGAGGAGCAGAGCCAGGCAGCTCCTGGGGATGGGGAATGAACCCCCATGGGGACACAGAGTGACTAAAGTGGGGGGAGCAGAGCCAGGCAGCTCCTGGGGAGGGGGGATGAGCCCCCCATGGGGACACAGAGTGACCAAAGCGGGGGGAGCAGAGCCAGGCAGCTCCTGGGGAGGAAGGATGAGCCCCCCCATCACGGCCACTTAGGCATGAAGCACTACGAGGAGGCAGACAGGCACTTGAAGAGCATTAAACCCACTGGTGGGTCAAAATGCAGCTTGAGCTCCTGCCCCAGCAGGGTCCGGCTGAGGCTCTGGGATCAGCAGGGAGAGCAGCAGCGCCTGGTGGGAGCACAGGGATGTGCTGGCTTGTTTTGAGTTTATTCTGTTATCTGGGATTTTTTTTTTTTTCCAAGAGGAAAAAATCGCTATGGCAACTTCTGCAACCGCGGCGCTCCTGGGAGACTGACTGCGAGTGAGACTTGCCACTCATCATCTGACAATGTTAATCTGCCGGATTTACATAGTAATTAATGTCAAGAGGCAATCTACGACTTGAGCAATCAGAGTTCCTGTGCATTAAGTCAGACTCCGAAGACAGCAATACATAATTGTGTGTGGGAAAGGCATTTAACCCCTCGTGGGCTTTCCCCAGGGAGGAGAAGGGTCAGACAGGCTCTCCCCTGTCCTGACACTCATGTGGTGCTCGGGAGGTTTTCAGACCTTCCCGGCCCTGACCCTGCTGAGCTCAGAGCTCTCTGGGCCACACTGGCTGCAGCTCCCAAATCCTCTTTGCCCTTGAACTTCTCTGAGTAGACAACTCCTGCCCAAGGCACTTTTCCCTGGGTGCATCATGAACTCAGCACCGGCAGGACCCCCTGCAATAACCCACCTCCCCCAGCAGCACCCCCAGCTTTGGGCTGAGGGGTGCTGCATCCCCACCCTGCATCCCCCTTCCCACTCCAGCCATTCCCATCCCCTCTTCCAGGCTCTCTGGGGAAGCCACACGGGAGCCAGGCAGTTCAGGGTAAAGGCCTTTGGGAAAGGGGGGTGGAACACCTGGAACTTGGTCCTGGAGGAGGGAATGAAGGGATTGAAGGAGGGCAGGGCATCTTTTCTGCAGCACAACCAACCTGGTGCTGAGGGGTTGCTCGCATCCTCCTCTGCATCCTGGGACAGGGCTCAGTCCCTGCCTCCCAAAAACCCTCCAAACCCCTCCTCCGGCTGCTCCTGCAACCTCCTCTGTGAAGAATAAAGCTCTGCTGAATCCCAGCATCCTTTCTTCTTCCCTCCTTTCGGCTGGATCTGAAAACTTCAGAGGAGGAATAAAAAAAAATCTAATTGATTTCTTCCGTATTAACAAGTCAATCATTAGGGTGGGTTTTTTTAATGACTCATAAGCAAGCTTGACATGTCTGTTAATTAAATAGCCATCCCAGCTCTAATCTGCTGCAAGTTAATCATTTGGGGAAGTAAAAGGTGTCAGTGCTGAATACCTCATTATTGTAAGTGCTCGCCTGCCCTTGCTGCTGGAGGAGCCTGGGTGAGGATGGGACTGAGCCCTGGGTAAGTTTGAGCCCCAAACACCCCAAACCTGCTCTCCTGCCCCCCTCAGCTGCCCTCCTGCCCCAGAACACTCACCCACTGTTTCCTCCTCCCAAACCCACCCAACACCCATTATCCCAAGGTGACTGAGCGATGCTCCTATCATGGGCTGATGGAACGGGACAATTTCAGGGGTGAAAAACCAGTCTGTTTTAATTTGGACAGCAGGGTTGGTGCCTCTGGTCAGGCTCTTTTTAGTATCATCAAAATTGATATTGATGAAGCCACCACAATTGAATTGATTGGCTCAGTGCACAGTCCTGTGACCAGCCACGTGCAGGAGCTGAGGGATGGGGTGGGATGGGGTGGGATGGGATGGGATGGGATGGGGTGGGATGGGATGGGATGGGATGGGGTGGGATGGGATGGGATGGGATGGGGTGGGATGGGGTGGGATGGGATGGGATGGGATGGGATAGGATAGGATGCAAATGGGTCCTTCCCAGCCTTGTGGGAGAACCTATGGGGAAAAAAATAAAACAGTGGAAAGCAATTTAAGAGAAATCCTCCTTCTGTCTTGTTGTGGTTCAAGACCTTTAGGTTTAAAATCCTTCTGCAGGGTGTCAGCAGCCGACAGCTGCACTGCTCATGCAGAGGGGCAGAGGATTTACAAGCCCATTAGAAGATCCTGGGTTAAATCTTAATTACAAATTCCTCAAAGCCACTTCTCCTGCCTCCAGAAGTTCCTGGCCCAGCCCTATTGCTCCTTTGCCTTCCCAGCTGCTCATGCAGCAGTAAATACTGATTCCTTGTATTTCCTGCCTCTCTCACTGCTTTATGAAGGTAAACAAGGAGAGGGCAAGCAGGATGGCTCTGGTGGTGAGTGAGGGATGCAGCTTCACGTTGCTGTGTGAACTGTATTAATCACTTGGTGACATGCTGGCTACTGGCCTGATGCAAGATAACGAGAGGTAATTAGTTACTAAAATTAGGAAGTGGGCAGGTTGCCAGTTGTTTACAGGTGCCATGGTGATGGGGGCAGCCAGGAGAATTGCATTTTCCAAGGGATCAAAGCTTGTTTTAAAACATTTGGTTCAATTATGGACCAAAGGCTGAGCTCTGAGCGGCAGCAGAACAGGAACCAAACATCTTCAGGGCCTCTGCCCCAGCTGCAGTGGGAGTGTTGGAGCACAGATAGGATGTGCAGCCACCAGGGAACACGGGAACATGCCCTGAGCCCTCCCAGCTGCTCAGGGCCTGCCTGGAGCAATCCCAGACACCGAGGTCAGGAGGGGCTGTGCAGGAGGGAAGATGTGGTGGCACAGTGAGGGCCTCCCACAGCACCCCCTGCACCACCCACCCTCCTGCCCTCCTCCCAGGGGCAGCCCTGCTCCACCACCCCTCTGGAGGATGATCCCACCTGCAGGAAGTGTTTCCTCCCCCCATCCCCATGCCCAGCACACAACACTCCCTGGAGCTGCAGCCTCCCCATGGCTGGCAGGAGGAGGAGAAGGCACCAAGAGCAGCTCAGGGGAAACCTTCAACCTCTCAGAGGCAGGATTTCAAGTTTTTTCCTCCCACCCAGTGAGGTATTTCACTGGTGTGAGCTGAGAGAGGCTGGTGAGTGAGGGCTGGCTTGAAGTGAGCATCCTGCAGCCTGCTGTGCCCAGGCTCCCAGTCAGGTCCTGCTGCTTGTCACACCAGCACCAGCACGGCAGCTTGCACTGGCCATTGGCAAACTGGTGGCCAAAGGGCCAGGAAAGCTGTGAGCACGTGGAGCTGGGCTTTTCTCCTCTCTGAGATCCCTGGGTGCCACTGGTGGAGCAAAGCCCAGCTCGTCAGAACACACAAGGTGGCCCTGGGGTGCCCTGGTGTGGCTGTGCCAGGAGCCACACGTGCCTGGCCATGTGCACGCTGGCACACGTGGTGTCACCAGGGCCAGGAACCCTCCCCTCCCCTCCACAGGCACTGGAACAAGAGCCACAGGGAGCATTCAATATTTTCCCCTTGTAGATACGAGGGATGTGGGCAGAAAATATCAGCTGCCACTTGGCGAGGGGTGCAGAGGCCAACTCCATTAAAGCTGCTGGAATTGGTACATTTGACACGACACTGGCCATAACTTAAAGCCAGAGTATGAATAATAGAGCTCTGCACTCAGACCTGCAAGAGAAATAGATCTGATTGTTGGATCGCCTGCTGCTCAGAAACAATCCCAAATCAATTCCTGCGTGTCTGGAGCGCCGGGCAGAGCAGCCTTCCCTCCCTCCTCTTCCTCAGCTGCTGCCCCCGAACAAAGAGCCACCAGCTCCCCTCACCCTGTAGAGCCCGGGATTGATCGCTGTGCCTGTTTGCACATCATTAAAAGTAATGTCCGTGCTGGGTGTGGGGAGCTGGGGCGGTGAGGGGACGCTGTGCCCCTGCAGGCCGGGGGGATGGAGCAGAGAGAGGCAGAAGAGGCACCTGGAAGAGCTGTGACCGTGGCTGTGTCCCTGAGGGAGCCGCCAGGGACATCCCGCTGGGGACCATGGCCGGGGTGCACCTGAGGAGTGATATTTGTTATGGTTGTGTTCGAGGGTCCCAGGACCAGGGAAGAGATGAGAATCTTGACTCCATGTTTCAGAAAGTTGATTTATTTTATTATTATATTGTATTAAAATGTTATACTAAACGATACTAAAAATAATAGAGAGAAATGATCCATCAGAAGGCTGGAAAGAAAAGAAGGAACGGAATGATAATAAAATTGTGACTGCTCACAGCTTCAACACAGGCGGCTGTCATTGGTCATCAAGTAAAAACAATTTCACATGTTGGGTAAACAATTCTCCAAATCACATTCCAAAGCAGCAAAACATGGAGAAGCTGAAGCTTCCCAGCTTCTCAGGAGAAAAGATCCCGGCAAAAGGATTTTCATAAAAATATCATGGCAACAGTTGGTAGCAGGAAGGGTTAGTTTGGGGATAGATTTTGGAGCCTCCAGGTGTTGCAGAAGCGCTGAAAACAGGTGTCCTGCCCACAGGTGCTGCCCCATCCATCCCCTCCCCATGGGTGAGGGCAGAAAATGGGGCTCTGCTCATCAACAGGGGCTTGGGCTGTGCACAGCCCGGGGCTGGAGCACAGCAGGGACCGGAGGAGCATCCCTGTGTGGGAGAGGAGGAGGCAGGGAGGTCAGAACAAAAACCTCCCTTCAGTTTCCCTCGAAGGGAAGGGACGGTGAATTAGAGAGATGTCAAGGTTTCTGTCAGTTCAGCTGCCAGCCTGAAAAACCTGGTGCTTGCAGGTGGTTTGAAACCCATTTTCCAAGCAGTATTAATTCCCACAATATTAATTCCCACAATATTAATTTCAAGCAATATTAATTGCCACACGGGAGCATCCTCGTGTGGGAGAGGAGGATGGGAGGGAGATGGGGAGGGCACGGGAATTCCCGTCGGGATTTCCCAGGCTCGGCCATGGCACACGGCCATGGCAGATCCCTGGTTAATCCTCTCACTGCCGAGGTGCTTAAGGAGGGATTACAGCCTGGGGTTGTGGTTCCTGGCAGTGTGGCAGCGGCCTGGGAGTTGTCACAGGGAGGGTTCCCTGCGGTCAGGGGTTCCCCGGCTCCCCTCGATGGTGCTCACAGCCCTGCTGGCTTTTACAGCAGGAGACAGGGCTGATCCAGCTTGTAAAACGCCTCTGTCAGGCGAGCCAGGGAAAGTTTTGGGTGTGAGGATGGAATCAGAATGGAGCAGGAATGGTAAAAGCACACGGCGTTTATTCACTGTAGTGAGGAGGTAAAGCCTGACCCATCCCCTCCCCTTAGGCTGGGCCTGGGGAGTCCTGGGGAGGGGACAGCAGGACACAGGGAGCACAGACATTGTCACCCCGAGCTGGCTTCTGCTCGTGGCACTCCCGAGGGCAGAGAAGCAGGCACAGGTTGATCTGAAATTAATACTGCTTGAAAAATAGGTTTCAAACCACCTGCAAGCAGCAGGTTTTTCAGGTTGGCAGCTGAGCTGACAGAATATTTAACGCCTCTCTAATTCACTGTCCCTTCCCTTAGGCACTGGGAGCCTGTGAGGGGCACTGGGCTTGGGCTGCGCCTTCCCCAGCAGCCAGACTGGAAACACACTGTAACTGGGAATTTACAGTTTGTGTTCATTTAACGGTTTGTTTGCATTTTCTGGTGTTGTTTTTGTTTTTTGGGGGATTTTTTTTCTTTGTTTATTTGTTTGTTGGGGGTATTTTTTGGTTGGTTTTGTTTTTCCCTTTACCTTTATTTACTTTATTTGAGTTTAAATATTTATTCATAACCTGCTTTGCCGAAATCCCAGTTCCTGTCGGGTTTTGAGCGGGGACATGCCCATGGGTCTGGGATTGGAAATAAAGGAGCCGAGGTCAGGATGTCCAGGGAAGCAGCGGTGCCAGAGGGCTGGGACAGCCCAGCGGTGACAGCCAGGCCTGGAGCATCACCTCGGGGAGAAGGGATGGCCACACTCTGCCAGGGCTCAGAGCAGGGGTGTGACACCGCTCTGCCCGTGTCCCCCACGACACACAGCCTGTCACAGGGGAGGGGAGCTGGAAACGAGCCCCCCTCCATCCCCCTGTCCGGGGGTGCCCGTCGGCAGCACCCTCAGCCCCCACAGGTGTTCTGGACAGGTCTATGCTCTGCAAAGCCGGAATGGGCAGCCCCAGCCCTTTTTAGCCTCTCTCAGCCCCTCGCAGCCCCTCTGCGCTGCCGCGGTGCCTGCCCGAGCTCCGGAGCCGCGGCAGCTGCAGGGCTCGGTGCGGCAGCCAGGGAGCAGAATTGCTGCACACTGCTGCTCGCGGCCCGGCTGCACCGGGGATCGGCACGGTGTGCCTCATGCAGGGATGGGCCTGGTGTGCCTCATATGGGGACGGAGCACCGGGGATCGGCCCGGTGTGCCTCATCTGAGGGGAGCACGGGGATGGACCCGGTGTGCCTCATCCGGGGATGGAGCCCCAGATATGGGCCCGGTGTGCCTCATCTGAGGGGAGCACGGGAGATTGGCCCAGTGTACCTCATCCGAGAGAGCCCCGGGGATCGGCCCGGTGTGCCTCATCTGGGGATGGAGCACTGGGAATGGGCGAGATCGGCCCGGTGTGCCTCATTCGAGAGACCCCGGGGATCGGCCCGGTGTACCTCATCCGGGGATGGAGCCCTGGGGATGGACCCGGTGTGCCTCATCTGAGGGGAGCAGGGGAAATTGATCCAGTGTGCCTCATCTAGAGGGGCCCAGAGATTGGCCCAGTGTGCCTCATGTGAGGGGAGCACAGAGATCGGCCTGGTGTGCCTCATCTGGGGATGGAGCACTGGAGATGGGCCTGGTGTGCCTCATCTGAGAGGAGCACAGAGATCCCCTCAGTGTGCCTCATCCGAGAGAGTCCCAGGGATGGGCCCAGTGTGCCTCATATGAGAGAGCACCGGGGATTGGCCCAGTGTGCCTCATCTGAGAGGGGCACAGGGATCGGCCCGGTGTGTCTCATCCGGAAAGGGGCAAGGGAGATCGATCCGGTGTGCCTCATCGAGAGGGGCCCAGAGATTGGCCCGGTGTGCCTCATCCCGCTCAGCACAGCCTGGGGCCAGCAGGGTCTGTCAGTGCTGGAGTGCCCCGAAAGGAGGAGTCAGGACAGGGGGACACTCAACAGAAGCCGGGACAGGGGGACATTCAACAGGACCCAGGACAAAGTGACACAGCCAGAGCCAGGACATGAGGACACAACCAGAGCCAGGACATGGGGACACAACCAGACCCAGGACAGGGGGACACTCAACAGGACCCAGGACAGGGGGACATTCAAGGGCACAAGGCACCTCCCGACATGCCCCCGGCCCCTGCCGTCCTCCCAGCCCCTTCCAGGGAAATTCTCCAGGAGTAATTGCAAAATGCTCTGGTGCATCACACGCAGCGAGCGATGTTATTAACTCGGCAGCCAGGAGCTGGCAGGAAAGCAATCGGGCTGTTTCCCCAAGACTGAGCCAGGGATAATTGAGTTGAATGGGAAGGAATTGCTGCTCTTTGTTAGATGATCTTCCAGCCCTTCCACGCTGATCTCATTTTGGGTTATTCAAACAGACTTTTGAATTAAGAGATAAAGTTGTTTCAAAACATTACGAAGCTCTTAGAAAAATTTGGAAATTTTTCCTGTTTATATATAACCTGGGTTTAAGCATCATCTGGGGGTGGTGTCTCAGTCCTGAGAGGTGCAGGTGAAGCACAAACTGCCCACCCCATCCTGTCCCTCTGTCCTGCCACACTGGGGGCAGCCCCATCCCAGGGAGGGGAGCTCAGTGAGGGATCTGTGGAGTTCAAGTTATCCAAAGTACAGCGAGCTGGCAGAAAATCAATGCTGAAATATGGCCAGCTGTACTCCCTCCCTTAACTAGCTCCTTTAAGACTGTTTTAGGATGCAATTATTTAAAGTCAGCGAGGTCAAGTACACAGGACAATAGTGCTGAAAATTAACTACACCATGTAATACTGCTGAAAATTAACTACACAGTGTAACAGTGCTGAACATTTCCCTGTTGGAGCAGTTTTGCCCCAATAATGGGGACTCCTCCCTGGCATTTCTCTGACCTGTGTAGTAGCTCATCCTAAATGCAGGAGAATCCAGGGCTCTCCCTCTCTCCAGGCTCTGAGACATGCAAAAATCCACAAAAATCTGCGCCACTTGGAGTAAACCCAGGGGAGATGGCAGTGATGCTGGTGGCATTTTGGCCTGTGCTTTATAGGAGGAAAAACATCAGCTGGGTAGGAACAATAATCTTATAAAACCAGAGGTGTTGCTTCATAACTGCATGCAGGTTGGAGTGAAATAGGGCTCTGCAGGAGGAGGGGGAGCCATCAGCTAAGTGTTTTGATTGATTAAGATGCCAATCACAGCAGGGTACCAGCTCCTGCCAGTGCAAATGAAACCCCTTCAACGACAATGGCTGTGCAAGATGAAGCTCCCCAAGTGTTCCCTCAGTTCCTCCCCCTAAATGCTCCTCAAAATACCTCCGGGACCTTGAGAGGAACTGGGGGGCTCGGGGGCTCCATGGGCTGGGGCCAGAGTCAGGCCAGGGTGCTGATAACAGCAGGTATTGGGCTGAAAACAACCTGGAAACAGCAATTGATTAGAAGAGAATTGATATGGAGGCAGAACAGAAAGGGTTAATATGGAGAGTGAAGGACCCACTCACACCGAACCTGCAGTGGCTCCCTGCTGCCAGCACTGACAGCCCAGAGCTGATGGAAACACTGCATTTATACTGAGTTTATTAATTTTTCTACACAAAGGGATGCTGCCAGAATAATAGGCTCTTCCTCCCACTAATAATAAAATCCATATTCAGGAAGTTTGGAATGAATTTCTGTGAATTTGCACCTTAAGCTGTCAGCAAAAATCGGGTTGTAAATGGGAGTTGGCCGTGCCAGGAATGCCCAGGGGGCTGTGGGGACTCCAAGGGCAATTTGTGCTGGGAAAAGCCAGGGCAAAGCCCCCCTGCCCTTTCTCTGAGGATGAGGGACCCTCACTTGTGATGAATTTTTGTCTGTGAAGAGAAATTATTGCCCCTTTTGATGCAGTGCCTGAGGTGGGGGATCCCCAGAGTGGGGGCTGCTCAGCTCCTGGTTCATCCAAGGGTTGGCATTTTCCACATCCTCATTTGCTCCAGGATAGTTTATACCTGATTTTCATCTCTAATTAAAGATAAATCAAAATTTTAAGTGACCAAAAAGTAATAAAAATCTCATCAGAAACACGTATCCATCCTTGAAGAGGTGCCAAATCCTAGAAACCACATGCCCAACCCACTCTCTGACACCCTTTCCCTTCTGTCCTGGTCTCTGCCCATCCCACTCCTTGTCATGATTTCCATCCCAGCCCTGCTCCCCTGGCTCTTCTGCTTGGAGGAAGAGGCTCTTTATCCCCAAAACTGCCTGATTTTGTGGCCCCAGGAGGAGCCTCAGCTACTCTGGGACCTCCACAGCCTCCTGCAAAATCAATGACAACAAAGCTGGGGCCTTGGCTGAATTAATTTTGCTTCAAGTCTGAAAAAAATACTTGCAAGAAAAAGAATTAATTATTCACTAAGCTCTTAAGATAATAAAGATAAAAATTAAGCTTGGATTTCAAGACAGAAAATAGTTCCTCTCCTGTTCAAACACAAATTAGGAGTGCAGATAAATGCTACACAATTCAAAATTCATTTTAATTTCTAAGCAGCTGTACAATATTCACAGGCACAGAAGCGATTTCTTGTCTCACCCCTGAGATGACCGTGTTGGCACTGTGGGTAACCAGCTCCTGAAGCCCTCCTGGGTGGGGGAAAGGCTGCACAGCCCCTCCTGGATGGGGGAAAGGCTGAAATCCACCTGGATGGGGTAAAGACTGAAATCCACCTGGATGAGGGAAAGGCTGAAACCCTCCTGGATGGGGGAAAGGCTGAAATCCACCTGGGTGGGGGAAAGGCTGAAATCTACCTGGATGGGGAAAAGGCTGAAACTCACCTGGGTGGGGGAAAGGCTGAAACCCACCTGGATGAGGGAAAGGCTGAAATCTACCTGGATGAGGGAAAGGCTGAAATCTACCTGGATGGGGAAAAGGCTGCACAGCCCCTCCTGAATGGGGGAAAGGCTGAAATCCACCTGACGGTGGAAAGGCTGCACAGCCCCTCCTGGATGGGAGCTTTCATCTGACACGATAAATCCCAGAGTCACTTGAGTTGGAAAAAGACATGAAAATCATCGAGTCCAACCATTCCCTCAGCACTGCCCATCCACCACGTGTCCCCAAGTGCCACTTCCACATGTCCCCAAGTGCCACATCCATGTCTGTTAAACCCTGCCCTGGGCTGGTGCCCGTTACAGTCCCTGTCAGCCCTGCTGGCACCAGGCACCGAGGCTTTGGAAAAGCAGAAGGAATTACTGGATGCTGGAGTTTTATTTCACTTGACAGCTGTTGCCTCCCTCAGTACTCGCAGGGAGCTGTCCCTTGCCCTGCCAGGACCTTTTCCTGCCTGTGGAGGTTCCAGTGCCTGCCCCTGGTGGCCCCAGACCCAGGGGACAGGTCCCTGGTGGGGGCAGCCCCTGGGAGCAGCAGTCCCAGCCAGGGACTATTTCATCAAAGGTTTGTATCACTACCCAGCCTCTGAAATGGGCTGGAGCAGGGGATTTATCCCACTTGCAGCCTGGGTGTTTCCCTCTTCAGGTTTAGTGGGATGGAGAGGAGCTTGGCTGGGCAGGCTGGGGGCACTGGGAGCACTGGGAGCAATTCCATCCTCACTCACCCTCCTGGCTCTCAGGGCTCTCTGTGCCCTGTGCCCTCAGACAGCTCCAGTGAGGTTTTTGGGTTTTCCAGGTGCAGCTGCTCTGGCTGGGTGAGGCAGTGCCTTGGAATGCTCCAATCATGGAATCATTAATGGTGGAAAAGCCCTCCAAGACCATCAGATTCAACCCTCAACCAAACACCCCTGTGCCCGTGACATCGTGTCACAAAGTGCCACCTTTGGGTGCTGCAGCACTTTGTTTTGGAACAGCATGAACACAAAAGGGGAAAAAGGAAAAAAATCTGCATTTTTGCCACGTATTTTTGTAAGTGTTGTGCAATAAATGCGTGTTGAACAAATTAGTCTGTGGTGAGACAGCCACTGCTGGAGTGTTGGGCTGCAGATAGCGCAGGGAAAGCTTTTGAAAGGCAGTGCCCAGCTGCACCGACAAGGAGATCACCATAAATGCTGCTCAGAACAATTTAAACAATTAATTTCAGCATTTAATGGGCACTTGCACTATCTGCTGGAGCAGAAATGAGAACGTGTCTTTCATTACCTGCCACACTTCCCCTGTTCCTCGTCTCACCACCATTCCCTGGGGGCAAAACAAGGCATATGGTAATTGAAATTGCAGCACAGCTGCAAAAAAGGGGGGGTAAAAAAGTAAAAAGGTGGATTTCAGGCTTTTGTCGACCCTGGTTTCCACATTTTCCACAGGGGGAATGTGATACTCGACTATTTACAAGCAGAAAAGTGTCAGGGGATACAGAGGCTGTTGGAGAATGAAAACAAACAAAACGCATGTGCCGCCAGTGGAGGTGGAGAGTGAACCTGCATTATTTTTGGCTGTTAATCAGTGTAAATTGCTCTCTTGTCTATGGAGAGAAGGGGAATGGGGCAGTAAAACCTCCACTGTGCCTTCCTCCCTTTGCTGCCCTTTTGCAGGGACACCTGCTGAGCCTGTCACACCTGCAGCCCCTGGGGACGATGCCCGGGGGGTCCTGGGTGCTCCAGCCAGCATTTGGGGCTGGAAGGTGTCGGCTCGGGGCTGAAACATCAGCCCTGTCCTCACCACCCACTGCCTGCTCCCTGCCATCCCCCCCTGCCCGGGGAGCACTGGCCAGCACTGCCCCTCCCGGGTCCCCACTGCCTCTTCCTGGTCCTCATTGCCTGTTCCTGATCCCAACTGTCCCTTCCTGGTCCCCACTGCCTGTTCCCGATCCCCACTGCCCCTCCCTGGTCCCCACTGCCCCTCCCTGGTCCCCACTGTCCCTCCTTGGTCCCCACTCTCCCTCCCTTGCTCCCTGCTGTCCCTGCCTGCTCCCCCCTGCACCTCCTGTTCCCTACGGTCCCCTCTGTCCCTAGCTGCTCCCTGGTGTCCCTCCCTTGTCCCCCCTGCCCCTCCCTTGTGTTTTCTGCCTACTCTGGTCCCCACTGTGGTCCCTACTGCCCCCTCTGGTCACTTTGTGTTTCCTGTCCCTCCTTGGTCACTACTGACCCTGCCTGATCCCTGCCATCCCCTCCCTGGTCCCCGCTGTCCCTGCCTGGTCCTCACTGTCCCTCCCTGGTCCCCGCTGTCCCTGCCTGGTCCTCACTGTCCCTCCTGGTCCCCGCTATCCCTGTCTGGTCCCCAGACTCTCTCTGTAGGTGGCAGGAGCTGCCCGCGGTGCCTCAGCGCTGCTTGGGGACTCTCAGAGCCAAGGCTGCCCATCGCCCTGTGGATGAAAACATGGGCTGGAAAACGGCTCCTGGCCCTGGACAGGGGGCTGGGAGGGTCTTGGGGACGAGGAGAGCAGCTGAGGGGGCAAAAAGCCAAATGTTAGTTTTCTGCTCAACTGCAATTGCCTTAATTTTCTTATTTCAGTAACAAGGGGCAGGCTCAGGAGTCCTTTTGCTCCTGCCATTTGCTCACTATCAAGATAGCAAAGCCTTCTTGGCCTGAAAATGATTATTTTTCTTGACAAATCCTCCTGCTGCTGCTTTTTCTATTAATCTCCCTCTGTCTCTTCAGAGCAAAGAGAATTACAGCGGCTGCTCAGAGCCCATTGCTCGTCTGTCCTTGAACCCGGCTGGCAGCCCGTTGTTAGCAGAGCTGAGCAAATAGCACAGAAAGGAATTCCTACAAATATTCTCTCAAATTTGAAAGGAAATTTCCATCCAGCAGCACAAGCATCTCCTTTGTGGTCTTGTCCCGGGAACGCAGGAGCGTTTGCCCTGAGCAAGCAGAAACACAGGAAGCACAACTCACGCTTCTGTCGACTCAAACAGAAAGTGTTGTTCTGACTAAAAATACTGGCTTTGAACAACGATTAACTGGTGATTAATTCCAGAATGTGAGGGGGGGGGGGGGGGTGGAGGTGGCCCTGTGCCTCAAGTGCTGCCCCAGCACTAGCCCTCAGGTTCTTGTCACCAGTCAGCTGCCAGGACACACCTTGGGCATCCTTGTCACCACGTCACTGGCCCCAGCACTCCACAAGGGCCTTATAAAACAGAGCTGTTTGGCAATTCAGACAAGACGGGCATCCAGAATTTGGGATCCAGGTTTAAAACCCCTATTACTTTCTGCTGAGCACTTAGGAGAGCTTAATCCAATTGGCCATATGGTCCTGGGCTCCCTCCAATCTAATTCACCCATCCCTTGGGCATATTGAAGGGAAAAGAGGGGGGGGGAAATTGGAAAAATGTAAATCACATTTTAATAGACTCATAAAAATACACAAAGTGATGACCGAGAAAACTTATCAGATTTTATGGGCATGTGGGTTGCTTGACAGAATATGGAAATGCCACTCAAACAGCAGAGCTGTCCTCATTGGAATCTTCACAACATAATCCAATTTGTGCCGTTCACTAGACAGAGCAGCCGGACTGATTCAAGTCTCCTGCATCACTGTCACCTCTGCTTCCCTCTCGTGCCACTCAGGGTGAGTGGGAGCTCGCTGCAGCTCTGCACAGCTTGGTACAGCTCGGCCTTTCCGCGTGGCCAAGTGGCTGCTGACAGCAAGTGAGCCCCAGGGTGGTGGGTCTGGCTGCTCCCCACATCCCAGAATCCTGGGGGTCTCCAAATTCCAGCATCCTGGGGTCACAGAACCACAGAATTATTTAGGGGGGAAGAAATCTCTGAGGTGGTCGAGTCCAATCAATTTCCACCTTGTCAGACAGCTCAGAGCACTGAGTGCCACATCCAGGTGTTCCTTGGACACCTCCAGGGATGGGTCCCCTGTCCCAGCATCCCAAAGATCAGTCCAGCAGCAGTGCAGGGTGGGAGGGAGAACGGGAATAGTGTCAGGATTCCCTGGGCACAGCCATGGCACCTTAGAATCACAGAATCATGGAAAACCCCAGGCTGGAAGGGACACGTGAGGATCATCACAGCCACTTCCTTGCCTGAATAGGACACCCCAACAATCCCTGAGAGTGTTGTCCAGATGCTCCTTGAGCACTTTCTTGGGAGCCTGTTCACCCTGTGGGTGAAGAACCTTTTCCTAACATCTGGCCTGAGCTTCCCCTGCCATGGAACTCCCCAGGGAGGGACAGCTCAGCCATTCTGTGCTGGTTGCCAGCACCCAGAGTCCACCCACATGAGAGCCAAAGGGAGGGAAGGAAGGAGTTAAACAGACATGCAGAGGGTTTATCTCAGGGCTTTAGGGCCCTGAGCACCTATGGAAGGGAACAAGGATTTCCTGTTCCTGATGCCACACACTGGTACCCCCAGAGCTGCCACCAAGGGTGGGGACAGGGCTGCTCCAGCAGGTCACATCCAGCCCCACTCCCCAACATCCCCAGTTTGGATGCTCTCCCCACTGGGCACACTGGTGCTTGCAGAGCCTGATGGAGACATTAATATCATCTCCTGGGTACCAACATTGCCAGTGCTCAGAGGTGCAAATCATTTCTCCTGAGAGAGCCCATGGGGAGAACAATTTCTCTAAAAAGCGCAGGATTTGGCCAGAAATGAGTATTTGCCTTTGGCAAATGCTGTGAGACACCATTCCCAGATTCCTGCTGGCTGTATGGCTGCACAGTGTTCTTGCTGATGGTAATTCAGCCAGTGACTGTTGTTTGGAACAAAGGAAATGTTTGAAGCCTTGACAGACGATTGTAGAAGAGAAAATAGGTGTTGTGCAGGTGAGCTGCTGAAGTTCACCCCTCTAATTGCTCTGTAATTGTGCTGCCTCACAGAGGAGCTCTCTCCCGAGCCTGCCTTGCTTGAACATGCTTGCAAAGAGCTATTTTGTTGGAAGAATTTAATTTTTGCCATTATGTTGTCCAGCACAGTCCAGCTCTGGGTACTTACCACCAATTATCCGTCTGGTATAAAGCTAATGTTGACACAGAGGTCCTCGATGCATCGACTCTGGGAATCTGCCAGGAAGGCTGGTTTCAAGCAGAATAATTAGTGGGCATGGATATCCATGTAAGATGCCCTTGAACTGATGGACTGTCTTTATTCACTGGGATGTGATCAATTCTGAGGTTTTTCTTTTAGACAAGCCCTTGAATTTAATTCCGTTCTGTACAGTAAGGATTTCTTGTCAGAAATTCACTTTGCATCAGGAGAGCCCTGTCTGAGCTCCCCCATTAGCTATTCTTCCCCCTCATTCCAGAGTCTTAAAGCACTTTACATGGATTAACTAATTAGCTCTCTTCATAACCCAGGCTTTAAGTTAATTTCCCCATGTGCATTATAAGGACGGTGCCAAGGAACAAATCTCCCTTCCCCCAGCGTTTTCCACCTCCCATTGCTGCAGGTAACTCTGGGGTGGTTGGGCTTAGAGAGAAAGGAGCCCAAAATCCCATGGGAAGGTGTCATGACACCAAACAGGCCTGAACCCCACGGTGCTGTCCCACCCTGCGTGTCCCCAAGGTGCAGCCAGGCACCAGGGAAGGGAGAGAAGCTCCTACAGCAATCCAGGGCCAGACACGTGGGGAAAAGGATCTGGCAAAAGAGCAGCAGGAAAAAAACCCAAGGGCAGTGAGAGAAATGAGGGGAGAGAAGGGAGATCCAGCCAGGTTGGGGCATTTAGGCAGATCCTGTGCTGGGGGCTCTCCCACGAGGCAGGGTCATATTGAAAATAAGGTACTCCTGATGAAGGAAATGATTGGTATTTGGCTTTAAGGTTTCAGAATGCTGAACACTTGCTTTGTTAAAACTATACTATATTACAACTATATTAAAGACATATACTATACTATACTATACTACACTATACTACACTATACTATATCATATTTACTACTAACTGAAAAACTCCTGACTGTCTGCAGACTGACAGTCCACACAGCTTGGACTTGATAAGCTAATTAACATAAACAATCTCCACCAGGATATAATTATTAAATTATTTTAGGTAAACAATCTTCCCAACACATTCCACATGTGCAAAACACCAGGCGCAGCAAACAGAGATAAAAATTGTTTTCCCTCTATGCTCCTTCAGGAAAAAAAATTGAGAGAGAGAATTATCTCTCTCTGCTCAGAGAATATGAATGCCACAGGGTCATGTTCTGCTCCTGTCCAGGAGCTGTCACAGCTCTGTGTCACCGCTGCAGGGACACTGCACCTGCACCAGGGGTGTGTGGTTCCAAGGAGGGGTTTGAAGATGAAAATCGAAAGTGTAGAGAAATCTGTCAAAGAGCAAAGCCACGGCATGGGGGGCGTGGGACAGGCAGGGGCTGCCACCTCCTTGTGAGGTGGCTCATGATGAAAGGAAAGAGGGATTTGTCTTTACAAACAAACCATGGGTCTCCTAGTAGATAAAACTCGTGCTGAGAGATAAAAGAAACAATGGGAAGGATTCCACTGATTGATAAATGGAATGAGAGGGATTTGTCTTTACCAACAAACTGTAGGTCTGCTGATAAATAAAATTGGATACTGAGAGATGAAAGAAACAATGGGAAGAACCATAGATTCCATAGGAATTCCACTGATTGACACAAGGAAAAGGAAAAAGGGGTTATACATTGGAAGGGGGTCTGTAATAGGTGTTTTGGGAAGTTTGTACTTCTCAAGTACCTCAGCCAGTGGGGAAAGAGAGAGGGAAATGTGGCTGGGAAATTGGGATAAAAAGGAGGCCGTGTCCTCTAAATTTGTAGAGACCGCATGGGAAATGCCCCATGGTCTCTCCCTTTAATCAAATAAAGTTCCAGGACTCCTGTGTCTCTTTCTGGACACAAACCTCAGGTGTTAGTGGGTTAATGTCCCTGACAGTGACCTGGGGCGTGCCCCAGAGCCGAGTCCCGGTTCCTGTGAGCGCACCTGGAGCGGGCAGGGGCTCCCAGGCTCCTGCAGGATCCTCTCTGATCCCGCAGCTGGGGGATCCTGGCCCAGGACAGGATGCTCCAGGTGGGGAGGACCCTGCCGGCTGCCTCGTCTCCCCCATCCCTCGGGCTTCCCGCACCTGGGAATTGCTGTAACGCAAAGGCTACACGCTAATGGCTGCCCACCCGCGGAGATGAATATATCCATTTAATATCCAGCTGTGCGGCTGCTGGTTCCCCTTGGAAATGAGCCTCAGACGTGTGCAGCAGCCTGGGACATCCCAGCCTGGGTTTTCTGAGGGAGAGCTCCCAGGGGCCACTAATTTGGGCTTTTAAATTTTATTTTTATGCTGAAATGTCTCCTGCTGTCATTCACACGCAGCAACTCTGCTCGGTGCAAATGGAGGAAAAACTGTCTGTGCCTGTCTTGTCTCTCTCCTTCTCTTCCCAAGGGCTGTGATTTTAGGTTTGTTTAGAGATAATTTCACTGGCCCCTGAGTTTACCAACTGCTCTATCTCCCTGTACAGGGCAGGTCTGTGTGTTGTGTACATGCAGGGCTCTTTACAGCTGCTGATAAACTCCAGAGGCAACAGGAACAGCCACTGCCATGTATTAAATGCTGCAGTGTAAAATAGGAGGAGATTAATCTTTTATTTCTCTCCGTTTATAAGCTACTACTTGTGTTCTATTGCTGTTCTTGTGAGTTATGAAAAGGTTTATTTTTCAGTAAGCATGTTCTGTTGTAGCACCCAAAAAAAAAGAGCAGTGTGTAAAGCGAGGATAAAATTCCTCCTGGCAGATCCTGGGCATAAGGATGGGGAGAGATTTATCTGAAAGAGGAAGGGAGTGAAATTAAGAGATGGGATTTACACTAAACAGCAGGGAAATGTGTGAGCAGGGAGAGCCCTCAGGCACAGAAGAGTTTCCAAAGACAAGGGCTGCCATGCTGGGATCGCAATATTTGGGAAAATATTGTGGAGCGTGTGAAGCTGGCAGGGATTTTGGATCCCAAATTGCAGGAGGTTTCATTGGCAATAAATACTGGGAGCAAGCAGAGCCCTGTCTCCTTCACATCTTGGCTCCAAACTCATGGATTTAGGAAGTCCCTGGAAGAGGTGAGCAGTGACACAAATCCCCTGAGTTCCTGAGGGGCTCTCAGGGGTCGCAGGGAAGTTAATTCTCCCCCTGCTGAAGCCCTTGGTCACTGCTTTGGGGGCAGACTCAGTGCAGGTGGAGCCTGGCAGGTGGCTTGGTCACAGCCTCATCATTTGTGTCTCTAAAAAGTGACCTTTCCCCACCTGGTCGGAGGGGACAGTGACAGCACGGGGCTGATGGCAGCTGTAAATCTTGGCCCAAGAATGAGTTAGAGATGGAAATTCATTGCTGCACCTTCAGCAGGTGGTAAAACCCGTTGTAAATCTCTGGAAGGCTTGTCAGGACACTAATGGATTGAGCTCCCGATGCTTAAATTTCACAGCTTCCAGCTCTCCTGAAATGTCACCTGGAGGACTCTGCAGAAGGACAAGGGGACAGAAGAGAGCCCCTTTGGCCTTTGGTGAGTCCTGACAGTGGGGACAGCCCCGAGCTCTGGCACTGGAAGGGAGAGATGGGGGCTTGTTCCCAAGACACAGCCTGGGGTTTGCACGGGGAGCTCAGCTCCTCTCCAGCACCACTGCCAACACAGAGCAGCCAATTTCTGTCCCCACCTCCACTGCCTGGCTGGACACGTCCCCCAGGTCCTTCCTGGGTGGCTGTACATGCCACTGCCACCACTCTGCTGCTCTCTCCCCTCCTGTGCTGCCTGGGGGCTCTGGGTCAGGGCTTCCCCAGCTCCAGCCCCACATCTGGGAGCAGCTGGAGCTGTTCAGACCTCACCGTGCCCCCCCAGCATTCACCCTGTGGATTCAGCAGCAGGCTGAGCAGTGAAGAGCCAAACTCCTGCCTGGCTTGGCTGCCTGCAGCCCAGGGAAGGTGTCAGGGCCTGGAACCCAGCAGCAGGAGACAAATGGGCCGGGGTGAGTGGCATTAATGTGCCTGTGGTGGCATTAATTTTACCTCTGCCTTGCCCAGGTGAGCAGCGCTGTGGCAGCACCTCCCCGAGTGGAGGAATGATGGTCCCTATTTATCTTGTCTGGCGCCTCAGCTCTGGAAGCATTTTTAATTCAGTTTCTCCATTTTCCCCTCTTTTTGTCTTCCTGAATGTAAGTCCCATTAAAATCTGTCTTGTTGGCTGCTTTGTGGAGCTGGTGAGGGCAGGCAGGGGAGAGGGATTTCAGGTATTTCTCTTCTGGAGGTCTGTCCTGACTTAGAGTGAGTTAACCCATTGCTATTTCTGAGCTACTCCTGTTGTATTTCCTTTAATTTCTTTGAGCAAACAAAAGGCAAAGGAAGATTTGTAACAGTCCTGAGTCAGTGCTTGTGGGGGGCTCAGGAGTGGGGAGCCCCTGCCAGGCTGCTGGGGGCCAGGACGTGGAAGAGGGAACACAATGCAGCCACTCAGAAAAAGGAAACATTTCCCTAAGCCTGGTTCTAAGCAAGACCCCCAGTTCCTGCCTTTCTGCCCCTCCCCATGGCTCATCCTGCCGGCAGTCCCTACCTAAAAGTGCATTTTACAGCATTGATGCCACTGTTAAACTGCTGCCAGCTGGGAGCTTTCAGTGCATGAACTGGCTCTGGTGAGACTGCCGGGATTTGCAGTGAGCAAACAATGGGAAACAACATTTTTCAACAAATCTTCTGTAATTTCAACATCATGCCATTGATTTTGAGTCCCTTGGGCTGCTGTAGTTGAGCCATTATAGGTTTGTGTCATTAAGGACTGGGGCAGGGGAGCTGTGCAAATCCCTGAGGCAAGGGAGTAAATATTAGGGCTGGTTTTTCTTTTTGTACCTTACTGCCTTCCCTTCCAATAAGCTGCTACGCCACAGGAGACCCCAATCAATTAAAATAAAGCAAATTAAGAGTGGAAAAATATCAGGCAGAAAGACACAAACTGAAGGGATTTGCTGGTGCTGCCGAGGGTCGTGGTGGGAAGCTCTGGAGCAGCACTGGAACTTCTCCCTTTCCCAGATTCTGATTCTCAGCCCTGCCAGGGAGGATTGGCAGCTGCCTTAAGGGTCAGGGTAGATTCTGGGCAGCCCGAAAGCATCCCATGGGAAGCAGCCCTGCCACACCACAGCACAAAACCAGGCAGCAGAGAGCACCCACTCCCCTCCATGGGGCTGTGGTGTTGTTCCACATCCCCTTTCCAGGGTCCCCAAACCCCCCAGTCCTCCCCAAGCATGGAAGGGGCCACAACGCCCAGAAGAGAACCCTGAGGGGCAGCAGGAGCCCAGGGCACCTGCTGGGGCAGTGGCAGCATCACCTGGGCTGGGAGAAAATGTTCAGCCAGAGAGCAAACAAGCTGCCAGCGGTGAATGGATGCTGGGGTGCAGGTTGCCTCCTGCACAAAAGGAATATCATAGCATGCAAATGTCGTTTGTATTGTGATCATTAGCTCGAGCTGTGGGAGGTGCCTTAGATCAGTTCAATTCTTCCAGGGGTTCCTGCAGAGCTGCCTTAAGTGCACAGTGGCATTTAAGAGATTGCTGCCTGCTTGGAGCAGATGTTCCATGGATTAGACAGCTCAGTGTGCAAGACAGCTTCAAATTAAAACAAAAAAAGATGCAATATTTATGGGCTGCTCTGCATGTGCTGGATATCCTAGAGGAACACATTGTGTCTGCTGGTAAAGGTACAACCAGAAAATGTACCTGCAAACATCCAGAGTTTGGCTTCAAAGGCAGAGCAGCAGCAATGGAGGCTGGTGCAGGGATGGCTGAATTAGCATTTCTCGAATATTTACAGTAATTTACACAATTCTTCACTGTGAGGGTGGGCAGGCCCTGGCACAGGGTGCCCAGAGCAGCTGTGGCTGCCCCTGGATCCCTGGCAGTGCCCAAGGCCAGGCTGGACAGGCTTGGAGCAGCCTGGCACAGTGGAAGGTGTCCCTGCCATGGCAGGGGGCAGCACTGGATGAGCTTCAACCCAAAACATTCTGTGGTTCTGTGATTTCAGTTATCTGGATAGTGATCAGCAGCTCTGTGTGCATCCACAGCAGTCCTGGCCTGGCCCTGCCAGGGTGGCAGAGCTGGGGCTGCCCAGATTGTCAGGGATCTGTCTTTGTCTCTCTCCTTGGCAGCACAGACACAGAGGTAGTGCCCGTGCCCTGCACCTTCCCCCAGCCAGCCATGCTGGAGCGTGCACCAGCACATCCCCAGCCTGAGCAGAGCCCAGGCTGGCACCGAGGAAGGGGCAGCAGCACAGGCAGCCCCCACCTGCCCTTCCCTCCATGCCTGAGTCAATCCAAGCCTCAGGGAAGCAGCTGATGCTGCCCTTTTGTACCTCAGCCCTCCTCACCCACACCTGCTCCTCTTCCTTGTGCTTCCCTTTTAATCTGCTGCCTTCAGAGCTGCCCTCTCCTTCCTTGGATGAGTTTTTCTGTTCTGTCCTTTACCCTCTCTGAGCTCTGACAGAATTCCAAGGCTCCCTACTGGACTCTGGTATTTCATTCTGAAGGTCTGTCCTGACTCAGAGCGAGTTAACCCGTTGCTATTTCTAAGCTACTCCTGTTGTGTTTCCTTTCATTTCTGTGAGTAAACAAAAGGCAAAGGAAGATTCTGCTCTGTGACAGTCCTGAGTCAGTGTTTGTGGGGGGCTCAGGAGTGGGGGACACATCAGTGGCTCAGGCCAGGACGTGGAAGAGGGAACACAAAAAGGAAAGATAAAAAATGAAAAGGAAACATTTCCCTTGTCTCTGTGTGCTGCAGGGGTTGGCACAGGTGGGCTCTGTGCCCAGGTGTGTTCTGTGCTCCCTGGAATCCCCTCCAGAGGCTCCTGCCCGGGTGCTGCTCCCGGAGCTGTTCGCTGCTGCACAGTCGCTATAGGTGGCAGCATTGGCGAGCCAGAGGGAGAATTCAGGCACGGAACAGCAGCAAATGTGACTCCGGTAATCCCGAGCACAAACCCTTCCCTCGCTGAGCTGCACACCCCGAGCGGAGCTGCCCTCGAGGCTGGGCAGGAGCAGCTGGGAAAGGAGGCACCGGGCCAGAATCCCAGAGTCACAGAGTCACAGAATCCCGGAGTCACAGAATGACCAGGCTGGAAGAGACCTTAAAGCTCATCGAGTCCAACCCAGCCCCAACACCTCAAGCCAGCCCTGGCACCCAGTGCCACATCCAGGCTTTGTTAAACACACCCAGTGATGGTGACTCCACCACCTCCCCGGGCAGAACATTCCAGAACTTTATCACTCTTTCTGTGAAAAACTTTTTCTGAATATCCAACCTGTATTTCCCTTGGTGCAGCTTGAGGATGTGTCCTCTGGCTCTGTCAGTTCCTGGAGAAAGAGCCTGACCACAGCTAGCCTTCAGGAAGTTGTAGAGGGTGATAAGGTCGCCTCTGAGTTTCCTCTTCTCCAGGCTGAGCACCCCCAGCTCCCTCGGGAGTCTCCAGCTCCTCTGCTCCCCCGAGGTTTGGGACATTGTCATCTTCTGCAGGGAGGTTTGAGGTTTTCTCACCCCAAATCCTTCCCTGAGTGAAGGGATGCTGCCACAGGTGCTTTGGGAATGCTGCAGGAAGGATGGAGAGTGAGGTTTTCCCTTGGAGGAATGGAGAACGAGGTTTTCCCTTGCAGGGAGGATGGAGAGCGAGGTTTTCCCTTGGAGGGATGGAGAGCGAGGTTTTCCCTTGCAGGGAGGATGGAGAGTGAGGTTTTCCCTTGCAGGGAGGATGGAGAGTGAGGTTTTCCCTTGCAGGGAGGATGGAGAGCGAGGTTTTCCCTTGGAGGGATGGAGAGCGAGGTTTTCCCTTGCAGGGAGGATGGAGAGCGAGGTTTTCCCTTGCAGGGAGGATGGAGAGCAAGGTTTTCCCCAACCCTGGTGACTCCAGTGTTTATAGTGACTGACAGTAACTCCAGCACGGTTTGTGGTTCGACCTGATGGACCTGGAGCCCTAAATCACACGGATCTGCCAAAGGAAGCACTTTAACCTCTGCCCTGGGCCATAAACAGCCCCTGGCTGCGGCTCCTGGGAGTGTTTAATGAACTGCCAGCAGCCTCCTTAATGCTCCATGTCCAGCAGCCTCCTTACTGCTCTGTGTCCCCACTCTGCACGTCCCCTGCCCCTTCCCCGAGCTGCCCAAAACCTTCTCCTGTATTTGCTGCCCTTCTGCCGGGCAGGAAGAGCAGCTGGGCAGGGGATGGGCCCTTGAAGTGGCCCTTCCCTGGCTGTGGCCCTGCGAGCTGGGACGTGCCCAGTTCCCTTCCCTTGGAGGGGAAAAGGGGGCAGAGAGAGGCCAGTGACTCTTTGGGGAGCAGGGGCTCTGATTTGTGCCCCCCAGGGGAAGGCTGTTGGGCAGCAACAGGCAGGGACAGCTTCCCAAAATGGGTAAGGGAAGCCAGCATCCCCTGAGGGCACTGACTGTGAGAACAGGGCTGTGCAAAATCCCACCAAAACAAGTTCCCCGTTTATTTTCCAGGCACAACACACTCTGTAACCTCCTGTTTTACTCAGAAGGGAAACCCCCTTTATTTATTTCTTTATTTATTTTGAAAACCCTGATGGAAAACAAGCTTTGCTTCCAGAATCAATTACATTCCATCCCTTAACAGGATTTGGTACCTTGATAAAACTCCAGTGGAAAAATATTTGCTCATATTTAATCATTTGTTGACTTGGCACCTCACGAAATAAAGCAAAATTAAATAAAAATGTGTAAAGGGCAATCCACTTGCTGATAAATCCAGCCCACTCCGAGCAGTTTATTACAGGAGCAACGATCCATTAGCTCACACATAAATTAGAATCATGCATCCGCTTTATGGAGTTGCAAATTGTTGGCTGCTGCTGTTGTGTCAAAAATAGGCTGTGCCAGGAATGAATCATGGTTGTTGTCTGGACTGCCTGCCCTCAGCAGTTTAGGGTTAGGCAGGATGAAAAGCAAAAGGAATTCAAGCCCTTTGTTTAATTTCATAGAATAACACAGGATGATGGAATGTCCTGAGTGGGAAGGGACCCACAAGGATCATGCAGTTCAACCCCTGGCCCTGCCCAGACACCCCAACAATCCCATCCTGTCCCTGACAGCATTGTCCAAATGCTCCTGGAGCTCTGGCAGCCTTGGGGTAGTGACCATTCCCTGGGGAGCCTGGGCAGTGCCCAAACACCCTCTGGGCTAAGAACCTTTCCTAATATTTAATCTAACCCCCCACCATCACAGCTATTCCCTTGGGACCTGTCCCTGTCCCAGAGAGCCGAGGTTGGTGCCTGGTTTTTTGTGCTGCTTGTATAAACAAAGCAATCAGCATGTTTGCATGGTAACAGGGCCTGCAGCTGCAGAATGAATCCTCTGCTGGTGCCCTGAAAACCAACCCCGTCCATCTATTGATCACAGCTCTGTGTTATCTGTGCCCACGTGTGGGAATGCAGCCCCTGAAAGGAGATCCAGCCATCAATATTCTCCCCAGGTGTGCCTGCTGCTGGGCTCCTTATTGCAGGTCAGATCACCTCCTGAGGAGTTTCCCATTATTTCTCAGCCCAAGAGGAGAGAACACTGCCTGACACAGCCACTGCTGCCTGTGTGCTGCTAACAGGGAAATGAGAGGTTCTGGGGTTACCTGGGCTTCCCAGGTGATGATTATACAGCTCCAGTGGCAGGAAAACAATTGGTCTGGGGGGAATTGCAGCAGGAATCGGTTCAGCCAAGTGTTGGCATCATTAACCGTGACAAGGCTCGCTGATGTGCAGCTGGGCTGAGGCTTCAGGCTTGGTGGGATTTCCAGGAGCATCAAAATCAGCAGCAGGTGAGCCAATCCCAGAGAAGCCCATCTAGGAGCCATGAGCTTGGCCAGCCTCTGCCTTCCTCCTCCTCCTCCTCCTCCTCCAGAGCACCTGGTGCAGCTCCAAACCTGCAGGTCCTATTGGGACACAGCCTTTGGGCTGTGGCTGCAGCAGTGCAGGAGCTGTAGGGCTGTGGGGATGAGCTCCTGCAGGGTTGTGGGGATGTGCTGCTGTGCGAATGTGCCCCTGCAGGGCACAGGGCACTGGGGATGTGCCCCTGCAGGGCTCTGGCGATGTGCTCCTGCCCACTCAGCCTGGCAGGGGCTGCACACACCCTTGCAGTGCTCACACAGGGCCCCAGCACCTTCAGGTGGCATTTTTGCCATTGTCAAGGTGACCTGTTTCACTCCTGCCTTTCCTGGGAGCTCAGCTCACACAAAGGGGTTCCCCAAAAATTTTTTCGCTAGAAACTTTCCCTTGCAATTTCTTCGCTAAAACTGCGCCTGTGAAGAGCAGTGCTGGGGAAAGTGCAGGTTTGTGTTTCCTGGTATTCCAGGGGTTCTGAGGACCAACCTGTGCCCTGCCCTCTGTGTGCTGCCAGCCTTGTGTCCCCTCCACGCCCAGGTGTCAGATCTGGCACAGGTTCCCTTGGCCAGGCATCGCTCCTGCTGATGCTCTGCAGAGATTTAAAGATCTGGAGAGGGCAGGGCCCCAGGGGAGGATTGCACAGCTAATTTGATGTTCTTTGCCCCACGCTGCAGTGCTGTGTTTAAGCTCCCCCAAGGCCCAGCACCCCCATTCCAGGGGCCCAGCTCTCCCTTTGTTGGTGGCTGCAGCTGCTCGGGGTCCCTGGGCTGGGTGACCCTCTCCTTCCAGATGTGCTGATTTAAGCAGTGCTTAATAACCCCTGCTCACCTGCCCAGCCAGAAGGAATGAAATAAAAGAGGTTCTGCTTTATTTATTCTTCTTAATATGAAATTCATGCCCTGATTGCCTTTCCTCTCTCCAGCCAGGCTTCTGGGAGGGAAGAGATTCAGTTCATGAATCTGAATTTGGGGAAGCTTCATCTTTTGAGCTTTCTGTTCAGGGAAAGTTACTTGATAGCCACAGAGCCAAGGGGGAAATACATTATTGAAAGAAAAGCTTCCTTTTTAATCTAAAATTCAGCAGGATCTTTGAGATGAAAAAGGTTATTTCCAAGAGTCTGTCCAGCATGTCTTGAGGGCTTCTCCTTCCCATACAATAAGTAGTGAGTGGGAGGGAGGGAGGAAAGAGCCTCAGTGAAAACCAGGCTGGTGTTCTCTCTCAATTACACCAGCATCCCATCTCCTGACAAGGGAATAGCAATTCCCCTTGCAAAGAAGTGCTTGGAGGCTGGCTGGAGAAAGAGCAGAAAGTAATTATGGCTAAACTGTGCAAACAGGGACTCCTGGGAGCAGCCTGGCAGTGTGCAGGGGCTACTCACAGGAGTAAAGTATGAGTTAAAACACTTCCACCCAGGAAAAGCGCTTCAATAGGAGCCTTGGTCCCTTTGAACTCAATTTGTTGAATGCTGGTTAAGAGCATCCTGAAGCCCAGAAAAGGGAATTAGGGGATTTCTGAGGACAGGTGGATGCTGGGGCGTTCCCACTCAGGGGTTGTGGCTGGTTGCCCTGCAAGAGACACACATTTTTTGGGAGCTTGGTGCCTTCTGCTGCTTTGCTGTCCAGGAGCTTTGCAGCAAGGACAGGATGAGGAGCATCCTCTGAGATGCAGCCCCCAATCCCATCACTGGGGTGGGGTGTTGAAGCTGGACCCCGTGTGAGGCAGCAAGAGAAAATCTTGCCAGAGAGTCAGACTCATCCTTGGGAGAAACTTATTTTTCTCTCTGACCTGGAAAGGCTCCAGCTTTGCTTCTGCTGCCAATTTAAAACTATTCTCTTGCCACGGTCAATCATTTAAAATCCTCTCCCTGGACTGTACTGTGCTCGAGGAGCTGCAGGAGCTGTTTGTGTGTACAGGGAAACAGGGAGGGACAGGCTCTGCCTCCTCTCTGGGGATGCCATTAGGTGGGATTTGTGTGCAGGATGGAGAAGCAGCAGCTCTGCTGTCAGCAGTTTTCTCCACAGCCACGCTCCTCTCCACCCCTCTGGGTGGATTTTGGGGCTGGCTGTGCTTTAATTGTGCCACTTAGGTGACAAATACCAAAAGAGACATTCTTGTCCCCAAAGATGTCTGAGCCACATCTCCCTGCATCACATCCAGGCTCTGCCGTGCCCTTACCCAGCCTTGAGCACTCACACCTCAAAATCCCAGGAATTCTCACAGAATCAGAGTCACTGAGCTTGGAAAAACCCTCCAAGACCACCAAGTCCAGCCTGTGATCCCCACCTTGTCACCCAGCCCAGAGCACTGAGCACATCCAGGTATTCCTTGGACACCTCCAGGCATGGGGACTCCCCTGTCTCCCTGGGCAGTCTGTTCCAACCCTTTTCATGCTGGCTCAATTCCATTTATTTTGAAATGCCATTAATCTGGGAGGAAATGCAAACCCCTTTTGGTGCCAGAGAAACAGAATTGCACCAACAGTGTGCTCAGAGCAAATGATCTCTGCTGCCTTCTTTTGCTGGGAGCAAAACCTCAGCCATGGCATTCCAAAGCTAATTAAGTATTCATAAATTTAAAATATCAGTGATTCAAAGAAGTTTCTAAACAATATTGAAGTTCTTTGCTGGGTAAAGAAGAAGTACTAAAACTTTTTTGGGGCAGCGCTCCCCCGCAGGTTCTGGGCCATAATTCCCGTTGTTATTTCAGTGTTGTTCCCTACATCTCAGGAGCTGCAGGTGCATTCCCCCCACATCCATCCTGCTTTTGCACCTTCTCCTTGCTCTGTGAAGCTGGAGCAGGAGGAGTGATGTGGACTCCAGCAGTCCAGGCCCCTTTCTGCCTCATTTCCTCTCCATCCTGCAGGGTGATTCCAGCTCAGGAGCTGCTGCTGCTCATCCCTCACAGGGCAGGCAGCACATTTATTCAGGACAGGTCCTCCCATGTGCTCAGCTGGCAGGACACACCACAGGGCAGCTGTGGGGATATGGATTTATTTAGGAATCTGTGCACTTCTCTGCTTCCCTCCTGTCCTGACACCAGCACACGCTGCTCCACAGAGCCTCGCACCTGGAATTTTGGACAAACAGTTCCCTTCCATGACTCCTCATCCCAATTTTTGCCCTGCCTCACAAAATGTCATTTTCCAGTGTTTTTATTCCTAAAGTCATCACCCAACAAACCTGCCAAAGCCTTTATCTGAGGGGAGGTCTCAGTTAATATTGGTTAAAACAGCTTTTTCTGAGGACAGAATATTGCTTTTTATTTTTTTTAAACACCTAAACTGCAAAGTGATGCCTTGAAGATGAGATTAGTTCATTATTTATAAAAGCAAAATCCCTCAGAATGTATTAAATATGAAAACATTGTATCAGGGTGTAAGATTTGGGAGGATTAGGCTCTGAAGTCTAGACATTTATCTGCGACCGCATCTCATTTGCATTCATTACGTGTCCTGCTGTACCTCTAAACAGGAAAACTGATCTGCAGAACAGATGATCAAAGCAGGGAAATGCAGATCAGAAAACACGCTGTGTTCGCTTAGGAGCGAAAAGTGGTGTAAAAAAAAAGAAATAAAATTGTCTGATATTGTGGTACATGAGGCTCTACCAGCCCCCAGCAGCGAGGGGGCCTCGGGAGCAGCTGCTGTTGGGTTTGGAGATGCTGCTGGTGTTTGGATGAAGCTCCTGGGTGGGGGATGGCCCTTAGGGCAGTGGGCAGTGCCCTGGGCTGGTCCCTGCCCTGTGCACCCATCCCCAGCTCCTCACATCCCCATGGTGACAGCAACAGGTAGGTAGAGGCTGCTCCAGCCCACCCCCAAACTCCTCAAAATCATGGCATCACTTCTTATTTATCTCTAATCCAGACCTTTCCACTCCTTGCACTGCTTGGATGATGCATTAATAGACATTCCGCAGCTCTATTCCCACACCTTCCCTGTTCCAGCCCAGACGTGGCCTCCACTTTACTCCCAGCCTCTGAACTTGCTCCACTCCTCTAAAATTCATGCAAAGAAGTAAAAATCTGAAAAAAATCTGAATCTGACTGATGCAGAGCCCCCTTTGGTCAGTCCTTCAGCAGCCATTGGATGACCAGCTGTCCAAACCAGTCAAATTTAACATTTTTTTAAGCATGACTGACTGCTGTTGAACATTTCCCTGAGCTGTTGCATGGAGTTCTGTTGGCCACCCAGTATGAACCAGTGGCACTGGACACATTCTCCTAAACAAGATCCCAAAAAACTTGAGTATTTCTGCCTTTTCTGTGGGAGCACTGCATCAGACTCAAAAATGGCCAAGAAGTTTGAAGTTAAACCCTTGAAAATGGGTGCAATTTCAGGTGAAATTCATCTAATTTTCAAGGCGCTTTTATTCTAGGCTGGGACTAACGCCAGGTCTTCTGGAAACATTCCCAAGGTTCATGAAGCATTCCAGCGAGTTTGGAATCACTTTAGGATGATTTATATGTCTGGAAAGGGACCAGGCTCCCAGGTTCCCTCTGCCTTTGACCCGGACACTGCTCCAGCCTTGATTTATCCCTTGATTTATAATGTGTGGGGTTTTTTTGCGTAATTTCAAACCAGAATAAAATTTGAGTCCACAAAACCGTGCAAAGACTGACAGCCTGGTCTGCAGCAATCCCTTCTGGATGATTCATCTGCCTTATCTCTGCAGCGTGCTCATTTCCCAGCCCAAATGCATCCAAATCCCAGATCAGAGGTTCCATTGTTTCCAGGCTCTGTCTGCTCCCACAAAGGAAAGCTCATTATGCCCAGAGTCTCCCTATCTGTTTAGTGTGACAACAGAACCACTGGAGCACTGTCACAGCTTGTGCTAACCACTCCCAAACTCTGCCTTTAAACCAGAATTCCCTTTCTTAATAGAAATTATAAGTGACAAATCCAAGGGATGAATCTGGTATTCATTGTTTGCAAGAGAGAAGAGAGGGGATTTAAACGAAGCAGATATTCTGAGAGGAGCCTCAGGAAATCATTTACCAGCTCCAGTGAGAGGGGAGCTGTGTTATCAGCAGAATTTACATGTTACATTAGCCAGGAGTAGGAATCTTTCTATCCAAAATCTGCTTGCAAAATTAGTGGAATACTGTTGCTTTAATGCCTTTATCTTGTAAAATCTTCCCCTCTTTGTGGGAACCAGAGAAATTAAATTTGTGAACTACTGTCCATTCCCCAAATCGCACTGCAACAGGAGCAGAGGTTTCAAGGTTAAAAATGATGAAAGTTGCAAAAAAAAGAAGAGGCATTTTTAGCCTTTAAGAGCTGCTCACACAGCGAGTGCCAGAGAAACAACCATTGCTCTGTCCTGCTGCTGCTCCATCTGGATCTGGAACGTGAGGGCAGAGAAACCTGAGGCTTGACACTGGCTCTGCTTCTCCCTGGAAACAGGGCAGGGCACGGACAAACCAAGGTGGGTTTGGTCCATCAGAATCCATCAGGTCGTGAGCACCTGCAGGGACTTTTCTGAAACAAAGTTAAATGGTAAATGAAAGATTTTCTCTCATCTTTCTTGTTATAAACCTCGTTGCTTTTAACTCTGTTGGCTCAAAAGTAAAACTACCACGAGGCACAGGTAAATCTGAGTGTCAGCATGGAATTCAGTGGAGCTAAGGGTGGTCCTGTGTTTGGGATGCCCTTGGAAACAAGGAATCACTGAGGTTGGAAAAGAGCTCCCAGCTAACCCGAAATTCCTCCTTGCATTGCAGCCCAGGTGCTAAGATTTCTCATGCTCAAAAATCTCGCTGTGAATTTCCACTTAATGGAAAAAAAAAAAAAAAGGGAAAAGACCCCCACTACTCCCTGCTTAGACTGCTTCTTCTCAGCAGTAAATCCCTGCTTGGCCAGGCAGGAGCAGGAAGTGCCAGTGGGAAATCCTGAGGGTCCACCCAGCACAGCTGGAAACAGGATTTTTCATGAAGGCAGCTGGGAATGTCTCCTGTGCAGCTCAGCCCAAAGTAGTTTTTTATCCCTCAGTAACAAAACATCTGGAGTTAGGGCAGCCAGGAGAGAGGCAGGGAGGGGTTGCTGCACCCCCAGTGTGCCAGGGGGTCGTGGGACGCTGTCCCCTGTGCCGTGGGTGGTGTAATGTGATTCAGAAGAGCTTTATGCCTGGATTAAAAAGGCCTAATTGAGTGTCCTGGTAGGATGAGACACAGCTCCTGGTGCCCTGGAACAGAGGCAAATCTGGACCATGAAATATGCTCAAACCTGATTTTCCTCTGTAGCAAACCACTGCCCTGAAACCTCTTTATTCCTCTCACAAAGGCTGAAAGCTATTTCCTGGCACCAGATCCCCCAAATTTCCAGTTAATAAGCAGGCTTTGTGCTGTTGACCTTACACATGCTGGCACAGCCAGATTTTCCAGCAGAAATGAGAGGCCAGCAGCCAACTTGCATTGCATTTTAAAGCTCTGCAGCTTGGAGAGGGAAGGGAAATGATCCAGCAGGGCCTCAGGCACGGCACAGTGACTGGCACCCTCGGCGGAGCGCGGTGGCACCGGGACACGCTGCTGAAATTACTTTTGGATGCTCTGTCAAGCACAAGATATAAATTGCACAATGTTTTTAAATGTTTTGGAGAGATTGCCTTTTGAGTGGCACCCTCCATTCCGGTGTGTCCAGTAAGGTGGAGAGAATTCATTTGCATTTTTCATTTTTATCGGCGTCTTTTAGCCAGCCTGGACCAGGAGAGTGAATCCAGCTGTGTGGAGGATGCCAGAAACAGCTCAGCCTCCATCTGCTCAAAGATACAAATTTGATTTCCCCTCATCTTTATTTTCATGTCAAAAATTTTCTGCACTTTTTCAATATCCTTTTACTTCCTCTTTTATCCCTGGTGTAAATCCTGACTATCAAATGAAATGAAATGGAAGGGAATGGACTGCCTGAAGCTATCCACGGCACAGGAACTCACTACACCTCCTAATAACCCATTCCCTATTTATTTTTAGCAGCACACCATCCCTGTCTTTCCTGTTACTGTTGAATACTCAAGTGGTGCTGCTGCTAAACATTATGACTTCCTTTTCTTTGCTTAATTACGTGCCAATCAGTGGAGAGCAGAGTGTGCTCTCAGCTGGTTGCTGGATAAATATTGAGTGCAGTGTAATTCCAGCCATTACTACGGAAATGGGCATTTCCAAACCTCCCATCAGTGAGGTCCTGGTGGAAGTGTGTGCTAGCTGTGTTTCTGGGGAGCACTGGGAGCAGCTCATGGCCTGCCATGGAAAAATTGGAGATTTCCAACTTGGATCACCCCGCACAGGGCTTAGAAGAGTGTGATGATTTTTTGATCCAGTAATGAACCCCCTACATTTTGGTACCCAGTTGTCCAGTTTGCAGCTGGTCCAAGTATTTTTACGTGTTCAGTCAGGAAGGTGAGCATGCTCTGGGTAACGTGGCTTGCCCTTGGCTATTTCTGTAAATAAATCCCAGGTTCCAAGAGGTGCCCAATTTGCAGCAGCTGCCCCCAGTGATCCCTGCAGTGGAGATGTCTGGGGATGCACAGAGGAGAAACAAATCAGCCTTTTTCCTTCATGTGGATTTTTAATTTTTATTTTTATTTTTTTAAATTATTTTTTGTCTCTTCTGGTGTTTTACTCCGCTCTTTGTTGTTGTTTTAACATAGCTGAAAATATACTGTCTGCTGCTAATGAATGGCACAGAAACCATACGCTTGCAAGGCTCTGGGGTCGTGCCGAGTCGGCTGCTGCTCCCCATATACTGCTGGGATATATTTGCCAGCATTTCAATTAGATCATCAATAACCCAGTGCAGCTGCTGAGAGAAGAACTCAGATGTTCATAAATGTTATAGTCCATTAAGTTCAGATACTTCAAAGGCAGTTTGGAAAGAAAGTAATTTGTTAGGCCGAGTGTCAGTATAGTGGAATGCAAATCATGCTGGATGCCAAAGAAAGGGATTAAAAATGGAGTTTAAAGGTCAAATTAACTTAATTTGACCACTTCTGACACATAATGTTACTCTCTGACTTTTGAAATACTACAGCCATGTGCCAGGGTAAGGATTCCTGTGGAAGGATGCAAACCCTGGGTGCAGGATGCTCAGGGCACTGCCAGCAGCAGCACAGGGACACCACAGGGACCCCCCAGTAGCTGAAGGGTTTGAGGGGTATGGGGAGGCTGGGGTGTGTGTGGGGATGAGAGAGGGTGTGTGAGTGTGTGTGTGTGTGTGCAATTTCCTCATTTAAAATCCGTGTGATATTTCCTGCCCTCTCAAATCTGAAAAGCAAGTCAGTGCTTCAAGCACAGCAAATATTGAAAGAACTGATTAACATCGTGTGAGATTTTCCCATTTTAAGATTTTTTCCATTTGGAGCAGGCAGAGAACCAAAGCTCCTTTCGCAGGATGTTTCCCTGCAGCCTCCCTCTCCCCTGGGGTGTGTGCAGGAGGGAGAAGCAGCGTGATTTGTGATGCTTTGGAAGGAGAGAGGAACGCAAACATCAGGGTGAATTAACAGCTGATGGAAAACGCGGCCAGCTCACCTCGGAGGAGGGATGGCATGACAGGGAGAGAGAGGAAAACACTACATCACCCTGGAACTGCCAAACTACAGCTGAGATTCAGCAGCAGAAGAAATCTGGGCATGGCATCTGCTTTCAGCAAGTGGAGCTGCATCCCAGGAACGGAGCAGATTGGCACCGACCGGGGGGAGCAGCACGACAGATCCTGCCCCAGGAACACAGCCAGGATGTCCACGAATTGCAAAGACTTTCCTGCAAAGGTGGGAGCTTCAGGAGGCATAACAAATGCTTTCCCCACCTGGCAAGGGCAGGGACACATGGATAACCAGGGGAATCTGTCCTTGGTGCTGTGTCCTTGGTGATGGTGCACATATGGCCAGGCAGGGTCACCCAGCCTGTTCCCAGCTCCTGCTGTCCCACTGTCCTCTGCAGATTGGGGATTTGGGCTGGATAAAACATTTCTGTGGCTGCCTTGCTGGAATATTAGTTGCTTGGTTTAACAGACACTTTCCCAGCAAATGCTTGCTGCTATGAAACAAGTTCTGTAGTTCAGGATATTTGTGGCTGGTGGACCAGTTACATGAAATGTCTTTGTCAGATTTTGACCTCAAATGGGATAGTTTTTAAAATTCCTTTAAAAATCAGGATTTCTCAGAAGCCTGCCCCAGCTTTGCCCAAAGCTTCTGAGCCTTGGCATCTCCATCTGCAAGGATGGGGACAGCAGAGCTGGTGGGTGTGACCTGGTTTTGGGGGGTTTCAGTCTCCACTGGCAGTGCCAGGACTGTCCTGGCGGCAGGGACAGGAGCCAGGGAGGGTTTGTGGCCCTGGTGATGTGGATCTGCCATGGGACACATGAGTTCAACCCCATGAAAGCCCAGTAGAGACAAAGGCAGTGGTTCTCTTCTTGGGAAAAATCTGTTTTTCCCTCAAGTCAGCTTCTTCCATACAGCACAGAGGGAAGATCCACATCAGTGTTCTCACTGCCTCCTTCCTCCTACGAGCCTCAGGAGGCCTCCTCTGGGACATCCCCAAGGATTTCCCTGGGGATGCCTCTAAGACATCCCTGGGGATGCCTTTAGGCAGCCTGGGGCTCACCCTTCCTGTGGGACCAACAGCAGTGAAAAGCTGCAAGTGCTGCTCAGGGAATGGATGCTCCTCCCTGGGGAGGCTCTGGGATCCCAGCTGGGGCAGAACGGGGTGGCTGCACCCCCAGGCTGCCTGCTGGGCACCTGCAGGAGCCTGTGCCCGGCCCTGGAGCTCCAGGAGCTGCCAAGGAACCCCTCTGGGTACCTGGAGCTCCAGGAGCTGCCAAGGGTCCCCTCTGGGTACCTGCAGGAGTCTGTGCCCATCACGCGGAGCTGCCAGGGGCTGCTGGTGTCTCCCCTCACACTCATTTGTGTTTTTGAGTCAGGCAGGGCCGTGGTTTTGGTTTGCCAATTTGAGATTTCTCAGCCAATTTGAGATTTTTCGGCCAGTGAGGGTGGTGGGTTCAGTGCTGGCTAATTACCAGTGCGCTCACTAGAATGTACTCACTCATTTTCTGTTGTGATATAGGGTTAGGAGAAAGGCAAAGCAGGCTCAAAACTTTAAAAGGGTATAAAGAAAAATTTATTAAAGCAACTAAAAGAAAGAGTAACGGGAATCAGAACAAAACCTTCAGGACACTTCTCCTCCCCCTACAACCTTTTCCTTCCCAATGATAACGTAAAGAAACAAAACCCAAAATTTCAGTCAATTTACCACCTCTAGAATAGCCTTTTTCCAGTTCACTCAGGGAAGTGGTGGCAGCAAAAGTCCCTCCTGGAAAGATGATTTAAATATCTGGTTCATCATTGTCACTGGCGATGCCGTCTGTGAGTAATGAGGGGAAAGGAGGAGGGAGGCAAGGACAAGGACGAAGCTTGGGAAGTGACTCATTAGCAGGGTGTTAATGAAGCTCTCAGCACGGCAGGGGCAGAGGCAGTTCATGGACTTGCCTGGTCACCTCTGTGCCCTGTCCCCAGCGCCTGTGACAGCTCAGGGAAGGGCACTGGGGTCACTGTGACAGAAAAGCTGGAATGGGACAGGACCACAGCAGGCACAGGAAGGAAAACAAAAGCAGAAACTGCTGGGTGCTGATCCAAATTTCACGTGGCTCTTGCAGTGAGTGGCACTGCTGTGCTCTGTCACAGCTGAGCTTCCACCAGCCAGGCTCTGGGAGAATTCACATCAGGTTATCAATTCCATCACAATCGGGAGACAGGAGGGAAATTTGATAAGCGCCTGCGATGGCTGATTAAGATGGAGAGAAGAGGAGCCTCAGGTTTAACTCCCACCTGACCTTTCCAGAAGGAGGCAGCGTGTTGAAAAATGCCATTTGCAGCTCTTAAAGGTTTTATGCCCCTGAACACCTCCGAGCTGTTTAAGGAGAATGATATTCAGCTTGCTCAGGCCCTGCCAGCTCCTGCTTCCCCTCACAGCAGCCCCAGTGGGAGGCTGAGGAGGATTTATGAAAGGTCAATATTTGAATGTGCAAAACTTACTAAGTCTATCGGAGCACGGGGAGAGATTCTGCATCAGCTCGCTGAAAATCAGCCTAAATTTCCACCCAAGTAGGACAGCAGCTGGAAAAACCCTGCGTGGCTCCAGTGGTGCTGGCTGGTCAGCTGTGCACCAGCAGCTCCATGAATTCCTTTCTCTGCTGGCACAACGAGGTCTGGACACAGAACAGGACAGAAGGAACAGAGTCTGTAACACCCCAGGGTGTCCAAAACCCCCGAGGTTCCTTCTCTCAGAGCCTGTGGCTTTACAGGGCAAGCTCCTACCAGGGGCTGCTGCAGAGCCAGGACATTCCCAGTGGGCAGGGAGGAGCATTCCCACTCTGTCTGATAGCAGAGGGATAAAATGTTCCTAAAATAATGGGATGTGCAGGGGAGTTGGAAAGAAAGGTTGGGCCTGGGAAAATGTTAGGCTTTACTGGATCATGCAAAACTGCACCTGTATTGTCATTTAATGACAATAATAAATGATATGATTGTTATATGATAGATGATATGCTTGTTAAATGCCATGATTGTTTGGTAATTGGATATAATTATTGTTTAATTGTAACAGGAGTAATGAGAAACGATATTTGGGGGGTTTGATGGAAATTACAAGAGTCCATGCTTGGATGAGATCAATAAACACATAGATTATATATTGTATGCAATAGAACAATATAAGTTTAATAATTAATAAGTAGTTATATAATGATAAGGGTATAAAAATATATTCATCCTGAACCCATGGTGGAGTCAGATTTGGGTCTGTGTGCCCCTGACACCCAGAGCTCTTCAATAAAAGCACCTGCATGTAATTATTCTGTGATTCTGTGTTCCTGAATGCTGACATGTGCAGGCTGGGGACATTTTGCCTGTGCTGAGCACCTGTACTGGGCAGGTGACATCTCAGAACTTCCTCTCCCAAACTGCAGCTATGGAAAGCAAAGCTGGAAAGGAAACCCAACCCTGAATTGCAATTGCCAGGGAATGTTATTCCTTGTTTTCAGGATCACAGCAGCTGCAGCTTTCACAGATTTTGTGGGAAAAGAAGCAAATTTCACCGAAGCAGAAGAATGAACCCAGAGCAGAGGAGCTGCTGCAGCCACTGACATCTGCTGCAAAGCCAGTGTGAATATTTCATATCACACAATATCAAAAGTTTGCTCATGTCTCCCAGATGGGGCCGGGTGGTGATGTGTAACCGAGGGGTAGCACTGCTTCAGCAGGAACATATGACATGAATTTGCTCCAGATTTCAGGATCCTTAGCTGTGATTTTATTCTCATTCAGTGATTTGACAGGCAGCCAGTTAAATTTCAACAGAAGAGAAAAAGTGAGAAAAGGCTCCTATTCCCTGGGATCAGTCAGAGAAGAACACGTTTCCCTTTTTGGTGGCACTCCTGGTCCCAGGTCAGGACCCTGTGCCAGGACAGGGAGATTCCAAACCCTCCAGGCAGGAGGGGCTGCAGGCAGGGCTGGGCAGGTGCTGCTGGCTCTGCCACAGGCACCTCTTCACTTGCCACAGAGATTGCTCTGGAGCCACAGAGATTTTGGAATCCCCAAAATGAAAAGCAAATATTTTTGCATCTGCTTTGCAGCAGGAGGCAAATCAGTGTGAGGTGATGAGATGTGGGGCTCACAGGAGACTGGGGTCCTGTCTGGGTGAATTCCAGGGCTTCCCCACTACTTCCCAACCCCTACAAGTATTAGCCAATTCCTCAGTATTTAAACTCCTTGCCAGAGCTGAAGTGTCGTTAAGTCTCCCATTTTGCCACAATTTACAATTAGTTTACCTCATTAAGCATTGCAAAAGCTGTCGGGAAGCACCTTGGAGGTTATCTATCACCCTTATTGCTGCTGCTGCCATGGCTCTGCACAGCAGGAGCCTCCTGGGGGCTCAGCAGAGCCCTGAACAAGGGGTGACAGCACCAAATCCACGGGTGGCACCTGCAGTGGCACCTGGCCTGGCCACCAAGGGCCACCAGTGGGTGTGGGATCAGGGCTGCAGCTCCTCTGCAGAGTCACAGTGGTCACTGCTCCTTGTGCTGCCTTTTCTGGCCACTCAAAAACAGAGGCCAGATGAAATTAAGGGAATAAAAACCAGTTCTATTTATTGAAGGGTCTTCAGGTACATTTAGGGCAGACAAAGCCCCCGGGGGCTACACCCAAAATGGGTCACAGTTTGGTCCATTTTATAAGTTTGGGCCATTTGCATGTTGGGGGTTCATCTTCCAATTCCAGCTTCAGCTAATGAAGTCATTGACCCCAAGTTTGCTGCCCCCAACTCACTTTTGTTTCCATCTCTCAGGGCCTGAGGCAGTGAGTTGTCCTTGATTGCCAGGCCTGGAGAGGAATTGTTGTGTCTGCCCAAAATGGGGAAGCAGCAGCTCCCACTGTGTGTGGAGTTTGGAGTTATACACTAAAGAACTACAGGATTACAAATATACAAAAAATAGAAAAGCTGAAATCCTAAGGCATCACTTGCACATTCCTTATTTTAAAGCCTGACACTTGGATAACCAGAGAAGCAGAAGGAAGCAATGTGCTCTGCACAGCACAAATAAAAACAGCAGAAGAGAAATAGCTGTTTTTTACCAAATCCTGTGTAATAGCAGCCCAATAACAGCATGAGATTGGAGCTGCAATTTAAGGGAACAGTCTCTGTTCTGCATGTAAGAAGCTCTTATCCCTTCCAGCAATCCTGGATCTGTCCTGACGCTCTTCCTCTTGTCTTCTGCCAGTACTTGCAATTTCTAGTGAGTAGTTAAATTTGACCAAAAGATAAATCAGTAAGCACTGCCTGAGGGACAGAGTTTGCATCCAGAGATGGGTCCTTGCTTAACTGATGTAACTCAAACAGCTCAATTCTCTTGGGAGCTGGTGTGATCCTCAGCTCTGGAAACCGAGACACTTCTACTGAGTCACTGAAATTGCAGGAAGAAGTTTTATTTTAAATAATTGAACTTGAATAATTTAGGAAGTGGTACCCAAAGCAGAACTTACACGTTGGCAGCAGGGAGGGTTAAACTGCTCAGCCACCTGTGTCTGTGTCCCTACAGGGACATTCCATAGAGCGTGTTGGTTTTTCCCCAGATTTCCAGCAATGATGTTGTAAGTTGCTCCACAGGTTTTTTTAGAGCCCTGCTTTAGGCTCCAGTGCAGGGAGAATAGGGGGGAGACACTCAGTGAAAGCCACCAGAGATTCCTGGTGACATTGTTACCCCAATTCCTGTAAAAAATCCACATATCAGCAGCGGATATTTGGGATTTAATTGTTTTGATAAGCACAGGGCACTTTGCCAAACAGTCAATTGAACAAAACTGTGGCAATTAGCAGAGAAGCTCTCCCTGCAGAATTACAATCCTTAAACTCCATTCCTATTTACAAATGAGATTGGATGAGTGGGGGTGTCCATGCTCATCCCCGTGCCCAGCCCCTCCTGCTCCCAAAGCCGGGTCTGTCCCAGCTCTGTGCTCTGACCTCCCATCCGAGTATTTCTGCTGATATTTACACACACAGAGAGAACAAAAGGTGATTTACCCAGTCAAGTCAGGATTATATTTTGTAGAGAAGCTCCCATTAGATTTGTATCTCAGTTTGTCTCCAGTGTGGAATTGCAACCTCACTTTTTCATCCTGAAATATTAGTTTACAGAGTCACCTCACCTCCCAGAATCCCAGCTGGAGGTCCAAGAAAAGGGCTCACTTAGTCAGAACCTCCTCATCCTGGAGCTCTGCAAGGGAACCTTTTCTCCCAGTCAAACCCATCTATAGGAAAACTGAAATCAGGGAAGCCATTCTTGGGGTTTATTGCCTCTGCTTTGGGAAAAAAAAAAGGAAAAAAAAAAGAAAATAAAGGCTTTGTTGCTTGTTTCCTCCGAGAGGAGCTGTGATGATTAGAGACCTGTCTGTGTTCATTTTGCTGCTCTCCTCACAGGGCCTGGTGTGCTGGAGCTGCTGTCGATGAGGGCTCAGAGATCGATCAGGGCTGGCTCAGAGCTCTGACACTGATGAACAGGCAGGGCCCCAGCACCTGCAGAGTCCCCACCGAGCCCAAACCTTTGCAAAGGCCAGGGAAGGAAACTCTTTGCCTGCTGGTGTCCTACAGGCAGAGCAGGGCTGTACAGCAGGGGTGAGATCATGGTGAGGTCTGTAGGAAGTTCAGGGACTATTCCTTTTCCAGGGACTCCCCTGAACTGGTTTCAGGCTGTCTTGGTGTGGGTAACTTCTTCCTGGGCACAATTTTTTGCTCCAGGATGGATGAGGAGCCAGGGGAGAGAGCAAGGAGGCTGCTCTAACTCACCTGGGGTCTCAGTACAAGTCCAGGGTGTGACCAAAGCCTGGCATTTCCTAATTCCCTTGGCTGGCAGCAGGTGTTCCCAGCAAAATCACAGCTTCAACAACCTGCCTGGCTCTGTGGTGCAGTCTCCACATGGCAGCAGTTGTGGCTGTCACATCCCCTTTGGTAACCCCCCGGGACCCCTGGGGCTGCTGAAGCTGCTGTTGATGTGAAACACACTGGGCCAGTCAAACCAGCTCCAGCTCTGCCTCTTGCTTTGCTAATTAATTTGATCTCAAACCCAGGCAATCCTCAGCCTTGTAGAATTGATTCCAGGGCAAAGGAGGGATATTTGTGTCTTACCAAAGCCACTCCAGTTACAAACCCCAAGCACTTGCTCCCTGTTTTTTGCATCAGCATGTTCTAAAGTAGGACACAGTGCTTGGACTGTTTCTATTCTGGTAACTTACAATGTATTTTTATAATGTCTTTTTCCTTCCCCTCCCGTCTCTTTTCTTTTCTCAGAGACAAACAGCAGCTGTGTTGTTGGCACAGTGCTGAGAAAGGGAAGCAGAAGGGCAGCAAGGGCACGGAGATAAGCAGTTCTGGTGTAAATCAGATCCTTCACAAAGCTGAGATTAAAAATCGTCGCTTGCCTACAAATAAGTGATGATTTCTTGCCCTCCCCGTATGTGCAGGCACTTTGATTTCCCATTCAGATGCTTTCTGAGCTCTTCATTTTGGAGTGGGAAAGGCAAGGATCAAGTCTCCACTCGTCTGCAGAAGGCCAGAGCCCACTTCTGCTCTCAGTGCAGGCGCAGCACACACACAAACCCTGCCTTGGTGCCATCACTAAAGCAGGACTGAAGCAGCAAACCTGGCCCAGCCACCCAGTGCTGGCCACCAAAAGTCTCCAGGTGGGTGGTGGCCAAACCCAGAGATGGCAAACCCAGCAGGACCCACCACACTCAGCTTCAGAGAGCTCTGCCAGGGCCACTGCAGGGCCCAAAAAACCTCCTGGTCCAATAAACCAGGCTCAAGGCAGACCCAGCTGAGGACAGGGACAGCTGGGGTTTAACTGTGCTGCTCCAGAGCCACATCTGTAACCCACAGCACCCTGGGCAGGATGCTCCATCCCTGTGTCCAGAGGTTTTGGACAGGGATTGCTCAGCAGAGATCACATGCTTGGCTTCTCGGAAAGCTGAAGGATGATCAATAGGTGATTAATCTAGTGAAGAAATTAATGTATTAAAAGCAGTGACTGATGTCAAATACATTCTCTCTTGCTCATCGATTTCCTTATTTTTAACCTGCATGTGCCAAAGTCCTGAAGCCCAATTCTAGTGTGCAGCTGGCACATCCATCTCTTTAATTTCATATGGATATAAGATACTGAGCAATGTATTTGATTGAGTAAATGTGGTGCCATTGATTTTGTGGCTGAATTATCTGATTTGATTGGCACCGTGTCCCATTTAATAGAGAAAGCAACCAATTCAATAAGTAATGTTAGTAATTGGGTAGTTGTTCTCTGAAGAAAGATTACTTGAGTTTACAGGACTAATGTTTCTTGGTTGCAGCGTAAACTGGATAAATTTCTACACGAGATGAACATGATAACATTTATCCTGTAATAACAGAGCTCTGGGCTCTTTAATGCAGCATCCAGGGCTCCTGGGCAGCCCCACACTGTTCATACACAAATACAAAGCTCAGCAACCAGGGCCATTCACTAATTAACCCTCTAATATTGCTGGCAAATTAAAACACAATGCACAGAGCTGCATTATTAAGCTTAGAAATTCCTAATATCTTGCTAGATATAATTTTAGGAAGCTTAGGGAGTTATTCTAGACAAGCATTAATACACACACTTGTTCTATTTGTCTTTACTTTTCTACTTCTTACATAATTTTTCTGCTGATCAATCTCATGGCTACTGCTTAGCTCTAATCACAGTTCTGCTGTCTCTGAGGCCTGCCTTTTGCAGCTTTCCCAAAACCCTCTGATTTTGTGGATTCCCACATCTAAAGCCACAGAGAGATGCTGCATAGGTGTGTGTGTGCTCTGACAAACACTGTGAGTGACAACACTGACAGAGGGCTCAGGGCACTGCTCGGGTTTGGAGCGGGAGCAGGAGCAGCCCTGGCTCCAGTGGGGCTGGATCAGAATCCCAGAATCAATTAGGCTGGAAAAGAACTCGAGTCCAACCTGCAATCAGCCAGCCCAGAGCACTGAGTGCCACATCCAGCTGCTCCTGGGACAGCTCCAGGGATGTGTGGCTGCACATCCTTTCCCAAAACACCTTCCCAAGCCTGAATCCGAAATGGGTGATTTTATTCAAGGTGGTGCTCGGTACTAAGAGGAAAGATATTTAATTAAGTGTTATACTCTGCAAATGTGATACCAACAATCATCTGTCAAGTTCATGTAAAGCTGATAGAAATAAAAGCAGGACGACTCATATACTGATTTTTCAGCCTGTGCTGTATTATTTTCAAAAGAGAAACCAGCACACAACAATTGGATTCCATGCTGATATATGACAAAATACAATCTAGCCATAACGCTGATGTGACAGCCAAAAGCAGATATTAGCAGAAGAAAGTGATTTTTTTTATTATACAATTTTATCAGTGGATGGAAATTTCAGGACTTAAATTTGCCATCACATCCACATCTGAACCTGAATATCTGGGAGGTCATTTACTCCACTGTACAATAAAAGGGAGTCAGACAAGGTAATGCATAATGGAAATCAAAGTGGAGCTTCCATTTGCTGCACATAAACTATCGGCTGCAGGATCTAAATTATGAGGAGATTCACTCCCAGGTGATGAATGCAGAGCACAACGAGTGGGGAAGGACAGACCCTGAGGGAGGAGGAATGTGCCACTTGTCGAGGTGTTTATCAAACCAGAGATATGCTTCTGTATCTTAAAATGTTATTTCTCTCAAAATTTATTTCAGATCCTGATAAGCAAGACCTGTTTATTTATTTCACGGCAATTACAGGGTTGCTCAGAACTGCCTGTTTTGGCAGATTTTCCCCACAGAAAAGGCTTTTCACTGAGCATTTCAGAGCTTTGCTTCTAAAAATTCAGAACTTCAAAACCATTTTTAAATGTAGAAATATTCAGTTTGTTTTTTTTTTCTGTTCCGGAGGCCCAGGCTGCATCTTTCAAATTTCTGACTTTTTAAAAAAGGAAAGATGTTTCAGGCTCCAGAACAGCAAAGGATATTTTGTTTTCCTCAGGGTGCTGCAGGGCAGGAGCCCCGTGGGTACCCCTGGCCCAGGGATGCTCCTGCTGCTGCCTCTGAGAGCTGCTGTCTTCATCTGACACACCAGATTTACCAAGCTGTGAAAAACACCAATCACTTGTTTTTAAAATTTTAAAAGTTCAATAGTAATAAAATGGTTATAAAAACAGTAATATAATTAGAGTAATAAAAATTTGGACAATTAGGATTTAGGACAATACAAGGCAATAAAAACAAAGAGTTTGGGACAGTCCAGGTATCTCTTTCTGGGCAAAATAAGCCCGAAAAAGGACACCTGTTAACAGAAGATTAACCCTTAAAAACAACAACCTGCTGCATATTCATACATCTCATCCATGATGCATAAATTCCGTTCAAACAAAGGATTCTGTCTGGTCAGTGTCAGCTTCTTCCTCTGAATCCTGACAGCATCTTCAGGGCTGAGCAAGGCAGGAAGTTTGTTTCTTCTTATAAGGGAGCAATAAATTATCTTTTTTTCTGAAAGACTGAGGTGTCCTGTGGCTGATATCTTGGTGCGAGTCCTTTCTTTAAAAATATATCTTGCATAGCATAGTTTCTATTTTAACATTATATTATAACATAAAACTATATTTAACACACTACTTAAAAAATTAATAAGCATCACTTTGTAACGTAACACATATAATATTTATTTTAATATTTGCGAAAAGCCAATCATAAAATGCACATTTTTCACACAAGCCAATACAGTTCTGGCCATAGAAAGTGGGTGAAATAGATAGAGAACTGCTTTGTGTTAGGTTTCCTTGGCTTTTCAGAGGAGACACTCAGCGTTCAGCCTCTCCTGCCTCTCCTAAGCTGCTTTGTGCAAGAGCTGGAATGGAAAAGGCAATGACTCCAGTTTTATCTGCCCTTAATTAAATGCTGAAGTGCTCATGTGTAGTGGTGGGATTGTGTTGTGGTGAAACCCAAACCCCGTGAATGGGGTAATTATAAGCTGAGGGATTTTGCTAATACCAGACTTCCCCTCATTTTCCCTCAGTAATTAGAACACAGCAAATAAATCAGTGTGCAGTTGACTTAAACAATCTGCAACTGGAAGAATTGCTTGCTGATGACTTCCCTGGCCAATCACATCCCTACTGCTGCCACATATCAAAGAAATTGTTTTTGTGTCTTCATATTAAAGGCATTTCTTGCAGCTGGCAGGCTCCCATCCTTTCCTGCTGCTGGACAGGACAGGAACAGTGTTGGAGGGAGGTGTAAGACAGGAGATGCTCAGAGGTGTCCAAACCTGAGAGCCATAAATACCCAAATTCAGAGCGGGGGCATTGGTTTGAAAGCAAGATATTGGTGTCTAAGTGACTGGCAGAGAGAGAGGTCTGCAGAATGAACCCCAGGAAGTGAAGCCTGGGCTGATTTCTGGCCAGCAGGACCAGATGCTCCTCAGGGCCCTGTGGCACACATCAGCTGTCCCAGTCTGGAGTTCTGGGGTCCACACCAGCCTGCCATCCCTCTGAACCAGGGGCTCTAGGCTGGGCAATACACAGCACTAAAAATCTGAATCTGGGAGCATCAGTTCCACTGACCAGGATCTCTGCCACGTGGTTGCAAGAACTGCAGTAGATCTGAGCTCTCCTGCCAGTCTGACCTCTCTGAACCTCAGGGGGAGAAGGATCCTGGTGTCTGGGTTAGGATTAGGGTTAAACCAGTGAAACCAGCCCAGCTTTCCCAGCATCAGGCACACTCAGCCCATTTCATGGACACATGTCCTTCTGGAAGCAGCATTTTCCCCAGCTCTGTGCGTGTGTGAGGCTGTAAAAGCCCTGACAATGTGTACCAGAGCAGGATCTTTGTTTACCAGCTGTCAGCTAATAACAGGAGGTGTTATCCCAGCCCTGAGCCCATTGCCAGCACGAGCAGCAGCTCCCAGGCTAAGCTGGCTGATTTACTGACTGCTCACGCCCGCGTTGCATGAGCTGGTGTGAATGTAATCTACTCAAAACACCCCGCTGGGACCCATAAACTTTATATAAGGAGCCTTAACTCAAACAGTAAGAGGCTCCTAGGGCCTATGGAGAATGGCTCAAATGCTGCTTGGGATGGATTTTTTAATGCTTTTTGTTTTTTTCTTTTGTAGTCACAGGGGCTGTTTTCTGTTTATTTTGCTAAACAAAAGCAATACCCCCTCCCCAAACTGTCCCCCAGTCTCTTGTGCCACAAGCACAGGTAAGGCAGGAAAGGTGTGCCAGCACCTTGTCATCCATCCAGACTGGGATGGGAAAACAACCTTTCCTGGTGCTCGTCCTCAGCAGGGATTTGTGAAAAGAATGATTGATGTTATTTGGTGGGACATTTGCCCTCTCAATGCAGCAGGAAAAGTTTAACAGGAATGTAAAAGTGGTAAAACCTTGACCCTGGGATGGGCTGTGCCAGGGCTGTGCTGGTTGGTGCCGTGGCAGGAGCAGATGCTGTCTCTGGGTGACATTCCAGGACAGCCAGAGCTCTTGCTGCAGGTGCTGCTGCTGTGCTCAACAACACACCTGCACAAACCCTTCTGATCCCACCTTCCACCCATTTCTTCCCAGGAAAAGAAATCTCTGTTGTTCAGCCTGGAGCAAAGGGGGCTCAGGGGGGACCTTGTGGCTCTGCACAGCTCCTGCCAGGAGGGGACAGCCCCAGGCTGGGCTCTGCTCCCAGGGGACAGGAGGAGAGGAAATGGCTTCAAATGGCACCAGGGGAGCTCAGGTTGGACACCAGCAGGAGTTTCTCCATGGAACGGGTGCTCAGGCCTTGGAACTGCCCAGGGAGGTTTGGAGTCCCCACCCCTGGAGGTGTCCAAGGAATTCCTGGAGGTGGCATTCAGTGACAAGGTGGGGATTGGGCACAGCTGGGACTCGATGCTCTTAGAAGTCTTTTCTAACTTTAAGGATTTATTTTTCTACGATTCTACCAAAAAGACTCATTTGAATGCCCACAAATGATGGAGAGAAGCTGGGACATTATCTCTCTGAACCCAACACCAATAAGGATTTGGCTGTTTGGCACCACTTTGAGATAATTGTTTCCAAGGATCTGAATGCAGAAAATACTTTAAAAAAAAAACTTTCAAATCAATAGCTCTTTTAATTTGCAACTCGAGTCTCACTTTGACAAATAACCCAAAAAGGGAGGATAAATAATGCAGCTTCAATTATATTTCTGTACAAAATTTGTCTTATTTTGTGTAGTGTACTGCTGAGCTAATTCAATTTTCTGCTGCCAGCCCATGCTTGTTTCCCTTTCACTTGTAATATATAACTTTATGAAGAGGGACTAAATCTTCCTACGTGAATGGCAGTTTATCCTCGAACGTGAATGTTTCTGGAAAATAAGAGAAAATAAACCAACAACAATACTCCTCATAAAACCAAGAAAAGCCACACAGCTGAGTTATTTTTCAGCACGGACAAAGGACACACAATAGAGGAAAGCAGGTGGCAGCTGGAAAACATCCAGAAACCTCCAGAGGCTTTTGGTTTTACAGCTGGAAACCAAGACCTGATACCCCCTGCTTGAACACACGCCTTTGAATTCCCAGGCTGGAGGGGAGCTCTCTCCCTGCTCTTCCTGCTGCCTGCCTGAAGGATGCACCAAGATCTGAGATGTAGAAACGGTGGTTCCTGGTCCCAAAAGATGAAAATTTAAATCGGTTTTAGAGCTTGGGGGTGGAAATTTCAAGCTCTGTTTATTTAAGCTGAAGATTGAAGGTCGCTGGGGTGTTCCAAGGTGTCCAGGAGGTTACTGGAGCATGGTGCCCACTCAGCTCGGCTGGCACCACAAAACCTGTGTCTGTTTTAGTGGTGTCACTTCTCTGCCTCTCTGCTGGTGGCTGGCACAGACCAGGGGTGGAATCTTCTCTTGCAGTGACATGGGACATGTGGTGGCAATGGCCACAACCCCTCTGTGCTGAGCAGGACACAGGCAGGGGACACTGAAACTGTCACCCCATTGCTCACTTAGTGACATTTCCATAACTTCTGCATCCTGTAATCCACTCTCATGAGCTGCCATTGGAGCTATTTCTGCACCTTTCATTTCTTTTTCTCTAAACTGCTGCCTCTGGAGGGGGAAAACAAACCACAAGCACTTCTTTCATGTCTAAAGGCAAAATGTCAGTCAGCCTCTGCCTGTCCCTCATCTCACACCATCCCAGTGTGGCCAGCCTGGCTGCTGGGAGTGAGTAAAGAGAGAGAGGAGCCTGTTCAGCTAAAGGCTGGGAATTGTTTGCAGCAAACCAACAGATGTTTATGGTTCATGAGTACATTCCCAAAAGGACAGTGTTAGCAGCCTGAAAAAATGGGAGGGTGGAAAGATGGAGGAATTGATTTAACATCTGTGTTTTTCTTGAAAACCTGTTCTCTCAGGGATGTTGGGAAGCTGACATTTTCACAAGGCAGGAGTGGGGTTCATGGCTAATTGTGGTCCTGGTAGTGAAACAGCAGAGGATCCAAAGGAGAGATCTGGAGGCTGCAGCATCTCCTTCACAGCTCCTCCACCACCTGGAGTACTGACAGTGAGAAAATACAGGCTCACTACAACTTTGTCCTCCTGGCTTCTTTCTCACACAGCCCAGAAAGCGACGGCTTTGCAGCCTGTCCCTTGTCTGAGCCAGCACACAGCCTGGAGGGAGCACCACTGCTCCAGAAATGTGCCGGGAGAGAAATCCATCCTCACTCCCAGCTTGTCCCTGTGCCCCTCTCCTCTGATGGCAGCCCTGCTGCTCTGCAGGCTCTCCCATGCTACACTTTGTGTTACAGGTGCTCGATTATATTTCCATTTTCTGTTCAGCTGGCGCTGCTCTCACACAGAACCCCACAGAGCAGCAGGAGTGTGTGAGCTGAAAGCCCAGCAGCAATAACGCTGCCCATGCCCCCACAACCCAGACTCACCAGATCCACGTTGCACTTCTCTGCATTTCAGCCTGCCTGGTGTTAATTTTAGATTGAAAAGCTCCTGTTTTAGAGCTGAAAACACAGCTGATAACGTGGTTACCAATTGTTGCTGTGCCCTGCCTCGGCAGGAGGCAGCAGCATCCCTGTGTGTGCTGTACTGCCAGGCTGGTCTCACAGCTCCTCTGAAGCCATGGGCACCTCAGCCCTGCACTCCCTGCTAGTCTGGCTGGATTATTAGACAAAATTTAGGGTATTTCTGCCCCTGGCAATGTCAGCTTTTGCCTGCTGAATGAGCCTGTGGGCACTCTCTGAGTCTCCATCGCCCATCTCTGCTGTGGCTGGCACCAGGACACTTTGCTGGCAGGGCACATTTTTGGGAGCTGGAGGCAGGGCATGCACTGAGGACACACAAAACTCCTTCCCTGACTTAGCCAGTGCTTGGTGCTCTCTCCTTTGTCTGATGGATCAGGCTGGGGCTCCTCGTGGAGCCTCCCAGTGCTGCTGGCCTGTGGTGATGCTCCAGCTCTGGTCCTCCCTGGGGCCCTGCAGCTACAGAGGCTTCTGAAACACACTGCTGAAGTTTTGGGGATCCTAGCTCTGGACCTGCAGGGAAAACCAGCAGCTGCAAGGTCACTGGCATGTTTTCTCAACCAGGCCCCAGAGATGTGAGCTGCAGACCCCAAAATTTGGTTTCTGTGAACAGGGTGCAAAAAGGAAACCACACATCTCCCGGACACAGCAGTGCCAGAAATCCAGATCAGCCAAGAGCAGAGTCAGCTGAAGCTGTGGAGTTGTCCTTATTTTCAAAGTAATAAACTCTGTAATTAACCACAGCTTAATAAGTCATCAATCTTATGTTAAAAAAGGAATAATGAACTAATTAACTAGAATACGTTCCCCAGTGTAGACAATCAATGCCTTATCTTAATGCTGGGTATCTCTGGAGGGGAAGGAGGGAGGTTGGAAACAGTAAAGATACTAAATATTGAGACAGAGAATGATTTGCTTTTCCCCATAAAAGAAAATTGATTAAGAGACAAACTCCAGTGTTTGAAACCCAGGACACTTTTTCCCTGTTTTAGTTCTTAGAGAAGATACAGACTAAGAGCTACCCTTGGTATTCTATGAGTAACTGTTTAATGTATAAGACAAGAACCACAAGGCTGGCAAACCCCCTTTAGATCACCCTCCTTCCCCCTCCCCAAGTTTAAAGAAATGTAAATTGCCATTCCAGAGGCAGTGCCTTCAAAAAGAGGGAGTTTGCATTTCTGTGAGATTTTGGAATGTGTCTTTCTAATCTTCCAGTCCCACACATATTTATTCCAGTGATTCCCTTTGCTTCCTCTTGTCAGACTGAAGTTAATTCAAGTCATTTTATACTCCAAAAGCAAGCCTTTCCTTGTATGTTTAAAATCCAGTTTGAACCTCTCCCAGTTCAATAGAGTCACTTGGGCTGTGAGCAACTGCTCAAGCAATTGCTGCTTCTTCCCTCCAGAATATTACATTCTCTGGTGCTCACAACAAAGCCATCACGAGTGTTAATATTGTTGTCATGGTGACTGACAGCTGCTGCAAACATGGCTGATATAAAGTTAAATTACTGCACTTTGGAAGCAGCACAAAGCTCTGAGCGCTGCTGGGGGATCTGTTACATCCTCCTGGGGAAAGCTGAGAGCCTTCCCCCAGTGCCATCACAAAAAAAGCCTTGCACACACCTGTCTCAAGCCAGAGACATCTCATCTTATCTCATCTCATCCCATCCCCGGGGCTGAGCATCCCCAGGGCAGGGCAGGGAGTGGGGGGCTCCTCCAGCCCTGCTGGGGGGCTGCACAGCACCAACAGGGGAAGGGAGGTCTCTGTTAGCAGCAGCTGGCCCCTGGAGGAACAAAACCACTCCCCGGAGATGTGGGACTCCAGGCAGCTCTTCAGAATGCTGTTTATTGTGTGGAGGATGTTACAGCAGCCTCAGGTCTTTGGTAACACAGCCACACCTACAGCTGTAGGCAAGCCTGAAGACTCTTTAGTTCTGGTTACATTGCATTATTTATTTTTCTTTGCTGAGCATCTTAATACATAACAACCCATCAATACCTTTACTATTACCTATAGACCTACCTATCATTGCCATATTGTGGTCATTACTATCCAATCACATGAGTTAGTATGGTACAGTTTAAGTTTAAAGTTGTTTTTCAGTTTTCTTGCAGTGGAAAATTCTTAGACCTTTTTTCTGCTTGCCACATTGGCATGTTTGTGTGCCTGTGGTATCTTTCTGCTTTTCCTAAGACCTATTTCTGCTTGGTAAAAACATCTTTTTTGTTTGTGGTCAACATATCCGTTGCTCAAGTCAAAAAACCCCCTTCCAATTTGACTTAACATTTGCTTTCTTAGTTGTCCAGTAATGACTGGCTCAGCAATTGTCAATTTAGACATCTGTTTTCTTTTATATCAAAACTTGCTTCCATCCTTATTCCGCTCTCAGGTTTTACATTCAGAGATCTTTCTGCCAAGCATAAATATCTGTGAAACTTTCTTGTCAAACTTCCATCTTTCAAAACATGCACACCTGGCCCTGGTGGGCAGAGCACAGCCCAGCTGAGCTCCCAGGGATGTGAATGTTCCCAGTGAGCTCCCAGGGATGTGAACCTCCCCTGTGAGCTGCAGGATGTGCAAACTCTGAGAGAGCCAGGGTCTGAACACACGCTGAGGGCTCACCAGGATGGCTCTGCTCTGTTTATTCCCTTCTATTCCATGGCGAAATTCCCTTCCTGCTTCCTACCCAGGGCTGTGGGATGGGCTGCACACAGCAGGATGTGAAATGCATCAGAGCAGCCCTGCAGGACGAGCTCCCAGCTGGGCAGGTTTAGTGTTCACATCCAGCTCCTGCTCCTTCACCACCACCCAGCAGAGCCCAGCAGACCTGCTGCAGGAGTCAGCAGGTGAGCAGCACCTGGGCTCAGGAACTGCCTCCCACCAGGTCTCTGAGGGGTTCACCAAGGAATAAAACCCACAGGGGAGTCAGGGAGAGAATTAATCAAATAGATGGAAGTGTGGGAGTGGAGTTTAGGTTAAGAAAGGCCAATTTCAAACCTTATTTTTAATTAAATTGGGAGAAGTTTTTAACTGATAAAAACATCTTTAGTTGGACTTAATGGCATTTAGCTGCTTTAATTGGGATGTCTATATTTGGTGTTTGTAGACAGAAACAGATAATAAGGCAACAAAAACAGATCACAGGGGTTTAAAATCCTGGCATTTGCATAACCCAATTGTTCACATTATGAAACGGAAACCCTGTTATCAGCTTGCATAAAACAGCTTGTTTTGGTAGATTGCAAATACTGTGTTTAATTAACCAAGCTTCAGGGACAGTGAATCTTATTGTTACAAGATACCACTCTGTGGAAATAAAGGCATTTTCATTTAAATAAAACAAAAGGGGATGTTTATCAGGATGTTACTTAATTGTCAGCATTGCTAAAGAGTTTTGTTCCTGCTACGATTTATGAACTGGAATTGATCAGTGAAGCAGGGAACCAGACGCCTTTGTCCTGTACAATTAAAGTTCTGTCATCTTAAATCCTGGCATTAATGATGCCAGCAGCCAAGAGGAAAGGGGGAAAAAATCTGCAAGTGTACAACTGGGTTGTGCATGAAACCCAGTTTTAATCAATTGCCCTCTCAAAGGACCTTGACCTCAGGAAAATTTACCTCTGGCTCTTCCAGAAAGTTCATTGAGTATCATTGAGGTCCCATCATGTTCCCCTCCAAAGAGCAGGGGAGGAAGCTGAGGGTATTTGCCACTGACATATCCTTTGCCACCTCCTCCCTCAGCATTCAAGCAGGAGATCCTTATCTGAAATCCAGGAGCTGTCCACAGAGTGAGATGGAAAATAACTGAGCTGCTGTGAAGGGAATGATTGGGTTTTCCTTGCAGAAAACACTGCTGGGAATGGAAAACATTTATTTTGAGCTTAAGACATGATATAAACTAAACATTTCTCTATCTAGATGTGTATTCACATTTCCAGTATGTCAGAAATCATTTTTCATTAGGGGGGAGAAAAAACCTACCCAGCCATCTCCAGAAATGTTGTTTGCTGTGCTGCAGCCTCCCTGGGAGCCTGCCTGAGGCCACACCTGGGTGCAGCTGTGCCACAGGGGCACGGCAGGAGCATCCCCAGCCTGGGAGCATGCCAGGCCCTGGGAAAAGCAAAAGGGAAGGGGAGAAGATGAGGACAGTGCTGTCCACATTAACACAAATGCAAAGTACAAACCACGGGGTGTTTCTCTGAAATATGTAATTGTGTTTGAAAGGACACAAAAGCTGCAGTTGCTGAGCTGCTTCCAGCAACAAATGTATTCCGTGGCCTGAAACAAAATCTTATTTATATGCTGTGTTTTCCTGTGATTGCTTAAATGTGCTTATCACACTGGTCTTGCTGCCATGCAAGGCCACTGAATTCCTTCTGTTCTGATGTGACAATGTGCAACATCTGATTTCTAACCCCAGCCAGACCCCCCAAATACCTGGAGGCAGTGGGGGAGTCTGCTGGGGAGTTCAGCCAGGGCAGGAGCTGCGGGTGAACCCAGCAAAGCAGAGAACCAAAGAAATGTGCTGGAGTAATTGGAGGGGAGAGCAGATGCTGCTGGCAATAAAAGCCTGTGTGAAACCCAGCTGAGAAGCCAACTGTGAGACCCACAGGGGCAAACTTCCCTGTGGTAGGACAAAAGAGACTCAGCGAGTGAATAGCAGAAAAATCTATCACAAGGTGCCCATTATCAGGCAGCAGCCAAGCTGCAAAAAGTAGCAAATTGGATTTGAGGAGGAAAGGGAAGCAGGCACCCTGTGGACACAATTACAGAGCCAGCTCAGGAATTGCAGGGTGTGGAAATGCAGGAGCAGCAGACGGGACAGGTCTGAGCAGGCACTGGAAGCCCTCTCCCCACACGTGCCAAGGAAATGCCCAGCTCCTGCTGCTGTCCCTCCACACTGCCCAGGCCCAGCAGCTCCTCCCTTTGCCTCTGTCCACACCTGTCACCATGACATTCTCTGAAAAATCCTCTTTGCCCAGGATTCTTCTCCTGGGAAGATCTGAAGCCTCAGAGAAAAATGAAAACAATAATTATCTGATTGCTTCTCCTGTGTTTTGCTGCTTTGGAATGTGGTTTGGACATTGTTTACCAACTGGCCATTGTTTGATTGGTTTCATGTGAATTGTTTTAACTTAATGACCAATCAAAGTCAGGCTGTGTTGGGACTCTGGAAGGAGTCACAGGTTTTCATTATCATTTTTTGTAGCTTTCTGTCTGTGTCCTTCCTCTATTCTTTAGTGTAGTTTTAGTATAGCATAATATATAATGCAATATAATGCAATATAATGCAATATAATATAATATAATATAATATAATATAATATAATATAATATAATATAATATAATATAATATAATATAATATAATATAATATAATATAATATAATATAATATAATATAATATAATATAATATAATATAATATAATATAATATATTTGCCTTCTAAGAACATGAAGTCAGATTCATCATTTCCTCCTTCGTCCTGGAGACCCAGCAAATACCAGACACACCCTGGCAGCTCCATCCCCTCTGCTCCCCAGTGCTGCCCAAGGTCACCTGGGGCTGTATCCCAAGCACAGGAGGTGCCCAGCAGCAGGGCAGGACCCCACCAGCACTCTGGGATTCTGCTGGGATCCAGGATGGAGATGTGGTGCTGTGACTTCCACTGGAAGAGGATCTTGTCACTGTGGCTGCCAGGGAGGTGTGGGAATAGGGAGTAATTAAAAAAATCAAATCCTGCCCCGTTGCTGACTGCAGAAATCTGCTGGGAAATCAACCCCTGGCGTGTGTTTGGGGGTAAAGGTCTGCAGAGGGTTGCAGGAGGTGGAACAGGGTGCAGGAAATGGAGCAGGGTGCAGGAGATGGAACAGGGTGCAGGAGGTAGAACAGGCTGCAGAAACACCCCTGCACTCCTTTTGTTGGTGTGTGAGTTCCCAGCAGTGTCATTACCTGCCCAGTAAGGTGTAAACACCCAAAATCCCGGGATCGGTGAGGTTGGAAAAGCCCTCCCAGGTCACAGACCCCAAGCTGTGCCCAATCCCCACCTTGTCCCCAGCCCAGAACACTGAGTGTCTCATCCAGGCCTTCTTGGACACCTCCAGGGATGAGACCCCAAACCTCAGAGCAGTTCTGATGCCTGACCACCCTTTCCATGCAGAAATTCCTCCTGGATGCACTGCAGAGCTTTGCCCTACCCCAGCCCTGGAACCTCCCAGGAAAACTTCCCAGCAGCCAGGCTGCTCTTGGAAAAGGTGAAGCTGGTGCTTGAAAGGCACCGAATCCTTTAATCCCTGCAGCCACTTTAACCCTTGGCCTCCAGAGCCTCGCTGAAGGATCTGAAAGCTTGCTGAAATCCCAGAGTATCACAAGGATCATTGTACATCCTTAAATAAACCTCCTTTCTTTAGCTCTCTCCCTTTGTGAGGATTTATGCTGCGAGAGGCACAGCTGCTCCTGAGGAAATGGCTTGAGGTTCCAAACCCCCTCCTGGTTTTCACTTCTTGCCTCTCGAGGGTTAACAGTCCTCAGGAGAGCAGAGCAGCCTGTCTATCCACTTTGGTAATTGAAATCAATTTCTCTGCCTTATCTGTAGGAAACCTATATAGTCAAGACACTAATCTGCTGGCTCTGGCATCTTCTAAATGAAAACCTATTTAAAAAAAAGAAAAAGGTCCTTTCCCTGCCTGCTGGTGCTCCTTCCTTCATCTTCTGGGGGTGGGGACAGACAAAACTCCAGGGCCTAGACTTATTTTAGGATGCTGGCCAAGGGGATATCCAGTGGGAGAAGGATGCCAAGAACATCTGGGAGAGGGGCTTTCAGCTGGATTTCTCCCTGCTGCAGCTCCTTGGCTTGCCCTGCGGTTACCCCCAGGCTCTGTCCCTGACTCCTGTAGGCAGCAGGGTCACAAAATCAGGATGCCACAAGCACAGCCACAGGCAGGGATGAAGGAGATAACCCCCCCAGCCTGCTCTGCTGGGATCAGTGCCTTCCTTCACAAACCTTGTCAATCTCCAGTTACCCAAAACCAATCCTGCAGAGAAAGAGCAGCCCCAAACCATGTTCTCTCCTAATCCTGGTCATTAGGAGTCCAGCCAAGCCAATAGATTTCTATTTTGCAGTCAATCAGGCTTGAAATCCCCGTGGTTTTGATTGTAATTACACAGATCAAGTAATCAATAGAGAATCACACCTTCCTGAGTCTCAAATAGGGGAACGAGAGCTCAGGAGCAGCCTCAGAGCAGGCAATGTGGGACAAAGCACAGAATTGATGGCCAGACCACAAACTGGGCTCCCACAAGAAGCAGAGGCTGAAAGGACCTGAGTTATTACTGGCCCAAGAGCCTTCTGTGTATTTCTGACCCATCCCACTGCTGCCTGCAGAAGGCACCAGTACTCACCATCCTCTAGTGAGAAATGTGCATTTACCAAAAGTTAACAATTTGTACTTTCCTTCAAACCAAGTGCACTTTTTGAGCAAGACAATATAATTAAATGGGGCACATTAATACTGTGAGATAAGCATCACTGACCACATTTATGACAATATTAAAGGAATTCACAGAGAAAAGGGACTTATATCCTATAAATCAAAGCATTTTGGTGCATATAATTTGGGAACACGAGTCTATGAATTGTAATAGAGCATGACAAAGTCTCATCAGCAGAAGTAAATATTAAGCCCCTGATGACAAACAGACACACACATCCTATCTGAATGTTTTTTCAATTTAAAGCAGTTCCCTGATTCTTATTCCCTTAATTGAGGTAATTTGCTTGAAGTGTCCCTTGCATCTGAGAAATTACAATTGCCCCTTTAATATTCTGGTAATTCTAACTGCATTTTCCCCATCTGATGCTAATCCTCATGTTCCTCTGAGGAGGAATCCTCTTTGGGTGAAAAAAGCTTGATAAGAGGCCAACATGCACATCAGAAAATGAAATGTCTGTCAGTGATCTGACTGCATAAGGGTAGAGGAGGGAATGGCCATTTCCCTGGCCAGTTATCCATTATGGGAAATTGCCATTATATTCCTTTCAGCTCCCTGAGAAGTCAATAGAACATAATGAAGTTATCACAAGATGCAGCTTCCTGAGCTAATTTGGTGATGGCAATATAAACCAGCTCTGGGTAAAGGTGGGGGAGAGCTTTGTTTGCAGAAGGGAACACGAGAATAGTTGGGGTTATAGAGGGCAGGCAGGAGTTTATTCCATCCTCCTCTCCCCTTCAGACAAGATTTTTTTATAAAATGCCAGGAAAGTTTTAGTACTCAATGTCACAGCAATAGGAACATGAAAGATCAATGTAACTGCAAGCTGCTCTTGCCTCTGCCATCAATGTGTTAAACAAAAGCTTGTTCCTTTTCTCCAGGAACTTCCATAAGGTCTTGCAGAAAAGCCCAATACACACATCTTCTTTTCCTCAGCAGAAGTGACACCAAAACGACAAAAATCACAGGATAGCTTGGGTTGGAAGGGACCTTAAAGCTCAGCTCATTCCAACCCCCTTCCATGGGCAGGGACACCTTCCACTAGCCCAGGGCTGAACACTGCTCATCATCCAAAAACCCCTCTGAGGTACAGCTCAGCTGATTGTCCTCCAGCTCTGCAAAGGATGCACGAGAGGTCCTGGAAGGGTGCAGGCACAGTGATGCAAGGGAGGTCCTGGAAGGATGCAGGCACAGAGCCTGTCATGCAGCAGTTGCTGAGCACTGACAATTTGCAATAACCTGGAAATCCAGCTGCACCCAGCTCACTGTGTTGGACACTCCTGGTGTTGATGGCAAACTCCACACCGAGCACAGGGAGTGTTTCTGACTCCTTGCTGGAAACACAACCACGTTTCAGGAGCAGATCTCCTGCTCACCTGGGCCAGGTGAGCCCTCCCAACAACACAGGTCCTGCTCCCATGCAGCTGGAGCCACCAAAGCCACTCTTTGTAGCCACACAATTTTGGCATTTACCAACCCAATTTGGGAGCCAGAGGCACCTTGGAGCTGCATCAATTTATTCTGCTTGTTCTAGGAATATTTATCCTGTCAAGAAGTTTTAGGATTGCAATAGTTCCTCTGCTAATCTACAGTGTACCAAACTGAGCAGGGGAAGGAACACTGGGGGAGCTTTGCACACACATTTTGGGGAATATGGCACTGAGGAATATCCCCACAGCTGTTACTGACTGCATTCACACACCATTAATTGCTCACTAAAGGAATGGCTACAAAACATGTGGGGAGTAACTCAGGCTGCTGGCCTTGGAGACTGAGTGAAAGTGAAAATTAAATGAAATATTTCACTGCAGCCTGGGCAGACAGTGGCTTCAGGGCTTCAAATCCACGGGAAGCTTTCCTGCTGTGGAGGGGACGCTGGGCACACAGTCCCCAGGACTGGCAGGAACAGGGACACCACAAAGCCCAGGGAGGATGAGCAGCTGAGCAAGGAGTGGATTGGGACAAAAGTTTTCAGGCTGGAAATTTTGACCATAATCCCTTCTCACTGAGGGTCCCTGCAGCCTGTGATATTTGGATTATGACTAAATTCTGTGTACAAGCACCACTGGGAGTTTTTTCAGCCTCTTGCTGTAGCAAGTCACCAAGGAAGGAGGGTGGTGTTTAGTTTGGTTTTTTGAGAAGAATTACCAGAATGAAGGTCAAGGAGCAGCGTGGGCTGACCTGTACAAATCTGGCATTTTTACTCCTGTCTCCAATCACCATGATAAACCACTCTGAGCACAAACCTGGCTCAAAATGAATCACCAGGTGCTCCACAGAGCAGGAAATTGCAAGGGGACACTGTGGGCCCTCGGCATAGAGAACAATTGTTCTCTCAGCATTTCTAGCAGTTTTCCTTCCCCCTCAAATTTCGATAGGCCATGTCTAATTATTGACTGACACATGTTCCCCTCACACCAGGGTGTTATCAGACCACGTCACTTGTGTCAGTCCACAGAATTAGCAGCCATAATTGGACCCTTTTAACAAGGTACACAACACATTTTAAATTAAATTGCATTCCATAAATCAGGTTAACCTTTTCAACATTGCTCTAAGAAAATTAATTACTCATATCGAAGCACATGACCTTTTCACAGTGCTTGGGATTAGCTTCCACATTTCTTTTATTTTCCCTTCTCCCTGCTCCTCCCTCCTCTCTCCCCCAGCCCAGACTTCTTTCTTGACTTAAAAGCATCAAAGCCCAAAAAGCATCAAGGCTGAGCACCTTGCTTCAGCTCTCATAGCTTCAGCCTAGCATGATTTAATTGCTTAATCTCCTCTGCTAAGCAAGCTGCCCCTCTTCCCCCTCCCCTCTCTCCTGGCAGGTGGAGCCAGGGCTGCCCTGTGCCAACACTCAGCTTTATCATCAGGCCCTTCACTTGTGTTTCATGTTTGCTCAAAACACCAGGGAATCCTGTTGTGTGAGGATCTCCATTTCCATCGCCAGCAACTGGCAATGTTTCTGCTTTATTAGCCTCAGAACCATAAATAAAGTGTGGATGAGTGCCTAAAGAGCTCAGAGGGAAGAAAAGGGAGAAGGGCTTTGTGTTATTAAAGTTTGCCAGAACTTTCCACAACATTTCTGCGGGGTTAAGGGGAATAAATGCCAGCAGAGTCCCATCAGGGCACCCTCCAACCCAGCCAGGTGGGGTAAACCCAAAAGATACAATCCCACCATCTGCACTTGATCCTGACTGCAGCTTCCATGGGATTTGGGGTCTGGGAGCTTCCTCCCACCTCCTACAGTGAGTTCCAAAGCTGCATTGCACTTACAGGTAACAAATCTCAGTTCTAGTGGGAGAATTGGACAAAGCTCTCAGGGAGCAGCAGCAGTTCAGGTGAGCTCACCCTGTCCACAGCTGAGCACCTGCCCCAAAATCCTACAAAAAGTTCTTACAGGGCTTTCCTCCTTGGAAAACAGCACTACTGGGATCTTCAGTGGGATTTAAATAAACTCACTCTGGAGCATGAGTGAGTGGCTGGATCCCTTCAACCCTGGGGTCTCTTCCCAGAATCCCCTTTGGGATAAAACCAGAAGTTTTTATCACCTTCCTTGGTAAAGCATCGCATTCATAATTTACTCTTAACTTGGACAACTTTGCAGATATCTTTCTGCAGAAAATCCTTCCAGAATGGAGGGGTACAATGGATAGGGAGCACAGGCAGTGATGTACTTCAGCACTTTCCAGGAGCTCAGTTTAGCATGCCAGTTTTGTTTGGCAGCCACACCCAGTGTTGTTAGCTGCTAAAACAGGTCTGCTGCATCATTTTCTTGGTCCTGGGGCTCCTCTCCAGTCTTGGACAACTTCAGGCTGGGGATTTTAAAAAGCCACAAAGGACTGGCACCAGATAAGCTTGGGAGCTGTGAACTGGTTGTTCTGGGGTCCCAGGTGCAGCCCCTGTTACAGAGACTTGTGGCATTCACCTTCTCTGAAGATGATTCCATCGCCCAGGATTTTTCTCCTGGGAAGCTGAGAAGCCTCAGAGAAAAGGAAAACAATTCTTATCTCATTTGCTTCTCCTGTGTTGTGCTCATGTGGAATGTTGTTGGAGATTGTTTATCCACAGGTGATTGTTTCATTGGATTCTGCTCTGAGTTGTTTTGACTCTTTGGCCAATCAGTGCCAAGCTGTGTCGGGACTCTGGAGAGAGTCACGAGTTTTTATTATTATCTTTTTAGCCTTCTGTAAGTATCCTTTCTGTATTCTTTAGTATAGTTCAGTATAGTATTCTTTAATATAATATAGTTTCATAAAGTAATAAATTAGCCTTCTGACAACATGGAGTCACATTCACCATTCCTGCCACGGAGCTTGCTCTGCATTTACAACACAGAATCACAGAGTGAACTAGGCTGGAAAAGACCTTTAATATCACCCAGCCCAAGCCATGCCCTGGCACCTCCTCACAGCTAAACCCTGGCACTCAGTGCCACCTCCAGTGTGTGATTAAACACCTCCAGGGATAGTGACTCCACCCCTCCCTGGGACAATTCCATTTCCCAACCACTCTGTCAGTGAATAATTTCTTTCTAACATCTCACCTAAACTTCCCTTGGTGCAGCTTAAGGCTGTGTCCTGCACTTGGAGTCAGGGCAGGGATCCATGGCTGAGTTCACGTGGGGCTGGTGCTTCCCATGCTCTCCAGAGAGGGACAGGTGACAGCAGAGCCCCCAGGCCTCATAAATGTGTATTTGCAGTGGCTGAGGGCATCCTCTCTGTCCCGGCTCACAGGAACAGCACCTGGAGAGGGGAGTTGTTCTGTGGGTCTGGCAGCAAGGGGTTTTGGTGTTTACAGCAGCTGTACTTTTCAATAGAGCTGCAGCTTCCTTGGATGCATTTGCTGCAGTGAGACTCCTTCCCTGTCAGAACCCAGGATACTCCTCTGGCTGCCCTGGAGGACTCGAGCCCCTGGCAGGGGGCTCAGAGACCTTGGCACCGAGTCAAAACCACCTGTGGCTTTGATTTTAGCCCATGGAGAAAATTACCAGCTTTATGTGAAGAGTTACAAGCCAAGAAAGTTTAAGTAGAATGATAGTGAATTTGTCACAGGCTGAAAAGGTGGAATTTGGGGGTTTTAGAATGGGGGGTTCAGGAGGCAAGATGGAGGAATCTGGGCGTGTCCTGTCCTTCTTCTCCCTCTTCTTGGCCTCCATCTTCTGCTGTGATGGTGGCACTTTTGGATTGTTTAGAGTAGAGACAGACTGTCTGATATAGGTGAGAGGTATTAGAAAATTATTGTAAATAAAGTACACGTACTTCTTAGTATAAAATGTTAACACCACCCCAAGGGTGAGCAGTGTGCCACGAACTGACCTGCTGGACAGACCTCAGCTGGTCAGGGAAAGAATGTAATAGATAAGAGAAAATAAACAACCTTGAAAACCAGAGCCAAGGAATCTCTACTCCTTCTTCAGTCACTGGGCTGAGAAAAAAGAGATTTTCTAACACCTCAGGGTCATCTTGACCACAGAGACCTCAACACTTCCCCCTCTTTGTGCCTGGTTTCCACAGGTGAACGAGTCCCAGGTGTTGGTGTCTCTGTCCTGTGGGACCCACAATGGTGGGGATTGGTGTCAAACTCCATACAAATGTGTGACTTATGGATGATCCTCAGTAGTTAAAAACATCTGTTGTGCTGTTTCTCCCCTGAAATGGGATAATCTATGTAGTTTTACTATAGACTGTATTTCCCAGCTGCCTTAATTTCTTTAAATTGCTCTGTGAGTTGCTGAAGTCATCAGCAGAAATGCTGGAGTCAGCTGGATTTTAAACATTTAAAATGATATAGTGCCATTTTCCTTCAGAAAGAATCTTAAAAAATTTAATTATTCTTTTTCTTTTTCCTATTTCTTTCCTTTTCATTTAATGATGGGGTTGTTGAAACCTCTCATTAAAAGTGCCATAAAATAAAACAGAAAAAAAAGCTTAGAGCAGAATCTTAGAATGTGACAAAGTTTTGTTGAAAACATCAGGCATTTGCTGCTGCTTTAGTGCCTTTTTTTACACAGAGAAGCAAGGAATGAGGAGGAGGGGCGTGATTGAAGGTGGCTCCTGTATTTTATGCTCAAGTTGATGCCTCATAATCAGCACTGCAGTGTGGTACCTGCTCCTTGGAAACCAGATATATGACTAGATAAACATGTTAATGACCTAAGCACAATTAAAACAGCTGTTGCAGCCTGGCCAGGCCCATCTGGCCTCAGGGCGAGGGTGCTGAGTGCTCTGAGCAGGTGTAGACCAGAGGATAGTGATGCAGGACTAAATCCTGGCCCCCTTAAACTTACTGGGAAGACTTATTTCTTCTATAATTTCCCAATTAATCAGCCTGGTTCAGCTGAGTTGATTTCAGAGTTTTAAGTTGGAGACAAAGGCAAAACTAGGAGCTCATTTGGAAAGAGGAAACAAAAATAGGTTTTCCCCTTGTAGTGTGCTTAAACTGTGTTTGTTTTTGTTCCTGTGTACCCAGACACACATTAAAAAGATTGAACATAATAAGTTAATTGTTTGCCTAATCCTTAATGAAGATTGCTATTTCCTCTTCAGAATTGCTGCTTGAAGTAAGATGCATTAAAGCTCCCTTGGAAGCATTGGGAGTGCTGGGAGGAGGTGGAGCTCAGAGGGAGTTTTTGTCTTACTGCTCAGAGCCCCCTCCCAGCAGGGGGATCCTGCCACTGCTCTGCTCCTCAAAGGCAGCTTCCCCAAAAGCTGCACAGTTTTTATTCCGGCAGAATCCAGGCAACATTAAAATAGTCCCATCAGCTTCAGTGTCCTGCAGCAATTGTCCAAGAAGATCACCTTGAGGGTCATTTCTGAGCAAATACCTGTAGTAAATGTTTGCTGGTTGGTTGTAACAGTGAGGAGCTCCTGAGGGTGTGAGAGGGGTCTGGAAGCTCTTTTCTGTCCCTTGTTTCTATGAAAAAATTGAGTTTTTGAGGTTGTTCTGAAGCCCTTTTTCTGTGGTTGCTTCTCTTCTCCGTGGCAGTGCTGGCTACCCCGGGCTTCCTGTCATTTATAATAATTATGATGGTTTTGTTGGAGTGATTTTGCATCAATCCATCCATCCCTGCCCTCCAGCTGTAATTATGCTTTTTGATGCCATTGAATTGCAAAGATCTGGGGAAAAAGCTTTCAACATCTTTGATAACAAAATGTGATGCATCACTCATTTGGGCTGGGGCAGTGGCTCCTCCAGCTCGCTCTGAGCATTAAATCAGATGTTTTGATGGTGAGTGACAGAGCCATGGAAATGTCTCCTTGCAGATGGAGTCCCTCAAATCCAGGAGTTAAACAAACCCTGTCCATGACTGTGGTGCTGATGCCTGAGCAAAGAGGGTGAACTCAAACAACCCAAACCAGCACCAAATCAAACAGAAGCAGATTTGCTTCCAGGAGACGTATTTTGCCCTAAAGTTTCATTTGCTGCATTTCCCTTGTTTCAGATGTTGCTCCAGCAGCTCCTTCATTACAGCAAATCAAATAAACAAATGAAAAATTAAAGCTATTGTTATCCAGCCGCTCCCTCAGGGGTCTGTGGTTCTCTGCATATTTATGATGTTTTTTGGGCTGTGTGTGGGATGGGAACAGATGGCTGATGGGTTCCACTGGCTTACCTGCTCCAGCAAACTGGCAGGTGTCCACACCTCCAGCAAATGAAAACCCACAGAGCAGCTTTGGGAAAAGAAGTACATTGTAGTCATTGAAAGCTGCTTCCAATTGCTTATTGTGTTGTTGTTTTTTTTTTTTTTTATCTTGTGGTCTCTTCTCCTGTGCTGTTCATTAGCCCTTCTGGAATTTAAATGGCACATTTTATGGATGAGAGTTAACTGGGTTTGCCAGATAGAATTGCTGCATTGCCATTGCCTCTGTGCATGAATATAGAGATGTGGACATTGATAGGAATGCAAGTCCCTCGGAATGTTCTGACTGATAGAATATTTCTTTTCCCTCCTTATTTAATTTTGCTGTTTGGAGTGAAAGGAACGCATTTAAATAATAAAACGAACCACAATGTGCCTGCTGCTCTATTCAGGGAGTTTTTCTAATTTCAGTTCTTTCTGCAGAACTGCTATAAATACTCTGACATGAGAATGCCTGAGAAATAGGTCACGAGGAAAACTGCTAATATGTACATTTGATAGAACTCCTTCCAAAGTTGATTTCTTTCAGAGCGTTTCATAAAGCAAATAATGTGAAGATTAGGCTGGAGCTTTCAAGAATACCTGCCTGAGAGTGGGAACCAGATGAACATTCCTCTGCTTCTGTTCACCCCCAGACATGCTCTGAATCCAGATCTCATAGGAGACAGGTGAAACTGCTGCAGGCTGGAGTCCTGCAAGAGCATCAATAACGTGATTATCTTTTCTTAGGACTGGTTGCTTTTTGAAATGACCATAATTTGGCAGATGCTGTGTCACTGTCATATTTTCTGGAAAAATCCTCTTTGCCCAGGATTTTTCTCCTGAGAAGCCTCAGAGTGTATTTTGCTGCTTTGGAATGCAATATGGAGATTGTTCACCAAACATGTGAATTGCTTTTTCCTAATGACCAAGCACAGCCTGTGTCAGACTCTGCGGAGTCGGTCACAAGTTTTTATTATTCATTCTTGTTAAGCCTTCTGGTGTATCCTTTCTGTATTCTTTTAGTATAATATAATATAATATAATATAATATAATATAATATAATATAATATAATATAATATAATATAATATAATACCATATAATATCAATTATAGGCTAGAATATAATAGGTTATAATAATATAGAATATATATAATATAATTAATATCATATAATATGATATTATGTAATATAATGTGATACAATAATATATTATATAATATATAGAATTAATATAATACAATATGATATAATATGACAGAATATGATATAATATATAATATATAATATATAATATATAATATATAATATAATATATAATATAATATATAATATATAATATATAATATATAATATATAATATATAATATATAATATATAATATATAATATATAATATATAAATATATCAGCCTTCTGAGAACATGGAGTCAGATTAATCTCTTCCCTCCTCCTGGGGACCCTCACACACAGCACAGTGCTGCTCCTCCCAGGGCTGGTTACTGGGGTGTCTCCTGCAGGGTGCCCCCAGCAGAGCTGGAATTCTTGGCGTTCACTTAGAAAAAACCCACATCATCTTTGCTCAAAGAAAAAGGGACCAAACAAAGCATGAACGTGCTCCCTGCCAGAGCCTTGTCTTTTGTCACAGAGGTTTCCAGCCCTGTTTTCTCGGGGTGTCAGCACGTGGCACCTTCCCCCAGGTGCTGCTGTCACCTCTCTGGGAGGGCCCAGCCTCTGGAGAGGCTCCCAAACAAATATCTTCTGGAAACGGCTGGTTTCTGTAAGCAAAGCAGAAAAAAGGCATTTAAGTCCTCCTGACTGAATGTGTGACATAATAAAATTCTAAACTGGCTTTGGCATCAGACTGAGCAGAATTTTTGGCTGGATTCTGGAGGTTTTGGTGTGATGTGAGCAGTCAGGCTGGAGCTCCAGAGGAGGGTGCTGGGTACTAACAGGGATCAAAGCCCAGTGTGTTGGCTGTGTTTTGGCAAAAGAATTGGAATTTTGAAAATCTCTTTTTAAGCTTTTCTCCCAGGCCTGGGAGCTGGATCTTTTAAGAGACACAATGCACACTGGGCTCAATCTGATTTATTTTTTTTCCCCACAGCACTTTGGAGGAACTTCAGATAATCATCAGAATGTGTGGACACTTATTTAAACTGAACAGAACTTTAAGCTGTGGAAAGTCACTTAGAAAAGCTCTTTTGGGAGGAAGAGTAATCTTAAAAGACAGAATGGAAATATGCATTTTATTTTAAAAAATTCTTTGTGGTCTTCTAAATATTTTTGATGATAAGGGAATTCATGGGCATGGTTGAACCTGAGTAGAAAATCCAGGCTGAACTTAGGTGTTCTCAGATGATGTATTACACAAAATCAAATTAGGATTTCATTAAGGCAATCTGTGTATTTTATTTACACTAATATAAATTAGCTGCTTTGATTGAAGATGGTTAATAAACCAAATAAGTCCTGAGGTCTTCCAAAGTCATAACAAGCCTGGTATGCTTTAGGGCACTTGTATTAAATAAATCTGGAAGCATTGAATAAGGGAGGAAAATGAAAACATGATGCTAACATAATGCACTTTACATTTATTGTGGCAACATAAATAAATGCTTGGTATGTTGGAGCCTGAATTAGAGGCAATAACTGAAAGAAACCAGTTGGAAAAACCATGTGATAATGGCAGAATGGAAAAGTTAAAGTTGAATTCCAGCACTAAAAGCAGAGTTTTCCATGGAGGCTGATCCCCTGGGGTGCTGGTGATCTTCCCACCAGGATCAGGGAGGCTGAGGGGTTCCCAGACTGACTGTTGGCATCTTCTGGGGGCACTGGGTCCCCCTCTGGCCCCTGCTCCTCCAGCCCAGGTGTGCAGAGTGGGCACAGGCATTTGGTCTTTAATTACTGCTCTGCTGCTGTTAATTCTTAATATACTCACAGCAATAAGTGCAGGATGATCTATCCTAGCCAGGCTTCCAATGTTTATCATTAATAGAGAATGAACTGACATAAAAGCTTTAAGGATCTCTTTCCCCTCCTGTAGTGAGTAAAAACTTGATTTCCTTAACTAATAGGTTGCTGTCAGTGTAACAGGAACAGAGTTTCCAGCCTGTAGTTAAAGAAAAAATCACTTGCTCCATTTACTTCATATAGCAAAAAATCCCAACCCCAGAACGCCGAAGAGCTCGTGCTTTGTGTGTGAAAAATCCTGCGTTTTGGAGGCAGGGATGGCATTAACATTCTAATGGTGGCTGCTTAAGTGCAATCAATGTATTGCAGGTGTTCGACAGATCCCGGGGATGGAGCGCTCCTTGTCTGAAGCTGGAATTGGCTGCCTGCCTTCTGCTCTCTGGGGGCTGATTCAGTTTGTCTGTTTGCTCATATTTTACAGTAAATTAGAGACCTGCGACCATCATATTAATACTTAGAACAAAAGCCTTTGAGTGCTTTTATCTTTAGAGTAAATTATACTGGCTCAAATTAAGAGACATTTGGAATTTTCCTGATGAAATAGGAATGTCAGCAGAAGGAATATGTAAATCTCTTTTGCCATTTTCTCGATATCAAAGCCTGACATCCAGCAGCAGGTTGGAGCCCAGGAGATGGACAAAGCACCAATGGCTGCTCTGTTGCATCTCTTTGGAGTAAGATATATTTTTTATATTGCCTTTGTACAGCATGAGCTGCTCCTGTCTGAGCTTTCCTGAGCTGCTCTTACATCAGGACACAGCTCATAAGAATCCAGGTTTGGACAAAACCAGGAAACTGCTGATCCTCCCCTACCTTGGGGCTGCATTTGCTCAGCAGAAATGGTCCCTGCTGGAGTGAAATTGAGTGACCAGAGGGATACTGGGCTGGAGCTGGGGCACATGGATAAATTATTTACACCAGGGACTGGTGGGTTGTCTTTTGTAACTTGTCTCCCTTGGGCATTTGCGGCCTTATTTTCAAGGGTGTTGATTCTTTTATACACTCTTAATGAAACTGGGTTTTAGAGAGAAAATGAAAACCAGAATTTCTCTGTAGATTTTAAAGATGACCATGTGGATTTTGGGGTCTGGTCCAGAGCATGCTGCAGTCTAGGGAGTCCTTCATGTGACTGAGCTGGGCAGTGAATAGAGCCACAGAAGAACAAAAACTGGCACAGCAGCAGAGAACCCCCAAACGTCTGGGCTCACTGTGGGCACTTAACTCAGGACAAAGCTTTTGGCAAACTGGCAGAGCTGGGGGTGACTGGGGGGCAGTGGCACCGCCAGGGAAAGGAGAACAGGCATTTTAGAGAACGAATGTGTTCTTTCCAACCCGATAGTCCCTGTGGACCTGGAGAATGAAGAGCAATCTCATTGTAAAATATTCATAGACAGCTGCTCTATAGCATTTATCCCAGTGTTACTTCAGTCTTGAGCTAGTCTATAATTAAAGCATTTATGTTTCAGATGCTTAACAGGGTGTTTTAAAATGTTTAGGTCTTGTAAATGATGTTTATTTATGGTTAGCTAATTAAGCCAGCAGAGTTCAGCTTGGTCTCCAATCCAGTCCAAAAGACAAGCAGTGACATTCCCGTTACTTTGGAAGCAGCTGATCCAAAAGGGATCCCCACTCCCTCATTCCCTGGCTCTGTTCCTGGTCCTCCTGGCAGGAAATGGGATGCACAGGGATCCAAGAGCTGTTAAATGAAGCTGCCTGTCCTGGGTGCTGACACGTTGGGTCTTTGGTGTCACCCACCCCTCCAGCCTCTCACTGCTCTCTTCGGTGCCCAAGGTGATGCCTTAAGTTTTAGTTTTTATATTTTTCAGATTCTGTGCTGCTTTAGTGTGTAACTCTGAGCCTCACATTCAGTGTTAGCAAATTCTCTTCACAGGGTAGATAGACAAAAATAATCCTTTTCCAGCTTGACCAAGGGCAAAAATTGCACCTCCAGGCCCAAAAAGTATAAACATATCATAAATAATATAATAAATAAATGGTGAATTGAGGAGAGGAAAACAAGCAGGATGGAACTTCATAACCTAAAGCTTTAATTGGACAATGAACTCCAATATGCAAATGGAGAAGAACTTATAAAAGTGAGAGACCCCATGACCAGGTGTCCATTTTTGTGACATTTTGGTTCATCCTGGGTGCAGCCCTGGCTGGGCTCTTGTGCTGCCCAAGGTGCATCCATTGAGGAGATCCTTTTAATAAATCCCTGCTTTATTCTTTAGCTCTGTCCAGCCTCTGTTCTAGCTCAGCCTTCTCAAGGCTCCTCTTGGCCTCATCCCTGAGCTGGGGGGGTTTGGTGGCAGCTTTGCTGCTCTGCAGGGGGGTCTTGTGTCACTCTAGGACACAAAAGAAAATGACATAAAAATAAAATAAAACGACATGTACATTGGAATCTCCAAGGGTAAAAAGAAGGGGAGTTTAATTTCTGACTCCAACATTTATAGATTTCCAAAAGTGACAGTGGATTGGAGGGTGACAGTGCCACCTCTCCAATGACACTGGACAAACCAACAGTCCATCAAGTATCTCCTCCTCCAGGAAAGAATGTAAAACAATTAATTATTTACATAAAATTCGTGAGAAAGTTCGTTACAAGAATGTAAACATCAGAACTTAGAAGAACAGGGCGACACTCTTGGTTCTGGGAGGGTGAGTAAAAGTGGCAGGTGAGTGCTGGCTGCTCCCTGGAGCAAGGTGGGCTTTGGGACAGCCCCTGGGCTGGAGGGGACAGTGTCCTGCTGCTGCTTGGCCCTGGCCCTTGGCAGCCAGCGAGGCCCTGGGATGAAATGCGCTTTGGGTTCTTGAAATGGAATTAAAAGTTTGCAGCCACACTGCTGACAGTGAGCCGGGTTTGGGGCCAGCCCTGCCTTCCACAGGGATGCAGAGAGCCCAAACTTTGGTCCAGCTGAGGAGCCTGGGGAGAACCCCCAGCCTGGAGAGGAAAGCTGGTGCCAGCACTGAGCTGGGTGCTGCGGGTCCCTGTTCCCTCCCCAAACACACTGCAGCGTTTCTCCAGCGAACAGTTAATTATCTCCCCTCTCTCTGTGAGTGTGAACTCCCAGGTTTCAGGGCAGGAATCCTGTCTCTGCTGCTGGCTGGATGCTGAGCCGGGCTGGCTGCTGTGAGGTCTCAGCGCTATTGTGATGCAAATCCCAATAACACGAGGGAACGAGAAGGTAAAGAGCTGCTGGCACCAGCTGGCAAGCTCGGATGCATTTTGTTTCCACCAGATAATCCTGCAGGGCTGTGATACCCTGTCACTATTTCTCTATTTCTTTTTTTATGCAGTATTACTGTGAGGGGTTGGCCTTTAGCACCCTTAAATTCTTGCTTTTAATCTTTGACTCCTTCTATTCATGTAATTATTTCCATCCTCTTTCTCCCCACTGTGAAGTTTTGCTTTCAGAAGGATTCTACCTTTAAAGCAGCAACTAAATGAGGTCAAAAAGTGCATATATGGAAAGAATATCTTGTCTAAAACATGCAAGTTATGGTTCATCAGCCTCTTGGCTGTGTTCAAGTGGCTATTAGCAATAGCATGTGTAACCTCCCGTTGCTTTACTACCCGTGTTTTTCACTTTATGCTTTATCCACCAATGCAAAAGCCTCTGCTCAATGAGATTTGCTGATGGACTGGTCCTATAAAAAAATATCCTGATGGTGATCAAAGCACAGCTCAGACATTGCCCCCGAGGCTGTGATGCCCTGTGTGCTCTTTACAGGGGCCAGATGGTTGCTACGTGTGCCAAATGCCACACAGAAATTCATGGCATCTCTGTGGTGAACCAGTACGTTTTAGTTAGTGTAAATCAAAACACAGCCCCAAATTACTTCTAAACCAAATTGTAACACTTTAATATAACTGCTCCCAGGCCGGCTGGAGTGGGGTTTGCTTTTGTTCATTTCGGGAACCATCTGTGCCTGCAAGCACAGCTCCAGTGCAATAAAAATAACTCCAGAAAGCAGAGTGAACACACAAAGTGGGCTAAATCGGGTTAAATTAGCTTCAATATAAAAACTGGTAGAATTCCTCTCTTCAGTGGTGCCTGAAAGAGAAATGTGTTGCCACCTTGTGCGGGGCTGGGTCACCCAAACCCTGCTGCCTTCAGGTGGGCACGGAGGGAGGGGAAAGGCAGGTGGGACTGAGCCACGCTGTGTGGCTTCACCTTAGCAGTGTCACCCCCAGGAGCTGCCCTGGTGTGGGACAGACAGACAGACAGACAGACAGACAGCAGCGCAGCTCCACGGCACAGACACCGCCAGGGTTACTAAGCAGGGATATATTCTCCAGTGCTGCACAGGAGGGGGAATTCTGGGAGCAATGTAATTCAGATTGGGGCTGTGATTCAGCTCCTGAAATTCATTGAAGCAGCAGGTCTAAAGCTGAACAGTTTTACCTGGATCTATGCAAATTTATGGCATAATATAACATGGAAATATATGTAAATGTTGTCAATTATTGTAAAACAAAGAAGCACATAGATGGAATATTCCATAAAATGTTTTATACAGCATTTTTTGAATTCCTAAAAGAGAAAACCTGAGAAATAGCAAATGAACTGGAATTGAGTGTGGATGTTCCAAGCCCATTACATTGGGACATTTTCTTTGAACTGCTTATTAATTTCACCTTCCGTGCAGGTTTTCAAGAGCTCGCTTCTTTCCACTGCTACATTATACCTTTACAAATCAGGGAAATGTCAACTCGTGATTTACTGACAAAGCCGACAACTGACATAATTTATCTCACTTGAGATCAGTTCATCAAACTTGGGAACATCTTGGCTGCTGTAAAATCCAGGCATTTGATACAATCGTGGCTGCTTAAAATGCAAAGGCTAACCTACATTTTTAAAATGCTGTAAAAAGAACAAGAAGTGATGCCAGGATGAAAATTTATGAGGCACGGAGCCGGGATCTGAATTTAGCGTTTGCTGCGTTTGGAGTGTTGTTACTATCTTGTTTGCACAGTGGAAAACCAGTGTTAATGGGAGGATGGAGCTTTAAAATTCGAGTCCAGCACCGGCTGTGACCTGGTGCTATGCAGGAATTTTAAATGCTCATCCTTAATTTAATATAACATTGTTTGATACCAGTGGCTCCTTGTTAGTGCAGCACTGATTAGAGCAGCACGTTCCGGCGGTTTGAGCACTTGCTGCATTCAAATTCAGAGATAAACCTATGAAAACACAGATGAAAGTGGAGGCATATAGTTTAATATCAACTACTCTGATAATATTAAAATGGAATTAGCTTTTGCACCTTCTATCAGAAGGCGTTCTGTTTAACGCAGCAGCCTTGTAAGGTTTTGGGGGTGTAAGGTTTGTTTTGGGTGTTTGCACAACGTGCAGGATGTGGCTCTGACAAACAACAGCTCCTGCAGTTCTCAGCACCGGGCTAAGAGATTTCCTAGGATATTAAAACACAGAGCTTTAGATTAAAGCCTGATAGCCCCTTCCTGTTATCTCCAAGTGCCTCGGTAATGGCCAAACTATCGGGTACAAATTGGTACAGATTCCACTGTGGGGACTGAAAGCAGGATAACTGCAGTGCGAGATGAGTTCTGGTGTTGTAAAACAACTTTGGGGAGCACTTTGCTCTTAAATATTCATGACCAAGCCATCAACCGATGTGCCAAGAGCCGTTTTGACACAAAACCTGATCCGAGGGTAAGCCAAGGCTCAGCCTCGATGTTTAGCTCGGATTTTGCACCCCAAATGTGTTGGATGCTGCTGATCTCTTTTTGAGCCTGGGAAGAGCAGGGCTGGGGGTGTCTGGGGCTTTCTGCAGCTCTGCCCGGTGATGTGTGTCCTGCTGACACGCAGCACTGCCGAGAGAGCTCTGCAGGTTACGGGGAAAGCACAGCTCGGGTTAACATTTATCTCAGCTGTCATCGCTATTTGCAACACTAAATCTTCCTCATAAATAAGTGCAGAAATCTTTGCTTCAAAGTGAAAAATTCATGCTCCAGTTAAACCTCAATTATATTTCCAAACAATATTTATCAGATTTTCGGGTGTGTGCTTAGTGCAGTTCAATTTTGTGCTATCAGTCAGAAGTGGCAGTGCTTGAGAAGGGGGGCTGGGGGTGTTTTTCAGGTGGGAAATGGAGCGTGCAGAGAGGAGGCAGCGCTGCCAGGGCAGGTGAGAAGGGCCCGTGGCTTGGGTCCACTTCTAATGAAATATCAGTGCATTAAAAAAAAAAAAAAAAAAGTCTGTAATGTTTCTCCCTTGTAATGTTTCTCCCCGCAGAACAAGGGAAGTGGATCTGAATTTTAAAGTCTGCTCCAGGGGCTTGGAATGGGAAACTATAGTTTCATTCCATAATTCTGGGGAGGTAACAACCAAGCACCTCTAATTTCATGATTCTCTGAATTTATTTCACCTAATCTTTTTTTCTACAGCTATTTACCACATTAAGTTAGCAAAAAACCTGACAAGTGTGCACATGCAGAACTTAAGCTCTGTCCTTAGGTACACATTAAGCAAAGATTTAAGGTTTTAAATATAAGATTAATTCAACTCTTGCTTACAGTTCCATTGCAAAATTGTTGATTATCTAGAAACTCGTGTTTCTTGTTCATGTGAATTTGACCATGTGTAATGCATTCTATGTATAGTGCTAACACTTATGATCACAGAAGTAAAACTCTTGAGCTGAATGGGAATGAAGTGTGTGTTTTGAGGCTGGAAGTGTTGAACAGATTCTTCTCAAAGTTTTGAGAGGAAACTTGTGGGCTGGAGCTGTGACAGGCTGCATACGTGAGGTGCTGGCTCCCAGCTCGTGTTTTAGGCAGCGTCCCCAGAATCTGGTGCCTCCCTGAATGTTCCTACTCCCACTCACCCACCCATTTACACCTGGAGCTGCTTCTTGAAGTCATTTGTGCTTCTTCCATTGATGTACTAAAATTGGGCTGCTCCCTTTGTTCTAAGGGAGCTTATTCTTTGGTCCTGTCCTCAAGGCAGGAATTAAACATTCATTTCAAAAGGGATTTGCTTTGGGCATGGGTAAATTTGATTTTTCGTAGGTTTGTGGGAGCACAAATTACAGCTCTGTGAAAGGAGGAATGGTAGGATGTTTCAGAAAGTCTCTGAACATGCAAGGCACATATTGTTGTTTATCTCTGATCTGTGCTTCAGAACGGGGCATTTTATATAGAAAAGGAGGGACTGAGACAAGTGTTGGAAAAAACCACCAGTACCCAGCGACCAGATTCCAAGATTCCCATTTCAGATACATATAAAGAGGGGAGCTATAGCAGTATCATTCAAATGTGACAGCAGTCACTCCAACCTTTGCTATTACGGCACAAAATTACATGTTCTTGCCAGAGAAATAGGAAGGGCTGATAGGGACGACAGCTGGGATTTGCTTTCTTATCTATATTTTACACACATGCTCTTTCATTTCCCTCTCTCTCCCTCTGTTCCAGGATCCAGGCTGGCTCTTAGAGCTGCTGTTAGTTTGCAAACAATGGCACAGCTTTGTATCCTTTCATCCTCAGCCCTATAGATCCAGGTTGAAAATTAAATTACTTAATTCTTGTGCTTTGTAATTGGTAGCATTAAGAGTGAAGCTCTGCCTGCAAAGGGCTGTTTGTCCTGAAATGTCTCCAGAGGTCCTTTCCTGAGCTGTGGGTGAGGGATCCAGCTCTGGGGAATCGATGTGTGGTGGGTTTGACTTGGCTGTAAGGAAATGGGAATGCAATCTCAGCCTGCACTTCTTCATGGCATGTGCAGAGAAAATGCTGAGCTGAAAATCCTCAGCAGAACAGATTCTGGGAGCTTGCATGACCTTGCTCTGCTGGAGTTAATGGCAGCTATTACTTACTGCTAATAGCTCATCAAAGCACTTTAAATTATCCACCTCTTGGGTGCATATTATAGATTCTATAAGTTGTAAGATGTGCAGTACCCTCTTGTCTCTTCCTTCCTGCTTCTTTTCTTGATCTCTACAGCACCTGCTCATGGGTTCACCCACCAGCACCATGGGGAAGTCCATTCCCACGTTTCCATTAGAGATTGCAGAGGGATTTCTGCAGGGGGAGACCCCTGTGCCAGGGCTGTGCAAACTGAGGCGTGTGGAAAAGGTGATCCAGCAGCCACTCCTGCATGGCATTTGCAGCAGTCACACTGGAGAGGAGTGATTCTGAGCTATATTAAATGTAAAACCAAAGCAAGACAAGGGGCTGATTTGATGGATTAATAGAAAAGTTAATTGGCCTTCCCCAGAATGATTATCATTAACAAAATGCAGCTGCTAACCTGCCAGAACCAATCTGTATAAACAGGGTTTGGGGCTTTTTGTTAGGCTGGGTTTTATTCTGCTCATGACTACTTGGGATAGAGGTACTTTTTTGAGTCTTTGCATTGTCTCCTGATGGATTTGGTGTGGGCTGTTTCAGTGGTGCTGTGGCAGTGGGTGAGCTCCAGCTCTGGGGATGGCCACGAAGTTGGATCCATGCCTGTGGTTAAGGAAACTTGAACTGACAAGCACCGTGGGCTGGCTGTGTGAATGCAGGGAAGTTTTCTGTGCCAAGTCAGTTCCATTAATCTTGGGGCTGTGACATGTCTGTGCTCTTATTGATTTCCCAGCAGGCTGATCATCACCAGGCTGATCACGTTAGGAGCCAATATGGAGAAGGCACAGGGGGGAAATGGGGCTGGTGTGTTTATCTCTAGGGCACAGGATGCTCATAATCAATGCCACTTGGAGACAAAGCCAGATGGGCTGAGATAATTGATGAAAAGTGCCTCTAAGTAGGAGAGGTTCTACATAACTTACAGGGAGGGGGAGAAATGTTTTTGTTTTTTTTTTTTATTTATCTTAATTTTTTTTAAGGGCAGCAGATATCTGTGTAGCCCTGGTAGTCAGAGCTGGTCCAGGGAGGCACTGACCACACCAAGCCAGCCCCACAGGCCAGGTGGGCACTGAGGCTGGCTGTGCCCATGGGGAAGGTTCCTCTCCAGGGTGGTGGAGGGCTGGACACAGCTGAAAAGGGTAAAGAACAAACAGGAGCAGCAAGTCTGTCCCATGGTCTGCACAGACACCACCCAGTACCACGGACCACCACAGAACCAACCTAAGCTCCTGCAGGTCTCGCAGGGCTTGTACAATTCTCTTGATGTGCCAAAATACACAAACTCCCCCCTGAGTCCTTCATTTTGTCTCTGAAACTCTCCTCAAAGTAGTCTCAAAATGTATTTTTCAGGAACTTAATTATTTCTTCTCCACTCAATCAATAATGAGCTATCCCAGTCAAGCCCTACATATTAAGTTGTTTTCTTGTTGTTCTTTAAGACAGCTGCTTGGAATTAAAATCGCTCTTAGGCAAATCTTAGAGAAACAATTAAAAGCCTGGTTCTTGGGAGATTTTTGCAATTATGAACTGATCATGGTTTGGTCCTGGAAAGACTTGTGCCTCTGGCATTAGTGGGTGGGAGCTGTGTGCAGAGATAAGCACAGGAATATTTTTTTCCTTGATTGTGGTCTGAATGCAAACTTGGAGATGCTGTTTGTTTATTGAGTATCATTTAATTTATCTTGTTGTCTGTTTTGCACATCCTGGAGTGGCTTTTGGCTGAGGGAGGGAGTGAGGACTAAGGTCAGTCCTTGGCAGAGCTGCCTCTCTGACCAGGTGTGCTCTGCAGAGGGCAAGGCTGGTTAATCTTGGCATTTATCTGCAGAGGAATTACAGCCCAAATCTGAAAAGTCTTTCCCTTAAGAGCCCAAGGAGGGTGAGCTGCTCCCCTGAGGTGCAGGAGCAGCCCCAGGTGTGCACTGGCCCAGCAGAACCCCAGCCCAAAGGCTGAAATCTGGACCTTTGGCCTTGCAGGGCAGGGAGGAGAGTCAGGCTGTGAGAGCCTGAATGGGGCACCTGGAGTTCTTGTCTCTCTCCAACTGTTGTTTAAAAGAAGCAAAGCTTGAACAGCACCACAAAAAAAAAAACAAACAAACAAACAAAAAAAACCCAACAAAAAAACAAACAAACAAAAACAAACAAACAAACAAAAAAAAAAACAAAAAAACCAAAAAAACTCAAACCAACCAAACCAAAAAACCAACCACCCCAAAAATCCAAACGCCCCAAAATATTTGTGTATATAGAATCCCAGAATGGTTTGTGTTGGAAGGGACATTAAAGCCTACCCTGTTCCACCCCCTGCCACAGGCAGGGACATCTTCCACTATCCCAGGTTGCTCCAAGCCCCATCCAGCCTTGGACACTTTCAGGGATGGAGCAGCCAGAGCTTCCCTGGGCACCTTGTGAAAGGTCCTCACCACCTTCACAGGGAACAACTTGTCATTATCTCTCTCTCTCTCTCTCTTTATATATATATATATATGTACACACACACACATGTACGTATATTTGACCTCACCTTGCTGATGGGAGCCAGAAACTTGAAATAGCAGAACAGGTTCCATTTTCAAAATTAAATTATTGTCTGGCTGTTATAACAATTTATTGTTTCATGTTTCTGGATATCAAAGAGCCTTTTCTACCTACATAGAGTAGAGGAAAGAAAAATCTAATTTATTTTCTGTAGCTCATAAAAGGAAGCTCCTTTCCCCATGGCAGGACGTCTCCTGTCAGTTAATAAGCTCCTACAGCCAAACCTATTAGGAGCACTTTTAAGTGGTTGCCAGCATGGTTTAATTTGCAGCGCCCCAGTGTCTGTTCCCACCCTCTGACAACTTCAGGTTGACACAATTGTTAAACCTTTAAGCTGCAAATAATTACAGTTAGTGTCTGATCAGGGACACATTTATACATCATCAATATCAAAAGTCTGTGCTGTGGGGAGCGGCTGAGGGAGTGGGGAAGGGGCTCAGCCTGGAGAAAAGGGGGCTCAGGTGGGACCTTCTCGTTCTGCACAATTCCCTGACAGGAGGGGACAGCTGAGGGGCTCTGCTCTCATTGATGCCTTAAGATTTTGGCTTTTATATTTTTTATATATTTGTAATCCTGCAGTTCTTTAGTGTATAACTCCAAACTCCACACACAGTGGGAGCTGCTGCTTTCCCATTTTGGGCAGACACAACAATTCCTCTCCAGGCCTGGCAATCAAGGACACCTCACTGCCTCAGGCCTGAGAGATGGAAACAAAAGTGAGTTGGGGGCAGCAAACTTGGGGTCAATGACTTCATTAGCTGAAGCTGGAATTGGAAGATGAACCCCCAATATGCAAATGGCCCAAACTTATAAAAGTGTGAAACCTGTGACCCATTGTTCATTTTGGGTGCAGCCCCTGGGGGCTTTGCCCAAAATGTACCTGAAGTTCCTTCAATAAATAGAACTGCTTTTTATTACCTTGATTTTGTCTGGCCTCTGTTTTTGGTAACCCCAAAAAGGAATCACCAGGGAACAGGAGGAGAGGGAATGGCCTCAAGCTGTGCCAGGGCAGGGTCAGGCTGGGATCAGCAGGAATTTCCCCATGGAAAGGGTGGTCAGACATTGGAGATTTGGAGTCCCCAGCCCTGGAGGTGCCCCAGGAACATCTGGACGTGGCACTCAGAGCTCTGGGCTGGAGATCAGGCACAGCTTGGACTCGATGCTCTTGGAGGGCTTTTCCAGCCTTAATGATTCTGTGATTTTCTGCACCTTGGAGAGAAATAACAGTATAAATTCTGTCATCCCTATCCAGTGTCAGAGCTTATGAGAGAGAGCTCTGTAATTAATGTATTTCTTTCCCAGGTGTATTTCTTTTCTTTCCCTTTTTATAAAAGAATGTCGTTCCCAAGGTGGGCACAGCGAAAGTGGGCTTATAACGTGTCATTAGAAGCTTTAGACCTTGTGCCTTGCAGGCTGTTATTACTGTTCAGTGTGGGAGAACAGATGCTATTTTACTGGAAAAGCAAAACTGCATTAAATTGACAGCACTTTAATTTTTCATGGTGGTAGCAAGAATCCTTACTTCCTATTTTATTTGCATTTTTATTACTGAGAAGCACGGTGACTGAGCTACATGGTGGTTTTGTCAGTGCTGCTCATCTAGGCAGGCTCTGACCATCCAAGTAGCAGCTGGACTATGAATATGTATCATTTATTCATATGACAAACTTTTGGTACAGGATGCTGAATAGATGGAGGCTTCCTGCAGTTAGTGACCTGGAGAGCAGAGGGCAAAATGAAATGTTCTGAAGTGGAACACTCCATCAAGGCATTCATTTTCACCTAGATGTGGTTCTTCTGTTGTTGACATTCTTGCCCAGACCATTATTTGCTGATTTGGAGCAGTGTTTAGGCTGTGTTTGATGTGGTTTATTGAAATCAAAGGTGCTGTATTGAAAACCATCAAGATTCTGGTGTTTTTCTGGTATTCTCCAGCTAAGAGTCCTGGTAGGCTTCAGAAAACTCAGGGATTTTACTCTTCCTTTTTAGATTTAGATTACATTAAAAGTTACGAAGGTATCTGATGCCCTCTGACTCCCCTCCTAATGCTGATTTATATATAAAGTTCAAGGATATTGCTGTTGCTCAATCTAGAAAAGACTGACTGGAATGTTCTTCAAATGTGTAAAAAAACCCCCAAACAAACCTAAAAAACTCCTCAAACTACAGAGGGAGGAAATTCTCTTGTGTGTTCTAGACTGGGCTAGAAGAAATGGTATTAAACAGCAAGGAATGGAGGTTTAATTAATCTTCTGCAAAAGCTTTCCACTGATGAACCAAGTGAAGCGTGGCCTTGTCATGGCTGGGGAGAACAGGGTGCCTGATACTGGGGGCTCTTTAAGAAAGTTGAGCAGAGATTTGCTTGAAATTCTTCCCTGTGAGGGTAGTTACTCTTTCCTGCATGGAGATATGTATAGCTGTGTATAGTTATTTATAGCCAAAATGTCTGTCCTCCTGTGAAATTGTGACAGGAGTCAGTAAAAATAGAAAAAACTTGTGATGCTTCAGGACTGCGTCAAGAAAAAAGTCTGGAAAGCCACGAGTGTGATCCCTGACTTGGGTGAGCACCATCTGGAAGGGTCAGTCCCACTTCTGGTGTGGCTGAGCCTCAGGGAGCCCCTCTGGGGCACTGCTGGCTGGTTTCACTGGAGGGACAGGAGGGTGAACTGCAGCAGCCTGGGGTGTGCAGGAGTTCAGAGTAAATAATTGAACTGGCTCATGGCCCTAAACTCTGTGAACCTGAGGTGGATTCAGTCTGCTGCTGATGGGAGCACCAGTGCTCTGGAGATGTTCATCCCTGTGCCTGGAGGGTGCCCAGGCAGTTCCAGCCTCTTGGTCTCTTTGCTACAATTATTTATATTTATAAAAAGAGTGAAGTGCCTGCAGCTCTTTGCCCAAAATGGTAATAAACACTCCTCAACAATGCAAAAGACTTTCTTTTGATAAGATCATTTTAAAAGGTAACTGCTTATGATAATACAATTTATTCGTAATGGCTTGAGGGCAAGCTAGGATGGAAATGAAGCATGTCTTCCATTAGAACCATACAGAAACAAACTAATAGGCTGCAGAGAGAACCATTTGTAATGTTACTATAATTCACATGATTCATTAAACTGAAATGGAAAATGATAGCATTTCCCCATGAAAAAAAATCCGTATGGAATTACATGCTGAGATCACTTAGCTGAACTATTTTATTGACTAAGCATCTTGTTGTGCTGATGTGGAGATTATAGAGGCCTGCAGCCATTTATTTTTCTGATTTCTAAAATTAGAACTCCTTTTTCTTATGGGATTGTTGGGATGTGTTTCCCCTCTGGCTGTAGCTGAGGGGCTGCTCTTGGGGCATTTCCTGGCAGTGGGAATTCCTGGATCCTTGGAAATGTGCTGCTGGTGCTCACCTCCCAGGTCACTGCAGGGAAGTGAAGGATTGAAGGGCTTTGAGGCAGTAAAAGGCACAGAAGTGATGGGTTTTTAGCAGCTAGAGATAAAAACAGTTGCTTTCCAGGTGATTCATGTCTTTGGGATCTGGAGAAGTTTCTCTTGACATGCACACTCAGCCCTCCCTAGAATGTCACCCGTGATTAATGTCAGCAAACACACTGTGCCATTTAAAGGATTTTTGGAAAACAGCACATTGAGCAGGTTTTAATGCTGATTTTTTGACAGCCTTCACGTTTGGCCCTGACATCCTGCAGAGGAGACTCTGTCTTCCACTGGCCATTTATCAGAAGAATCACAGGACAGAGAAAGAATATTTTAAATGAGCTCAGGATGACCTCAGAGTGGATTAATGTATTTGGGAGGACTGATCAACCTGACAATCTCACATTCATCAGTGTGAAATCAATCTGAAAGGTACAATGGATTGTATCTACTTAACTGTTGATAGAGGATGCCAGAACTGACAGAATAACCTGGCACTTGCTATTTATTGCACAGGGATGCAGAATACTTGCCTGTATACATAAACATCCCTTCCCTCTTTTGAAACACGTTGCATGGCAAGAAAAACTAATGGCAGTCTGGCATAACTGGGCATTTTCTGACAAAGCCACACATCTCTTCAGTCATCTGTAATTCCAGTGGATTCCCATATCATGCAACAAAGGAAAGCAGGAGCTACAGGGATGGAATGTAACTCCTGTGCCAGTGTCATTTACATTTTGCTTTATTAGACAAAAGTCAAGTAATTAATCAGTTGATTGCTTAATTCAAAATTCAGTCAATTGCAATTGAGGCTTTATCACTCTCCATATGATGAGATTTGGTTGATAAACTTGATTCTGTTTTGGTTGCCTGGCTCTAAATAAAGTGAGTTTTGTTACAGGCAAGCCAGAAGTTTCAGGTTTTGTGTGTGAGCAGAAATTGAAAAATTGGGCTGTGAGCAACATTCCACAGGGAGGCTTTCAGACAACCCAGTTGGATTTCAGAAAGGGCACTCAGGGTTGTGTTTTCAGAAATGCTGAGCTGATGCTGGAGAGAGGGAATCCCATCAATCCATACAAATATCTCCGCAGGGTGCCAAGAGGATGGTGCCAGACTCTTTTCAGTGGTGCCAGTGACAGGATGAGGAGCAATGGCCATAAACAAAACCACAACGTTTCATCTCAACATGAGGAAGAGCTTCTTTCCATGGAGTGTGGCTGAGCACCGGAGCAGGTGTCCTGGGAAGACATGGAGTGTCCCTTTCCAGAGATATTCCAACCCCACCTGGACACCTGCTCTGGGTTCCTGTGGTTGTGTCTTGGCAGGGGATTGGATTGGATGATCTCCAGGGGTTCCTTCCGACCCCAACTATTCTGTGATTGTGTTTGCTCCACTTCTTTCAGCTCAGCTTGGGTGAATTTACCTGTGAAAAGTCAGATCCTGTTATTTCCAAGTGGGTAAAACATCCCTGCTCTAGACAACACCCACACACATAAAACACACCTGAGCCCCTGTTCAGTCCCACAGGGAGGAATCAGAGCTACTTCTGGGCAGAATTTCTGCCTTGTGCCAACGCCCAGAGGTGCCTCATGCTGCACAAGCCTCGTGCAGTGAAGGAGAGCACTGGGAGCAGGTGGGTGCAGGCAGAGGGGTGAGCCTGAGGGAGGGGCTGTGAATTCCATGGATTGTGCCACGTCCCTCTCCAACAGGAACTTGGCCATCAGTGCCTCTGAGCAGCCCTGAAGCAAGAGCAATATAGAAAAGACTTAAATTTCTGCTACTGAAGAGACCTAAATTCCTGCTTTTAAGCAAATTGAAGTATGAGTACAAAGAACAACCAAATGTGTGGCTTTGGAGATGCTCACTTCCCCGTGAAGAATATGCATTCAGTGGTCTCCTACCTGCAAAGTCATAAATCTGCACTCCAGCCTGTATTCCCCCTGTAAGCTCCAGCAGAAGCTGTCATTTCTTATTGTCTAAACAATTTACAGCTGCCTTAAAAGGGTGTCTCAGCAATCTTGACATCTCGACTTGATCATAAATTCAGAGCTATCGTTGAAGGAAATGCTTTTCCCTGTAGATAAGCACGCCAGTGGAAATCTCCCCAGCCTGAGCTGCAGGAGGGTGGCTGTGTCTGCCCCTTCCCTGGGCTCTGCAGTGCCAGCCAGGCAGACCCGTGGGGGTTGTGCCATTCCCAGGGCCAGGGGCAGGTACAGGAATGCTGCTCTACCAGCAAGTATTTCATTATCAGCTTGTATTGCTTTAAGAAACTCTCCACAGTGGAATTGTAATCGGGTAAACCTGGGGCCCATGAAATGAGATTTTCAGTTCTGTGAGCTAGCAGTAGGTGTGATACATTAAAGCAGATTTACTCCCCAGGTGAGGGAGATTTTTTATGAGAAATCTGATAAATTAAGCACAGAGATTTCTGGTACAGAGCACAGCTCGCCTGCTGACCCACTACCCTCGTTTGGCTTTTTCATCTGCTGGCTGTGTTTGAGGGAGTTGGCTTTTTCATCTGCTGGCTGTGTTTGAGGGAGTGCTCCACAAATAAAATTAGCCATAACATTACTGATACTTTTCTGCAGTGGCAAGGCCGGGAAATTTATTCTTGGAGATGTGTGAGGTTGTAAGAAGGTGAAACTGCAAGGATGTGTTCCCAGTGTTCATTCCAGGGATAAAAATGGGGGTCTGGAGCATCCTGCTGACACCAGGAACATCTGCTGAGGCTGCTTGGCACTGGTAGAGCAATTCATTCTGGATCCCTGGAGCTTCCACAGCCCTGCCCCGGCTTCCCAGGAGGCAGGAAAGGTGCCAGGTGTGCCAGGACTGTGAGCTGTGGTGCAAGGAGCAGGTGTGACCTTGCCCTGATGCTGCCCTGGGTGTCCTGGTGCAGTGCCAGCCCCTGTGTGGGTGTGTCCCCACTGCCAGCCCTGTCCTGCTGCTCCTGTGGGGACAGCTGATGCCTTTTTTACATGAAAACAGAGGCCAGACAAAAGCAAGGGAATAAAAAGCAGTTCTATTTATTGAAGGAACTTCAGGTACATTTTGGGCAGACAAAGTCCCCCAGGGGCTGCACCCAAAATGGACAATGGGTCAGGGATTTTCACACTTTTATAAGTTTGGGCCATTTGCATATTGGGGGTTCATCTTCCAATTCCAGCTTCAGCTAATGAAGTCACTGACCCCAAGTTTGCTCCCCCCAACTCACTTTTGTTTCCATCTCTCTGGGTCTGAGGCAGTGAGGTGTCCTTGATTGCCAGGCCTGGAGAGGAATTGTTGTGTCTGCCCAAAATGGAGAAGCAGCAGCTCCCACTGTGTGTGGAGTTTGGAGTTATACACTAAAGAACTGCAGGATTACAAATAGATAAAGAATATAAAAGCTAAAATCCTGAGGCCTCACAGCCAGATACACTTGGCACCAGGAGTGGCCCAGTGGGGCAGCAGAGAGTGCAAAGGGCTCGTGACATCAGTGAATTTCTGCTCATCTTCCCAAAAACCACTGGGCTTTTTGGATTTCCACCATTTTGGTTTTCTTCTTTCCCTTGCTGTTATTACAAATTTTCTTCTTTATTATTGTTTTTCTCCCTCTCTTAGCCTTCCTGGGCCCTTGTGCCCTTTGCCAGGTTTCTCCAGGTGTGGCACAGCTGGGGTCAGGGGGGTTCAGTGTCCAACAGCCGGGGTCAGGCCAAGCCCATCTCAGCTGTGGTGCTGCTGATCTCCGGTGTGACACCATGGAGACAGCTCCAGTGTTTACCTGTCAGCCTGTTTGGCCCTGCAAGCACCTAAAATAAAGGGTCAGGAAGAATAAAGTGGCTGTTTTGTGCTCTTTGTGCTGACATGAGCCCTGCAGGAGGGTGGCTGTCCTGAGGCACTGCAGTAACACCGGCAGAGCTTTGGTGTGGAATTCTCCGTGCAGAGGGAACCTGGCAGGAATCCCCAGCTGCACGGGGCTTCATGCAGCTGAAAAGCATGTTTCTTACACAGACAATAACAAATTCTACTTCTCTGAGGGGTTTTCACAGTCCTTTGGGTGGGATTCACAGGTGGGGTGGCAGTAAATGCAGAAGGAAACAGGATGGTGCAATATTGACCACAGTGACAAATGTCACTGGAGAGAGCTGGCAGGAATGTGACCACAGAAAAGTTATGGAGGCAACCAGGCAGCAGGTCATGGAGAATCCTTGCAACCACTTCTGTGTGATTCCAGAGGGAGAAATGAGTCTTGATGTGTGTCTGTGAGCTGGGTACATGGGTACCTGTAATTACCCTGTGCAGGTGGGGGTGTGGCACTGCCCCTCACTGCTGTATTTGTGCTCACTGCACACAGACCACTCCAGCCACATTCATTTATTCCAGCTTTTTAATAAGATGTAATTGGAAAGGACTTCTACAAGATCTGCATGTGGATTTGACATTTAAGGATATGATTAAGTGAAAGCTGCTGAGGTCATTGCTTGACTAAATTGGCTTAATGAATGTTGATTACACTGTACAAGTTAATTTAATTTAGTGAGATTTTTATCTTCTGGATTGGGTATCACCTTCTGTTCTGTTATTGATTGAAATATGGGAGGATGCCAGGACTGGTTCTGTCTGAGTTGATAGGTCACTGCAGCCCTGGCTGCTCAGCATGCCTAGGAGCAGGGGCTGTCTTTTTCTCTCAAAAAATCCCTCCAGGACAAGGAAGGGCTGATGCAATGTTCAGATTCTCCCAGGAGCTGCCCACGCAGACGTTTTTGGGCTGTGCTTCGTGAGTGTGTCACTGATGTGGGGCTGCCTTTGGACAGCTGTGAGAACAGCCTGGCCAGAGCTGCCTCTGCTCAAAGACGTTTCCTGGCTGGTGGGCAGGAATCTGTCTGCAGAAGGGAGTGAAGAGAATAAAGTCGCCTCCACAAAAAGGCTGCAGGAAACTTAAGTCATGAGGAGATGAATTTGTCTGAGTGGGTCTTGTGCAAGGCTGTGCTGTCCTGGCCAGAGTTCCAGGGTGGTGAGGCTGGAGCTTTGCTGGCTGACACGTGTCCCTCTGGTGTTTTGGGCAGGAGGGGTGGGAGAGGAAACTTCTTTTCCTCCATCTCTTTGCATTCCCATGTTTCTACAGCCTGCCCTGTCACTCCACCCTGTGATAATTCACTTGTGGGAAATTTTGGAAGGAATTAAAGAGGGGAGCTCTGAATTGGTTTTGATGATGCAGTTTATTTTCTTATCTTCTACATAAGCAGGAAGGGTGAGCTCGGCTCACATTGTTACATCACAGTTCAGAATGTCACAAGACCCTTGGTTACAGGACCTTTTAAGGATTTATTGACCAATAAACCACTGCTAACAAGGATAGTTATGCTTTTTACTCAATCCTTAAATATTCAGTCTTATGGACCCATGCTACAGTGTAAGCTTTCTTAGCCAATCATGTTATGAAACACAAACATACGGTACTGCATTCTAATTCTAATTCTAATTCTAATTCTAATTCTAATTCTAATTCTAATTCTAGTTTTATTTTTTCTACATCTTAAACTCTAAAACTCTAAACTTTACTAAGCTTAACATGTCTCTACTTTAAACTACAAATCCACATTCTCGCTTCTAGCACCTCAGTTTGGAAGCCTTTTCCAAGGTCTCAGATCAAATCCTGGGTTTAATTCTAAGCTTTGGCTTACAGCCCCAAAGTTCTGAGAGTTCCCTGCATTTTGGATTCCACCACACCCTGGGGTGGCAAAGGAGCCCAGAGAGCCCAGGGTGTCTGGGCTGTGACACTGCCAAGGAGCCCCTGCTCTCAGCACAGTGCATGGGGAGATGTGCTGGTGCCTTTGGAGAGAGCAGCTCCTGAGGGATTCGGGCTCCATATGGAATGTTTCAGTGGCATATGTCCTTAATCCTGAGCGCTGAATTATTCAGCACTTTGGAATAATGAATCACTGAACAAAGCCTGGCTGTGCAGCTCCACAGGCCTCGGCTGCCTGCTGCAGCAATCCTGGCCAGTGCTCCTGGGGGAGAGCTCTGCAGCTCAGGGTGGGACTCTGCTGGAGCTCTGATTCCAGGGAAAAACTGGGATTCCGGATTTTTGGGCCATTGCTTGTGGCTGACAGAGCAGCATCTTCCAGCTGGCTGCCCAGGAAAGCTTAGAGGAGCAGCTCTGGCTCAGGCTGCTCCTCTCTGCCATGCAGATCAGCTAGAAGGTTGTTTGGTTGGAAAGACCAACCAAGATTGAGTCCAACCATTCCCCCTGCACTGCCAAGGCTACCACTAACACCACTAACACACATCCCCTATTGCCACATCCACAGGTCCTAAATGCCTCAAGGGATGGGGCTCCACCACTGTCCTGGGCAATCTGTGCCAGGGCTTAACAATCCTTTAGGTGAAGAAATTGTCCCCAGTATCCAACCTGAACTTCTGATGGTGCAGCTTGAGGCCATTTGCTCATATCCTCTCCCTTTTCCCCTGCCAGCAGAGCCCAACATCCCTCAGCTGTGCCCTCCTGTCAGGAGTTGTGCAGAGCCACAAGGTCTCCCCTGAGCCTCCTTTTCTCCAGGCTGAGCCCCTCGAGCTCTGCCCAAGTTTTCAGAATATTTTACTCTTTGTCAGTATAGCCATTCTTGTGATCTTTTAAGATTCCTGTAGTTCTACTGCTCATGAACTGAATTTGGAATTCCTGCCCACAGCCCAGCTCTGGTGTCACAGGCGTGGCCCTGCATGGAACTTCACCATGAATCTTTTGGGTGCTCAGAAGTGCCACAGGATGGACAAGGAGGGCAGGCAGCCCCTGCTGCAGGGTCCCTGCTCCTCCCCTGCCTCTAAAGCATGGTATCCCTGGGCAGGCAGGTGAGGGGGTCCTGAGGAGCAGCCCTGGCACGAGCAGGAGAAGAGCTGGGCAGTGCTGAGCTCTGCAGAGCTCAGCAGCCCCTCAACCCAGGCACAGCTCCATGCAAATGCAGGCTAGCCCCCTGACCAGGCTCTGTGCAGCTGGGGAGGGTTATTCTGGATGTATAAAAACTATAATATAAAACTATAATACCTCAGGGGGGAAAACTGCCACCCACTTGTCCTCAAATCCCAGCCTCAGTGGGGCTGCTGGACCTCAGGGGAGTTATGCATTTTCTGTCTTCATGTTCCTCTGTCCCTTGTCCTTGATGGTGCTCCTGACAGCCCTGGAATGGTTTTATTGTGATATCTGTGCTCAGAATTCCTTTGCTCACTTGCAGCAGGTCTGTGTGAGCAAAGAACTGTGGAGCTGTGCTCCAGGACAGGCTGGCACTGCTGGTGCCAGGAGCTGTGTTGGTTCTGCTTCCCCCACACGTGACCCACAGAGCTGAAAGGAAATGCTCAGGGCGAGGATTAAATTTAGATTTTTATCCAAGTGAAAACTTTGTCATCTCAGCAGATGTTATGTGCTCCAAAGCATTAAAATCGCTGTTACTCGGAGGAGAGAAGAGGAAAATGGATCTTTTAATCTCTGTTCAGAGCCAGCAATACGCTTTGTCTTCAGTTAATATCAGGCTAACTTTCCAGGCAAAAGCAAAACCAAGTTGAATTTGGCTAAAAGTTGACCTCAAAAGTATGGACTGCCTTAAAGTTTGAACTCTTTTGTGTTGTTTGACAAATTATTTTTAACGAGTAATTTTGGTATTTTTATAGCAAGATTTCTCATTTCAGAAGTGTGTATATTTTGATAGTACTGCATTTTTCCTTTTAATTTCAGTGGCGTTTAAAAATTAATGTTTTTTAAAAATATACTTCTGCTTAATATCTTTCCAGTTGTTTTCCAAGTTGTTTATCTCCACTCTCCAGAGAACTCAGTGGTTCTGAACTGGTATGAGTTGCTGAAGATTAGATTGCTCAGTGTAAAAAATTCTGGAGCTCTCTGGGGTGCTTCAGCCAAAATGTGATCAACACTTAAAAATGCTTAAAGACCAACCACCCTGGAACTTCTTGGGATGATGCTCTGACACTGTCTGACTCTGCACTGATAGGTCTCATCACCCACCACGAACCCTGACCCTGCAGTCATGGACTGTGTATGAAATGGAGAGAAAAAAACCCAGAGAATGTAGGGCTGCAATTCATAATAACTTCCAAAATAAGTTAAAGTCCCAGAGCAACCCATTTAATGAGGAACTGAGCTGAAATACACTACAGTGGAATTGCTGACGTTCTGATGTTGTTCCCACAGAGCCCATTAAACCTCTTTATGTAACATTGCTGCAGCCACACGTTGCTGAAGATTTCCTCATTGTGCATTTTGCTCGATGGTTTCACGGATTTTAATAATTCTTCTTTTTGTACTTTCAATTTAAAAAAGGGAAAATCACAGTTCAACAACTTAATAAGGGGCAAGTGAAATGTCTCATTTCTTTTGAAGGCAAATTCTGGTGTTTCGGGTTTTAGCAGCGCAATTCCACCGCAGAAAATAAAAAGCAGTGTTTGTTGCCAGCTCTGAGAAGCTGAGCAATAAGAAAACTGTCAAAAGGAAAACATTCAGCACAGCATTCCCCAGCAAACCTATGAAAGTTGCCACAGCCTGTTTATTGAAAGGAACGGCTTTAGCTTTGCACTGTTGCATGGGGAAGTGGTGGCCATGGCTCTTTGGGACCAGAGATTTTGAATGGGAAATCGAAGGCCGTGCATCTTCAGCAGGGATTTTGGATGGAAAACTGATGGCTGTGGCTCTTTGGGTGGGATTTTGAAAGGCACAATTACACCAGGCTGGAATTAGTGTGTGCTGCTCCCCAAAAGGCTGGAGGGGGAGTGGCTGCTGTGTGGGTGCTCTGCTGCCTTTGAGCACCCCAATAACACGTCTGTGCTGCTGCTGGAGGTGGGGACTGGTGCACAGTTTCTTAATCACTCTCTGACAAACACTGTTAAGCCTCATTAATGCAAATTACTAGATGATCTATTTTTGTAGAGTCTCAGTCCCATCACTTGAACTTGCACTACACAGCAACTTTAGAAAAATCAATTTTTAGTCCTTACTAGAAATTGATTTATGGCTTTTTCTGCTTGGAGCTGCTGGGACCTCGAGCCCTGATCAACCAGGCTGCACGTTCCCCTGCGTGCCCCTGTGGGGTAGAAAGGGAACACTGACATGGGGGAAGAGTGTCTAAAAGAAAAATTAGCCTTGAGAGTTCTTTCTGAAAGGGTGTGTAAAATCTTACAGAATCACGGGGTTGGAAAAGCTCTCTAAGGCTATCGAGTTCCCCCAGCACAGCCAAGGCCACCATTGACCCATGTTCCCAAGTGCCACATCCACATGGATTTTAATTCCCCACAGGGATGGGCACTCCACCACTGCCCTGGGCAGCCCTTTGGATGGAGAAAAGTTTCCAAATATCCAGATGTGCAAAAAGAAGGTAAAGATTTGTGGTGGTCATGTTTGAGTACTCTGCAATATTTTCCTTGAAGTGTTAGAGTAAAAATGTTCAGATTAGTTGCTTGTTTGGTTACATCCCTGATGCCTCGTGGTTATCTTGGTGACAAGAATCCTCAACTGGAGGTTGGAAATTACAATCACTTCACTTGAAAGTGATGTGGTCTCCTGGGCTTTGACCAAGTAATTATGTTTCAAACTTGAAATGAAATGTCTTCCTTGAAATGAGAATTTAAATGAATTATCTGCATCTCTTGGCAGGCACTGGTTTAATTTAAACTCCAGGTATAGTACTGGCTTGGCACACAGAGTTTAACTGCAGCCACTTCTAACAAACAAAAACAAGGGGAGAGCGGAGTCTGGCTGAGGCAGTGCTGGGGTTTGAAGTTTTTTTACAACTATTAAAATTGCTCTGTAATGAATTAACCCTGACCTTAATGGTTTGCCTGGTGAAGGACGTTCACTTGATCCACAGCTGAATTCTCATTTGCCACTCAAAGCTGAGCCATCAGGGCAGAGCTGAGGGAGCTTCTTCTGGTCTGGTTGATGAGGTGGGGTTTGGGCACAGGTTGGACTCGATGATCGTGGAGGTCTTTTCCAAGCTGGCTGATTCTGAGAGGCTGCAGAACTCGCTGCTGTGGGGGGAGCCTGTCCTGGTGCTGTTTTAGGGGTGTAAGAGTTGGCATTTCCCCCAGGGAGAGGTGGCAGGAGGCCTGGGATGGGAGCAGCCTTGGCTGGGTGGGATCTGGGAATGGCTGTCTCTGTGATGGGGCAGGGTGGAGGGACTGAGATAGTGGGAGTCAGCATAAAAATAAATGCATTGGAATATTGGAAATGTTTTTAAATGTACTGCACCCCTAAAAGAAAGGGAAGATTATACCCCAAATGCCAAAGCTACAAGAACAATTCCATTACTCCTGACGTGAAATTGTTGGGGGAACACCACGGAGCTTCCCAAAGAGAACTCTTAGCTAATCATGAAGTCATTTGTTGATACACCTTCTAATTTTGCATCTGATATTTATTTAGCAGCCTAAAATGTTTTTGTCACGTCCTGCAAGCCAGCTCATTAGCTCTGTTATTTGTCCCATTAGTGCAGTTGATCACACGTTGGCGTTGGCGGCGCGTGCCTCGGAGCACGGGCTGGTGTGGAGGCAGATGTGTTTCACAGGCCCAAGTATGAGCTGGAGCTGGCAAAACAGGGAGTGATTTAATGAAGTTTTGATACAGCTCATCAGATACTGAAATGGGAAGATGCAATATTAATTTAGAAACGCATTATCATTTCAATTGTAGTCGTTCAGAAGAGTATTAATAACAGGGGAGCTTGTGGCGGTTTGGGAAGATGATGTATTATTCTAAAGGCAAAAATATTCTTCAGAATTATGTTTCATTTGACACCTAAACATCTAGCATATTCCTATTATCACTGTGTAATCAATTTTTTTTCCCTGTGTCTTCCGTGCTTACAAACATAATCACTGGAGGCATTTCAGCACTGCACAGGAGGTTCAGGAGGGGGGAGGCAGGATGAGCTTAAAACACCAGGCTGACAACTTCTACCTTTTAATCCTCAATTCTTCTGTGGATTTAAATGACTTGAAATTCTTTTTGACAGCAGGAAGTCCTTTTGCTGTCACAAGCAAAAGAAAGAAAGATGCAAATGTTGTCTAAAACTTGTTCCATCTGTGTCAGATCAGGCCATGTCCCATGGGAGGGACTGACCACCTCTGAAAGCTTTGATCCTTCTTACATGGGACTTGCTGGATTCTGGGATGAATGAGGGGTGTCCCAGTCTGCTGAAACACATTTGGCTCAACCAGAGCAGCATTCCTGGTGAAGAGAGATGTAGAAAACATATCCTGATTTTTCTGACTCCAGGAGATTTGGCAAGCCTGACAAACCTGAATTAACTGTTGCTGCATAATCTATGAAACCACCCTCCTCTTTTACTGTTCAGGGCATAGCCCCACTGTGACTGCCTAGCCTGAAGTTCTCATGGAACCAAAGACCTTGAGGATCATAAAGTCCAACGATGAATTGTGTTGTGCAAATGTTGAGCTCAGCCTCTGAAGAACAGTCAGGAGGAGCTGGCAGGAAGGGATGTGCTTTCCCATTCAAACTCTGGTTGGGGATGTCCCTGCTGCTGTGCCTGCCCCTGTAGCATGTCCCTGCTCCTCAGCTTTCTGAGATGAGATTGAAATGAATGTTCTGGAAGATGCTTAGATGGCTTGAACTGTGCATTGTACTGTTGAAGCATGGCAACAGTCAAATGGCTCTCACTCTGTCACTAGTAGGAGTCCTGCCATCCTGCATTTGAATAATCCAGATCCTCCTGTGACGTGGGGATGTGACCAAGGCCATCAGTGTCATCTGTTCCTGCTGCCTCTTGGACCCATCTCAATGGGGCAGCTCTGGAGCCTGTGAAGAATCTGGGGTTTCCTCTATGGCTCAGGCTGTAATCAAGGCCTATTCACATCCTGATGGTGCTTTGGGAAAATGTACAGGTTCTCTCCAAAAACCCTGCTCATGGCTTGGGTGAGCTCCAGCCCAAACAACCACTTAATTACCACAGTCTCCTGGCACTGGTGTACAAGCAAATTCCCATCTAACTGCAGAACAAAGCAATATTTTGTGTTCATTTGTAGTCACAACCGTTTAATGTGTGAATTCTTGAAATCCTAAAGCTTCACAGTGAATCCCAGCCCGCTGCCTTCCTGCCCAAGATGCAGGGCTGGATCCTGAGCTGTTCCAGGCTGATCTGCCTCGGAGGGCTCCAAGTGCTTGGGGCAGTTGTCCAGCAGCCACACCAGCTCTGCACAGCAGGCACAGCATCCTGGGGCATGCAGGGCTTCCCAAAGGGCTCATCTCACACCAGATGTCATCTTCTGTTTCCAGCTGCTCCTGAAGATGCCTTTCTGGCAGTGTCCCAGGAAGTTTCTGGAGATCTTTACTGGGTCTCTGGACTTCAGCTTTTCTGCCTGGGTTTTAATAAACCCGTTACTGCTGCCTAGCTGGATGCTTGGCAGCTCTGCTGGGCTCCAGCTGCTCACACTGCAGTGCCTTCCATAATTTTCCTGACATAGGCAGCAAAACAACCTTGGCTGGTTTCTCCCAGCCTGTGGGGCCTGTCATTCCCCCAAGAAGGCTCTCAGAGCCTGCTAGCTTTTTTTTTAGCCAGCCACAACTCTGGTGGGGACAGGCAGGTGATGGATGAGCAGTGTTCCCTCAAGTGTGCAAGCAGCAGTGCATCATCTCGGCAGGCAGAGACAGCTGGGCACTGTTTGCTCAGAGCACACTCAGGCTCAGAAACATGTTTGCTGGACACTGTTCCCCCAGGGAGAATGCTGGAATTGAGCTTTTCTTAGGGAGCTGTGAGCCTGCTCTTACAGGCAGGGTTAGTCTTTCCTGACACTGGTTTTTAGTGTCCTTGTGGAAACACCATCCAGTGATTCCCTGCTGCTTCTGAGACTGTCACTGTGGGGGCTCAGCTGCACTGCTGTGCCCAAGGACTGCCATGGTGGGCACTGCTGGTGGCAGGCTTTTGAGCTCCAGGGAAAGGAAGGAATTTCAAACTGAATATTCAAATTGAATATTAGGAAGAAATTCTTCACTGTGAGAGTGGGGAGACCCTGGCACAGGGTGCCCAAAAGACCTGTGGCTGTCCCTGGATCCCTGGAAGTGTCCAAGGCCAGGTTGGATGGGGCTTGGAGCAACCTGAGTTAGTGGGAGGTGTCCCTGCCCATGGCAGGGGGTGGAACAGGGTAGGCTTTAAGGTCCCTTCCAACCCAAACCATTCAGGGATTCTGTCTGTCAGTCTGTGCTCAGGCCTGAGGGATTGTGAAGGACAAAGTCACCTCTGGGGATGCTGTGGGTCAGGTCAGGATGGCAGCATGGCTGGAAGATCTCACACACCTGATCCAGGTGTTGATGAGAAAACTGCTTTGATGGTTTTATGCAGAAGTTCGGAAGCAGCAGCCAGACACGTGTTGTTGCCTCCACCATCTCATGGAATGAGAAGGTACTTGTTGGTTAAAAAGGACCAGATGCTCTAACAGCTGCCAGCAGACACCTCCTCCTCCTCCTCTTAGGGTGTCTGCTCTTGGAACAAGCATTTTACCCTGTTGTGTGCATATATATGCAAAAAGTAACCAAGGATGAGCAAAGGCAAATCTGCCACTTCAAGTGAAATAACAAAATTCAAATTTAAGGGAATGTTTCTGTTACGTTGAGATTTGGAAAAATAATTTCCTCAGTAATTTCTTTACTTGATTCCCAAACCAGGGAAAAAAATAGGCTTAAACATCAGCTTTTGCAGTGGTTTTCCTCTATGGGGATTGTTTTGTAGTTGCCCTCTGAGTTGCACTTTGAGCCTTACTTGAATTTCAAATTTATTGCACATTTGGGTGCTCTGAGTGGGAGTGCTGGAGCCTGAGTGTGCTGGGCCTGAGGAGTCACCACAGGTCACAGCAGCCTCGGGGACAGCTTTTGGCATCTTCTCATTGAATCAAATATATCAAAATAAATCCTTGTGTTATACTGCTGGTTTCACAAGAATTTAAATCAACAAAGGCCTGAGCTCCCTCTCCAGTGGCTGCTGCTCTTGCCATGTGGTGGGGGAAGACAAATAACCAGGCAATATTTTACTCCTCAGGCTCTGCCACTGGCAAATGCTTCCAAACACGCTCTGTGAATTTATGCTGCTGGTGGCAGACTTCCCTGGCAATCCTGGTAATTAATCACTCTGTTTAACAATGAGGAACATTTCACTGCTCTGATTAGCACCAGGTGAAGTGATCAGCACAATTAATCAGGTGCAGGGAAGGACTGGCATTGGATTTGGGCAGAGAAAGTTTCCTTTAAAACCAAAGAGTTTCCTGTGTCTGGTGTGAGAAGAGCCTTGGCACTCAGTTGTGCCCCAGACTGGGGACAAGGGTAGGATAAAGTGCATCTGGGAAAAAATCCCCCAAATATGGCACCAGGTCCATCACTCAGGGAATCTGGAACGGCCAAGCAACTCACATGAGCTGCTCACAAGTACCCGTGTTTGCACTTTCCCCTGAGAAAACTCCAAAACTTCCACAAGTCCCAAAATACTTCCTAAAAATATATTCTTTAAAGATACTTTTCCTCTCTTTGCTGTTTATATCGGCTTTCCACTGCCTGCTCTTTGACTGTAAGACTCTAGTGAATATTTCATGGGGCTCAGTTGCCAGCAGCTGCTCTGGAGAGCCCTGGAGGAGCTGGTTGTACCCGTCACTGCGGTGCCAGGTGATGTGACAGTCCCTCCCACGTAGCTCTGCCATCAGTGCCACGGCTCCTGTCCTGTCCTCACCTTCAGAATTCATCCTGGAGCCACACTGTGCATGTGCAGTGTTTAAATTGCAGCTCTGGCCCCTTCCTGTGCCCCACAGAGACTCAAGCTCAGGATTTTAGGGTTGTAGAATTGAACAGCCTTAGGGAAGCACTGTCGGAACCAAGAGGCTCCCGGCGATGATTTGAATCTGTTGGTGAGTTACAACATACATTTTTCAGATGTTCGTGTATTTATCCATTCCCACAGTGCTGTGTTTCCTTTGGAGGGATGTGCTGATGAATTACCATCACAGGCAGTGGAGAGGGACAGGTTTCCTTTGAACCAGGTGATGTGGGCGGCCTTCAGAATCACTGAAAATAACAGAACAACTTGAAAACAAGAAGAAATACCTTGAACTGTGCTTATTCTCTTACCCTGTGCCACCATGAAGCTTTTTAACATGTTCCCAAAACTGGGCTGGCAGCAGACGAGTCTGTCAGTGAACATGCAGAGGTAGAATCACAGAATCCTGGAAAAGACCTTTGAGACATCAAATCCAACTATCAACACATATTTACCACGAAACCATGTCCTCAAGTGACATAGCCACATGTTTTTTGAACACTTCCCAAGATGGAGACTCTACCAATGCCCTGGGCAGCCTGTGCCAATGTTTTATGACCCTTTCTGTGAAAAAAAATGTTGTCTAATATCTCATCTAAACCCCTCCTGGCACAGCTTGGAGCCATTTCCTCCTGTGCCTGCAGCCCATGCTCTGCTGAAGCATTACTGGCTGGGGGTGATTGTCCCCTGGGATTCCTTGATAAATAAGGAAAAACCCCTGGGGTTTTCCTCTCTGGGTGGCTGAGGTGGAAGGAGGATTTTCCTGGTCATGCTCTGCCTGCTCCAAGGATCAGTTCACACCTGACCCGGTTCTGCCTTGCTGTGGTTCCACTGAGTGCAGGAATGGGATTCTGAGGGAGGAAATATCAAAAAATTAGAAGTTAAGGCTTGGTTGTGCCTGTTGCACCCTCTTTGAGGACCTTGAAGCAAGACACAGACACTCCAGACTGTTTCCTCTTCCTACTCCGCATGTTCCTTGTTTCCCAAAGGCAGTGGGTGAGCATGTGCAGGATGTGGCAGCACATGCAGTAATTTCTCTTAGGCTGGAGTTTCATTATTAAGGCTTTCAGTGCATACCAACATCTCCCCATTGTTACTGGTCCCCTCTGGAGTAAGAGGGAGGCTCTCCCAGGAGGAGGCAGCAGCAGCTGCAGAGCTGTGGAGTCTGTCAGCAAGTGGCAGAGGGGACCTGAGACATGGACAGGGTGATTAATCTGGATTACGGCAGGAAACATGTTTTCCTGTGTCAGATCCATTTTACAAATCCCAGGGCAGCTGCTGCTCTTCATCAGAGTTCAGTGAATCCTTTGCTGAAATTAAACAGTCCAGTGACAGGAGAGATGCATGAAATGGCTCTCATTCCCTTTAAGCTGACTGCTCACATTCCTTGCTGCCTCTGTTTGCCTTTTCCAAAGGTAAGGCAGACCATTAATTTAGTAATTTGTGGGCCCGACAGACTCAGAGGCTTTCAAAGGTTATTGCTCGCACAGCCTCGTCTCCCAGCCCCCTGGGACGTGCTCTGTGAAGTGCTGGAAATGGTGCATGATGAGGGGGATGCCCTTTGGAAAAGGTTAAGCCTGCTGCTGGTTCATCACGGCCCTGCGAGCAGGGCGGGCCGGAGGGAAATCAGGGAGATCACAGGGAGGCAGCCGGGAGTCAGCCCGGGCCCTGCAGGGTGGAATTCGGACTGATGCCTCAAGATTTCAGCTTTTATATTCATAAACGTGTTATCCCGGAATTCTTTAGTGCATGACTCCAAACTCCATTCATAGTGTGAGCTGCTGCTTCCCCATTTTGGGCAGACACAACAATTCCTCTCCAGGCCTGGGAATCTAGGCCTGGCCTCACTGCCTCAGGCCTGAGAGATGGAAACAAAAGTGAGCTAGGGGGAGAAAACCTGTGGTAAATGACTTTATTACCTGAACCTGTATTGGAAGATGAACCCCCAGTATGCAAATGGCCCAAACTTATAAGAATATGTAAACATGACCCGTTGTCCATTTTGGGCGCAGCCGCTGGGGGGCTTTGTCTGCCCAGGCCCTTCAATAAATATAACTGCTTTTTTTTCCCTTAATTTTGTCTGGCCTCTGTTTTAAGTATCCCCAGAAAAGGCACCAGTGGGATCAGATGAGCCCTGCCATTGTCCTTACTGCATTTCAGCCCCTCAGCAGTGTCCTGGTGAGGGGATGCAATGTCATTGTGGCAGGAACTTCTGCAGCCCCCCCAGCTCCAATGGAGCTGCTGATTTTGGCTCTGCCCTCTTGGTAACCAACAGCCAAATGCTCTGTCCATGCCAGTGGCTGTGCATGGTTTATTTATTTATTTTTTTAATGCAGAAAATAACAGAATTGTTGCGGTTGAAAAAGGTCTCCGAGGTCATTGAGTCCAATCTGTGGCTGATTCCCACCTTGTCCCCAGCCCAGGGCACTGAGTGTCACATTCAGCCCTTCCTTGGACACCTCCAAGAGTGGGGACTCCACCCTGAGCAGCCCGTTCCACTGTCTCACCACCCTTTCCATGAAGAAATTCTTCCTGGATATGCATAATTGTACATTTGCAAGTGAAACAGGCCACAGACATATTTTGGGCAACTGGAAGGAATGATAACAGGAGCTGATATTTAGCTACTGAAATTTTATACTCCAGCATTGTATACTTAATATCTTCATTATTGCTGCCTTCAAGCCTGCATTACACCACAACTGCGAAACTGGTTTTAGTCAGTGTTTTTGGATTAATTCTTTTTGCTCCTGTTTCCATCTACTTGGTTTTCTTTCAAATCAGGAGAACTGAAACCTCCCAGCCAACACAAGAAGAAAGGGAAATCTGAACAGTAAAGCCCAGAATTTGCAGCCTCATCCAGGGAAATGAGATGTCACTACCCCATGTCCCTGGTGAGCTGTGTCTGTAGCAGGGAATTCTGCAGGTTCCTTCCTCACAGCCTGCCCTGGGAGGGAACACTCTGAAGCTTTTTCAGCTCCATTGGGTGGTACAGCTGAAATGGATGGAGCTAATGAACATGTGCACAAGCTGGATGGCTCAGGAGCTGGAGAGCCTGGGAGCAAGTGAGGCAGGATTAGGCAGGTAAAGAACCTGATTGTTTATCAGGTGATAAAAGATTGGTGTGAATTGCAGGAGACACTGGAAATTTGGAAGATGTGTAGATCTAAATGGGTACATTTGTTCCAGTTAAATAAGGGTAAGGGAACAGAGTGCCTGTTCAGAAGCATCACAGACTGAGCTTTTCATCTTATTTATTCTGATTCCTGGAAGAACAATTAATGGGAATGGTCCTGTGGCTGTAAAGCCCCATGGTGCTGGTTAAATCCTCCCTCATATGTCCTTGAGAAGGGATGGCAAACCAAGGTGACAGGGAAACTCCTTCTGATAAGTTGTTTTTAGTGAATCTGAACCTTCCCCTTTGCTGTGAAAGTTGGTTTCTTCTCTATAAAGTTTTGTTTGGTTTTTAAAACAAATTTTAATTGGGAATTTTACCAGGTTCATTTCCTAAGCTGGTATTGCTTTTTTTCCAATTACAAGTGTTCTTCCTGCAGCCTTTGGAAAACACAATATTTCTGTGAAGGTTTTGGGAAGCATCTCAAAGAAAATTTTGATTAAAACCTGCGAACTGAAGCATGTGAGAAGTGTGTTGTTACGGGCAGCCTCCCCAAAGTAATCTATTTTTATGAAAAACTGGAATGTGCTCATTTACACCCATTGCCCTGAGGACACAGACCTCTCTTGGGAGGGGGGAAGGATGTTTCCAGAGGTTTTGATACAGAGAGAAAACTCAGCCCCTTGAATTTCTCTTCTTTATGTCCCATATTGAAGCTGCTGCTGTTCCTGTCACCCCTGTCCTGTCACAGCTGCTGTGCAGAATGTGAACACAGAGATTTCCCAACCCCAGAACCTCCTAGAAAATCTCCTGTCAGGTTCATGCAGCCTCTCTTGGCACTTTCCTCCCATTCAGAGCTCAGGATTACTGTGGCATTGATTGAACAGGAAATTCATGGAGGAAAATTAAGCCTCCAAAAGATACAATAATTTAAATAATTGGCAATTTTTTGTGTGTATGTGAGAACATGAGAAATGCAGCTTGTTCATTCATTGTCAGTTCCTCCAGGACCGCATTACTGAAGCAGATGAATTCTTATGAAACAAAGATTCTATTTTCATGCAAATATCCCTCAGTAATAAAATACCCAGGGAATAAAGATGACAGGAAAATGTATGAGGTACAAGCAGAGCTGTTTCTAGAGCAGTGTATTTCCCACAGAGCCTCAGTGGCTCCTTCCAGCCCGGGCTGTGGTGGGACAAGGTGCTGGGCAGGATCAGGCTCTGGGAGCAGTGGGATGGGGCAAGTGGCTGCACATGGTGCTCATGGAATCAGGGAACTATTCGGGAGGAAAAGATGCTGCTTCTGAGCTGAGTTTCTGGGCAGAAATGATCTTTTCTGCTCCTGTATTGTGACAGGGAAACCCCTTTGTACAGGGTTGGGAAGAGGCTGCCTGAACTACTGTGAAGGGAAGTTTTCAGAGTTACAAATTTGAAATTTTTCTTCCTTCTATTTAAAATAACTTTAAATTATTCTGTCAAAGCAAAAATCTTTTGTTCAGAATTCATTTGCTTGCCAAAGCTGTTGAGGAATTCTCAGTGCCTCTGTTGTTATCCAGGTGTGAGGAATTTACCTGGAATGGCAGCTGGTGGGATGTGGGGCAGGCTCAGCCTGTGCACGCCCTGGTGGTTCCCAAAGCTAATTCCTGCATATTCTTAATTGCTCCTCTCTTCTCTTCCCTTTGGGAATGCCAGGTCCATCTCTCAGGCTGCTGGGTGTCCTGCCAGCCTGTTGCAACATTAATCAGTTTTTTCCCTGCTGTATCTCCGGCCTTCCAAGCATGGATTTAAACATTAGATGAAACTAAATTAATCAATGTATAAATTAATTACCAAAAAGGACTTCGCCTCAGAGGCTAAAGCAGGGATGGGTGAGAGAGAAACCTAAATACCCAAATTAAAATCTCGATCAAACTTTAAAAATAATGGATAATTACAGGGCTTTTTTTTTTTTTTTAATGTTCATATTAAATTGTAAGGAATTATTAGATATTTAACTGACATTTATCCAGATAGCCCACAGCAAGTTAGGTAGCGCTTACATGCTGTAATAAATGTCAGCATTTAAAAATTAATTGCTGTGCTATCTAACTTGCTGTGGGCTGTCTCGTTAAATATTAATGGGATGTCTAAAAATATGTTATGAGCTGAAAGGATTATTTGGATATGGGATTGCGGAGTTCTAAGGCCCAGAGGGAAAAGCTGTGTTTGAGCATCACCAGTTCCTTGGGATTGCTGTGTGATGAGGCTGTGCCCTCTCCAGCAGGAATGGGGTCTGGGAGAGCCCAGGGCTGTGTGGAGAGCTGGGCTGGGGGAGAAATCCTTCCCTGGGAGGGTGGGGAGGCTCAGGTTCCCAGAGAAGCCCCTGGATCCCTGGACATGTTCCAGGCCAGGTTGGATGGGGCTGGAGCAGCCTGGGATAGTGGAAAGTGTCCCTGCCCGTGGCAGGGGTGGAATGGGATGGATTTAAGGTCCTTTCAACCCAAACCTGTCTGGGATTCTGTGATCCTTCAGCACCTTTGATAATGCATTAAAGGAAACCAGTCCTGGCAGAGATTGATCAGCTCCTCAGCAAGGAAATAAATATTCCCCCTGCTCATCTGGAGAAGAATCAGGAGCTGTGGGTGCCCTGGTGATGCCTTAAGTTTTAACTTTTACATTTTTCACATTCTGTGCTGCTTTAGTGTGTGGGTCTGAGCTTTATATCAGGGGATGGTGAGCTCTCTGCACAGAGCAGGGAGACAAAACAATTCCTGCTCCAGCTGGGGACCAAGGACAAATGATCCAAATCTCAGGCTCAGGAGCAGAAAGAACGTGGGGCGAAGAGAGAAAAACAAGCAGGATGGGACTGGATGGGTTAAAGCTGTAATTGGACAATTAACTCAGAACTTATCAAAGTGAGCGACCCCATGAGCGGTTGTGCATTTTGTGACCATTTTGGTTCATCTTGGGTGCAGCCCTGGCTGGGCTCTTGTGCTGCCCAAGGCGCATCCATTTCCATTAAAAGGAGATCCTTTTAATAAATCCCTGCTTTATTCTTTAACTCTGCCTAGTCTCTGTTCTAAGTCAGCCTTCTCAAGGCATCACTTGGACCCTGCTGGAGCAGGAAGAGCCAAGCAGTTCACACCTGACCCAGCTCTGCCTTGCTGTGGTTCCACTGAGTGCAGGAATGGGATTTTGAGGGAGGAAATACCAAAAAATTAGAAGTTAAGGCCTGGTTGTGCCTCTTGCACCTTCTTTGAGGACCTTGAAGCAAACTCAGTGTTGCTGTTTCACATCTCTCCTGCTTGCCCACCTCCAGGGTGGGGATGGCCCTTGAGCTCAGGCTAGGAAGGAGGAGGCAGAGGAAGGGAGAAAGTCTGAGTGTGGCCTCGGCTGCTCCCTGCCAGGAGGAGATAACGGTGGGGAAGACAAAAGAGGAGGGAGGGAGGTCCTGTCCAACATGAGTACTGGTATTTATTATTTATTTTGAGCAAGCCGTGCCAAGTGCTTTGCAGAGAACACACAGCGAAGCGTGTGAGGGGTTTGGTTTAAAGAGCAGAACAAGCACCAGGAGGGAAAAGTCTTTTGCAGCTCAGTGAAAAACAGAAGGGATATTTCTGTCCTGAGTCAGTCTCCCCCATGAATTATGCATGCTGGCCTCCCAGAAACACGGGGTAATCAGGAATATGCCTGCCCATGGTAAACACAATGCATGTTACTGTAATAGAGCTAAAGACCATTCCCAGCCACTCTTACTATTAAAGCTAAGAAATGGGCAGTGTTTTCCCACTCAGCCACCACTTTAACTCCAATGCACTGCTATTCCCCAAACACTAATAAAGTGTTTAGAGTGAGTGAGAGCTTCTACATGCAGAGGAAAGGCTGCTGTGGGATGGTTCTTCCTGGGGCTGCAGGGTTTGGAGGCAGGGCAGGTACCTGGTGGGGTTCCCTGGTGAGCTCCTCCCCTGAGGGTACACTCACAGAGTGAATTAACCCTACAACCAAGGAACTCCCTGTCCCCTGAGTCTCCCATGCTCAGCCAGGCTGGCAGGGAGTGGGATCAATCCCAGAGGAGGATCTGTGAGTGTCCCAGGTGCTGATGCTGCAGGGGCAGGTGTCACAGCCTGGTGGGGTGAGCTCAGGGGCTGCATTACCTCACTCTGCCTCTGTTCCACTTCTCTTGTTTTTGTCCATGTCCAATAAAATTCCAACAAAATTTGGACGAGATGATCTCAGAGGTCTTTTCCAACCTAAATGGTTCTTTGATTCCGTGATTTTGTAGTCTCTGAGACAAAATCCACCACGATGTAGCTTTTCAGTCAGCTGAAGCATGTGGAACAGGACTGCATGGATTTTGGAGAAGTGGCATCGCTGAGCCCTTTGCCCGCCTTGAGCAGGAGAAGACAAAGCATGTCCTGCACAATTTCTGTCCTTCCCAGCCTCAACCTGTTCCCAACATGCTCTGGAGTGCCCACATGAAGTAGAACATTCTCTGCAAACACTCAGCCTGGGTAGTGCTCATCCAGCACGTTGACTTTGATTCAGAAAAAAAACCAGCAGAGAATTGAATCGAAGATGATTCAGAATTCCCACTTCCTTTCCCCTGAACAGACCAAGGAATGTGATTTCATTCATTGTATACTCAGTTCAAGGCACCATTTACTGCTAAAGGATCGAGCAAATATAATTTAAAGTTCCACTGTGCATGTGACAGATTTAATTAGTGTACTTGGGAGCTCAAAGTAACTCAGAAAGTATTTGTTTGCATAAAACCAAGCTATGTCTGCAATTTAAACTGGAATAAAGTAATGCAGTTATGGAGGATTTAATGAGTTTTTGCGTAAACACCATCCTGGATGGGGAATTAGATTAGGAAATAAAACTGGGTTAGTAAGTGCACCCAAATCCAGCGTGCCATATTCTCCTGCCCACGGAGGCTGTTAATGCCATTCAGCTAACATGGATGGAACTGTGAGGAGCTGTGGGAGGAGCTGGGTGAGGATCCCTCGTGTTGTTATCCTGTCTGTGCATCCACTGGAGCATCACTCCCCTGGCTGGAAGCGACAGTGGTGAAGGCACTGATGGGGTCAGCTCCTTGACAGGAGGAAAGCCTCACAGATAACTTCATCCCTTGTGGGGTCTGGGAGTTTGTCCTAAAACACCGCAGTGTTTTGTGCAGAGCTGTCAGAAAAGGGTCTTGGCTGGGAGGGTGACATGGAGATAGGGCCCACTCTGTTGTTGCTGTCTCGTACAAATCTGTCCATCACACTCAGAGGTTGGGCTGGCAGCCTGCTCAGAACCTGCCTGTGAAGCTGGTCAAGAACCAGGCTGGAGAGAAATGTGATGACACAGCCCAGATGTTGGAACCCTGGATGCAGAGAATTCCAGACTTTCAGTGTTTTCAGGCACAGACCCTCAAGAGAACACTACATTTGACCTGAGGCCGTGGAGAAGGCTTCCAAAATGGAATGACAGAACTGGGATTGTGGCATTACCCAGATTTATGTGAGGAGCAGAGGAAATGGCTCACAGGGCACTGATGCAGCGAGGGGAGCAGGGTCACTGGCCATGGGCAGGATGAGTGATGCTCTGTGAGCCCTCAGGGAAAAACCCTCAGGTATTGATTAAAACCAGCACGAATTGCACGAATTGCAGGCAGATGGTTCTCTCTGCCCACTCCCCAAAGGAATTTCCATCTTGAACTTCGCATATAAAATCCATTACCTCCTACAGCCCAGAGCTGCAGTGATGAGATCGGGGGAGTGAACTCTCGTTTCCGACTTGGGAAGTTCAGTTGTTACCTGGTACCTCTGGAGGTCACTATAACAAAGAAAAATACAGATACTGGAAGAGGTTTTTAAGGTTTTTATTTGACTATTTGCTCTCGAAGTGATTTTTTGTGTTACAGCATGTGCATGTGTGAAACCAGATCAATTAATGTGGGTGTTTTAATTAATTAATCTGTGAAAAGTTATTGATCCTGCAAGATTTTAATTTGTCTGTCTGTCCTTCTTGTTATCTAGAGCAGTCATTGCCTGCTGTGCCTTCCCAGTTTGAAGACTTTCCCACTGGTCAGAACTGGAAGATCTAACCTAGCACTCCACATCCTGCTAATCTGTGCAGACCCCCCAAAAATCTGGACTTTCCCTGAGGTATGAGGAGGGTTTGATGTAAATTAATGTTTTTTACACTGATGCCAGAACTGCAACATGGGCTTCTTAAGAGACATAGTTTTAAATGGAATAGTTTTAATAGTTTTAACCCAAAATTAACTCAAGTAGAACCTAATCCCATGTCCAGTAGGTCATGTTCCACCACTGGGGTATCAGCTGGTCCTTCTTAATAAAGCAAAAAGCTTTATTAAATAATGAATAGTAAAGGTGGCAAATTGCAGTGGAATTTAACAGCTGCAAATTGTCTTTTTCTTTTTGTGATATGCACCAAACCAAGAAAGGACTCAAAACTCTCAGTATTCTCTGTTTCTCTAATGCTTCTTTAAATTTCAGAGTGGTCATAAAGAGTTTCAACAACAGAGGAGTAGGAGCCACGCACATCCCTCCTTTCTCCATCCCACATCCCTCCTTACCTTGTCCCCATCCCTCCTGTCCCCTGCAGGTTCTCTGGTGTTTGCTGGAAGCTCAGAGCACAAGCTAAATGCTTCCATGCTGTAGTATTGCTGCTCTCTCTCATTTCTCTCCTGGCTCTTACTCAAGGAACTGGTTGCAACAAGAATTTGACATCTGCACTCTGCTAGATGTGGCAGAAACAGGCCAGGAAATGAAGGGGTTACTGCAGGAAGAGGGAATGAAAACAGACTCCCATGAGGCAGTGTTATCTTGTTCCCTTGTTCCCTTAGCAGAAAAAAAATAATACAGAGAGCCCTGCAAGGAGCCACCCAGCTCTGTCTCTCTTGTCTCTGCTGCTGAAACTGCAAATGGCCTGAAGTTTGGGAAAAAAAAAAAAAAAAAAAGAAATATCCCTACAAAGAGAATTTCTGTTAATGCTACCATTTAAATCATCTTTTGCTTGAAAGAAAGATGCTGATGGAGCCATTTCCATTGGTTTCTGTCCAACAGGTTCTTAGTCCTTGCTGGTAGAGATGGGTGCTCATATCAGCCATTTCACACCCTGTGTTGTGTCTTTATTTCAGGGTAGACAATTGCAGCATCACTCACAAGATGTGATTTGGGAACTTTCCAGGAGAAATAAGAATTTTTCATCGTGGTGATATGCAGCGTGACCTTCAACTCTGATCACCCTAAAATAAAGTTTGTCTGAACTTTCCCATTGATGTATGCAGGCTGTAGGATAAAGCCTGAAGGTTCCTCCTGCTTGGAAGCTTGTGCTCTCCAGTAGTTTATCACCTGCAAAGTACAATGTCTATTCCCTGATATGCTAGGATAGAGACACTATTTTTTGTTTGATGGCTCAGCTTGACTTTTCAATGACTAAAATTTACATCGTGGGGTTTCAATCATCTGAGTTAGTTCTCGAATGCCTTTGATCACTGCCCATGGGTTAACTGCTCTGAGGAGTCTCAAAACTGTTGGTATTGTTAAACAGACAACATATTTTTCTTTTGATTAGACACCGAGGCCAGCAACACTGTCTGCTGTGCAGAGTTATCTGAGCAGTCTTCTCAAGTGCTGCAAGTTTACCCTTGAATATGACAGATATAAACCACCTTTTCTGTGTCTGTGTATCTTTCAGTCAAGTGATTGATCTGCCACATTAGTGTGAGCTCCAGCTTTGTCACCCTGGCACTTGCAGGCTGAGCTATATATTCTGCAAGGGGAGATTGCCAAGGACACTCCTAGGATGGAGTAATCACCAGAAGAAACCTTTGCATCATTTGCAAATATATGAATTTGGTTTGTATACTAGCAGGCACAGAATGTCCCTAACAGAAATTGTTTTCAAGGACAAGCACAGAGCTCAGAGAAAATTCTCCTGCAGCTTCCAGTCTCAGTCACACCACTTAACATCTTCAGTGGGCATTAACTTTTCAGAGGTGCTACCAACCAGCTGGTTAAAAACCTCTGCTGGTATTATTTCAACAGATCTGTAAGGACACACAGGAATGACACGAGGAATGTGGTATGAGCTCTGTTTCATAATTTCTCTTTAAATTAATTTTTGGAAATGAATGCAAAAAAGATGAAGATGCATTGCAGAAGTGGGACAGAGCATGGCAAATTCAATCACTTTATTCAGGACACGGATAATTCCTAATGACAGTAGGCAGGACAGCAAGGCCCTACCAATTAGTGCCAATCAGGTGCTAAGTGTAACTTCTGTTCCAGAGTAAATGTGGGCACGAGATGAAGCTCCTTCCTTTTACTGGAGGAGCTGCACGTTCTCGGTGCTGTCTTGCACAAAAGTCAAGCAGGAAAAAGCCCGCAGTGTCACCCCTCGGGGCTGAGCTTCCTGAATTTCAAGGGCTTTAAGTGTGAAGTAACTTCCTTTGGTAAGAGCAGGCACAGTTCAGCGTGGACAGGACACATTCAGTGGGGGAGAGGGTGTCTCTTGTTCTGCCTTGCAGTCACTCCTGTAAAAAATTAAGGAAAAAGAACTCAGTAAGTGTTAAACAACGCTCTTAACACCAAAGTTAGGAAGCTGTAAATAGCAATTAAAAGGATGGGTTTTACAGTGGCTTTGGAGAGTGATTTTTTTTGGAAATGAACATTTAAGAGAAGCAAAGTTTATAGTGTGGCAATGGAAACAGAATTTTGCACAAGAATCAGCACGTATGACCTGATGAACTGGGCAGCAGGTCCAGGGTGTCCTTCCCTCAGCCCTGCCTCTGGCATGACTGTGACATTCCTTTAGGATTTGGGACCTTTCCTCTCCAAGGCTGTTGGTGCCACAGCAGCGGGTGGCATTGACCTGTGGGGAGCTCAGCAGAGTACAAACTGTCAGATGAAGCTGGGGAGAAAAGATCCCTTGGAAGTTTGAATGGCAGCTGTCAAACGTGCAACCTCTGTTTAATTTGCCTCAAGAGATGAGAGATTCCTTGGTGACATTTAGCTCTGTCTCCAGAGGTGTAGAGGTGAGGGGTTCTGGAGACCACTTCTCTGAAGTGCTACAGAATAAGTATTCAGTTCTCTTTTCTCCTAAGAGACTCTGGGCATCTTGTTGAAATACCAAGGAGACAAAGTAGAAAGGTAGAAAGACATAAAAAGGTCATTAGAAAAATTTAAGAAAGTGGCATTTAGCAGATGGAATGGCCCTGTGATGGCTGCAGTGCTGGCCTTCACCCTAATTGTGGCTCAGAAAGATCACCAGGAATGGTTTTCAGAGGAATCTCAGAGAAATGTTCCAAGTCTCATTTGTCAATAGACTGTACTAAGGGACTGTTGATGGAGTAAAAGAGAAAGCAACACATCCCTCTTCACTGCAGGATCTGGAGGAAATGATCTCTTTGAAGTTAAAGCTGGAATTGCAAACACCAACAGGGTTTGGTGTTTGGGGTATCTCCCAGCTCAATTTTGGGCAGTCTCAGTGGGGCTGTGGAGTCCTACCTTGCTCCTGACCTCCTGGAAGAGTGAAAAGCTGGACATTCAGTGGAATCACTGAATTGTGGAATGGCTTGGCTTGGAAGGAAATTAAAGATCATGCAATTCCACCCCCCTGATGTGGCCAGGGACACCTTCCACTAGAACAGGTTGCTGAGAGCCCCCTCCAACCTGGCCTTGGACACTCGTAGGGATGGGGCAGTTCCTGGAAGAACGGACATTTGGTAGTTCCTGGGTTGTGTTTGTTTGCTTTCAGAATAATCTCACCATTGAACTTTTCATAAAGCAACCAAATAGGTATTAAAATGAATTTATTTGGTTTTTTGTCTAGTTTTGTTTCTTTCTTTTTTTTTTTCTTTTTTAAAATTAGCATTGTAGCATGAACACCCCCCACCCCATACCAGCTCCATGCTCTCTGTCCAGGGGAAAATATTCCCATACAGGATTATTCCCTGGTGCTGATGTTCTGACTGGCTGGGAGGAAAGCTTGTTAAAGAGGATTTTTCCCCAGTTCCTCCAGCTCTCCTCGTTGCCTTGTTTGATGTGGGCAATCTGATATGAAGGCAAATACACCTTCAAGTGCTCAGGAAGTGCCAGGATCTGTGGAGATAATGAATTAAAACGCTGCCACGGAGCTCGTTCCACCTCAGATGTGCATGTTTAATTATGTGACAGGTTTTGATAGAAAGTACAATGTTTAAGTGTCTGTAAATTCCAAGCATCCGGTTTGATGAACTGATCTTTATGTATTCCTGCCTCATAAATGGCTTTGAATGCACTTCTAACAAGGGACTGGATTAGGCATAATAGGACAGGGACAGCACGGGGAGAACGTTTCAATTGGCATCTAAAAGGCATCAGTTTCTGTGTGGGGTGAGAGTGTGAAAGTGCCTTTTAGAATAACCCGTGAAAAATGCAGGAGATGAGTTAAATGTGAACCCAGGAGGAAGGTCTTGAAGATTGTGCTTGCAGCAAAAATGTGATCAATGGGGAGCGGAGAGCGAAACAATGCGGGGCTGCCGGCGAAGTAGGTCACCCGTTAACGAGGCACTGCCTCACGCAGAGGGAGAATTTAATTTTTAAACACCAGATCCTGCATTTGCCTGAAATAAAACCTATCTTGAAATTTAGCAGCTGGCCAAATAAGAAAAAAAAAAATTATGTTTCATTCTGCCGTGTTCGGTTTTTATTAAATTTACTTATATAGTGCTTGAATAACTTTTAGTATTTAAGTCTTGATTAGATGTGACTCCTTTGTGTTGCTGCTCAGGATTCCCATGAGCCAGGAGCTGTTGAACGATGGTGGTTTTTGGGGTGGTGCAGGGATAAAGCTGTGCGTTTCTTACACTTATGCTATGGGAAGTTGATAAATTCAAGTTCTTTGTGCGCTGTCAGTTCACAGAAATAATATAAAAATCTATGTATGGATATGAAAAGCATGAGGTACCAAATCTTTGAGAAAGCAGCGGCTGTTGGAGTATCCTTTATGTAACTCCAGGACTGTATAAAGTGTGAGTAAAGTGACATAATTCAGATTAAGGCTTTCCCAGCATATTTGCTCTCCATGAACTGCCCATAATTTAACACATTGCTGTTCCTCCACGAGCAGCTCCACATTCACTCGAACCCCCTCCTGTTGTAATTAGTATTTTATCTTATTGATTAATGGAGAAAGATCTATAAGGCCAGTCTTAAAATCATTTAGCAGTAAAACACTGTGCAATAATAGTGTCTCTGTAATCCCTTTAATAATGACACAAAGAAGTTATTATTTCTTCTCAGGTGTCCCCTCTGGATTTATGTCAATGGGAGGGAAATTCCTTGTGGGTCAGTGTGGTCACAGGCTGCAGTTTTGGAGTGCCTGAGCAGCTCGGCTGTGTGCAGCCAAGGCTCAGAGAGTTTAATAAATGCTGATAAACCACTAATCTATAATCTTTAACCCTTCTGTCTCCTTTCATCTGCTACAATTCTGTGTTAGTGGAAAAATATTCTGTTTCATGCCCATACATTTTCTGCAGAGTAAACTTTTTTGAGAGTGTTATTTTTAATTGCTGTTTTTGCTGGTTAGCAGAGGGTCTAAGGGAAGGTCCTGGAGAATGCCCAGAGCCCTTTGTCAGGCTGAGCTGCTCCAAAACAGTGTGCACTGAAGGCAGGATGCTCCACTTTTGGGCACACACCAAGTGCCTTTTTATTTTTTGGTCCCAACAGAGCCGAGTTAAGCCCACATCATCCCATTTTAAAGAGAGTATAAAATATCCACATGAAACTGTGCCCCGATTTAATGGGAACAGCTCTTCTGAGCTGCAGAATTCTAAATTGCAGCTGGTGACTAAAGGTGGAATTTTTGCCATTGTGCTTGGGCTTCTGCATTATCCAGAGCAACTCATCCTCACGAGGTATTTAAAAGCATCCTTGAGAAATGAGCACAAATTCTAGACAATGGCCAGCATTCAACTGGCAGGAAAATGTTTAATGTCTGGAAAATATTTGAAAAGAGAGATTTGAACCTTCCCCAGGCTTAATTAGGGGATGAGCTACCTGAAGAAAACTTCAGTGGAAGGAACGAAACAGGAATTGGGACAATGATTAAAACAAAAGCAGAGTAATTGTCCTCTTCTCACCTGAGAATTATTTTCCCCCAGAGCCAAAACTGCCTGTCCCTCTCCTTGGAGCAATGATGCTCCTTTGGAACGTGGCAAGGGCTAAGACAGGGCGTGGAGGAATTAGTGGGGAGTCTCTGTGTCTTCATTTGTGATGAGTGTTTTTACAGCTGTCTGCTCCTAGGCATTGGTCTAACATAATGAAATGCGTATGTATTTTTAGAGGTGATGTGAATTTTGGATTAATTAAGAATGTAAGTCCCAGGCTCCTTCTTTAGATGTTAGCTCTTATTAATATTTATAAAAAACCAATTCCATATTAATACATTCATAATACATCAGATATGTGGCGCTACCCCGTTTAATAGATTTTTTTAGAACATCATTGTAACTGTGAGGATGTTCTCCTCTGTCCTTCTCCGAGTTGAAAGAGTATTCATATGGATTTTTCTCCCAATGTTTAGACAGGATTTTTCTGAAAAGCCTCCTTTTTAATTACCTCACCAGTCCATCAATAGAGGGCCGTAGGCAACGTAATTTCAGCAGCCAGCAGAGGTATGAACTGCAGTGGGAACAGTCAAGGAGCAGAATTGCTGCAGGTATGGATTGGATCACATCCAATACCTGGCACTGGTGCTGGGGAATGTGAATGGATGTGGGCTTTGGGGCCTCAGCCCTGCTCTGTGGTGTGTCTCAGCTGTGTCCCCCTCCTGGTGCCCACCGAGGGGCTGTCCTGGGTCACCTGGGGCCAGGGGCTGCTGTGGGGGCACTGCTGGGGTTGGCACATCACAGGGACCCCACAGGGCACCAGGGCTGTCCAGCTTAAAACTTAAAACTGTGTGCCAGAAATTGCTTTAGACCAGGGCAGGGAGAGAGGCACATGGAGGAAGAAGGAGCTGCTAGTTTTGAGTCCTTCACAGAGCTGTTAGAACCATGGGGTTGTTGGGTTGGAAGGCACCTTAAAGATCACCCAGTTCTACCCCCTGCCATGGGCAGGGACACTTTCCACTACCCCAGGCTGCTACAAGCCCCATCCAACCTGGCTTTGGGCACTGCCAGGGATCCAGGGGCAGCCACAGCTGCTCTGGGCACCCTGTGCCAGGGCCTGCCCACCCTCACACCCAACAATTTCACTCTGCGTTTTTCTAACCCAGGATATTCTAATTCTTTCCCCTAACCCTGCCCTGTGGCAGTGTGGAGCCATCACCACTTGTCCTGGCACTCCAGGTCTTCTAAATCCTATCTCTCCATCTTTTCTGCAGCTCCCTTCACCCACAAGGAGCTCACAAGAGGCCACTCCAAAGCTTCTCCTCTCCAGGATGAACAATCCCACCTCTCTGGGCCCTTCCTCATGGCAGAGAAGCTCCAGCCCTCTGATCACCTTGTATTTAACCATAAAGCAGTGAAGGTGGGGCCTCGTGGGGCCTTTCCTTGCTCTTTTGTGCTGCTCTTGGGCTCAACTTCCCCCAGCTCCTTCCCCTGCAGTAATTAGGATTCCATATTTTTTTTAAAATCTTTTTAACATTCCTCATTTCAAAGTTAATTTGCTTTGAGAACAACCCAATTAGAGGTGAATCACTCTCTATATGTGCAATTCTGCACTAATTGCTTTATTTGATCATTTTATATTTATAAGCTAAATGCCTTATTTTCTTTAGGAGGGAGCTCTCACTGCCTCCCACCTCTCACAGCTCAAGGTCTTTTCCACTTGTGGGTGGCTGTTTGCAATAAGAACAATGTTATTATACCGTTCTTCAGAGAATTATGTCATTTGCAAAAGAATCACAGCTCAGACCGTGTGAGGGGAGCTGCGTGGGGGCTCGGGGGAGCAGCGTGTCCTCCCTGACATCACAGGCATGGAGGCTTGGGTTGAATCCCTGGCCCAGGAGCTGGGGGAAATACATCATTTGAAACAGTTTTCTGTGACACTGAGAGAGATCTGATAGCTCATCATGCCCACAGTTGCTGAGGGCTCACACTGAAATTTAACCACACATGATCCCGTGTCCTGGTGATGCCTCAGGATTTCAGCTTTTCTATTTTTCATATATTTGTAATCCTGCAGTTCTTTAGTGTATAAATCCAAACTCCACACACAGTGGGAGCTGCTGCTCTCCCATTTTGGGCAGACACAACAATTCCTCTCCAGGCCTGGCAATCAAGGACACCTCACTGCCTCAGGCCCCAGAGATGGAAACAAAAGTGAGTTGGGGGGAGCAAACTTGGGGTCAATGACTTCATTAGCTGAAGCTGTAATTGGAAGATGAACCCCCAATATGCAAATGGCCCAAACTTATAAAAGTGTGAAACCTGTGACTCATTGTTCATTTTGGGTGCAGCCCCTGGGGGCTTTGTCTGCCCTAAATATACCTGAAGGGCCTTCAATAAATAGAACTGCTTTTTATTCCCTTAATTTTTCCTGGCCTCTCTTTTTTAGGTAGTCCCAAAAAGGCATCACTGGGATGCTATTTTTGGGGGTTGAAATGGGTGTCTCCAAGTTGGCAGTAAAGATAAATCAATAATTATAATTTGTTCTGTTACAAGGGTTTAGGATTGATTCTGAATTAGTCCACAGGGGTTTTTAATAAAACTAGCTGTAGGACATTTGGCTGCTGTTAGCAGGAGTGTGAAGCCAGGCCTGGGTGAGCCAGCTCAGGGCAGCAGCTCCAGCTGCTCACAGCACTTCTTCAGGCTGGTTAATGTCCATCAATCCTCACTGCCAAATTAACCCCCAACATTGCAACATTTGGGATGTTTGTTACCTAGGTTCCAGCAATCTTGTTGGAAATGTGATTTTTCCCTATCCTGGTTTTCCCTTAGAGGGGGTTGTCCTGACTTTGTACCCATCACTGTCATCCAAATCTATCATTTCTAAAAAAGAGTGAGTGTGCTGTATGTACAGATCTAGCAATAGAGAAAATCTGAATCTAAAATACTGAGGAGGAGGGTAAAGGTGAAACAGAGACTGGGTAAAATTCCAGATTGAGCAGTGAGAGCAGCTCATGAACCAGGCTGGCAAGAGCCAGATGATTGTGCCATTCCCTATTTATGTGGCTTCAAATATATTTATCTCCTTAAAAAAAATAACACAATAAGAGATAGTGTCATGTTTTGAAGCTCAGAGAAAATTTACAGGGGAGAGAAAGAAAGTTCTGCTTGTTAGTTTTTTTAACGTAACGAATAAATCAATATTTAGGTGCGTTTCCTGGTGGTATTTACAGCACTGACATTTGAACTCTTGGTTTATTGATAATTCCAAGGATCCTGTATACAGCTTAGTAATATAAAGATTGCCACCTTGTCCCATTTCAGAGCTGCAGGCAGCACTCTCCATCCCTAGCAGAATCCCATCTACCAGCCCAGCAGCAGGGAAAGAAATTGGCACCAATTCAATTTATTCAGGCTGGAAATAAGATTGGGAAATACCATCACCTTAATTCATTATTATTTTCACTCTGTGAGTTGTAATCTTGTCATTACCCTTTATGCCAGCCTTAAGATCATTCTGTTCTCCAGGGAGTTTCAAATGTTTCTTGCTAGGTGTCTGTGCTGGAGCTCCATGTTCCCAGCTGGCACCGAGCCCTGGGGGCATCAGGGGTGCCTGGTGCCATTCCGAGCCCCCAAAGCCCCTGTGGGGCTGGGGAAGGTGCTGTGCCCCTTGTGCCACCCTGTGTTGTTCCACAGGTGTGTGTTAGACCAGGCTGGTTGTTAATTTGTTAATTCCATTCCTGACAATCACAACTCTGGGCACAGAAAGCCCCGGAGATGTGGTCAGGCCATAAATGTGCTTCCTTACCACTGGCTGTGTTTGAAATGAGCTTTGGTGAGTAATTTCCAAACCCACTGGACCAAGCCAGGCACAGGGTGAGACCCTGCAGCCTGCAGAGCCAGGACAGCTGAGGAGCACATTGGGAACACATTGGGAACACACTGGGAACACATTTTGCACATATGGGGAATGCTGGTTCTTCTGGCCCTGATCCAGTGAAGTCGTGTGTGTTAAATGGGGTCTGGGACAGAGTTTGTGCCCCCGGCTGGGACAGGAGACAGGGAGCTCTGTGTGGAAGCTGCCTGCCCTGCCCTGAGCAATCCCTGCAAGTTCTGCCCTACTTTTGGCATCCTTGGGAGTTCTGTCCTGCCCTCAGCACCCTGACAGTTCTACCCAGCCCCTGATCAGGCAGACTGGACAGCAGGATGGGGAACATGTGCTGATATGTAGAACAAAATCACTGTAATGTAGAGGGAAAATAAACTAAGCCCTGAGAGGTGCATGGAACCCTGTGGGTGCTGCTCCTGTGGCTGCCCTGAGTCCCCAGCAGCTGCCACAGCCCCAGCAAACACGGAACTCCTGCATCCTGCAGGCTATAAAATCCATGATGGGGAATATCTGCAGGAGCATCAATCTTCGTGAATGAGGAGAGGACGGAGCAGGGGAGTCACGAGTGAGTTATCCTGTCACTGCTGACAAATGGAGATAAATCGTGTGACACCAGCTATTTATTTATACACTTTGCTGCCTTTGCATATGGGTGTGAGCAGGGGGAACAGCATGGTGGCACATGTGCCACTGCTGCTGCAAAGGGCGTTGGGCAGGGTGAGCTTTGGGAGGTTTTCACTGTGTGGTCACAGCAGGCAAGGACTGGGCTCCACAGAGAGAGATCAGAGAAAAGCTTTTCCAGCTGATGCTGTCTGGGCTGGATCCCTTTGTTTCCTGAAGCCCAGAGTGCTGTGAAGATTGAAATCTGTAATTTTGAGAGCTCTGTATTGTTGGAACAAGGTCCTGGTGGAGGTAATCCCTGATGTTTTGCAGTGCTTGAAGCACAGGTCTGATGGAAGGAGCTGGGAAGCTGTGGGATGTGCATCATGCACTTTGCATTATGCATCTTAGAAATGCAAATTTATTTTCATCTTAACCCTCAGCTCAGTGCAATCCTGCTAATCCTTTCACAAAGGCATGAACTACTAATCCAAGTGCTGCACAGGTCTTGCAGATCTCTGAGCAGTTTCCCAGATTCCTCTCCATGCTGAAAAGGAAATTTGTATTATTTGGATCAAGAGTGCAGCTGAAATTTGGGGTGTTTTTTACTTCTCTGGAAAGGTTTCCTGGGAGTGAGCTGGTGTGAAACCTTCCTTCCCAGCTGCCTGAAACAGGGGGCTGCTGCAGTTGAGTCCTGCTTCTCCTGGAACTCCTTCTGATGGAACTGGACTAACACAAAGTGACAAAGAATCAGACAAACTGACACTGAATTTAGGGGGGTAAAAGCCTGTATTGCCTGTACTTGGCCTTGTTAAGGAACAGGAATCTGAGTGGGTTTAAATGTTTGTTCACTCAGTGACTGATTCATGAGCTGGTTTCTTTGCTAAAAAAACCCATCATTTTTGTTTTGGAATAAATTCAGTACACAAATGTAATCACCCAGAAAAATATTTACTGTGACCAGCACAATCAATTCCCTGACCCCTTTGTCTTTATAAAATCACCCAGCAAGGCTGCTTTATAATTTACTATTGTTTATTAATTTTCTCTCTCTGTCCTTTCAGCAATCATTCCTGTCACAGTCAAGGATTTGTGATCCAAGCCAGCCAGCAAAAACCCAAACCAGTCTGCAAACACCCAAACAGGAACATTAACAGACCAATGCATTGCTGGTGTCCCAACTCTGCTGCCAGCCCCATGGTGGGGGGACATCCTTGGCTGCTGAGGGTCCTGCAGGGCTGGGCACGCTTCAGTCACCCCTCAGAGCCTCTGATTTACTGTGAGTGAGACATAAAAGGTCCCATGAGGTTAGGAAATGCTGCCTTTGGGGAGAGAGGGAAGGATAACTGCCAGCATAACAAAATTGCTGCCCCTCCTGCCAATCCTCCCCTCTTTCTGTGCATCAAGGGTTTCTCTAACATTTCTGGCTTGAGGGTGTGTGTGTGTTCAGATTTCTTTATTTATTTCATTTTCCACGGACACATGAGATGAGACCAAGCTGTATAATTTTCTTCCCACTCCCTGTGTGCAGCCACTGAATTCATCTTAATTTCCTGCACCAGTGCCCATGGACTGGGAGCTGCTTTCTGCCCCCCCTGGAGTGAATGATGCTGTTCAGGAGCTCAGGTGATTAAAACAGGCAGACTCCAGCTAGGCACAGAAAAGGGCATTTTCTCAGCTGTGCTCTTGGTGTAATGCAGCAAAAAGCTGAGGGGTTGTGGGGTGGTGCAGGGGGATGGAGGGTGTCTTGAGGTGCCACCAGTCTTTTGGTCTGTCACCACATGGAGTCATGGCAAAGCTGAGCCCCAGAGGCCCTCCTACAAACCACAGCCTCCCCCACCTTGGCTGCACTTGAGTTTTTGATTTTGCAGCCCCTTTTTCCATGCTCTGGTTGTGTATTTGTGGGGACTCCCGGGGTGTTTTGTGTAGGAAGTCAGAACAAGGCTCCTGCAACCCTTGCACACCCTGGAAATAGATGTTGGCACATTGTGGCTCACTGCAGGGGAGGGATGGAGGGACGTATGTAGGACATTTCCCATTAAAGGAAATTTTGCTTCCCTCTTCATCCACAGGCTCCTCCTGCTTGAACAGAGCCCTTGGAATGCCTGGGCCCTTGGACACTGAGCTGCTGTCTCCTGTGTAGGGTTAGAACTTCATAGAACCACAGAATCATGGAATGGCTTGGGTTGGAAGGACCTCAAAGCTCATTTTGTTCATGGCAGGGACATTTTCCACTGTCCCAGGTTGCTCCAAGCCCTGTGCACCTGGCTTGAAACATTTCCAGGGATGAGGCAGTCACAGCTTCTCTGGGTAACCTGTGCCAGGGCCTCCCCACCCTCATAGGGAGGAATTTATTCCTAATATCCCATCTAACCCTGCCCTCTCTCAGTATGAAGCCATTCCCCCTTGTCCTGTCACTGCATTCTCTTGTAAAAAAAAAATTAATAGAAATAAATAAAGTAAACAAAGAGTGTTTCATGGGCAGCTGAAAGGTCGGCAGAGGTCACACCGTATCACTGCTGGTTCTCAACCATCCATTTCTGGCTTCTTGTTAATCCCCAGACAGAGAAGCCACAAGTGCAGGAGTTGTGTCTGTGCTGCCCCGGGGCCAGGGCCTGTCCCTGCTGTAACCAGCCAGCGTTCCCGCCTGCTGCAGGGGATAATTTTTTGTTTATAGAAAAATCCATAAGGTTTGAGTTATCAAAAGCTGTGTGCACTAGTGAGAAGGACACAAAATCAATGCTGAAATATTGTCTTATTTAATGGCCGCTGTAAATAGCTCTGTTATGATTCTTTAGTAGCAGTGAGTTACGGCAGGGGGGCAGCGGGGTGGGCTGGTCTGCAGCCCAGAGCCCCACGAGCCCCTCCTGGGCCTGGGGGAGCTGACAGAGGCTGTGACAGGACAGGGGAAATGGCTTCACACGGCCACAGGGCAGGGTGGGATGGGATATTGGGAAAGATTTGTTCCCTGTGAGGGTGGGGAGGCCCTGGCAGAGGGTGCCCAGAGAAGCTGTGGCTGCCCCTGGATCCCTGGCAGTGCCCAAGGCCAGGTTGGACATTGGGGCTGGGAGCAACCTGGGACAGTGGGAGGTGTCCCTGCCATGGCAGGGGGTGGAACAAGACAGGCTCTAAGGTCTCTTCCAACCCAAGCCATTCTGTGATATCTTAGTTCATGGGCTCACGGGAATTAATTTACTAGAATCACAGATGCCACATGCAGGGACATTTTCCACTAGACCAGGCTGTTCTGAGCTGCTCCAACCTGGCCTGGAACAGGGATGGGAACCAGGGATGCCCAGGGGGTGTGACATCCATAACTTTTCAGGACAACCTGTGGCATTGTTTCACATGTGTCCTCTCCCCTTCTCTTTTTGTAAGACATGTTTTAGAAACATCACTGAGACTTATAAATGAGGCTTTTAAAACTGTTTAAATACCTGTCCTATTTATGGTTTGTTTCCATGTCATTGAATGCAATTATCTGGAGGAGAAGTTCTTTCTAGAATATATTCAGGTAATTTGGAAAACACTGGTATTTTCCCCCCTTTCTGGGAAGGCCTGAGGTCTGGGTTGGGGTTTCTGGAGTAACCCAGCTGTGTTTCCAGCAGCAACAGTAATCACTACCAGTGAGAAGAAAATAATATTACAGGGTTCTTTGCTTGAAAGTCAGAAGGAATTAGGAAATCCTGCTCTGCACCGCTCCTTGAAGGTCAGGCAGGCATTGCTCAGTCCAATCACATGTGCAAACTCCAGCATCTGAGGGCTCACAGAAGCTGATAAAGAGTTTTCCCTGAAGTCCTGCCGCAGCCAGTGGGATCGTGCAGGCATCACCTCTGTCAATATTTAACTCTGGGTCAATACAGCTTGATGTTTGGCTTAACAGAACTTAATATCTGCCGAATGTCAGCCAAGTTCTGGCAAGTGCAGGAGCTGCCTGGTTCTGTGGGGAAGGGGTTCCTGGCTGAGGAGTGGTGGGAAGCAGCCCCGCTCTGCCCACAGGTGAGGGCTGGGAGTGGCTCCTGCTCCTCTCCAGCCCAACAGACAGGGCTGCTAACCCAGGAGGGGTCCCTGGGGCTGTGCAGGGAGCAGGGAGCTGGGTTTCAGGGGATGAGCCTGTCACTGGTGCACGGGGCAGTCACAGGCAGGGCTGCAGCTCAAGCAGCAGCAGCTTCTCAAGGCATCTGTGCCTTTCTATGTGAGCTGCTGGAGCTCATGGAGCTCCATCTGGCACAGAAGATGCACAGGAGAGAATCACAGAATGGTTTGGGTTGGAAGGGACCTTAAAGTCCATCTTGTTCTAACCCCCTTCCACTAGACAGTTCCTCCACTAGAGACCTTCTGGTCCCATCAACATGCCCAACATGTTGTGAATGCTGCTGCTTCTCCCTGGATTTTTTGTTCTCATGAGTTTTTCCATTCACCTGCCTGGCAGAGATGCCCTGAGGCTGCTGGCAGCTGCAGTAAGGCCAGGCTGGCTCTGCCCTCCTCTCAGCCTGGCACTGTCCCCTCCTCCCCACAGCCCATGTCTTTGGGCAGCAGTTAGCCAGTGACAGGGGTTTCTTTTTATCATGGTTTTAATATTCATGCCACATGCAAATGAGGGGAAAAGGTAATTGTCCCAATTAAGACTAAATAGGTTTTTCTCACACATCTTGAATAATTCGATGCTTCTGCTTATCTCATAAAAAGTTTCCTGGTGGAACTGCCTCAGCCTCTGTGTTCCTACAGGAGCCTGCTGAGCCTTGGTAATTAAGCTGTGATTAGCCAGCTATAAATACATGGGGTGGAATTCTACATTGCACTCGTAGGGCACCCGGAGATGCTAATAAAGTGATCAGATCAGTGAGCACCTCAGGTACAGCAGCAGTGCCGGGAGAAAGCTTTTGCTGTTATGGCAGGTCAGCTGCCGTGGCTCACCTCCTCTGGGCTCAGCTCCTCTGCTCCTGGTGGATCACTTCCACTGGGAGGGTCCCTGTCCCACCAGCATTTCTTCAGAGAAAGGGAGGTCAGGCTTTGGAAGGGGCTGCCCAAGGAGGTTTGGAGTCCCCATCCCTGGAGGTGTCCAAGGAACGACTGGACAAGGCACTGGGTGCTGTGGGCTGGGTGACAAGGTGGACATGGGGCACAGCTTGGACTCGGTGATCCTGGAGGTGTTTTCTGACCTCGGTGGTTCTGGGGTTCTGTGATTCCCACAAAGGGGACAGTGGTGGTGAATTGGCTTTTTGAGGAGGTGGCTCACTGGGTTGCTCTGCTCCTCCTGCCCACTGGGGATTGGGCTCCAGAGATGTGATGAGGGGTCCAGTGAGTGAGACCCTCCTCCCACCCAGAGCAGAGGGTGACTCCTGGGCTTGAAACCAAGGGCCACGAGGTTGTGCTCATTCAGCCAGAGCCATGATGGATCTCATGGTCTCTGGACCCCACTGCAGCTGTTTGTGATGTCAGGGGACTGCTCTCCAGTGAATTACAGCTGGTACTTCATCACACACATTATTCTGGTAAGGAACAAACTGGAGGAAGCCAGGACAATTTGGAGAAGAAAGCGAACTGACAGTTCCCGAGTAAATGATTCATTATTCACTCAGCTCTGGCTGCTTATTGCACTTGCCCCGACTCCTGAACAGAAGTTGGCTCGTTTCAATCCTGCTGCATTCCTATTTCTCTGCTGTGACATGACCTGGCAGCTAAAATGTTCATGAACACACTTATGAATTAAAAGTTCTGTCAAACCTGATTCTGTGAACTGCTCACAGGAAATTCATATCAGCTGCTAATTTCCATCCCTTTACGTCTCAAATACCATTTGTGAGCTTTCTAACTCAATGCTATTTCAGTTTTAAAAGCACTTCAGGAAAACAACGTGGGATTATTTGGCAGGAGGCAGTTGTCTAAAGCACTGTCAGAACAAGCACTTTCTCTTTAGCAGCCTCTTTCCTCACCATTACAGCTCCTGCAGGGGCTGGTACAGACTCAGCCCCTTTGGGCCCGGCACTAGAGGAACAACGTGCACAAAATCCTGATGATTTTGTAGAGTTTGACATACTGTCGTGGAAGTGTTCCAGTCATGTGAATGAGGAGGCAAACAGGGAAATCTGAAAATTCAGAACACTGTGCAAGAGCAAAGGGTTGGTTACAAAGGAGTGCAGCACCAGAAGGGGAATGGCACAGCCCCCGTGCCCAGGTGAGGGGAGAAACAGAGAACAATGAACCAGTTTATGCAAAATCAGAACCGAACAAAACATTCACAGAGAAGATCCCAAACAAAATTCAGAGAAAGACAAATAAAGACTCAGCCAGGGGCCTGCACTCTGGACCGTGATGTGTGGGTGGATGTGGTGTTTTCCACGCCAGCCCTGGACGTGAGTGCAGATACCTGGGAGCAGTGAGATCCAAGCTGGCAGCAGGAACCTTCCCGCAGAGGGCTGTGAATGCATCCCACGTCATCCCACACCTCTGCTCGCTGCTCTAGCCCGAGGCAGCGTCAGAATAACCACCGAGAGCACTAGCAGGGTTTGGGCTGTTTGGCACAAAGAACCGTGTCCCTGTACGTGCTCCATTCAGGCTGGGAGGGGAGATGGAAACGTTCCCTTTCATTGCTGATTTCTCCATCTGTTTTGTGTCTCTGCTTTGTTCGCCTGCAGCGCTGCGTGGGTGCTTGTTGGGGAAGGGCGTTCCGGAGCCCTTGCACAGTTTTCCTGGTAAACACGATTTGATAGTCACTTCAAGTGTGGCTTTTGCAGTGTTCTCACATTTCATTCCTTTATGCTCTGCCAATCCGAGTCCTGCTGCTCCTTTTGTCCCTCTGCTATTCCAGCCCAGCCCTGCCCCCAGCCACGAATGCATCGGGAAGTATTTTTTCCAATTTAACGCTGACCAATTTTTATGTGCAGCTGTAAGTGGGTCCATTAGCGCTGGTCAGAGGAAAGCTGAAGAACATTTGGCAGATAATTGGGCCTGGATCCATCAGAAGGTCCTGATGTGGAGCCCGCAGCTCTCTGTGCTGGTGAAACATCTTTGTAAAGAGCTCTGCAGCTGAGGCTTCGTTAGAACTGCCCGTCACCACAGTCCTCTTAAAGCTCTCAATACACCAGGGACTCCTCTGGGTCTACCCAAAATAGCAACTCTCCACTTAGGCAGCCGTGTGCTGGAACGGGAGTCGTTTCATTTAAATGTTCCTGGCTGTAGGCACGACCTGAGCCTCTTTGTGGGATGTGCTGAGCTATCAAAGCCTCGCTCTTCACAGCTCTCGTTAGTCCTGGGGGATGTGGGGCTGGAGGTGGCACCCAGCTGTGTCCCTGAGCTGAGTGTATAATTTTTCCAGCCACATCTGGAAAGGGGCAGATGTGTAATTGCGTGTAAATGGTCATTTGTCACAGTGAAACTGTCTTTTATAGTAGATTATCCTTGAAAAAAGGCTGTACCTTAGGATGAGGAGATAATTGTAGTGTTTATGGAACTGAGTGACAGTCAGATAAAATTGGGGGCACTTTCCCCAGCTCTGTTCACATCCTGCTCATTCTCAGCCTGGCACACCGGTGCAGCTGCTCCGGGCTCCTTGGCACTGTCTCATGCCTGAGCCTTGTTTCCCCATGGGTTTTCCAGCCTGTGCCCTCCCCTGCTGCTCACCCTCTGCTCTGCGCTGGGACCTTCTACACTGCAGCCCTTGTGGCACAGAGCTCAGGATGTGCCTCCAGAACCAACATAAGGTTTATTTAAGTGACTGCCAGGGGATCACAGTGTTCTCTGAACCAACAAAATGAACCTTCCATAAGAGTCTGAAAAGCATTCAACGCCGAGGGAAGATGCAGAATGGACCTGACACATCTCTGCATCTCTTGCACGGGGCATGATGAGCTCCTCCTGAGTCTCCAGTCTGTTACGCCCCGATCTTATCAGCTGTCCTAGGATCCTCCAAAAGCCCTTCAGAGTCACCCAGCAGCTGTGCTGTGCTGCTGCCTGCACCCCTGCCCTCTCCATCAGCACAGTGTCATGCTGCTGGGTCTCCCTCCTTGTCCACCACCAAACCCTGCACACCCTCGTGGTGTCAGGCTGGGCTGTGCAGAGGAGGTGTGGGCTCCCAGCCCTGCTGATTAATCCGGAAGAGACATTATTTAAGATTATTGTTGCACCACTGAGATGAAGTCAGAGGATGCTGTCGGCTTGCTGGGATGTGGGATGGCTTCACACGCACCGAGGGTGATGCTGTGCAGGATGAATGCCAGCGAGCAGGGAGTTTTCAGACATGCAGATTTGTTTTGTGGATCATCATCTGTTCCTTCTGTGTGCTACTTAAACTGGCTGTTGTTATGCAAATCCCGTAATGTATTTAGGAGTGCTCTCCAGAGATTTCAGATGGCATTTAATCTGGTTAGCAGATCCATTCTGCAAGAGACCTGGCTAATGTGTTCAGCTAAAGATGAGATATTGGTGCTTTGTGCGTGGGAATAGCGACAGAGGCTGTTTTGTCCCATTTACCAAGCACTTACAGCACTCTGACTGACCCAAAACCCGTGTAACTGCCAGGGAGAAGAATAAACACACCTATAATGTGAACAAGCAAGTACAGCGTGTTTACAGCTCCTGACTGCCTCGGAGTCGCTGCAAACTGGGAACTTGCCTGTTCTCCTGAGTTAAACAAGGCTGGGCTGAGTCTGTACCTGGATGAGAAATCCAGGAGCTCCCGGAGCTCCCAGCTCTTGTCCTGCCTGTATCACTGTCATTTCAGGCCCCAGGGCCCCTTCCCTCTGCTCCCTGGATTTAGTTGTTACCAGTTTGATTTGCAAACAACCAGGGAGTCTTTTTGTACCTCCGGATTGATGAGGGTTCCATGCCCAGGCTTCTCCTGATGTCCTGTCTGTCCACTATCTCCTTCTTGGGCTGTAGCATCTCCAACATTCCTGTTAAATCTGTTTTTAATGCAATTATTTTCATGAAAATAAGTGTTTCTATTTTACTGGTTGAACTTAAAAACTATGTGTATCCACTTGGAATGTTCCACTGAAACCACTTATTTCTAGCCCAAATGGCAACCCAGACTTTTTGACCAAATGGCACTTTACTTTCTGCTAGTTGAAACAAATGTTTCTGATTTTTCTTTTAATGCTACATTAGAATTGGATTGAGATAAATCAGCTCAAAAGTACCTCATTGAAATAAAAAATGTTAATTGAAAAAGTTTTTACTCTAAATTTAAATTTAAAAGGCAAATGTCGTCAACAAAGCAACGTGAGCGATTAAATAATTTTGATGTACATGAAACACTTTATCAAATTAATCTTTCATTTGAAGACTATAAATACATTAACATTCACATTTGTGTATTCTGAACATGCAGGGTTTGGTGGAGTTCCTGTTCCTGGTTCCATGTAGCTCTGGGCTGGCTCCTCGTTCCCTTCTCCACCATCTGCTCTGTGTCTCCTACCCCAGAACTGTCCCACGTGCCACTGTAATGTTCCTTGTCAGATGACAGATTTCGGGGAGCTTTAGTAATTAGGAACTCCACTCTCATCAAGGAAAATAATTAGTGTGAATGCTTGTGGTTTACTAAAGCAGCTCAATTAAAGAGAGTAACAAGCTTTTTACAGCAACAAAGGAGGGACTAAGCAGGCCTTGGTGAGTAAATAAAGCTGTAATCAGTGTGATTAATTTAAAGTCTCAGGAAGGCAGGAATTGGATTGATATTCCAAAAGTTTCACATGTCTCGTGAGATCTCAGAAGAAATCATTCCACATTTTAGGGCTAACATGAGGCCTCGCTAATTGTGAGCAACAAGAAGTAAAACCTAACAAATGTAATTTGCTATTAATTTCCTCTGAAGCACAGATTTTCATGAGTGTTTTCATGGGGCTCCTAAAAAAATCTGTGTACGTTTCCTGGCTAAAATAAATTCAAGAAAGGTTCAGGAATGGACTGGCTTTTAACCAGGATTCTTAAAACCCTCCCTCATCTGCATTTTTTCCCCCTGGCACTATCATGGGGATTCCCTTGTGCTGTTTTTGTTGCTCAAGAAATCGGTGTTACTGGTATTCCTTCTCTTCCACCTGAAATTTGGCTTTCCTCCACAGTTTATTTTGGGATACAGCACACCCTAAACAGCTGGACAGGAACTGGGACTGTAAATCGTAACCAGCTTTAATTTACCTCATTTCCCACTGGTGACTGATGGTTTTATGGTGCTTTACTGCACTTCATAATAATTTAAAGCAGATATTTAGTATGTCTATAAAATCTCTTTCACGAGCTTCTGGGGAAGGGAAGGGAAATACTCTCCAGGTTTTTGTTTGAGTTACAAACTGTTGACAAGTCAATCTATAAAATAAGTCGCTCTTGGGGGTGGAGGAGTTGCTGAACCCCTTTGCTTATAAGAATCTGTTTATGGGGGATTCTCGGTTTTTTCTGATTAAATCCAGACAGGCTTAATGCTGAAATCAGTCTTTGAGCCTGAGAAACATCCTGATAATGCTTCAGTCTAGAAATGTCATATCAGACAATTCTCGAATCTCCTTTTGCTGCAGAGCACAAGGATTGAATAATTTCCTTTGATAAGTATTTTTCATTCTTTCTCATTTTTCTAGTGTTTCCAGCATTCTCAAATTTTCTCCTCAGCATTTTTTAGTGGAAAAAGAAAAATCATTTGAGTGTCTTATAACTGACGATTTCCATGACAATTATCCTGGAATAAGCACCTCTGACTGATGGCTGGGTCTTTCCCTTGGCACAAGGCAGAGCTCAGGGAGGTTCTGACTGATTTAGCACAAATCCAGCAGCCCTGACAGTGAAACCCTGTGTGCACCTGGCTGGGAAGTGAGGTGAAATCTCCTCGAATTACAGCTCGGGTTCTGCTCATTCCCTTGTGTTTCTCAGAGTTTCCTCCTGCTGAAATCGTGTCTCAGCTGATGAAAATAAACACTCCAGCGCTGTGTCAGTCTGCTGTGGCACCCCGGAGAGAGACATGGCATTTCCAGCAGACATCTGAGCAGGGAGAAGCAAAACCTACCCTAACTGAAACTGCAGCTGCGTAAGGACAGGACTGATGTGGTCCTGGCAGCCACTGGAGACGTGGAAATGAGGAGGGTCAGGAGTGATGGACATGACAGGGCTTGGGTGGGCTCTGGAGAGACTCTGGGCAGACCAAGGTCAGCCTCCAGTGGGATACCAGATAAAAACCTGCAGAAGCAGCGTAATTCTCTATTCTAATTCTAAAATTTATTAAGTTGTCATGATACCTTAAGTTTTACCTTTTATGTTTTTCAGATTCTGTGCTGCTTTAGTGTGCAGTTCTGAGCTTCATATCAGGGGATGGTGAGCTCTCTGCACAGAGCAGGGAGACAAAACAATTCCTGCTCCAGCTGGGGACCAAGGACAAATGATCCAAATCTCAGGCCCAAGAACAGAAACAACGTGGGCTGAAGAGAGAAAAACAAGAAGGATGGGACTTGATGGGCTAAAGCTGTAATTGGACAATTAACTCCAATATGAAAATGGAGCAGTGAGAGACCCCATGACCAGGTGTCCATTTTTGTGGCCATTTTGGTTCATCTTGGGTGCAGCCCTGGCTGGGCTCTTGTGCTGCCCAAGGTGGATCCATTGAGAACTTTTAATAAATCCTTTCTTTATTCTTGAACTCTGTCCAGCCTCTGTTCTAGGTCAGCCTTCTCAAGGCATCAGTCACTTTGCAGGGTTGCCTGGACTGGCTGAGGCTCTTGAGAGCATCCTGCCCATGCAGTGCCAGCTCATCCTCATGGACTGGGATCCACGCTGCCACCTGCCCTCCCTGCCATGCTCCTGAAATCACATCCTCCTTGACAGGGAATTTCATTTGCAAGCCTCCAGGTTTTGGATTATCCTTCCCAATCCCCTGCAGTATTATGAATTCTTTTTGAATTTAACTCGAGTGTTTCTGTGAACCCTGCCCGTGAACTCTGCAGTAATTTGTATTGTAATGGGAAGGGCAGCACGGCATGGAAAGAACCTTTCCATAAATAAATGCTGAGTGCTGGGGAGCACCTGCAGCAGGAATGAAAAATCAGAGGTGATGGGGCTATTTCAGCAAGTTCAAATTCTAACCAACCTCCTTTCAGCAGAGGAAAATACCATTCCAATACCTGCCCTGGTGTTCATTTGCACTGGAGAAGGATCAGCGTTTGCATTAGGTTCTCCAAATTTTGATAACCTCATTTCCCCTGAGGGAGTTTTGGGCAGGATAATGTATAGCCCCATGTTGTGTGTTCCGAATTCCATTTGCGAGAGATCAGGATTTTATTGCCAGAGCAGCATTTAAAAATTGCTCTCTCTTTTCTTGGCTTTGTGGGAATTCACAGGCCCAGAGCGGAAAGAAAAGGATTTTTTGATAAGATGTAGGCTTGATTTTTATTTATTACTTTTGATGGGAATCTTTACCCCATGGATGAATCTTGCTAGTTATAAAAAGTAATTGCTGAAAATGCCCAGCTCCTTCCTGCAGTGGTGCTGGAGCTGCCAGTGCAGGAAGGGCTGTTCTGGAGCTGGAACACCCGGTGGTCTGAGTGCCCAGCCACCAGCATTGCCAGGCAGGCAGCTCCAAGGGTGAGTGCTCAGCTTTTCCTAAAAATAGGACTTCTTTGAGGCCTTTTAAGTTTCTTTTCCCTTTTTTCCCTGCCTTTATGCCATCACTGAGCTGAGTTGTGTGCTTGAGTATGTCCCTGCAGCTGCTTTCATCCCTGCAGCCCCTCCTGCTCCTCTGCTCCTGCAGAGGGATGATGGAGCAATCAGTTCCTGGAGCAATCTCCTCTACCTCTCCTCCTTTCACCCTCCTCATCCTCCTCCTCTTCCTTGCCCCAAGTGCTGTCTTTCCTCCCTGCTCTCTGTTCCCTGGGATGCCAGATTTCAGGGAGCAGGTGGTCTCTAGGAATTGCCACCTGTGCCTCAGTGAGGCTGGAGGTGTGACAGACACTGTCCAGTGCTCCTGCTCCAGGCCAGCCCCATTTTGGGGGAGGCTGGATGTCACCATGATATTTTCTGAAAAATCCTCTTTGCCCAGGATTCTTCTAACGGGAAGGTGAGAAGCCTAAGAGGAAAAGAAAAGCAATATTTTCTGATGGCTTCTCCCTGTGTTTTGCTGCTTTGGAATGTGGTCTGGACATTGTTTACCAACAGGTGCATCTTTGATTGGTTCCGTGTGAATTGTGTTGATTTAATGACCAATCCCAGTCCAGCTGTGTCGGGAATCTGGGTTTTTATTATTCATTCTTTTCTGGCCTTCTGATGTATGCTTTTCTCTATAGTTTAGTATAGTTTTAGTATATAATTTCTTTTAATATAATATAGTATCATAATATAATAAATCAGCATTTTAAGAATATGGAGTCAGATTCATCTCTTCCCTCATCCTGGGACCCTTGCAACCACAACAGCTGAAGGTGTGACAGACACTGTCCAGTGCCTGCTGAGCTCCTGCTCCAGACCAGATCCATTTTGGGGGGGTTGGAGGTGTGACAGACACTGTCCAGTGCCTGCTGAGCTCCTGCTCCAGACCAGATCCATTTTGGGGGGGTTGGAGGTGTGACAGACACTGTCCTGTGCCTGCTGGGCTCCTGCCCCAGGCCAGATCCATTTTGGGGTGTCTGGCTGCTCCCAGTTGCTGGGTCAGCTCTGTGCTGGGCACTGTCTCCAAGCTTGGAATGTGCATCTTTCCTCACTGAGTTTTCCACTTTTTTTTTATTTAATTGAGCACCTCTCAGCATCTCCTGCTTCACTGGGCTCCTGAAGGACCGAGGCACTGATGCAGATCATGGGAATTATTCCTGGGACAGTGGTTTGGGCTGTTCCACTCCAACCCAGCTATGGCCTGAGATCCTTTAAATGCACGTGTTCCTTTCCTGAAGAATTAGCAGAGGAACTCATTAATTTCTAATTGCTGCTAATTAATCCTCTGTATGGTTTCTCATGTTTATGAGCAGATGAAGTAGAACTTTCCCTCATCGACGCCTTGAGAACATTTAAGCCTTTTGTGTGGCTTGTTAAATCATCACATTTCAAACTTCCCAGTTACCAGAGCAGTCAGTAATTAATTGATATCCCCGTGGTACGAGGTAGCTATATGTTGGTTTTCTAGTCCTGCTTTACTTTGTGTATTTTCATGTCATATGGCAAATTAACTCCAGGTTCCATATTTTTCTCTGAACACTTTCAGTGCCATGGGCCCTGTGAGGCTGCTCTCTGAGGTCTCTTTGCCCACACAGGTGACCTTTGAAGAAGTCTTTACTCCAGCCCTTCTCCCCTCAAAGCTCCATTCTTCTAACCCAGGCAAAGAATAGCAGCACTGGCTCCTCAAATCTCATCAAACTTGTTGCTTCATGGTAGCAACTGGAGGTAAATGGATGTTCCCTCCCCTCTGGGGGTAATGATGGTTTAAACTCCCTGTCCTGCCTCCACTTCCTTCATTTGGCATGTCTTTGGGAGTTTATATAATCTGGCAGTGATCCCTTGTCTAAACCCCATCCAGCATATCATGTAATAAACTTAATGAACTTTTCCATCTTGGAACAGCTGAATTCTTTCAGAGCAGCTGCTCTGGTTTATTGATGGGCTCATTAGAGCACTGCCACTGGCCCAGGAGGGACTTTGTGCACATCCCAGCGTGGAACATAAACTGGGCATTTCCAGATGATCCTGCTGAAAGGCTGGGAGGGCTGGGATTGATGGCTGGCACTGGCAGGAGCTCAGCCAGGGAGCCTGGGGAGATGGAACTGGTGAGTGCAGGGGAAGCCAGAGGGCAGAGGCAGTGTGCTGAGCCCTGCCTGGCTGGCAGGATTGCTGTTCCACAGTTTCCTGTGGGATCTGTGTCTTTGTGGGGCAGGAGATTGCATGGAGACACTGAGCTGTGGGCCCCCACAGCCCTGGCAGGGAAAGTGGCACTTCTCTCACTTTTACATCTGGAGAAAATCTAAACATTTTGAAATTGTTTTCAAATTTTCTTTGGAGGGTTTGTAATGAAAGTGATTCCTCCCCAAGCAAGAACATTGCCCTTTCCACACAGCTCTGTTGTTTACTTCATCCATCATCCTTGCTCGGGAGCTCAATCCATAGGAGTGCCCTGACTGCTTGCTTGGGTATGAAAATTGAAATTTCAGTTCTTGTCCTTGTCTACAGAAGTGGCCTGTGTCCATTGGTGAGCTGGTCCAGACTGTCTCAGAAAGACCTCGATTTTCAGGGGAATAAAAATTCCAGCTTTATTTTCTGCAGCATCCACCTCAGTCATGCTGTGGTGGAAAACATTCAGGATTGCTTTTGTTTACAGGGCCTTTCCAGTGATCAGCACCTCCTGGGAAAAAAGCCTCAAAGGAGTAAGAATAAACCCAAAAGGTTCCCAAATCTCGTATTTAACATTCATGATCATTTTAATCATTCTTTAAGTCCCAGCTGGTGCACTCAGACCTGCAGAACCCAGCCCTGTCTTTGCAGCTGAGCTGGAGGAGATCAGAAAAAAAGAGAATGAGAAAAAATGAAAAAAAAAAAGAATGAAAAAAAGAAGAGAATGAGAAAAGCCTCATGCAGCCAGTCTGGAAGGGACAGGTCCTCTGAGGAGCATTTGGAGCACAGGCTTTAGGATAATTAGGGCTTGTGTTTGGGTGAGCAGGTGCCAAAGGCTGCTCTGTCCAAACTGCCCCGACCCAGACCACCGTGTGCTGTAAATCCTGTTGGAAACAAATAACTGAGCCCACAGACTGGTGATTCAGCCCTCAGAACCTCAGACGGTTTTGTTTGTGTTGTTTCCATTTGCCTGGGTAATCGAATTTGTTGGAATTAGGGGTTTGTCTAGATAATAAGGTTTTCTCCCCCTCTGGCAGGGGAGCGGGTTGTGGTGAATGCTGCATGGATTGGAATAAACTGGCCCTTGATAGCATCAATTACCCACTCCTGATGGATGGCTGAGTGCAGGCTGCCAGCTTTGGATTGCACGGGATCAGCCACATTTCTCTCTGATGGAAATGCCCTGAGCAAAATGCAATTGCAGCATTGGTGGAGACCTGAGCACGTGGAGGGACCCCACAGCCGTGCTGGGGACAAGGACAGCCTGGCACCCCCTCACTGCCTGTGGGCAGTGACAGCCAGGCCAAACCCACACTGGTGACACTGGTGACAATGTTCTGCTGCACTCTGTGCCAGGCCACTCAGCAATTGTCCCTTTGCTGGTGTTCCGTGGGGATTGCTGCAGCCAGGCCCTGCCAGAGCTGTGGTGACACCAACAGGAGCACCTGTGGTGGCTTGTGGGGCACCCCAGAGGCTGTTCCCACCTGGGACACCTGTGGTGGCTTGTGGAGCATTCCAGAGGCTGTTCCCACCTGGAATATCTGTGATGGCTTGTGGAGCATTCCAGAAACTATTCCCACCTGGAGCACCTGTGATGGCTTGTGGAGCACCCCAGAGGCTGTTCCCACCTGGAATACCTGTGATGGCTTGTGAGGCACCCCAGAAGCTGTTCCCCACCTGGAACACCTGTGATGGCTTGTGAGGCACCCCAGAGGCTGTTCCCACTGGTTCTCCGGAGCCAGGCTGGGCAATGACAGGTAGAGGTTTGTAGGTGTGAGTGTAGGTGGTGGCCAAGCCGTGCTGGGCCTGGTGAAGGATCCATAGAGTGGGTGATGGTGCTCTTGTGTGGGGCAAAGCCTGCAGCAGCCACTCCTCTGTTCTCCAGCTTCCCCAGGGCTGCTCAGCCAGCAGCAGGCTGGGTGATGGTCCCTGGGGTCTGAGGAGCTGCTGGACTCTGCCAGCCCAGCTCTGGATGTCCAGCCAGGAGGGAAGCAGGGTCTCTTTCTGCTCCAGGAGCTCCCCACAGCCTTTCTTCATGGCTTGGGGGTCTCTCCCCATCCAGGGACAGCTTCAGGGAGGTTTGGGGTAGAGTTCTGTGCCATGGAAGCACTGGTTCAGCAAGGGAAACTGGAAATTAGACAGGTGTGTATGGACAGACACAGCCTGAAGTGTGAGCAGGGCTGGAGGGCTGGTTATGTGCTGACCATCAGGGTGCAGAATTCCTGCTAAAAGACAAACTATCCCACTTGTATTGCCTCTGGTAGCTGCAGGATCTGCAGGATGGGTTGGGATTAGTGTGGTAACAACCTGCTGAGCAGCCCCTGGCTCCTCCAGCCTCTCCAGTGCTGCTGTGAGCCAAAGGAGCCTGTGTGTCCCCATGCTCTGCTCCTGTGAGGAGACAAGAGTGGCAAAGCCATTAGCTTGGAGCACATTCCTTAATGTGGCACAAGCAGCTAAAGAAGATGTATTTATGCTCCTTCATTTGCAATTGATAATCTCAAGAGTGAGAACTGGTAATAAATTCCCTCACTGGGGCTCCTCTCCCTCCAGCCCCGCCACAGAGGGGAAGAGCAGCTCATTTGCATGAGATAATGAAACTGCAGTGAAATAGTAAAATTGCAAAGCAACTTTGTTTTAATAATGACAGATGCTTCTTAAACACTTCAATTATGTCTCTCTGAGTTGTTTTAGCAAGGCCACAGAAAGGGAGAGCAGTATTGCTGAAATACTTGGAATAAATCTCATTCCCTTTCCACAACATCGCCAAGTGGAAACTTCTTCCCTTTGTTCAAATGAAAGCATTTGGCTTTTTCCTGGCTCAGGGCTTGCCTGTTTCAGGTCCTGAGAGGGGACAGGTGAGTGCTGCCAGGCACCCCAAGGTGGGGTGGTGTGGGCTGTGGGCCCTGGAGTGCTGGGAACAACATTCCCTTGTGCTGTCCTATGGGAACTGTAAAAATGGTGCCAATTTCCGTGGTTCACGACCCTTCAGTGACAGTGTCAGTACCAGCCTCAACTTCCCCCAGCAAAACTGGCTCCTGAGGTGCTGCAGACACTTTGCTATAAAGAAGCAGCAAATGGTGCATCCAACAAAGCACAGGGAGCAAGATAAACACATTAATGGAAAAAAAGCCATTATGTGAGCACACAGTGTGCATGGAGAACAGAGAGAGAGATTCTGGGCAGCAGGGGAGGATGATGAAAATAAGACAACTAGTGCTGAAGGGTAAAAAGCCTGAGAGACAGGAATGGTCTGTGCCTGAAATCTTTCTGCAGCACGTTTTTGTGTTTTCTGCAGTGATTCTCCAACCCTGTGCTCTGCTGCGTGCCCCCTTCCCTCCTCTAATGGTGCCCTTTTCCCTTCTGCTGGGGACTGTGCTCTGCTTCCTCCTGCCTCCCTTTCAAGCCCATGAAAAGAAACCTCTCCAGACCTGCTCCTCCCCTGAGCCCGAGCGGGCTGCGAGGTGTTACCTGTGTCACATCACTTTGCTAATTTACGACAACCATTTCAAGGCACATTATATCTCCAGCCCATATGTCACCTCAGCGCTGCCAAAAGAGTTCTTGTTTACTAAGCTGATGCTTTCAGCCTGCTCAGAGTGTGCTAAACAGCACCATCGATACTACTTAAAATAAAAGGTGTCAGCACCTTGTCTGCCCCTGCAGATTGCTCAGAGCTCTCAGCTCTGAAATGTCCACGAGGCTGAGCTGCTCCTGCTCTGCTCCTGCCCCATCCCTGCAGCTCTCCCCTGCCCCAGCTCCCCACGAGCAGCTCTTGGGGCTGAGACAGGAAGGCAGCTCTTGGTTTGGGGCAGGATGACACACTTTTAGTGGTTTTAATGCTCTTAATGTCTGGGGTTCCCAAGGAAAGCCAGGGCCACGTGTGTGCAGCTGCTGATGGTGTCCAGCCCTGGCAGAGGAGCAGCCCTGGGGTGTGCAGAGCCCACAGAGAGCCTGTCCCTGTCCTCCAGTGCAGCAGCATCCCCGGGATGTTCCCAGCACAGTCCTGAGCTGATGGACCAGGCTCCTGCTCTCCTCCCTTTCCTCACCCCTCTGTGCAGCACAAAGTCTTTCAGTCTTTTGGTGTTTTCTGCTTTGTCTAAGCCAGAGGCTCTGTTTTTTTCTAGTTAAAACCATAAAATTAGTGCACAACTCCAGTCCCATGGTTCAGTTTCTGGTGGGAAGTATCAGGTGCAGGAATTGCACAGAAATTCTTGATGGGAAATGTCACCAAATTCTTCCAAATGTCACAATCCAGTTTGGATCCAGGCTGGGTGTCTGGAAGCTCAGGGCAGGTTTCTGTATGTGCTGTTCACCTTTCTGCTGGGCTCCACTTCTCACTGGCATCACCCCCTGGTTCTGCAGGGCCCAGCTGACCCCGTTCCCATTCTGGAAGGGGAAATAAAGGAAGGGTCTCTGGAGGAGGCTCCACAGCTCCTGGTTGTGCTGCAAGTCACTCCAATTTCTCATCTGTGGAGCCAGAGATGGAGGTGGCAAGATCTGGGATCAACCTGTCATGCTGAGTAAGCTGGGCTGGGATGAGATAATGCCACCTGTGAAAATCTCAGGAAGATCCTGATGCCAGACAGACAAGAGTATTATTAAATGGAAAGTTATTATATGCAGGGGCTGCTCCCCATTTCCATGGTTGTTTGGGCCTTGTCATAGTGATCCAAACACAGTTTTTATACCGTGCAGGGACTGTCCTGCCCAACCCACTCTGGCAGGCACTAGAGGAGACAATGGATTACCTGCTGCCATCATTCCCAAATTTCCATTAAGGAAATCAAGCGTAATTTACCTGTGAAAACATTCAGGTCCAAACTTGCCTCAGCCCTCCCCGAGTGGCAGAGATTTTGTCTGGTTTGGTTTGGGGAGAAGAAAGGAGTTGGTGCTCACAGAGAACACGAGTGCACAGAGGGGTGATGGTGGCCCATGTCAGCTGCCTGTGAGAGGGCACAGGGATGTATCAGAGCATTGACACCCAGGGTCAGCAGAACACCTGCTCGCAGATGTACAATTACTGCTTTGAAATGGGATTTTGCTGGAAGAAGTCCAGGTTAAAAATTATTCTCTGCTGAGCTGAAAATCTAAAGTGTCTGAAGGTGCATGGCTGGGACCGGGTGGTGGGAGGGTGGGCAGACACCTCTCACCATTCCCTGATTTTCTCCATATTTTGCCCAGAGGGATTAATTGATGCTTAAAGGAAAGGGAAGTGCTGTTTTATGAGTGAAATCTGTTGTCTCATTCATTATTCATCGGGAGGTGATTGGCAGCTTCCAGGCGGTGGGTCACAGGCACTAAAGGGTGAGCTGCTGACTGACAAGGTTAATTGCTGCCTGCGTTAATGCTGATAACGATTTATGTTGACAATTCCTGGTATTCCTGGCGCAGCCGGAGGTTTGTCATGCGGGGTCAGCCCCGTCCTGCCCCTGCTGTCCCCGCAGCTGGGAGCTCCCGTTCCCTCGGCTCGTGGGGAGGGATTTTGTTCCCTGAGAAGGTCTCTCATACTAAGTGATGCAGAGGCAGCTTTGCAAAGGCATCCCTTGCTTTTACCTTTTTTCCTTCTTTTTTTTTTTTTTTTCTTTCTTTTTTTTTTCCCCCCTGTGTTCTTTGCATATTGATCAGGGTTCAGAGCATTAAAGTGAGGCTGGGCTTGGCTCTGCTGATCCCCCTCAGCACCAGCGTCAAAGCTTTGCCTTTCCGGGGGCTCAAGCGAATAGAGATGTGAAAGATTTTTGAGGGTGACCCTTAAAAATACTTAAAAAATGGGAAGGAGTTGTCTTTATTTCTGTGCCACTGAAGTCCAGAGCCACCCGTGGGGCTGTGCCTCCACTTTTGGGGTTTGTTTTATCTCTGCAGAAAGGGCAGAGCTCTGACTGCACTCACTGCTCCCATCCCAGGAACTGCAGAGGTTCCCTCCCTGCCTCGATATAACAAAGCAGAGCCATAAAGATTTAGATTATTAAACACTGGCCTTTAGGGTGCTCTCAGCTTTTATGGGGCTAATAAGATTTTTGACTTACATGGGAGGGAAGAGGCAGGCAGAGCCTTTATGAACCTGGCAGCCTTGTTGGGGCTCCTGCTCCTCTCTGTGATGAAAAGCTGAGGCAGCCTCCAGGCAAACCACGACAGAGAGAGCTCCTGTGGATGGCTCTTCATGGAATATCCAGGTTTGATTACCTGTCTGATATCGAGCTGTGAGGGCAGGGAGAGCTGCCCTGGCTGAGCCTTATTGTCTCTTCTCTCCTCTGGCCAAAACTGGGACCTTTCCTTCCTCTCCTGAGACCATCACCACTGCCCCAAACGTGCCCAAACCCCCCTGGTGAGCAGCACCAGCAGCATTGCCCAGGTGTTTGGTCCAGTTGGGAACTGGTTTTATCATCACAGGCTTTATGGGTGATAAAGTTTAACAACAGTGGGAGTTTGGGACAGAATCTGAGCAAGAAGGAAGGGAGATGTTGAGTATAAACAGGCATAAACTTCATTATTTTCTAGAAATTATTTATTTAAAATTTAAAACCATATTACTTCATACAGCAAACTGTGCACTTTGATATATCACAGTGTCTTAAAAAGGAAAATAATCAGAATTTTTTCTTTTTTTTTTTATTTTTTGGAAATTGTATTTACATCAGCCTAGAATGATCAGCAAGTAACACAGTTACTATGAAACCAAAATTGTTACAAAATGTTTACAAAAAACTATATTCATAGAAATTCTGCATGTCCACAAAGGAAAATCCCCTGAATGTCACGGAGACTATTTTTTCCTTTTTTCCCACTCTTTTCTGTTTATTTTTTTTTTATTTTATTTTTTTTCTTTTATTTTTTTTTTGAGAAACATGTCAAAGTAAGGTACAGAGCAGAGGGCTCATGATGCCAATGGGAATAACCCGTGCCCTGCCAGCCCCGAGCACTCAGGGGACTGCTGCACCCCACGGTCACTGGGTGAACAGCGGGTGAAGCCACCAGGAGCCACGATGTCCCTTTGCTGTGACCTGCCTGGAGAGCCTCTGTGCTGGCACCCAGCCCAGTCCTGCTGCCAGCACCGAGGTGGAGCAGTGGGTGCCCAGAGCTGGCTGCCCTTTGCATATTCCATCTCTCTGCGGGTCTGTCCCCTCGACACCAGACCTGACACGTGCTGTTGGTTGACTCCAAACAGAAAATCCACCCCAGGGCAGCTGCTGGCTGTCCCTGCTCTGTCTCACGGGAGAGTTGGAGGGAAAAAGCAAGTGATAAGGGGACGGTGAGCCGAGGTGACAACAGTTTAGATACAGTTTAATAACCCAAACCTGCTTTGCCTGTATTTCCTGCTCAGTTTTCCAATCCCTCTGCCAAGTGAAGAAAGGAACAGTGCTGGAAGTCAGAAGATTTCAGACTGAGTTGTCGCCAGTCCCAGGTCACGGACGTGCTCACAAAAGGCTTTGAGGCTTTGTCATCGGGTCTGTCCCTTCCCAAACCTCCCAAGACGTGGCTGTGAGGCACTGGGCTGGCTGCTCCTCCTCGGGCATGAGCACGCATGGCTTTGGGCTCCACCAGGAGCACACGGGCAGGCTCCAGGAGCTCTGCTGGCTGAGCTGCCCCCGGTCCCGCGGGAAGGCTGGGGCTGACATCGTGCACATCCCTCAGGTCACAGTGAGCGGGGCCAGGGGAAGGGTCTGCACCAGCCTGGGGTCCCAGCAGCTCCTCTGCGTTTTTTGGGCGCTGCAGAACATTCCCTTGTTGGATGCCAAGCTGATCAACTCAAAGCCACGATGTAGATGCAGGAATTTGGCTGCAGTTCGTGGCTGATTTAGGGGTGTAGGGATGGAAGGAAAAGGTTCATCTGCAGGGTTTGGTCTGGCTGGCAGTACACCAGCAATTCCAGATGCTCACCTGTTACATTTGTGAGTAAAATCAAATCAGGCCGCTGTCAATAAATAAATGGGGTTTGTGGTATTAGCAATATTTATTTATTTTTTTAAAAATCTGCCAAGAAGCAAAATGAATGCTGATTTCTGTGGTATTTTACTCTCTGGACATTTAAAGCCAGTTTCAGGCTTTGTTTGCATCTCTGCTTTTTTTTTTAGAGCTTAGAAATCCGCAAGGAAAACATAAAATCTACTACTCTGACAAGCCTAAGGATTTGCAAAGGAATACAGAAAGCATGTCATTAGCTTTGGGAAGCTGCCCCACACTTCAGTTCGTCCTCTGCTCAAGGTATTTGTGCAGCAAACTAGTAAGAATCTGATGCCCATTGCATTGGCAACTTTCATCCCTTATTTTTCATGGTTTTTGTGAAAAGGTGAAAATGAATGTAAATTCTTTGCATATCTTCACTTGAGTCAAAGTATGACAAATCACCTGGTTTTGCTTGGGGTCACTCTGTTGTTTCTTTACATCATGGAAAAAGCAAAATAAGGACAAACTGTGCTCCATGATGGGGTGGGGGGAGCAGCTCTTCCCCCTTGAGCTCATCTGCTAATTCTGCTCAGCTGGAGAGGAAGAGGTGGGGAAAAAATCCAAAATCAGCTACAGTCAGGTTTGTTCCTTTGGGCGAGGATAAACTTTCCAGAATGGCTGTGCAGCTCAGGAGGGCTGTGGTGGCCTCAGCACCAGCTGTACCCAGAGCTGGGTGCAGGGCTTGGGCACTGCTCCATCCCTGCCCCTCCTGCCCTCCCCACAGGTGGGGTCCTGCAGGGTCTCTGTCCCTCTCACCCCTGCAGGGGAAGGGTGTTGCTGTTTTCTACACCACCAGTGGTTAACCCAGAGCTTTTTTAAGCACCTTTGCATCACATGTGTGACATTCTGGGTTATGGTGGGCAGAGGAATTTCCATTTGTTTAATTTTGTGAATGAATCCCACTGGCTGCCTGGCAGGGGTGGAGCTGAGGGAAGTAACTCGAGTGTTACCTTAGGTCAGCAGAGGGGTCTTTGGTAATTCTGCCTAAATTCATCTGCAGGACCAACCTTCTGGGTTAAGCAACCTGAAAATAAGAAGATAATTCATGGAAGATTTCCTAAAAACATTTTAGTGTGTGTTTGCTTAAATCCCATGGAGAGGCTGCCTGAGGAGTGGCAGTTCATGGTCAGAGCAGGAGGGATCCCAGGCTTGGCTCTGCTTCTCCCAGGTCAGCCCTGGCTGAGATTCATCTTTCAGGTCCTGGATGCCATGGAGAGCACTTAGTCCTAAAGCAGGCCCACAGTCCCTCCCAGTGTGGAGCTGCAGTTCAGCACTGCTGAATTTCATGGAAATCGCTACTTTTGGCTCTTGGAAGCAGCTCTGCTCCTGCTGCTGCTGAAACCTGGACGTGGTTGCTTCCTGTGCTTCTCTGCAGGAGAGACTGAGCTTTGCTGGAAGAGCAGAGACGGAGCAGAGGCCCTGGAGATCACGGTGTCACCCTGGGCTGGAGCTTGGCACGGGGAGTGTGGGTGCTGTCACTCAGAGGTGCAGAAGGTCCTGTGCATGCCACGCTGTGCCCTCCCTGGCCCGGAGCTTGGGTGCATTTCAGGCTCACCTTCCCCTTCCCAGTCAGCTGCCCTGGCTCTGCTGAGGAACGAGTGTCACCTTCTGCCACCTCGCTCCCACGTGGCTGTCCCGCTCCGGGTGGCTGCGGCCAGCACAGCCGCGAGGTCAGGGCCACCGCCAGCTGCTCTGGGGCAAGCACAGCCTCCACCATCCTGGGGCTTCCCAGATGCCTCTCCCGTTCCTGGACAGTGTATCCAAAATGTGCTGTGTGTGTCGGTGTGGGTCAGGTGCTCACACCTGACCGAGTGTTCCTGTTTATTGCCGTGCTGATGGAGCCACGCTCGGGGCTCCTCCTCACCCGCTCGGGGTTGGCTCAATTCTGCTTCTCCTCCATGTGTTTGCAGTGTGTAAACATCAGACTCCTGGGTGGTGGTTGGACTCCATGAGGCCTGGAGGATCGAAGCATTAAAAAGAAAGAATGAAAAGTAACAAAACAAACGCAAAAAGCCCCAAGACCCACGTTACTGTCCGTGCTTGGAAGTTCTGGCTCCTCTGCGGTGATGGATGCAGCTGGGTTGCGAAGGCCTTGTTCTTGAAATGAACAAACCAGGCTTTTTTTATTTCTTTTTTTTTTTCTCTTGTTTTTTAATCCATTCTTCCCTAGTTAAGTGTGCATCCAGCCGTGTCTGCCTCAACTCCTTCCCTCCCACACCCCCCCAGTGCCATTCCCTAGGGAAACACAGGTGCCAGTCCGGTGTTGCAGGTCATGTTGTCCTTGCCGGGCAGCCGTCGGTCGTTGAAGGTGTGCATGTTGATCACGGCGTCCGTCTTCACCATCACGGGGGGCTGGGGCTTGTGCTTGACCCGGCGCTGGCAGGTGAGCGACAGCCGGATCTCGTCGGCCATGGCGCTGCAGAAGGAGCGCTGGGGACAGCGGGGATGAGGCCTTAGCATCTTAGCTCTTATATTTTTCAGGTATTTGCAATCCTGCAGTTTGTTAGTGTGCAGCTGTAAAGCTCCATAGCCTCTCAGCCACTGTTCTCCCATTTTATTTGGGTAAAAGAATTCCTCTCTAGGCCCTGGAATCAAGGGCACCTTACGGTCTCAGGCCCCGAAAATTATAAACAAAAGTGAGTTGAGGGGAGCAAACTTGGAGTAAATTACTTAATTACCTGAAGCTTTAACTGGGGGATTAACACCTGATATGTAAATGGATGAAACTTATATCTGTCTGAAAAACTTGGTCCGTATTGGGTGTGGCCCCTCAGAGGCTTTTGATTGCCCAAGGTGTACCTATTGAAGGCCTTCAATAAATACCCACTTCATTCTCCTGATCTTGCCTAGCCTGTGTTCTGGGGAGCCACTCCAAGGCATCAGGGACAAAACACCCCATTAGTGCTGCAGTGTTCTGCTCCTCAGGGGCAGCAGTGGGGCTGGAAGGGCTCAGCAGAGGGTGAGGATGAGGTTTGGGGCTGTTTCAGGTACTGGATGTGCTCTGGGGGTTTTTTTGGGCAGCTGGCTGATCCCTCTCCCTCGGTAAGCACTGTGCCTGTGACGTGCTCAGTCCTGCACAAAGGCAGAGCTGGGGGTGGCTGTCTGGTGCTGTGTGATCCCTGCAGGGGACGCAGAGGGGTCTGACCCTCCTGCCACTGGGCAGCTTTCCTTTCTCTGTCTAGTCCACCATGAGGGCAGCTCGCTTTGATTTCTGGTCATACACAAGTGCACGTTCCACTGACTGCACGGGGACACCCACGGCAGGGGAAGGACAGAAGAGCAGTTCTGTTGTTTCCTGAGCACTGATCAGCAATGATGTGCTGTGTCTGCGAGTGTGGCAGAGCTGTGAGACAGTGTGAGGCTTCCTGGTGAGCCCTGACTTGTTCCTCTTTGAATGGGACTGGGGAGAAGGCGTGGATAGTCACACCTGGAACGTGCAAGGTGATTGCAAGATGTAACAGCTGAGAAAGGCCCCTCCTAGGGACTTCTGTCTATATTTTAATGATTTATTTGTCAGCTTGCTCTAAACCACCCTACCAGTGTGTCCTGGTCTGGCTGCTGCAGCAGCAGATGACCCTGATCAGAGCAGAAGTGACTTTCCCCCGAGTGGAGGCCATCAGAGGGACAGCCCAGTGAGCCTCTGGGGATGGCATTTTAGGGTGCCAGGCTGGATCCCTCTGCCCCCTCCCTGCCTGTCTCTGGGTCAGCGTGCAAAGCCCTGCAGGCTGGGCTAGGGGAGGCAGAGAATCAGGGGGATCAGTCGGTACCTGCTCGCGCTCCGCTGTTTTGCGCAGCTTGTAGATGAACTCCACCATGGCCACGAAGACAGAGAGCACCAGGCCTGCTGCCAGGACAATGAAGATCCCTCCGATGTTCTGGATGCCCAGAGCACTGGCCTCCTTGTTCTCATCCTCAGGGCAGCCATTCCCCCGCCACCACTTCTCCTTCATGACGTGGAGCTTGTCCTCCTCCTGGAGCTGCAGGATGGCGATGGTGATCTTGTCCCTGTACGGTGACCCTGGGGGTGGGGACACCGTTATGCACAGAGGGGAAGAGGGACAAAAATCCCACCAGGGAGGGAAGGTGTTTGTGTTAAGCAGCACAGTTCAGACCTCTTTTCAGCGGGCAGACAGCGCTATTTGGAAATTTGCTGCTGGGAGCGGATTATGAATCACCTGTGTTGTGTTTGTGGTGACCAGCCCTCCTTGGGGTACCTGCAGAGCTGTCACTTACCCATGGGTGTCCCGATGCCGTAGCCTTTGGTGTCGATGAGCCCCCCGATCTGGGTGAGGTTGCAGTTCCTCTGGGTGATGTACTCGATAGTGGTGGACTCCATCAGCAGCGCGTAGTCGGCCGTCAGCGTTCGCTGGATCCCCTCCTCGTTGTTCTTCACCAGAGCCGTGGGCTTGCTGCTCATGAATGCCCACATTTTTTCAAACGTGGAGATTTTGGATTTCTGGAAAACCGATACCCCCCCAGCCCCAAAATAAGAATGAATTCTCCATTTGCTGAAAGCTGGTATCTTTTAAGTAAATAAAAATAATAGTTGAGAGGAGATCACACAATGGAGCAACCATGAATTTGACTTTGTCTTAAATGCCTTCACTGCCCAGCATTGTCTGGATTTATGTTGCCTTAAAAAGAGACAAGGGTTGCAGCAAACATCCCACTGTGCGTGTGCTCCAGGTCCTGAGGTGGAAATGAACCTGCCCGAAGCCCTGCAGGCCCCCTTGACTCCCAGGCCATTGTAAGATCTGCTTAAATGTGTTCACTTCCTAACCAGGATTTGTTTACCCTGTAATGTTTCTGCATGCAGAAAGAACAGAGAGAGTTTTGGAGGATGTGGTTTTCTCTACACACACTCTGATATTTTTGTCTTTCCTCAAGCATGGCAAGGAAACGAGTCTCCTCTGAGATATGTGCAACTGCCAAACAGATTTAACATACCCACGTAAACAGAAGCACAGAGATATTCAAGAAGATTGTCTTAGGGCTAAAAATAAACATGGATATTCTTTCACTATCAGCAGACATTCTGTTGCAAAGGAAGGAATATGTTTTCTAGCTTGCTATTCATGTGAATGTTTTTTTTTTCTCCTAGAAAATGTGTTGAGTGAGAAGAAATATGGTTATTTTACGTCTTGCCATAACATTTGAAAAGTACCATTTATCTACGAGCACCTTCTGAGCTGTCTCTGTCAGTCATCACAAAAGTCAGAGAATCTCAGAATCCCAGAATGGTTTGGGATGGGAAAGACCTTAAAGCTCATCCTGTTCCCCCCCTGCCATGGGCAGGGACACCTTCCACTGGACCAGACTGCTGGTCAGAACTGGCTTTAGTTTAGGAAGATTTCCCAGATTGGCAGAGCAGTGTCCTCCTGCCCCTTTGCTGGTCCCAGTGCTCCCGTGGGTCAGTGCTTCTCCCTCAGACCAGCCCTGGGACAACACTTGGATATTCAGGTTTGTGTTCCCACTGCTGCCAGCTCCTTTATGCACCATTCTTCCTTCCTGCCCCATTTCTTGTTTTTCCTAGATCTGTTTTTGCCTTCTTGTTTTGTAAGAGGCAGCTTAGGCAGGCAAAGCTCTTCTGCTCCTCTGTGAGCCTGGAGCTGGCTGATAAGTCAGAGGGCAGATAAGTCCCTGTGCTGTGTCTGGAATCAGGGTGGCCTCTCAGCAGCTGCTGCACGAGGAGTTGCTGCTGCAGAGCTGTGATTTCAGCCGTCCTTTATCTCTCCACAGGTCTCTGTCCTTCCATGAGAAAGCAGGAGATGGAGCCCAAGCCCAGCCCAACTGCTGCTGCCACAGCTCCCCATCATTTTGTCAGTGTCACCCAAAATGTGCCAGCATAGGTTCTTCTGATAAAACCATAATAAATAATGGTGGGGTAGCTGAAAGTCCCTTGTAATGCTTCGTTTTCCAAATGCTTTGCCCATCCAGCTCCTTTATTCCAGCATGTTTAGCAAAAGTTAAACAAAAGCTCATTGCCCCAAAGCTGGGTAGTGCAGTGCTGTTCAAACAAAGGCTGCTCCTCTGCCTTTAACCCTGTGGGCCCTTCTCCTGACTGAAATACCCAGGGATTCATTTCTTCTCCATTAAAGCTCGTGCTCGTTATAATCCACTTGATGAATGCTCAGCAGTGGATGTGCTGGAGCAAACTTCATTCAAGAGGCAGGATAATCTCCCTCGCTTGAAAATCTGGACCAGTGCCTGTAAGGTAGATTTGTGGCATCTATCAAACCTCAAAGAGCAGCAAGAAATGTAGCCTCCAAAAGGATTATTAAATATCTGTGCATTACAATGGGTAATTGAAATGAATCGTGTGCTCGGCTGGCTGATAAGGACTTGTTTAACATTTATATAGTTCACATCAGAGGCCTCTGGGTTCCTTGGCTCTCTCCCTCTCTTCTTCTCTTTCTGCATTTAATGCTCCTTGAGTGTTGACACAGAGCTTTTAACATCAGTGTTCTCCCAGTTTAGAGCACAGAGCAAAATAAACTGGCAAAAAATCAATAGGCTGCATTTAGTGAAGCAAATGGGACTTGCATGAGGCACTGGACCTCTTCAGGCAACTGAAATTACACAAGACAGGGCCCCCTGGAAGAGAAAAACCACTTTTCTCTTCTTCTCTTAAATCACTACTCTAGCTTGAAAGGACTTAATTGTGTTTGGGATGCCAGGAAGAGCCCAGATTTGTCAGTTCTGGCTGGGCTGCTTTGAGCCCAGCTTGGCCCTGCCAGGGGTGGAGCACTCCTGCAGCTGGGGCACACCTGGGAAGGGCTGGAAGGGAGGATGGAGCTGCTGTCCCTGCTCACTGGTGCCTGATGAGAGCTGGGATGAGATCTGGGCTCAGGGCTGAGACCCAGCAGGGCAGAGGAGCCGGGGGTCCCTCCAGGAGGGAGGGCAGGACATTGGTGCTGCCAGGGCAGCTCACACCCAGCCCTGATCAGGGCATCTCAGGCTCTAAAACCTGATGAGAAAACTACTTTTCCAAGGGAAAATTCCCCAGCTGTAATTCCCAGCACAGCCCTCACAGGCTGATGGTTTGCTACAAACCCAGAAGCAGCTGTGAGAGCAATGTTGGTCATCAATCCCAAATCACAGGAGCAGTGAGGGCAGGAGTGTCCCTGCTCCAGCTCACACACAATTAAGCCACACAACATGTTTTGTAGTTGAAGGAAAAGTTCATTTCTCCCCTTCCTTCTCTCAAATACTGTGACCACACTGCAAAGGTGATGCTTATTGATGGGAATTTGGATTTTCTCAGCCAGGACTGCACCACAGAAATAAGCAAAATCATCTTAGTAGTAATTTAGTAATAAAGAATGCCATAAATTTTGTTTATTTTGCTGATGTTTTTTTCTATGTTCTTTATTTTTGTGTACATTTTGTTTTGCTGGAACCCTTATTTTACCATAGCTTAACTTTAAAAATTTGGGTTAGTTACTGGTCTGATCTGGTATTTGCTGTGCTGTGGCTGGGTGCTAATTTCTTCTCCAAAGATTCACCATTTACTTTTACGGGTTTCTTAAAAGAAGCATATCTCAGTTGGTTGTGGGTGAAGGGACCCTCCTGTGCCCCCACATCCTCTGGAGTGTCCCCAGGTCCCCCTCAGTGACAACTCTGCTGCCAAAGGTAGATGAGGAGGAGCTGCTTGGGTGCTCTGAAGCGTTAAGATAAATGGTCTGACACTGGCTTCTTCCTGGCAGAGAAGTTCCCGTGTCAGGAGCCCCGAGATGTTGGGAATGAGGGAGATATTGCTAATTATCAAGGGCTGCTGCTGCAGCCGCGGCTCACACGGCGGGGTCGAGTCTCACTCCTGCTCACACGAGTGCAGCTTCTCCTTGATTTATTCAGGATAAATAACACCAGAATCTGGTCTGCTGTGCTCTGCATCTTAATCAGCCCGTGTTAGTGCTAAATGAGATGTGTGTGTGAAAGCAGAGTGCCAGCCCCTCCGAAGGCAGCGACGCCGAGAACGCCTCCGAGTTCATTCTTCAGAGCCACAGCTCAGAAGCCACCTTTAATAAGCAGTTCTGCAGGGCCAGTCACCCAAATCAATTAATGGAATCGTTTAGAGGAGCCCCTGCGAGGCATCTTGCCAAGACATATACGCTTTTTTATCAGCCAAATTGGCAAGAAAGGAACTTTCAGGCTTAAGATTTTCAATTCCAGCCTGTATGAAAAAATAAATTGATTTCCACCAACTGAAGATACTTAGTCTTGAGGATTTAACATTTCTGTATGAGTATCTCTGTACACACACACTCACACCCAGACTCCAAACTGCACTTGAGACCTGGCCTTCCATTCAGAGAGGCAGCATTCTCTGCAGGATGGGAAGGATTTATGAGTTATAATCAACTCTAGATGCTGTTCCTAAATTAATTGATCAGTGTTTATTCCTGTAACTCAATCTGCATTGCCAGGGAGTAAACAGCTCCTCAGAAGTTCTTTTTATGAAGTCAGAATGTGCCAATATGGTTGGTAAAGCTCTCTTTTCTTCTCTCTCTTGGTTTGCTCGGCTGCACGGGGCCAAATTTTGTGGGAGCAGCATCCCTGGCTGTGGGGCTGTCCCAGAGGGGTCTGGGTTCCACTGGGACATTCTGCAGTGTCCCTGGGGAGCTCTGCACAAGCTCTCAGGCTGAGCACAGCTCAGTGCTTTGGGATCCATCTCATGGAGCAGCGTGCAAGGTGTTCACCTTCCTCTTCCTCCCGTTGTCCATTCTCCCAGGATCAGGGGGTGCTCTCCTCCTGCACTCCTGGGGGATCCAGCGTGGGCAGGGTGGGCCCTGACAGAGGGGCTGCAGGGCCTGGGGTGCTCAGGATTGGTGTGTGCAGCTTGGAGCTGATTTAACAGGGGGAAAGGAAGGAAGGAGTGAGACCCTGCTGTGAGGGGAGAAGCCACACAAAGAGCCAGGCAGCAATTTGGGCCAAGTATAGCTAAATACACTAAATATTTAGATAATCCACGGGGCAGGTGAGATCCTCGTGGTGTGCTGCCTTTTGTCCCAGCAGGGACAGTGTGCTCAGAGCTGCTGGGTGCTCAGGCTCTGGATCTGCAGGAGTGCTTCAGGAGCCCTGGCTGGTGGGGGCTGTCTCTGCTGGAGCCCCCTGGAGCAGGGCAGAGCAAGGCAGGGCAGCCAGGTGCTGTTCTTCCAGTGGCACCCATCCGAGGGAGGGTGGATCCTCAGGAGCTCTGTGCTGTGACAGGCGTCCCCATGGAGGTGGCACTGACAGAGCAGCTGAACCAAACCCACCACAGGAATTACCCAGCTGAGAACAAAGACCTTGTTGGGGCTGGGACAAATCCTGTCTCTCCCAAGTCCCTGTGTGCAGGAAGGACAAGTGAGCAGAGCTTCCCACGTGGGAGCTCCCCCTGCTCCAGTAATGGAAATGCTTGTCAGAAGGGACATTCCTGAGAATTCATCTCCATACAACAGTGATAATAAAAAGGAAAAGGAAAATACTCTGCATCAATAAACCATGCCAAGGCCGTTAGAAGCCTGAAGTACGGTTCTGATGGATAATGATACGAAGCAATAAATATACTGTGTCCTGATGATTGTTAAAAGAGACAGTTTCCTTTTATTCCCATATAAAACTCGTACTGGAAAGCGCAGTTAACACTCACAGTTACAGCCTGCCTTTCCCTGCTGGCTGTTCCAGGGTTTTATGGCTTTGGAAAACACCACCACACATCTGCCTGTGCCATGGACAGAGCTGCACGGAGCAGCTCCATGGCAGGAGGCAAACTGGGCATTCTCAAAATCACTAAAGATCAAAGCACCCCCTCTGTGGTTCTTTATCAACCTCTGCTGCTGCCTGTCAGAGTCAGGACAGATCCAGGCAGGACAGTGGCTTCTCAGCCACATCAGAGCCAAGAGAAGTTGCATGGGAACAATGCTCCCTCTGTTATTAAAATCCAGCATATTGCCTTCCTTTAATGAGTCTTGCCAATTAAACTGCTGAGGCCTCATCAAGCTGCCATCACCCTGTGCCTGCTCAAATCTTGCAGGACCAGGCACTAAGTGCTTGGTAAAGCCTGAACTGTGCTAGTCACATCTATTTCTTTCTGCATTAGGGTGGTGGAAGGGGAAGGAGCCAGAGGTGTTGGGCAGCCAGCTCCCATTCCTGAGCCAAAGCCTGGGATCTTCCTTTGGGCCTCTTTCCTTGCCAGGGTGATAATTCCTTAATCACCCTTCATTTCTATCCCTTTATTCTCTCTCTTTTCAAACTGGGTTTTTACAGGCCAGCAGTGGTTTTAAAGGTCATTTTACATCTCTCAGTTTCTTTCTATTTTTGAGGCTATGGAATCTGACTGACTTCTGAATTTAATTATGCTTTAAATAGACAAAATTAATGCAATTGGATTGTGATGCACTGGTACTGTTACCTTGCCCTGGATCTCAGAGGTTAATAAAACTGGATTACATTGATATGAATACCTGAAGGACAAGAAAGATATTTCAGCTGTAAAAAAATACAGTCAGGGAGGGCACTTTGCAACATCTGTCCAGCTGTGGGCTTCATTTGGGCTCTCCTCTGTCCCTCTAGGCTGGCTGGGTCAGCCTGGGGCTCCATGGGGCTGTGCTGCCAGAGGCAAGGAAGAAGCTGGATGGCTCAGATGTAGAAATTGGGAAGGTGCTTTAAGGAATGTAAGATTTCTCTGCGGGGCTTTAATACAAGCTTCACTTTGGCACCTGCTACGTTTTTAGAGTGTCCGAGCCAATATGGGGTAGAGCCTGCAAAAGTGTAAAATCAGTTTAATTTTGTACCTGTGACTTCAGTTAACAACAGGGAGGGGGATTTAGCCTTGGTGGGACTCAGGTGAGTGACAATCTCAGTCTGGGCAAGATGTGAGACCAAAAGAAGCTGCAAGAAGGAGCAGCAGGGGCGGCTTGGGGGGATTTCTGTCTTTGGATCTTGGTCCTGGCTCCCGTTGGCATCTCTGCCTGGAAGGCAGAAAGCCTCTGCCTGGTCTCACCTTGAAGAAGGTCATGGTAGCTCCATCCTTCACTGCTCCATACTCTATTTTTGTCTGCTTTGCCAAGTCATCTGCCGAGTCGATGGGGGACTCCATCCTCTCCACGGTCAGGAAGGCCGCAAGGTTGGCCGTGTAGGACGAGATGATAATTAGGGTGAAGAACCACCATATGCCACCAATGATCCGTGTAGACAGGGCTTTGGGCATCAGCTCCGAGCCTGGGGGGGACAGGGGAAGGAGGGCAGAGGAAATAGAGGGAAAGAACCCATTTTATATATCCATACACATATTTTATATACATATATATATGTGTGTGTGTGTGATCAGGTTTCACTGTCAAAACTGTTACAGCCATGCAATTAAAGCCAACTGGTTTTGAGGCAAATTACCCAGACATCTTGCATGCAAGGATATCAGTAGGGTTTTTGTAGCATTTGCAGAAAAACCCTCTTCCTTGATTACTGACCTTGGGTACAGTGCCCAATTTACAGGAAACATCCAAACTGAAGTAATTAACTGGGCTGCTTTTATGAGATTTAAATAGCAAGCTATTTATGAACTTTTATGAGTGTTTTGTTCTGCCATTTAAAAAGGGCTTTGCTTTTATACAGATTATTTTCAAAAGACTCACTCTGGGGAGTGTGTTCAAATACACAAGGTTTAAAAAAAATCAAACACCAAGAGAAAGGAACTATCAGGGTCCAGGGCTTTGAATGCCACTCAGAAATGGGGAAGCAGGAGATGTTACAGCATGAAAGGTGTAGTGGGTCTGGAATGACTTATTGAGCAGACATGAAGGGCTAAATGGGTTGTGCTATTTTTGTAATCACCCAAAACACCTTTTAAAGCCAGGCAAGAGCTTTGGGCTTGAAACAGCTGTGCTCAGAGGATTTATCAGCCTGGAAAGTGCAACAAAGATTGGGCTTTGCAAAGCAATTTTAGACAGTGTGGCATCAAAGCAGAGCATGGGGTGTAGTTTTCCTCCCTTCAGAGTGCAGCAAGGAGACACCAGGAAGAGGAGGAGTCCTGGATGTTGAGGGTGCTTTGGTTCTCCTCAAGATCCTGCTTCTTCCCTCTTCCATCTCCGGCCCTTTGATGCATTGGATGCTGTGACATCAGTCTGCCTTTGAAATATTTTTCTTCTCAGATGCAGAATTGAGTTAAAAAGAATATAGCTCTTTTCATTTATCAGCATCTGATAAGAGAGATGATTCATCCTGCTAAACCGTCTTGCTGGGAACTGTCACTGTCCATGAGGGCAGCTGAGATCCAGGAGGAATCTCTATTACAGGCAGCAGTGGAGCTCAGAGCAGCTCTGTGCTTGCCACTGAGCCGAGGCTGTGCTTCTTTTGCTCTCTGGATATAACCACTGATACATGGTAAATTAAAGTGTGACAAATGTTTGACATTTTCCACTTCTTTCTATTCCTGGGTTTTCTGCAATTAGATCGCAGCTGAATTTCGTTCCTTATTCAGAGCTGCTCCCAAGCTCCCCCCCTGCTGCCTTCCGAACAGATTTATTCTGTTCATTGCATCTCTCTATTCCATTCACTCACAGGGGTGTGATCCCATCCCTGTCCCATTTCTGGGGTCCCTGTGACCCTGGTGGCTCACAGCAGTGCCACTGGCAGATCTCCTGAGGGGATGCTGGGCACAGGCTCCAGGGCAGCTCCTCCAGGCTGGGGAATCTCACACTGCTCAGAATGACCAGGGGAGGGGAAAAATGGGGATGGAGCAGAGGGCAAGGCACCCTGTCTGCTGGAGAAGTTGATTTAGAACAGAGAGAGAGCCAGGTCAGAGATCCTGAAACTGAACAAATGGTTTGAATGAACAGAAATAGGAATTTGCAGAGTCCGTGGGACGTGGGGCAATGAAGCAGCTGAGGGAGATGAAGGCAGTGCTCCTCCTTGGAGCCGCAGGGCCAGGAGGTGCTGGGAGGTTGCTACCAAAAGAAATTTTTAATTGAAAAAGCCCCAAGAGCAGGTGGGTGCCCTTACCTTGCTGCATCAGCGCTCCCATCCCGAACCAGAAGCTGTTCAGGAGGGTGAAGTTGTTCTCCACGATGTCCGAGCCTGGATTGCAGGGGTGGGCATCATACCACTCGTATGGGCTGAACCTGCAGCACACAGGGAAACAGAGTCCTGATGATGCCTTGAGGGGCTCCTAGGACACAGGCTAGTCAGTTTTAAGATAATAAAGTGGGTTTTTATTAAATGCCTTCAACAGATACACCCTGGGCAGCCAAAGCCTTCCAGAGGCTGCACCCAAAATGGACAATGGTCATGAATTTTTCATTCAGTTATGACTTTGGTCCATTTGCCTATTAGGGGTTAATCCTTAATTACAGCTTCAGGTAATGAAGTGACATACCCCCAGTTTGCTCCCCACTTTTGCTTATACTTGTCAGGGCCTGAGGCTGTAGGGTGTCCTTGGTTCTCAGGCCTCAAGTGATTGTTTTGTCTGACCAAAATGTGAAGACATAATACTTTATATAGAGTTATGCACGAATGCAGCACAGGATTTGAAAAATAGAAAGGCTAAAATCCTAAGGCATCAGTTAGTTGAGATGTGGCAGGACAAGACTCTAAAGGAACTGGAAAAAAGGAGTCTCAATGCCTCTGGTGCTGCTGTGCAGGGGCTGCTGACCCTCTGGTGCACAGCTTTATAGAGAAAAAACCAAATTCAGCCCAAGTCACCCACACAGCCGTAAGTCTGTGTCCTGCATTCTGGAGAGCAGAGACCTGGGAAGCCAAATCCTCCTGAGGTGTCTCAGATGGCTTCCCCAGAGCCTTTGGTCACTTGGGATCATCTTTTCAATATCGTGTCCTACAACAGCACCTGGAGCATGTGATGGTGGGATGGGATGGGTTCCAGACACAAAATATCTTGTATGCAACAGTTCAAAAATGTGGGAAAAAATGGCATTTTTGGTTGACTAAGGAGAAGCCTTGGTCATTCTGCAGTAGTAGCAGGGACAAACTGGTATTTTAGGATATTCTAATGCACATGGGAATCAGGGTGGGATTTATGTCACTGAGAGGTAGAATCTTCCACCATCCTCACAAGCAGGTGTTTGGCCCAGTCAGGGCACTGGCAGAACACTGGAATGTGGTGGCAGTTTGCCACTTATTCCCTGTGTATTTCCAAGGATACCCCTGCAATTCTTGAGCAAGACTGAGGGAATTTCCTAGGAATATCTCTGCAAATTCTGCCCAAGATTGGCAGGCAAGCACTGCTGGGAATGAGCTCGTTTAGCCAGGATCTGGGGAGGATGCTAAACAGGAGAGATGTTAATATTTTTAGAGCTGTTTATTTACATTTTCTGAGAGTCCCAAATTTTGCAGAGATTAAATTAAAAACATAATTGGTATAATTGCTTTTGAACCAGGCATTAATTATCATCTCCGCTTCCTTCTGGAATCCCTGGAGATTCACAACAGCCCCTTCTCAAAGCCCAGCCCACAGCCTGTATCAGGAGATGTTTCCCTCTGTAATTCTCCACCAGATGCGCCACCACCCAAGGAGAGGGCTCGTGGCTCCATTCCAGGGTGGCCTCGCTCAGACAGTTGCATTTGTTTGGAGAAGGGCCCCAGATCCCTGCCAGGAGCCTCCTGGCACTGAATCCTGCCCTGGGCACGTGTCAGTGCAGAGCTGTGGTGCTGGCAGCGCCAAGCATGGGAGGAGACGGGGGGAAAACCATCCCTGAGGATGGACAGGGCACAGCCCACGCTCCTGTGGCTTTGGAAAAGATTACCTGGGCACAGCTGTGCCACTTTTTGCTCCTGTTTTCCACTCAAGGTACAGTGCAATGAGCTCTCCTTTCCTCCCTGGTTTATCTCACCTTCCTGCAGCACCCTGGGCTGGGTTTGGGGTGTGGAGCCTTGCTCAGGCTGCACCTGGCATTGCTGCTTGTTCATCCAGGTGATGTTGGGCTCTCCTTGCTGCTCACCCTCCTCTGCTCTCTGAATCAGAGGAAATCAGCAAGGAAACAAGAACCTGGCTGAACTCAGACCTGGCTTTACATGCTGCTTATTCCTTAGAACTTGCTATAGATTCACACCAGAGGCAGATAAAGGATGGTGTCTTGGTCCTTTCTGTCAGATAAAGCCAGAGTTCAGGAATTAGATTAAAACTTTCTTGGGCTGCCAATGAAAGACTATGAAAAAGAAAGGGAGTGGGTAAGATCAATGAGCCTGGCAAGATGACACGCTGGAGAACTTCAAGGTCTGAGTGAAAACCTACTGGTGCAGCTCAAATGACAGAGAAATATTCAGAAATCTGCAAAGCAGCAACAGCCTCCAGTGCTTGAGCAGAGAAACCATTAGTGGAAGCAAGAGGTAATGAAGGAAGGAGGGAGAGGAGCCCATTGACCCCAGAGCTCAAATCAGTGGGGAACTCAGGACCCTCCGTGGCTGTCTTCCCTCATCCTCACATGCACTGTGGGTCTGAGAAATATTTCATCAAAAACGAGCATCATTCTCCTGTCTCTTTCAGCTTTTTGGGTGGGAAATTGAAGCACTTGGAAGAAATTTAAAAGATCTAACACAAAATACTTTTGAGTCTAAATTGCGTCTCCAGAGAAATTTTAAATGGATGACCCAGACTGTTGCATTTGCAGGGAATGTCCTGACAAAGGCAGGAATGATGCATCTGACTCCATGTTCTCAGAAGGCTAATTTATTATTTTATGATACTATATTATACTAAAAAATACTATACTAAAGAATACTATAGTAAAGAGTAGAGAAAGGGTACTTACAGAATGCTAAAAAGATAATAATGAAAACTTGTGACTCTTTCCAGAGTCCTGACACAGCCTGGCACCAATTGGCCAAAGAGTGAAAACAACTCACAGCAGAACCCAATGAAACAATCACCTGTGGGTAAACAATCTCCAACCACATTCCACATGAGCACAACACAGGAGAATTAAATGAGATAAGAATTGTTTTCCTTTTTGTGTGATGTCTCTTAGCTTCCCAGGAGAAAAACCCTGGGTGAAGGGATTTTTCCAGAGAATGTGAATGCCACACCAGACCTCGCTGCAATTAGGATGAAGATTAAACCAACCCACCCACCCTGCCACACAGCCAGAGGGGTTGGGTGTAATTTGGAGGCTGTGTGAGCCCCAGGACAGGTGCCAGCCTGGCACCAGAGCCTCCAGACACAGCATCTGACAGAGCCATGGGGACAGCCAGTGCTGCTGGCTCCCTGGGGATGGGGGTTGGGAGCAGGGGCTCCATCAATAGCGAAGAAAGGCTGATTAAAATGACAGATGAACCAAATCCATCCTTTGCCTGCCTCTAAATAGTTCCTGAGTCTGTTTTAAGTGGCATTGACCTATGGTTATGGCATGAGCAGAGGGCTCTGGTGCCTAGTTCAGAAGAGTCATGTCTCTGAATTAAAGCTTTTCTATTTTGATTGTGGTTTTCCGCTGAGAATTGGATTTCAGAGGTCTTGCTGGGGTCAAAAGCAGATATTGTTTCCATGACTTCTGAATGCAATAAATATTTTCCCTGTGAAATGTCTTGCCTTCCATCTCTATGTGTTAAAAGACCATTCCTGCAGAATTTTAATTACTCCGAATACTTGGTGTTATTTGAAAGAATAGGATGACAGAAGAAATGTCAGGAGCAAAATGTGAAGAATAAACTGTAATTGCAATATTTTATGTGTTGAATTTAGTCCAAAAAATAGCCTGATAGGGAAAAATTGTTCTGTAACATCGTAATTGCTGTGATGGAGTGAGATGCTGAGGTTCATTTCAGAATAAAACCTGAGACAAAGCCACAGTTCTTCAGGTTTTCATCCCTCAACATCAGCCAAAAGCCAGGCAACACTGCCATGCTAGGACAGACATCCCTGTTTGTGCAAAGTGGTGCCTGGGGGACTTGACATCAGGGCCTGCCCCAGCATTTCCTCCAGCCCTTCTGCAGCATTTCACATGCAGATACAATTTGCGCATTTAACATGCTTTGAAAGTGGGATCTGGACAATTTGGGCTGGATTTGGTCATTATGAAGCTGGGAAAAATAAGCTCCAAAATGTAAAATTGTGTTTGGATTGTCACTGCAGGGCACAGGAGCAGGCTGGTGCCATTGAAGCCAGTGGTGTTGTTGGAGCCAAGGGCTGTCAGCCCCCACAGGATTTTCCTTCTCATGGTTACCTTGGGTCCACATCCCCAGAGGAGATTCTTGTGCTGCTGAGAGCACCTGGCTGTCCCTGACAGGGCTGGGTGGGCAAAAACAAGGCAGGAAGGGAATTGCAGCTGCAGTCTGGATCAGGGAGGGCCCTCCACATCCTGTGAGAGGAAAGCTGTGAGTGCTGACAGTCTGGTCAGGGAGAAAGTCAGATAAACTTTCCCAGGCATTGTTCTTGGGGAGCTTTGAGAAAGCTCAGAGAAAGAATTAAAATAATATTTAATCTTTGCAGCTGGTGTTTTGAACTTGTTCACTTGTAAGGTGTGTACAAGAAGGGTGTTCCTAATTAGCCAGTGAGGTGAGGGGTGTTGATTGAGGACCAATCAGGTCCAGCTTTCTTGGAACAGTCTATAAAAGGATGTGACATCTAATAAACTTCACTATTGCCTTCTGAGAAGACCTTGGAGTCTGTGTCACTCCATTCAGCTGTCCCTAATCCAATAGTGACAGAAAACAAATGTCCAGCTGTGTCCCCATGCAGAGGAGGGACCAGAGGATGTACCTGCCTTGCCACGCATGTTTAACATGCTTTGAAAGTGGGGTCTGGACAATCTGGGCTGGATCTGGCCATTATGAGCAGGAAAAAACAAGCTCCTAATGTGAGCACTGCAGGTGCTCACAGCGCTCACGGCCAGCTCACTCTGCTGCTCTGTGTAATTAGGATATGACAGAGTGAACACAGGAAATCTGCTCTAAATGCCCCCCTGGACTGAGGGGTGCTGAAAATTGTAGATTTGTTGTACCATCAGGGTTAATGGAGGCTGCTTGCTCCAGTTCTGTAGCTGATCTTTCCTTTGACTCTCTAAGGAGATGAGGGAGGAATGTTTCTGATGGATGCTCCCAGGAAGGTGTAGCACAGCAGGCCTTGGGGAAGAGGGTCTGCATGGACCCCCAGACCAAAACGGGGAGGGTTCTGAAATACCCACTGGTATAAATTCAGCTGGAAATAAGGAGAAATGAGCATCAAAGTGTAGAGTGGGCTGAGGAATCTTTCGTGGACGAGGTGTTTATGCAAAATATTCCAGTGAGGGCTGTGTGTGGTCATGGAGGGCGCCTGCCTGCAGGAGGGGGAAAGTGCTTTGTTTTGATTTGAATAGGTGGGATCATGGATTGAGAGCAACCCTGGACTGTGGCTCATCAAAGGCCCTGTGGAATTAACAAGACATGCAAATGTATGCAAATGTTGCCTTTAAACATAGAGGATTTAAACATGCTAATTAGATGCATATTAATTTTGTAAACAGACACATTGTCTGATCCGTAGCAACGGCTTCTCCATTCTTTTGATATAGGGAAGGGTTTGTGTGAGCTTTACAGAGATAGAAGGGGGAATGGTGGGGGAGATGGGAGATCAGGTCCCAGCAGAGGCTGGGAAGGGTGTGAGCAGTGAGCATGAATGGGCAATGACACAGAGATACTTCTCTTCATACACCAGGAGGTGCTGACAAGATGGGAAGGCTGCAAAACTTCTGAAATAATAAAATTATTTCATGCTGTGAGTGTGTGAAAGTGAGCAGCCAGCCCATGGTGATGGGCCAGAGGGGATCTGAGGGGTGAAAAAGGTTTGGTGCTGCAGCTCCCTGCCACCCTGTTCTTCTAAGTTCTTCTGAGCCTTCTGATGTTTACATTCTTGTAATGAACTTTCTCACACATTTTATGTAAATAATTAATTGTTTTACATTCCTTTCTGGAGGAGGAGAAACTTGATGGACTGTTGGTTTGTCCAGTGTCATTGGAGAGGTGGCACTGTCACCCTCCAAACCACTGTCACTTTTAAAAATCTATAAATGTTGGGAGTCAGAAATTAAACTCCCCTTCTTTTACCTTGGAGGTTCCAGTGTGCATGTCATTTTATTTTATATCCTAGAGTGACAGCTGCCAGCAGGGCCCCCTTACCTGGCTATGACAAAGAGCACACAGCTGACCCCCAGGTAGGCAAGGAGGATGTACATCCAGATGTCAGGAGAGAGAGGGTTGAGGAAGGAGAACACGCTGGGGTTGGTCCCGTTGGGCTTCCTGTAGAGGATGCTGACCCCCAGGGTCATGAAGGGCTTGGAGAAGTCGATGGCTTTCTCCCGGACATGAGTGATGGTCAGAGGAGCCACGGCCAGGTCAGCTTTCTGCAAACAGCACAGAGGGAGGGACACAGGCAGGGAGAAAAGAGTTACAGAGGTGCTTCCATCCCCTTGGAGACACCACAGCGCTCACACAGCAGAAACAGGCCAAAATCCCCCAAAGTGCAGCCCTGGGGTTCCCCCCTGCTGTGGCACATGTGGTACATGTTTGCTGAGAAATACAGATGTGGGGGCACAGGTTTTTTGCTGTGAAATACAGATGTTGGAGTACAGTGTTTGCTGTAAAGTACAGATGTTTCTGGTACAGTGCTGTGAAATACAGATGTTGGGGGTACAATGTTCACTGTAAAATACAGCACAGCCAAATGGAGGTAACAGCCTCTGCAGCTTCTGCCCCGATGTGATGAGCTCCTCTGAAACGGTCAGAAAAATCAGATTTTACTGAGTTCTAAAGTGTCAGTGGCCCTTTTCTTGCTCCTCACCACAAGACTCTAAAACAGTGAGTAGGCTGTGTGCAGAGCCTGCTGCTGGCAGCAGTGGTTTGTTTTTGTTGTTGTTGTTGTCCTTGCTTTCATTTGTTGTTGTCCTGCTTTCACGCTGATGCAAGAGGAGAGGAGGGTGAGGATGGAGCTGCAGGGAGCCATACTGTGGCAGTGTGAGGTAAGAGGTTCTATTTCTTTTCCCTCCGTCATTTCATGAGCTTGAGGGGCTCAGTCTCAGGCAGGAGTGCTTGGTGCCTGGGGGTGGAGGGAGGGAGGTGTGCAGGCGAGACCCTCTGAGGAAACACTCTTTAATGATGGACTCCTCAGCCCATCCTGCTGGAGTGCTCTGAGCTCCCTGAAGAATTTCAGCTGAGCATATTCTTTATCCTGACAGCTTGTATGAATTGTGTTTGTTTCTATTATTTCTGTTATTTACTAATTTGTGTTAATTCAATGAGCAACCACATTCACCCTCTTTCTGTTGGGTAAGAGATGCATTCATTCCTCTCACTAAACATTCATCCAGGTTCTTAAAAGCCAGAAGTAAACACGTCCAAGGTTTCCTCAATATCACCCTCCTTGCCTGAGCTTTGCAAATCATTCTTTGAGATTGTGAACTTCTGAGGAAACACAGACACATAAATTACAGCTCTGAAGTTGAGCAGAACCTCCCCCCATGCCAGAAGCCCCGGCGAGATTTATTTAACATCTGGTTCTGAAAATTAAAATTCTAAATTACCCATGAGTGATAATTACCTAGAGATACAGTAGATTTGTCATTATTCATGGACTTTAAATCAATACTGGCTGGAACATACTTTGCTTCAGCAGGAACTGGGGGTTCACTGTAGGAACCAGAGCAGATCTCTGGCCTGTGCTGGGGGTAAAGGTTGTGGTAAAGGTTTCATTTGACCTTGCCAATCTGTGATCAAGTCAGTGCAATATTTATAAATAGAGGAATCTGGGTGTTATATTGTAGGAAGAGTCTCTACATGAGCTTTTGTCCATTTACACACGTGTGTGTGTGTGTGTGTGTGTGTGTGTGTGTGTGTGTGTGTGTGTGTAAGGGATCCCTCCAACGAGTGCAGCCTTAGAGCTCCTGAACAGAGGCATTCAGGAATGATGTAACAAGGGTAAAAATGAAAGAGAGCCATGTTTTTTCTTCTAACATGGCTCTCCTGCTGCGCCCTGCTTTCCTTTGGTTTCCTTTCCTTCTCATTTTCCAGATGGAAATACATTTTTACATCAGCCTGGTACAGGAAAGCTTCATTTTGGCGTTTGTGAAAAGCTGTGGAAAATGGGGACAATATTTTGCCAGTGAGCCCCTTGTGCCAGCTGTGGCTGTGGTGACAGGGACAGAAGCTGAAGGGGGTTGGAGGTGGCATTGGTGGCTGCCCAGCCTGAGCTGGAGATGTTGTTCTGCATCCTGGGGACCGTCCTGGCAGGTTTGGAGCTTGGCTGCTCCCACCACCTTCCAGCGCACCTGGAAATTTTGGCTTCGTGCTCCGCACAGTCACAAGGCAGAAATGGCAAAAGAAATGCAGCATTTTCCCTCCTCCATCACTTCTGTGTGGGTGTCCTGACTCACCAGGGAAAGGCAAAGAAGATGTTGAAGGACTTGGCTATGGGTTTTTCTGAAGGAGGGAGCAAATGTTCTGTGGTCAGAGCTCGCTGGCAATGGCCAGGCTGAGGGAGCCTCAGCCAAATTTGTCAGAACAATAACAGTGAGCTAAAGAACAGCCTGGAGTTTGTGCTTTGCCACAGAAAATGAAGAGAGAGAACTCTGCATGGATGCCCAGGGATCCAACTGCTTTTAGAGCTGAAATAAAATTTTACTGTGTGGCTCCAGCAGCTCCTGTGATGTGCTCCCAGCCCAGTGTCCTTGCAGGGAATGTCACATTCAGGCAGGACAGAGCAGGGATTCTGGAGCCTGGCTGGGGTGTGTCCTGAGCAATTACAGCCAGCACAGGGCTGCACTTCCATATCCTTTTTATCAATGCAGATTTTTCTGAAGGTGGCCTCTAATTAAGGCTTTGCTGACAGAGAGGATCTAAATCAAACCCACCAAGGGTGAAGCTTTGATTTGTTGTGCTCTGACATTCCAAACTGGGCAGTCAATTACCAGACTCTGGCTGCTTCCTTTACTCAGCCCTGGCTCTTGTGCTGTTGCAGTCAGGTGGATTTTATTAAAGATGAGGAATTAGAGCAAGTGCCAGTGGTTTAAAGACCCTTGTCCAGCAAAACCACTTAAGCCTGCACCTCTGTTTTACTGGAGCTCACACGTCTTCCAAGTCCTGTCCCTGTTCTTAAGTGTTCTGCTGAATTGAGGCCAAAAAGATGAATTCTGCCAAGGCAGCTACACATCAAATGCAGACACTTCTCCAACACACCTCCAAGGGTTTGGATCTCCTCATTCACCCAGTTCCAGCGTTTCACTTGGCTGGAGCAGCTGTGAGTTCACGGGGTGTTCAGCACAGGGATGGTGGTATTTGCTGCAGAGATACTTGGTTTTCGTCAGAAAATGCCAAGTCTTATCTCCAAGTTCTCATTTATCAGGGAGATGTGGCCTGTGGGTCAGGACAGCTCTTGTGCAGCCGTGGGAATCCTGCAGTGCCTGACCTCAGCCAGAGCCAAGCCGTGGGCAGTGGCTGGTCATGGAGGAGCCCATGAACAGCATAAGCACCAAGATAAATATTTATTCGGGAAAAGAAGCTGCCTCTGTGCTTATTTTGCCAATCTGCGTTAGGTATTTACATAAACTAATCATGTGTGTGTTGCCTGAGAGACAGAAATAGTGTGTGTGTGTGTTTTACTGATTTAATTGTTACCCAGGTCTGGCACTGTCATCCCTCAGTGTCTCTTGCCACTGCCAGCACTGGGGCTCCTTCCTTGGGCCCTGTCTCTGCTTCCTACTCTCCTAGCTTGGCTGCTGTGCCCTGCTCCTGCTCCCTGGGGTGTGCTGGGCTCACACCTGAGCTCCCTGCACCTTTCCCTGCAGAGCAGCCTGGCTGTCCTGGGGATGAAGATGGGGCAGCCGGGCTCTGCTGCAGCTCAGAGAGGAGGGGCTGCTGCTGGGGCAGGGGTGGGGGTCTCTGTGAGAGCCCCGTGCCTGCCCAGGGGCAGGGAAGCACTCACAGGAGCAGGGATGCTCAAGGAGAGCAGGGTCAGTGCTGAGTGTCTGACTCCAGCTCTTAACAGTTGCTCTTGCAATCTCACTATTTGGACATCGTTTTTGTCAATGGGTTTATTCAATACTGGGGTGAATTAAGAACAGAAAAACCCAGGTTTTTTTTTTAATTGGCAGGAAAAACCCAGCTGTGAGCTGAAGGGGAGGAATGAGGGCCATGAGGTCCTGTTGGGGCTTTATAATCTTCACTTTAAGAATGATCTCCAGCATCGGAACTGCCATTAATTGTACCTGAGGGATGTGGAGGCTGGAGGATTCAGGTGAGAATGGCCCTGCTGTGAGAAACAAGCCCTATCCTACGGATTCCTGGCAAGTGAAGCAGCCAGCAAGGGGCAGGAACACCTGCTGAGCACACAGAGAACCTGAACTCCCAACACACAGATCCTTCACCTGGATCCCTGAGTATGACCCAGTCATGAATCCACCCAGCAGTGATCTGAGCACAAAAGGAAAAGCTCTTCTGGTTTATTTCCATCCTGTCCCTGAGTATGACCCAGTCATGAATCCACCCAACAGTGATGTGAGGACAAAAGGAAAAGCTCTTCTGGTTTATTTCCATCCTGTCCCTGAGTATGACCCAGTCATGAATCCACCCAGCAGTGATCTGAGCACAAAAGGAAAAGCTCTTCTGGTTTATTTCCATCCTGTCCCCAGCACTGAGGTCCTGCAGTGTCTGAACACAAGGTGGAGGACACTTCATCCAATTAAATTGTTTGCTCCCTGTCCCTGGCCCAGTGACATCCAAATGAAGCCCCAGATGATGACACATGAGATGAAACATCCACCAGTGCAGAGCATTAATGGGGAGCTGGCAGTGTGATGCTATGTGCACTTCTGCCAGAATTTACTGTCAGAAAATGCCCACTTATTGTGGAATTGTTAAATCAGCTGTCAGGAGTCATCCTAAGGATGGATATTACAAGTCCTCCACAGTTCCCATTGGCAGGGATTTCCATCAGAAACCCCAGTATTTGCCACATCTCTTTTATTCCCACCCGAAGTTTCAGATTGAATGGCAATGTGATGTGCACTGTGGCAGCAGAAGACAAGTTTTATTTGTGAACAAGTTTGTGCAAAATGTCCAGAACAACTCATTCTGCTGGTTTTATGGGATTCTGCCCACAAACAACAGGGAAGATTTGCAGGCATTGCTTTGCCAGACAACTGGAATTTATAAATCAGAACGGATGGGCCACGGTGTGCAATGGAGCTTTGCTTGTATCAGTAATAATTTCTATGAATAAACATCAATAGCAGTTCACTGTTGCTGAAAGGAGGAGGTCTGGCACTTGTCAGGCTCCCTGTTTGTTATGAATAAAGGGCTCAGGAGCTTCTCTGCATCGCCTGGGCTCCCCAGACCTCCCTGAATACCTGAGTTCAGCTCTCGTGGCCCTTCTGATCAAGGCTCCTCTGTGGGAATGGCCAGAGGGGTGACAATAAGCAGTAGGCTGAGGTTACTTCTCCAGGGAATGAACTGAACTCCTCAAATCAGGGACTTTTTGTGCTGAGGATGAGCAGCAGATGAAAGGCAGCGGGGCAGGGCTGCTGCATGCAGCTGCACGAGGCTGTTGTCTCTGGATCTGCTACTGGGGACCTGTCAGAGACAGGGTCGTGCTGGGGCTGCTCTGATTGCTGTTGCTTTTCCTGTTTATGCTTAAGGCCAGACTAGAAACACAGGGATTTTACAAAGGATCATAGCCCGAGGCATCCCTGCCTGTGGCCAGGCATGTCTGGATCTGAGAGAGCAGAGGGGGAGGATTCGTGACTGCGTCAAGCTCACAGTGCTCACTGTGTAAACACCTGTCCTAGCACGTGATTTACCTTTGGGGGCCAACTTTTGGGGATTTACCCCTTTGGTAACAGCACCTTTGTCCCCCAGACACTGTGTCATGCACCTACCCTCACCCAGCTCCTCTGAGGGCATCTCCAGCCCAGTGCAGGCCACCCCAGGGGACAGGTGCCCTTGCTTTGCCCATCTCCTCCTCTCCAAATTTCAGCCTCAGCTGAGTTGGAATATTTCTGGTACACAGAATCTGCTGCTTCCACAGCTCCCAGACCCTCTGAGCAACAATAATGACCATTTTAGCCTCTCACCTCACCCCAGGAGCACTCCCTGCTCTGCACAGGTCATTCAGGGAGCCCACACCAGCTCAGCCCACCTGTGTCACAGCAGCCCAGGGGCTAAGGGGGTCTTCAGCAATGCAATGGCTTTCTGCACTGAATTAATCCTGACCTGGATTATTACCCTGAATTCTGCACTGAATTAATCCTGACCTGGATTATTACCCTGAATTCTGCACTGAATTAATCCTGACCTGGATTGTTACCCTGAATTCTGCACTGAATTAATCCTGACCTGGGTATTTGGACCTCACAAAATCCTGCCTGCTTTATGCTCCCACCTGAATGATTCCAATTTGTTTATGAGAAGGAGACACTGAACACAGAGTAAAGCCAGCTCAGATATCAGACTCTGGATGTGGGCAGCCCTGTTTTCATCACTGCAGCGTGATTTGAAGTCTCTAACACTTTTCCTCCTGGGTGTGAAATAAGCTTGATCTGGCCTGTTGCAGTGTCCATGGGTTGTGCCTTTCCCCACACCACGGGAAGATGCTGCTGAGGAAGGGTCCATCTGGCTGCAATTTCACTTTTGAAGGCTTTATATAAACACTGCTATAAAAAGCAATGACATGCTGATAAAGGAGCTAATGGCTTCATGTGGGGTCTGGGCAGTGTCCCTGCAGGCACATGCTCAGCCATGCAGGGCAGGGCACAGAGCTGCATCTCAGAGTTAAGAACACAACTTGCAAGAAGAGGAGGTTTGGCCTTTTCCTGCTGTTTGGCCCTTTCCTGCTGCTGTGTGTTGATTTGCTTTTCAGATAGTTACCCAAGAAATACCACAATGCAGGTTTGACCATGAATTTTGTGTTATTTAATGAGATTGCTCCTCAAACCTCCTTCTTGTCTATCTCAGGTAGCTTCAGGAATGGCTGAAGCCTCTTGAGAGCCTTGTGGTGTTTTGCAGGACAGAGGAAGTGACATGGTTTGGGCTAAATGACCATAATTCGTTGACCACAGCTTTGGGAATGGCTGAAGTCTCCTGAGAGCCTTGTGGTGTTTTGCAGGACACTGGAAGTGGCATGGTTTGGGCTGAATGACTGACTGGCTTCTATTCCCTTGGGAGGGATTTGCTCCTTGTGAGCCCTGCAGTGCAGTGAGAGCTCCAGAGCCCATTCCCAGCAGTGAGAGAGCTCCAGAGGCTGCTCCCAGCACTGAGTGAGCCCCAGAGCCCAATCCCAGCATGGAGAGAGCTCCAGAGCCCAATCCCAGCAGTGAGAGAGCCCCAGAAACCATTCCCAGCAGTGGGAGAGCTCCAGAGCCCATTCCCAGCACTGGGTGATCTCCAGAGCTGCTCCCAGCAGTGATAGAGCTCCAAAGCCCATTCCCAGCACTGAAAGAGCTCCAGAGCCCATTCCCAGCACTGGGTGATCTCCAGAGGCTGCTCCCAGCACTGAAAGAGCTCCAGAGCCCATTCCCAGCAGTGAGTGAGCCCCAGAGCCTGCTCCCAGCAGCGGGGCCAGGCAGAGGAGCCGTGTCCCGAGGGGCTCTGCCAAGGGGCACAGCTGCCACTCGGTGTCAGCTCTGATCTGTGTCACACACATCACTCAGAGCAGCAGAGCTTCCTCTGGGACACTGCCACTCGTCTAGCTCGGCAGGGCTGTTGTGTAAGAGGCTCTAAAATCTGTGTTTTGAGCTGCACGGAGTTTTCCAGAAGGAAAAGCACCAAGGCAGGTTTGCAGAGCTCCCCCATGAGATGGAGTCCTGCTCCCAGGGCTGTCCTTGCCTGCCCTTGCTGCTCTCCTGCTCCCTGGGCCAGGCCAGCTGAGGCCTGCCATGCTTGTCACAAACTGATTGTCACTTTGTCCCTATAAAAGGACATAATAATTATCATCTGCATTTTACAGATGGAGGAAGCAGTGCACAGAAGCAACTTGTCCAATGTCATTTAGGGCAGAGAGAGCAGATCTGGAAGGCCAGCCCAGCTCCTGAGCCACTCCTCACTCTCCACACACCACAGTGACTCACCCAGCAAACTCATTCTTCTCCCATGAATGGTAAGAGCATCACAGCTCTATGAGGGATTATTTTTGTGTCTTTGCTGCTCAGGCTGTGCATTCAGAATGCAGCCAGGACCTGGAGGTGGTCAAGGGCTGCCCCACTTGAGCAGGACCTCAGGAGGAGAGCGCTCTGCACTGCCTGCACTGCTGCCTGTGCAGCAGAGAGCAGCCATTCTTTTTGTCCTTAGCTTTTCTTCCAGAGGCCTTCTCTGGGAATCAGATATTCATAAAAACACCAGCTTTCCTCACCTCTGTAACTGGGCCCTTGGGATCACAGGATGTGCTGGAGGCAAGATATCTAATTAGGAAACAGAGCAAGCTCTGGCCGCGAGTGGCGGTTTCAGACGCGGCGACGCTTTGGCGGCTGCGGGAGCAAAGCTGCTGCTACAACAGGTTCCCTGGGGCTTAAAGGGCTCCTGGAAGTGGCCATGGAAGGAGAAGCACAGCTGCTGTGTGGCAGAGGGAGCTCCGTGTCCCAAGAGATTTTAGCAAATAAGTTGCTTTTATGGGAAATAAAAAATGAAAGTGTCCAGGGCACAGCTGCTCCCGCAGTCTGGATGTCTCCAGTGGGCTGGGCTGTGTCTGGGGCATGCCTGGGCTCCCCAGGCTGCACTGGTGCTGTGCCCTGGTTTATGTTTGTCCCCGGGGGTGACAGCAGCTCATGCTGCCAGCCCAGCACAGCCCATGTGCCCCAGGCCCAGGGGAAGCCTCTGTCCTTTGCACACACCCAGCCTGTGTCCCACCGTGGGACAGGCTGTGCCTGGACCCACAGAGCCTATTCTGTGCTGGGAGAACGGCCCTTTTCAGGAATTCCAAATTAATATTTGGAAGAGCCAGACACAGGGATATTCTGGCAACCAGTGTGACAAGGAGCCAGGCGGGGTCAGGAGCTCCAGCATTCCAGGCCAGCGAGAAATGGCACCTGTCCCACCCCAGAGAGCCAGCCCAGGGACAGCTCCAGGGACAGCCAGCCCTCGGCAGCCACCCACGGGCTCACTCACGTGGTCGATGAGCTCCTTGATCATGCCATTCCACTGGCCCTTCTCATCCTGTGCCCCGTATTTGCCGTCCTCCACCAGGCGGATCTCGTAGGAGAAGCCCAGGATGATGGCCAGCTCCTTCAGCAGGTCGATGCAGTAGCCCTCGAAGCGGTCGTTCCCGAACAGGGCGGTGTCGGACTTACGGAACATGACAAAGGGCTCCTCCTGCACAGGAAAAGCAAAAAGTCCCAGTTCAGGGTCAGCTGGAGGCAAGGCCACCTCTGCAGGTCAGCCGGAGCCGCCAGGCACGGCTCTCCAGGCAGGGCTGGCACTGTGACATGTTGGGAATAAATTAACTTTGCACAGCGCATCAGCTAATTAGCAACCTTGTTTACCCCACAAAATTTAATTTTGTCTCTTCTGAGCAGCCAACTGTTTTCCATTTGGTAGGATTTCAGGGAGAAAAATAACCATTTCATGCTCTGAAAATGAAGTGTTAGAAACAGCAAAAGAGGGGGAGGACAAACTCACCCCCGCGCCCTGCACACGGTACCTGCCATTCACCACAGGCTGATGGGTGAAATTCAGGGTGAGGGAGCTGTGCATGGCTGGGGCCACCCCAAAACCTCCCCACTCAGCTCTCTGGCACTCCTCTGTGCTGGCACTGCCTGGTGGACACTGCCCTGCTGCTGCCCAGGGAAACTTTGGCTGTGTGCTGCACTTCTGGCTGCCTGGGGGTGACCCATAGCTGAGCTCCAGCACAGGGGACAGGAGCTAAAGCAGTGACCTGTGGGTCCTCCCCTCGAGCAGGGGCTGGCAGGTGAAGCCACCCAGAGGAGTCCAGCATCCTTTGGTGCCTCTCAGGCTTGGGCAGCCACCGAGGACGAGGAACACTGGGGAGCCTGAGGGAAAAACGCGTGGAGGACAGAGGGAAATGGAAAAGGGGGTGGGCAGCAGGCAAGAGCTGGAAGGCAAGAGGAGGGTGAGGTACATCCAGCGAGTCCCTGGCTCAAACTGGGGGTGTCTGCAGGGCTCCTGTCCTTGCTGTGGGGTGGCCAGAGAGGAATGGTGAGGGAGGGCTACGCTTTGTGCTGGCAAACACCCTCTGTGATTTTGCACAGGCATGGGGGGCTTGAAGAGGTGGGAGGGCAAGTCTGGAGCCCTCATTGGAGCCCTGTCACAGTGCCTGGCTTGGTAGGGCATGGATGCCCTGCCCAGGGGTGCTCTGAGGAGGGGGCTCTGGTAGTGCTGTCTCTGCCCACCTGGCAGCCCCCAGCTCTGCCCTGGGGCTCTGTGCTCCCACGGAGGGGCAGGGGGTGCCCCTTTGGCCCAGCAGCAGGGTCAGGAGGGGACGTGGCAGCGCACGAAGCCCCATTTGCAGAGTTCTAAAGCCCAGCTGATCACATCACGCCCATGGAGTTTGGCTTGGCACGCGCAGCTCGGCTCAATCCTGCGCTCCCCCGCCGCCTCCTCGGCGTTCTGCTCTGGAATTAGTGCTTTGTTTGTGAATCAGCTGAATCTATGGATCTGGATATAAATATGCTGGCTCCAGAGCAGCCATAAAGCACTATTAATTTTGGGAAGCGCTGTAGGGATTACATACATATTTAACAGCCGAAGCACTGAACATTAGGACGCCACTCGCTTCAGTAATGTATCTCCAGGTCTCAAACATTTCCTAGGGGGTAATTCTGAACTCTGTGAACCACTTATTCACGGACTATTTCACAATTTATTACTGAAAATAGCCAGACATCCAATTCACAAGCTCTCTCAGTTTGCTAATCGATTTCTCAGTGAAGGTGCCCTCAATTTCATAACTTCACAGTTCCCATATTGCTTGGGGAGAGCGGCACTGGCTGCTGGGGTAATATTTCTCTTCCAACAAGTCACTGCAATATGAGCAAAAGGGGAAAAAATAGCCTTTCATGCTTTTTCTTTTAAAGGCTCCTCCTATGGCTCTTCTCTCGTCATTTACAGCAGTGCAGAACTACAAAGGGGTGTTGCAAATGCAAATAACATCCAGGGCTCTATTTTATGTTTCAGACTCCAGCAAACGCAGTGCAATCACTGCAGAACTCAGGCCTGAGCTCATTCCCTCCTCCCCTGGGCACAGGGATCCAGGACAGCCCTGGTTCCAAGGTGGAAAGTCCGTCGCACGTGTGCAGGCCCATGGAGTGGCACAATTAATGGGAACTGATATCACCCCGAGCCTTATGTAATTCGTACGTGCTCACAGAGCTGGAGATGGAAATTCTGCCTGAGAAAAGCCTGTCAAAGGCAGATGGCTGACAGTCCCCTCCTGGCTCCATCGTTTTGCATTATGCCGTGGCCTTTGAGGCATGGTGGGTACCATGGCCTGGACCCAGACAATTCCACAGCCATGGAAATGTTTAATGGGAAAAATGTCATGTGGTGGATGGGAAGTTCGTTAGGAGGAGTGGCTGATTGGCAAGGAAAGCTGCTGCAGCATCTGTCTGTGGCTTATGTTCAGCTCCCACCCTGCTAACCCCTTGCTGAGTGATACAAGACCTTTGGTTCCAGCCCATTGCCCCAGACCAAGTGTCCCCTGTCTCTGTTCCTCTCTGGGCACCTTGGTCCCATTCCTTTTATGATACAAATCCACCCTATATCCTGTCCCATCCCTTTAAGAGGCACTGGGATGCTGGGACCTTTCAGAGACATTGGAGATCCCTGGGACACCCCTGGGGTTCAGGGGGAAGGACAGTGACAGTCCCCTACCAGCACCGTGGTGACAATCAGAGATCTGTTGCTCAGCGAGTCCGTGACGTTGGGCCCTCGTCCTTTGGAGATTTCTGTGATGTTCAAACCATCTGAAGGGCTCCATGCTCCAACCTGAAAGGAAGCAGAGCAACACAGTGAACACCCATCTCCAATTCCCCAATCCCTACCTGCATTCCTCAATCCCTACATTGCATTCCTCACTTGTTCCCAGCATCCTACTGGCCTGGAAAAGAGAACTTTCTTCTTTTGTCTGTAGCAAAACTGGAATTACCATAAATTAACCCTTCAGCTGCAGGTCAGTCCAGTGGCACATGTTCCACAATCCCTGTGCTGCTGCAGTGGATGAAGACTGTGGGGACTGGAATTTAGGGGCTGAATGAATGAACAATTTGCAAAGGCACCGCATAGAGCAGCAATCAAACCACACTAAAGAGTCAAATCTGGGCAAGGATAAAGCACAACGAAAGAAAAATAACCACAAATCTGAGTCCATTTTATTTCTTTTCCATTTCCCCACCAATTTGCTTTGGTGGGGAGGATTAAAAATGGCTCAACCAGCTCTGCAGATCCCTGATAGGGACCATTCCTGCTCTCTGTGCCATGGAAAATCAGCTGCAGGTTTCTAACACATCTCTTGGCAGGGCCCTGGGCCCCCCTTTGGGAAATCCCTGCAATGGGGGAGTCTCAATCCTGGCTGCAAACCTGGAGGAGGGGGTGGCACAGGCACATCAGCTCCATTTCAGGTGCTCAGGTTTCTCAAGCTGTCAAATGTAATAAATTATTAGACTTCAATGAAGTCTATTGATCCAGAAATGGCAAAGCATGTCTCTGTTTAAGGAAGTCATCTGGGTGAGGCTAAGCCTGTTAACCTGATCTCCACGGTGCAGGGGAGGCTTTGGGACAAACTTTGAAGGCAGGAGTGGCTAAAGGACTGTGACAGTGAGATAAAATGTCAGGAAAGCTGGAGCAATGTGGGAGTGCTGCCCGCAAATGGAGCAGGGTGGCCATGGAGCCAGCCTGGCAGTGAGAAAAAAACAAACCCCACCTGGAAATAGGAACAGAATGATCCATGTGTAGGGTCAAACTGCAAGGTGGGACTCGGAGAGAAGCCAAAGGCAGCCAGCTCAATCCACCAGGGAGCCAGCAGCTTCCCATCTTTTATTTATTGCTGTTTTTAAGATTCTTCAGCCTCTTCAGCAGTCCAAGGGGAGAACTTGGTTTTACTGCCTCCCCAAAAAGAGACTTTGTAATGAGCAATGCTGCCTGGCAAAAAAAATTGTCATAAATTCTAGAAGAGTTTCCATGAACTTTGTGAAAGGTTTTAAATATTTCAGGTAAAACTGAAGCGATCCCCCATCTCTGCCTTGGATCACAAAACAGCTGCAATGTCAAAAATTATTATTATTGTGGATGGGAAAAAAGCAAGTCTGAGAGGCCCCAGTTTGCTGCACTGCAGCCCCAATCACTTCTGCCTTGCTACGTTTTCTTTAAGAAAATTAAATGCATGGCACTTAAGGCTGAATTAATCAGTTTAAAATATTAAAAAAGGAAGAAAAAGGAAAAAGTGCTTTAAGAGAACTGTGTGAGTCAGATAGTCAAACTATATGTAATTAGGATTTGGTAATACTCCTGTAATCCCTGGAACATCCAGGAGGTATGAGGATCAGGGGTTCAATCCTAAAGCTCAACAAACATAAGCTGTGATACATAAAGCATAATCCAGCTGGGATTTGTTTGTAGTTTGGTGTTTTGTTAGTTCAGATTAACTATTGACAGAATTCTGGCTTCAACAGAGATTTGACATCGATACTTTAAAACCCCTCTGGAGCTGACACGAAGCTTTCAGAAAAATAATGGTGGGAACTGTGAAATCTCTGAATTATTGGAGACAAAAGCTGATGGGGTGTGCAGGGGACACGTCGAGGTTTGGCAGCTTCCAGTGTGCCTGATGTGACAGAGAACTGCAATAACTCCAGCTGGTGCCAGCTCTGCTCAGCCCACCTGAAGGTGTTGGTTTGACAGGTGATTCTGTGGCTGTGCTTAAACATTTGGATTCATGTGGTACAAAATCTGGCATGTTTTCTATTATCTGCCCAACACAGCTCTCCAGCAGCGTGTTGGTGCTGCTGGACTTCAAAAAGATGTGCTGTTATTTTTGGTTAGGCTCTATAAACAAAATATTTTGTAAAAAAAATAAGGCTACAAAGGTCAGCTGCTGCTCAGTTCTTGTGAGGCACCGGCACCTTCCCCAGCTCTGTCCTGCCTCCTTTCTCAGCCAGCGAGACTGAAGGTCACTGGGTTGATTTGAAACGTTTCTTTTATTCCTTATTTGACACCAAAATCTCCCCAGCAGGAGAGAGCTGTGGTGACCTTGAGCTGTGGTACCTGAGGCACCGAGCTGCTGCTGTGGTGGGGAAGTGTGGCAGCCATTCATTTCAAATCCCAGGAATACCAGCCAGTGAGGAAGGGGGATGTGGCACGGGAGCCTCCCAGTGCAGGATCCATCCCCTCCAGACAGAGGATGGATCCAGGGCTGCCTCCCTGTGCCGAGTGACTAATTCCCTGGACAAGTCCCCTGTGCTCTCAGGCCATGCACAGGTAATTGAAATCCCTCCCTGCTGCCAGCCAGGTGTCCTGTGGGTTCAGAACCTGTCCCCTGCCCAGAGGGACAGAGCCAACAGGCTCAGAACCTGTCCCCTGCCCAGAGGGACAGAACCAATGGGCTCAGAACCTATCCCCCTGCCCAGAGGGACAGAGCCAACAGGCTCAGAACCTGTCCCCCTGCCCAGAGGGACAGAACAAACAGGCTCAGAACCTGTCCCTCTGCCCAGAGGGACAGAGCCAACAGGCTCAGAACCTGTCCCCTGCCCAGAGGGACAGAGCCAGCACCATGCTTGGCTGCCACGGGCACCTGGTACCTGTCGGAAAGCAGACTCTGCTCCAGAAAGGGCCTTGCTGCCCTGCCAAATTCCTCCTGTACAGGTGATAGACACCTGTAGCAGGACAGGGATGCAGAGCCGCTCACAGAGTAGTCAGAATCATGGAATTTCTTGGAAATCACATCTCCCTGTGCTCCAGCCACTTGCTGCTCTGTTTGTCAGCAGCTGATTTCACCTTGAAACCTGCATTCTAAGGGCTTTAAGGCTGTGTGTGTGTTGCCTTTTTATTTTAAGTTTGTTTTTTTTTTAAGTAATTGAAGAGAAGGAAATTAAGTCCCCAGGCACACCTGGGATCAGATTTGCACATCAGCATGGTTTTACTGTGCCCAGAGGAGATCTGCACTAATTTGGAGGACCTAAGGCTGCAGTCTTCATGCTCTCAACCCTCATGACACCCCCAGCCAGGCAGGCAAGGCCACACTTCTCTTTTTTCCTTATTGTCCCTTAGATAATAAATAAAATACCCAGTGCATCGTCCTGGAAATTCCAGGCTGTAACAAACTGGGGCTGTCCCCAGACTTGGGAATTTCATAGTGGGAAATGACTCCAGATGATGATCTCCAGTGCTGTGGTCTCCTCAGAGAACAACTGAGGGTTTGTGAGCCAGGCCAGCAAGAGGGAGTGGGACAGGTGTCATTCCTGCCTGATTAGGGCAGGGAGGGGTTAATGGATGTTCAGAAAGTTTCTTTTTCCTCCACTATCCCAGGAAAGTGCCACAAGCACTTCTGCAATCTGTAATCCCACGCACTGGCTTCAGGGCGAGTGAGTCATGGTTGAGCATGGAAAAGGATCTGAGAAATCCCACAAAGTGAATATCCTTTTATATAAACCCCAGAAACCTGGAATCAATACAGCACCAACCATTCCTCTGTTGCTGAGCACCAGCGTTATCCTCAGCCACATGCAGATAAAACAAACCCTGCCTACCTTTTCAAGGCCGTCTTCTTTGAGACTGATGATATCCAAATCAAAATCTGTCCGTAAACCACTGGTTTTATTAAAGACAATGCGTCCCGTTAATCCTTCCCATTGGGCCTGTGGAAGGGAGAAAAAGTAGCAGGGCTGTTACTCAGTATCATAAATAATCTTTTGCCCTCCACTGTATGTTCTTTTAATTAGTCCTTATGCTGGTTCTTTCTCCCTAAAGAGCCTGATTAATTAATAATCCCTCTGCTGCTGCTCAGACTGCAGACGGAGCTGGAGATTTCCTTCACTCTCTTGCAGTCCTTGCTACAATTTCTGTTTGCACCTTTTGTGCTCACCAGCTGTTGCAGGACGTGATGACTCAGTAGAAAACGACTTGCATTTATCACGGCATCCTTGTGAGCTGCGTTCATCCTTGTAGTGCTGATAAACACCGGCTGCAGGGAGCCGGCTCTGGGACGGCTCCAGCCAGGAGAAATCCCTTTGTGCACCAGCTCGCTGGTGCTTCCAAGGTGTGTGGAAGCTTAAATGTTGGGAATGCTCCCCTCTGTCCTTCCAGAGGGAGACTGGAGCAGAAGAGGCCAAGAATGAGTTCATGCGAGCAAGATCTGAGGTTTGGAAACAGGCACAGGAGTCTGGGGCCACGTGCTGCTGGTGCCCTGCTTCAGTTTTGGCAGCATAAGGACGGGGAAGGTGCTCACTGGGACTGGGGACATCCCATTCCCAGAGATTTTTCAGTGCTTGGCTGACTGAGATCCTGAACAGCCTGGTCTGACAGGGACGAGGAGCAGGAGCTTGGGGTAAAGATGCCTCAATTCAATTCCACAAAAAAACCCCCATGTTATTAAATTTCTTTCCCACTGTTCATTTTGCAGCACCCCGGGAATGAATCTCTCTGATTTAGGAGGTGATGGAACCCCCAGTGCCAGGTGCTCTGTGCCAGCAGAGCAGGAGCTGGGGGACAGAGAGGTTTCCAATCCCTGGGGACAGTGCTGGATGTCCCATTGTCCTGAGGAGGATGTTCCTGCAGGAATGCCACGCTGCTGCTCAGCATCCCATCCCAGCAGTGGGGAGCTGAGCCTGGGGATCTCTCCCCTGAGCAGCCCTGTGCAAGCTGCTCACTGGGAAACGTGCTTCCTTTATGGTTGGGGGAGCTTGAAATATCCCAGTGTGATCAAGGTGGCATAATGTATTCCCAGGGGGAATAACTGGCGTTTCTCCCAGTAAACACCCTCCTCTGGCTCCCCCTCATTAATTCCTGAGGAGCAGTGACAGCCTGCTCCCAGCCTTGCCACCCTGGAGTCCTGGGGAGGCTCGTGTTTGCTCATTTGGGCGTGCAGGTGGTTTGCCTGTGGGACGTGCAGCCCTTGGAGCCCCCCGGGAGCCGGGGAAAACACGGAATGTTTGTTGTGCCCAGCTGGAGCAAACACAGCTGCGTGCTGAGCCCTGCAGCTCCCGCGGGGCTGCGGTGCTGCTGATGCCTTTTTGGGCTACCTAAAAACAGAGGCCAGGCAACATTAAGAGAATAAAAAGGGTTATATTTGTGGAAGGGTCTTCAGGTATATTTTGGGCAGATGAAACCTCCGCCACAGGGGCTACACCCAAAAAATGGATCACAACGGATTTTCACACTTTTATAAGTTTGGTGCATTTGCATATTGCGGGTTCATATTCCAATTATAGCTTCAGGTAGTGAAATAATTTTACCCCAAGTTTGCTGCACCCAACTCCTTTTTGTTTCCATCTCAGGGCCTGAGGCAGTGAGGTGTCCTTGATTGCCAGGCCTGCAGAGGAATTGTTGTGTCTGCCCAAAATGGGAAAGCAGCAGCTCCCACCGTGAGTGGAGTTTGGAGTTATACACTAAAGAACTGCAGGATTACAAATATATGAAAAATATAAAAGCTAAAATCCTGAGGCATCAGTGGGAGCACCGAAGGGCTTCACAGCTCCTGGCCCAGGGAGTTTTCTAACCCTGCACCTGCCAAGCCTCCACCCGCTACTCCTCCAGGGGAACGTTTCCAGTCGAACAAAACCACGCTTTTACCTCTTTTATGAAGTTCATGAAGCGGCCGCCGAACCTCCAGGCCTTGTGGCGGTGGCACTGCAGGGAGTTGACGGTCATCTGTGGCGCGCGCTGGTAGCACACGGACACCACGTGCACCGCGTCGTACAACAGGGCAGCGTCTGTCTAAAGGGAAGGGGACAGCGCTGGTGGCCGTGGCGGCTCGTAGGAAAAGGTGGAACCCGCTCTGAGCTACCCCCGCCAGCCCCAGGGGTTCTCTGTCTGTGTTCCCTGGTGGTTCCTTGGTTGTTTAGATCAAAGGCTCGGGGTTTTGTCTAAAATCAGCGATTCTGGAAGTGTCGTTTGGCTGTTCGGGTTGTTTCTTGCACATTTCCTGCTGTGGTGTCAAAGAGGGAGGCAACGGCTTCTAAATGTGGAAGGTAGTAACAGAGTGTTCTTATTGAGTCTGTTTTGTCTGAGTGTAAAAAAAAATGTACGAGAACATATTTTCTACACTATTTTATACATGGGAAAATAAGAAACAGAGATGTTTGTGGGCACACAGTTTTCCAAAAATGACACAAGCTGTCACCAAAATCAGGACCTCATGGCTTTGTAACATATTCTAGCATTTCAGTGATCTGAACTAGGGAGAACTTTTTTCCCCCATATAATGTGATCATTTTAGATTCAATTTGGGATGCCCTATCTTACATCCAAACACTGATCAAGAGAATTGGATTTATTTTTCACTCTGATGTGGTAAGACCTCCTAGTGAAAATACATTATTTGCTGGCTTCACGGAGGCACGAAACAGATGTGAGTGTAGCAGCAGCGTAATAAACCACAATGAAACAAAATAATACAGCAAATAACTGAGCAAACATCTCACAGGACGTAGCCATGGAGAAAATCCTCCAGCCTTGGCAGCCATCCCTTTGACCTTCCCTTCTCTCAGCAACCAAGCATGAAGAGCAGGAGCCCCACCTGCATCCGTGGGCGGGTGTGGACCACAGCAGGGACAAGTTTGTGAGTTTGGGGCTGGAGGAAAGGGGAGGCAAGGATACGTCCATGCAATTTCATGGTGAATTACAGACTGTAATGCCCAGCTGAGTCCAGGGCCCCAGTGGATAGACACCTGGCAAACAGGAATCAAAGGCAGGATCCCTCTGAGAGGACAAAGAGGGGCTGGGAGGAGAGGCAGTGTTGGGGACTGAGCTCTGCTGCAGGCACAGAGGGGCTCAGCCCTGGGCAGCCTGGGGACAGTGGGGGTCTGTCGTAGGTTAAGAAGACTCCTCTCTCCCTGATGGATTTCAGGGTTGATTATTTGAGGGGTGATGATGGACTGAAGGTTGATTAGCTGAGAGATGGTGACGGGGTGGAAATCTATGGTGTTATTTCATTCTGTGGAGAAAATGGAGGGGAGGAGGAGGAATGTATTTTGAGGTATTCCATTGTGGATTGCTATGTGTGGTTTTTTTTTTCCTTTTTTCCCCTTTTGTCTCTTATGTTGTAGATTAATAAAATGTTGTGTTTTCCCCTCCATCCCCAAGTTGGAGCCTGCTTTGTTCTGTTTCCGGGTCACATCTCACAGTAACCATTTTGGAAATACACCTTCCATGGGGGCCCTGGCATTGTGCCAGGGTCAAAACATGACAGGGTCTCTCCCCTAACAGCAACCACAACAGCAGGGCTCTGAGGAGCCTTTTCAAGGTGAAAGTCTGGGAGGCTTTGCCACTTTGGCTCTGGCAGATCTAAAGGGAGGGGGAAGGAGGGAGCCAGTCAGCAGTTCCGGGGGTCAGAGACAGCCTGGCAGGGAAGGCAGGTGGGTGAGCAGGTGCTGCACCTTCCGAGCAGTAACTCAGCAGAGCAGAGCTGCCATCAGACCCTAAAGGAGTCATCCAAGCTGCAGCTCAGCCCATCTCTGGCCACTTTGGCTCTTTCCCCTATCTCAATCTCGGCAAAGCGCCTGGCCCAGCCTGGCCGTGTGCTGTGCTCCCAGCCCTGGGAGCTGGTGTCCCTCTGCTCTCGGGGGCAGCTGGAGCTCTTTGGGACATGTCCTGGCTACCTGCCTTCTCTGGTGGCAATCTGTTGGCAGCTGGGCCCGAGCAGGAGTGTCACCACAGCAGTGGGGTGTGGGCTTCACCCACACTTTGAGGGACAGTTGTTGAAGAATGCAAGAAAGCAGCTCCAGGCAGACACCTGGGATGAGTTGTTACTGGTACAAAAACCAATAAAAGTAACATTTAGGCCTCAATTGTCGCCATATTTCTCTTCACAGAGAAAAGCAAGGCACAATTCTTCCCAAGAATATTTCTGGGTTTCACATTCTCTGAACCTCAAAGAAAGGAAAAACAATTCTTATCTCATTTGCTGTGTCTGTGTTGTGCAAAAGTAGAATGCAAAATGGATATTGTTTATCCAGAGTGATGGCGTTTTGTTTCCTTGGCCTATCAGGGCCAAGTGTGTGTGTCTGTTGGGACTGTCGGTGACAGGCACGAGATTCAGGGCAGTTATGTGCAGGGTTGAGTGCTTGGCAGATTCAGTTTAGATGTAATGTAATATAATGTAATGTAGTATAGAATAATATAGTATAATAAAGCAATTAATTAGCCTTCTGATAAAATGGAGTCACATTTTGGTCGGGGGCGAAAATATCATCGATATTTGACTGTTCCTGCCTTGCTTACCACCCTGCCCTGCTGCCCAGACCCCTGTGCCCTGTTTGAACTGCCCGTACCATCATCACACCATCCAGAAGCCCCAGCTCTGCCTTGGGCGCCGACTGCAGCCTCTCCATGGACCACTTCTCAATGATGGAGGACACGTGTGGGTTCTCCACGTTGAGGATCCGGAAGCCGGTCAGGTTCACCCCAGAGTAGCGATATGGTTCTAGGTCTAATGCATAAAGATCCTTAAAAGAGAGAAACCGGTTTAAACATTTTGCTTAGCTTTGTTTTGTTTGAGTTTTCTGCGTCGGTTCATGTCTGTGTTTGGAGCGAGACAGCAGAGCCCACAGAAGGTGGGAGGGAGAACAGATCCCTCAGGAATTCAGAGGATTGTGCTGCCTGCTGCCGTCAGTGGTGCTTGCAGAGGGCTGTAGGTGTTGGTGGAATCTGGGTGCCGTATGTGCAGGTTCCCCCACACCCAGCAGAAGGGAACTCCTACCAAAGAGCCAAAGAACCCAGCAAGAAAGAGAGTGGATTGTGGGGGGAAAAACAGAATCACTGCCTGCAACCCTGAAAAAAGAGATTGTGACCCAGGGAGGGGGGACAAGGCAGAGTTTCTGTCTCTGGAGCTCCCATGGGCCTTTCCAGGGAGGATTTGCTGGCAGTGCTGAGGCCAACAGGGTGCTGCGGATGACAGAGTCACTCTGAATGCAAAACACCAATTTGCAGACTATCAAAGAGGAACTAAGACGCATTTCTTGACATTCTGACCAGCCTACACAGTCTGCAGATGAATGAGGGTGCCCTTTATACGATGTGAAAACCAGAGCCAGGCAGTGCTCAGCTCTGCTGGCTGCCAGCCTGAGAGCACTGCTTGGCAGGCAGCGAGGGGCACTGGGGCTACTGGGAGGCACTGGGGAGCACTGCTGTGGTGCAGCTCTTGGCTCTCCACGTGTCTGAATTCCAGCTTCAGTGCTCAGCAACGAGTTTGGGGTTAGACAGCACGTCAGGAGCATGTGGCAGCTGATCTGCTCCCCAAAGCCAAGCAGCTCACCCGAGGGGGAGTGAGGGAGTGGTGAGATGGCAGTCAGGGTGAACCATTTGTTGGATGGGATATATTTCATCAGTGTTTATCCTGAACAACTTCTGCAAGGGTTTCGTGGCAGTTTAAATGTGGGGAGGTGGAAAGGCAACACCGCAAGTCTGCAATGGAGCGTGGGGGGGAATATGTGACATTCCCTGCTCTCACAAGCAGGAATATGTGACATTCCCTGCTCTCACAAGGGCTTCTCAAGAAGAGCTTCATATGGGATGAGCTGCTGTGGCTGTGCTGGAGCTGTTCTGTGCTCTGTGCTGGGGCTGGGGCTGTGCTCTCTGCTGGGGCTGCTCTATTCTGTGTGCTGTGCTTGTTCTGTGCTGGGGTTATTCTGTGCTCTGTGCTGGGGCTGGGGCTGTGCTGGGGCTGTTCTGTGCTCTCTGCTGGGGCTGCTCTTTTCTGTGTGTTGGAGTTGTTCTGTGCTGGGGTTATTCTGTGCTCTGTGCTGTGGCTGTGCTGGGGCTGTTCACTGCTCTGTGCTGGGGCTGTGCTGGGGCTGTTCTCTGCTCTGTGCTGGGGTTGTGCTGGGGCTGTTCTGTGCTCTGTGCTGGTGGGACACAGCCACACTGTGGGGCCCCCCACCTGCAGCACCCACCAGCCCACAGGGGACTGCCAAAGTCCCACGTGTGCTGCCCTAAGCAAAGCAGAGCAGCAGCAGCACTTGCCAGAAACTGAGACACCATTCTCCATGGGGGAGTGAGGGTTCTTGTGGCTGTTTTGCTTTAATAAGCTTCTTTGGGGGTTTGATCTTTTCTGTAAGCCTGGCCCTGGCCTCTGCAGCCCCAGGGCTCACTGCTGATGGATGCAGTGCTCAAACCCGCAGGTGCAGCAGGGACCAAATCATTAATCACCCTACAGTGGCAGTTGGGTTTTTGGGCTGTTTTTTAACCCTGAAAAATTGCAAGTGCAAACCTGCACGTTCTGTTAAAGGGCACTGAAAACCAGGCTATAATGTTGACTTTTAAATGACTTAAGGGAGCTAAGGGCAAATACAGTGGTTTGACCTCAGACAGGTGCTCATGTCTCTGGCTGGGGGGGGGACAGCAGTTCTGTGCCTGACCTGCTGGAATGGGTCTGTTTTTCCAAGATTCATTTTTAATCAGACACTTCAGTTTGTATTCCAGAAATTTTTGTGAGGAAATAATTTTTGGTTGCTAAAGCTGATGATATCCCCCTCAGAATGTGACTGGGTGTGACAAATCAGATCCCTGAGCTCCAGACCCCATGGTCTCTGTTGCCCACGTGTCAAACCACCAGCCCTGGCCACCTCTCAGATCCCACTGGTATTTTGGGTGCTGTCCCTGCCTTGCTGCTCCCCACCAACCCTTCCTTTCACCAAGTTCCTATAGAAACCAACCTCCCATCCGATCCCTCTCTGGTTCCAGTTTAAATCTCAGCTGCAGCCTGATTTATCACCTCCTGGGATCAGAGGATAATTCAGAATACCAGCTGAGTGTCAGGACGTGGGGAGGTGTGGATGGGAATCATCAGATCAGTTTCTTCTGGATTTTCTGCTCCTGCACAGCCACAAATTGAAACATCTGGTTCTATTTTCCACCTCATCTACATTCCCTTTCACTCATTATTTTCTGTACTGCAGATTAATTCTCCCCTCCACCCTTAATTTTGCTTTCAGTGTTCCTGTGATGCTCTCCCCCAAATCAGGACAAGCTTGGGCTCCTTGGTGGTGGCAGCAATGCTGGGGACTGATCCTCAGAGATGCCACATCCTCAGTGGGAGGCTGCAAAGGTGGCATCCCTGTCTTCTGCTGCCCGTGGGTGAGTGTCCCCACAGCTCTGCCCTGGGATCTGGCAGGGCTTGGCTGTGGCTGCAAAGCCCCATTTCACAGACAGCTGAGACACCCCCACAAGGGTGGAGACCTGGGGTGTTCCCTGCTGGGCTTTGGGTGTAAAATCTGCATGTGACAGAGACCAGAGATCCTCCTCCTGCTCCTCCTCCTGGGGTGGAAAAGGCTGATGGGGCTCTTCATGCTGGAGTCAGTGAACTGTAGTCGTGCTGCCTAGCAAAATGTTGAAGCATTTCATGCCAAGTGTTGATACACTGTGCTCAGTATTGACTGGGGACCTTTTAGAAACATTCAGTATAACATAATAGACTAATTCATTAGCACCCCATGGGTCTCGTACTGGGGAAGCTGAAGCACAGGCATTGCAAGCTAGGAAAACATTGCCTTAAGGAATGACAGATTAAAATATCTTTCCCATGATATAACTGTTATTTCAGGAAAGTGGCATTAATTGTGATTGCTTATCTATTAATTTATTATAATTCCTCTTTTCCCACCTCCAGGCTGTACCTACACATGAAATGTACTCCAGGCTCAGCTGGGGCTGATTAATAGGAGGTTATCTGGGAAATGCTTAAAGCTGCCTGGAATAGATAATGGCAGCAGGGGTAATTAAAATGTCTTTTGCATTTGAAAAATAAATTTTGTAGTTTTTAAGGGTTAGTTTAGTCTGTTTCTTTCCTAAAGGCAAAAAGATAAATTAGATTTTCAAAATCACGCAAAATTCAACAGTAGACTAGACAATAGAATCTTAAATGGAGACAAAAGTGACCCTGCTAGGAAAGCCAAATGCCTCCTGGAGTCAGAGAGGACTGGCCTGTGTTTAACAGAGGGGAGTTAATGTCAGGCTCAGCTCCCCTCCTGGAAATTAAACCTGCAGGGCTGTAGCTGGGACCACAGCAGGGCTGCTCCTGGCTCCAGAGGGGTCCTGGGTGCTCATCCCCAGCTCCTGCTGCATCAGGGTCCCACCAAATCCAGTGTGGGGGCTGCAGCCTTGCACTCTCCCTGTGCTCACTGTCGCTGTGTGGGGAGCTACACTGGAATCAAAGTGACTGGGAGGGAAAACAAAGCCAGAACCCACATCTGTGCACTGCAAAGGAGGACTGACAGCTCTCAGGCAGTGCTGCAGAGCAGGGGAGGTAGAGCCAGGTCACTGGGGTCTGACCCTGACCTGCAGCCAGGCCCAGCCCTGTCCTCTCCTCCTGGCAGGCTCCAAGATTCCCCTTTCCTTGCAATTCCCATCCCTTGGCAGTGCAGGGCACACCAGGATCAGCCACCCATCCCTCCAGCTGCCCCCTCACATCCCACCCCCCTTCAGTGTGCACAAGGTTTGTGCACAGCCAGGTACTTTACCAGAGTGGTGAAGATGAAGTGGTAATACTCTGTCATCATCCCCATTGCCATCGCCTTAAGGAGAGGAGGGAAAAGGGGTTAGTCAAGGGAGACAAGAACATAACAGCCATGCAGCATAAAACTCAGAGCTCGCAGGTAAATGTGGCAGGAGAGACACAGAAATGCTGGGTTTGGATTCAGGATTGAGGCCATGGAGCAGTTAAGAAACTGGAAACACCAGGTTTGGACTCAGGATTGAGGCCATGGAGCAGTCAAAAAACTGGAAACACCAGGTTTGGATTCAGGATTGAGGCCATGGAGCAGTTAAGAAACTGGAAACACCAGGTTTGCATTCAGGATTGAGGCCATGGAGCAGTTAAGCCAGGCCCATCAGCAAGAGGCACATGCTGCAGTGCTGAGCTGAGCAGAGCTGTGGTCCTCAAACCATTCAGAAAGCATGGCAAAGCCTCAGTGTCCAGCTCCCATGAGAGCTGGTGGCATTTCTGGTGTCCCTGGATGTGTCAGGGCACTGTGGCACTTTGCTCATGGGTGCAGGATCCTCCAGGGCCACAGGCTCTGTTGGCATGGCTGTGGGAGAGGAGGTCACCTTTCCTTCTCCAGTACCAAACCATGAACAGAACCCCCCAAAAACCTGTACAGACTGACCATAAATAGCCTGTTCTGGAGTCACACATCCATGTAGTGGCTGAGAAGGCAGCTGAAAGGGTTTTGATTTCTGACACATGTAATTCTGGGGTTCTGCATCCCCACCTTCAGTCCCATCTGTGCAGTGAATACATGGAGCTCCTGCCTCTGTCTCTCCTTCCTGAGCACAATAGTCAGATCCTGATTTAGGGCCTGGTTTAGAAGTCTGTCACATTCGTATTTTCTGAAAAATCCTTTCACCCAAGAATTTTCTCCTGGGAAGCTGAGAAGCCTCAGAGAAAAAGGAAAACAATAATTATCTGATTTGCTTCTCCTGTGTTTTTCTGCCTTGGAATTGTTTACCAACAGGTGATTGTTTCATTGGTTTCATGTGAATTGTTTTGACTTATTGGCCAATCAGGGCCAAGCTGTGTCAGGGCTCTGGAGAGAGTCACGAGTTTTCATTATTATCTTTTTAGCCTTCTGTAAGTATCCTTTCTGTATTCTTTAGTATAGTTTAGTTTAGTATTCTTTAATGTTGTATCATAAAATAATACATTAGCCTTCTGAGAACATGGAGTCAGATTCATCACTCCTGCCTTCATCGAGGCACCCCACAAATACAATATGGGTCAGTGAAGGTGTAGGCACAAGGATGGGGAGTGGGAATATCCCCTGTGCCTCAGCTTTTGGGCATCAGGGTCCTGGGGGCCCTTGGCCAGCACAGCTTGAGATTCCCTGCCAGCCCCTACACGCAGGATGGCTCCTGCAGATTGCTGGGATTTGCATAACTGAGCACTGGAGAGAACAGACTGTCCTGGAAGCTCTTTCAGAGGACAACCATGGGCTGAAGGGGCCTTGGCTGGATGACCATGCCCTTCACAACAGGAGGGGAGCACTTTTCAGTCTATGAGAAAGGTGACCTTGAAACTGGTGGCTGGTGACAGGAAGATCCCTGTTCTGTTTGGCTGGGATGCTGACTGTGTGAGCATGTTTTCTGGAGAAAACACATGCAAGAGCACTTTAAAATCCCCACTGATGAGAAAGTGACTTCAAGTCCCCCCAGGAAATGTTTGCCTCCCTTGGTTTTTTGCTAAAATTACTAGGGCGGAATTTACCTCCGAGGAAGGAAGTGACAGTCTGAAAAGAAGTGAGATGTCAAAAAACAAGGGAAAAGGAAAGGATCTGGATTGCAAGCCTAGATATTGTGACTCCAGAGTGTGATTTCACCCCAGGTTTCTTGCTCTGGAAGTAGCTTTTTGAAAGTCTGGGGGCTGTCCCTGTGGCCATTCACCGTCCTGTCCCCCAGTCCCTGCCTGGTCAGTGCATCCTGGGGGCTGCAGTGTGGCTCTCCCCTCCTGCACACCCTGAAGCAGGGAATGGCACCTCAGTGTGGGAAGCACCAGCTAGTGATGGGGAGCCAGTCTGGAGCAAATAATGAGATCCCAGTTCACGTTCTATGGCTGGATCACTCTGGCCATAGCTGAGGAGCCCAGACCTGCTGTCAGAAGGAAGCTCCAGCTTCCCAGCACTGGCAGCCTGGGGCAGGATGCATCTGGGTTTGTGGGGAAATGAATAAATGATCATCCTGGTGGATAAGCCACAGGCAGTGGCTGGGATGAGAGCAGGAGCTCTGTCAGAGCTGACAGGCACAGCTGTGCCCTGCAGAGCACAGAGGCTGCTCGGGACAGCCTGGGAACAGACCTGGAGCGACAACAAGGGACCAAAACTGAGGAAGGATGGAGAATCTGGGGTAGAACAGGAAAGCCTCATAAGCACGACTCACTTTGTGATAGGTTTCTACAATTACTTGTTTTCCAAGAGGGCAAAATAATAGATGGTTTGATGTCTGCTCACCGAGGGACCCAGGCTGGAGCAGTAGGTGACAATCTCTGTACAGTTGTGCTGCCTCATGTGGTGTTACTCACGGATTACTAATCCTTGGTGTTTTTTACTACTCCAGTTTAAAAAAAACCTGCCCAGATGATCAGTGCTGTGCTGTGGGAGCATGGAATCTTGAATCCCTGGGGAGCAAAAACCCGACTGGCATGATGGTGTGTGCACTGCTCAGTCAGAGCTGCTCAGCCAGCACAGGCTGCAGGTGCTCAAACCTTCTGTGTTTTCAGAAGATGTGCAATGAAAATCAGTATCAGGGAGTGGAAATTTTAGCAAGGTTCTTGTGAGAACCTTGTTGCCATCCATGGGGGTGGCAGCAAGGCCAAGAGACTCCAGGGACTCTGTCCAGCCAAATGTCAGCAGAGCTGACTGGTGTACTGACCAAAATGTTACAAAAGACACATAATAGCAATAAAATATTATTATTACAAATTCTGGCATTAACAGAATCCTGGGCCTTCCTCATTGGGTTGTTTTGGGTTTTTTTCAGTCCATTATTTGTTCTGTGCATTGTTCTTCTGCCGCTGTGAAGGGAAGCAAACTCCCCTCCTCCAGGAGATGGCTTTGCCTAGCTCGTACTTTCAGCGGAAAAGAGCTGTTTCCCAAATAAAAGTGGCACTTCTAGGCATGGATTTCTTGCTAGGTAGAAAAGTGAGGAAAATATGAGGTTTCTACAGCTCTTAGTCTTCAGCAGATGCGGGTGACCTGCAGGTCGTGATGCACTGCTCTGAACCTGCCTGATGTTACACACCAGAGTGGCCAGGCATGCAGAGAGCAGCCAGGCTGTGGTTTGAGTTTGTGCAACTTCCCAGATTCTGAAAAATACATCAGTATTTCCCTGAGTAAAAATACACAGTATTTTATTGCTAAGCTGAAATCCATGGCTTCAGGTCCTGACAAAACCCTGACACACACACACAAACCCAGCCAGAAGGACTTAGAGAGACTTGTCTCCCCTAGTCCCCCCTCTCCTCCATCTTCCTCACTCTGCACCAGCGGTGATGAGCTGAGCAGATGGCACAATAAACTATAATAAACTGTATAATAAGTGAGCAGCACCAAACACAACCAGCACAGGAAAATAACTGGCAGGAGACAATGAGCCCCTTCTATTGCTTCCCATAATAATCCCTCCCAGGCTTTCCAAGTTCTCTGAGCACTTCCTTCATTTTGTGTCATGCAGGTTGCAGGAGAAGGCTCTTCCCTTGTGCTTGTTTTCTCATCCCTGCAGGGATTTATTTAGTCTGTGTGGTGGTGTTGTGCTGGGCTGATAGGAGAAACACTTCCACCAGCTGGTTTTTAGCATCTCTGTGAGAGCCTTTTCCTCTGCCTCACATTGACCCTGAATCCCAAAGGAACTCGGGAATGAGGAGGAGCTGGGGTGAGCTGCAAGAATTCCAGTGGAGGAACTTGTGGAGGAAGAAAGGAGGGAGCCCAAAAGAATGGAAAATCACTGACATCTGGCTTAAAGTCCAAGAACTGCAGACGCTGCTGGGGAAAGGACAGAGGATGCAGTCCCTCCTGGCTGGGAGAGCCAGCTTGAATGAAGGGAGAAGGGGGAAGAGGGAAGAAGGCTGGGGCTGTGCAGCTGCAGGGAGAGCCACAGAATTGTCCAGCACCAGCCTGGGCTGGGCGCTGCATTCAGCACAGCCCCTTCTCCTCCTGCAACATTTGTTTCTTCTCACCCACAGCCACTTTTTGGTACTTCCAGTTTTTCAGTGAAAACACTATTTTCTGTAGAAATCCAGCAGTCCTTGGAGGATGGACATGCTGTAGCTTTTAGTGCAGCTGTGGATTGCGGCCCAAGGGAAAGCTGCACCCAGGGTGGGGCCACTCTTCATCACAGCCACCCCTCACCCATGGGCTCCTGGGCAGCCACTTTGCTGTCCTGCTGGCCCCCTGCTCACCTGCCTGAGGATCTGAGCTGCCATCAGGTGGCTGCAGTCGAAGATGATGCGGAATTCCCGGCCCCGCTTCATCTCCTTCAGCAGCGGCCGGGCGTCGTCGGTGTCCAGCGGGAGCTGGCGGATCTTCAGGCGGATGTTGTAGCGGGACGGGGCCATGATGAGCTCCTGCAGCCTTATCAGGCCTTCAGGTGTCACACAGAGACAAACCCACAGCGTTACAGGTCTGCCTTAGCCAGTGCTGGGCCACAGCAGCTCAGTGCTTCCCCTGTTCTCCATGGAATGGGATCAGGACTGACATCCATCCATCCATCCATCCATCCATCCATCCATCCATCCATCCATCCATCCATGATTCCATCCATCCATGATTCCATCCATCCATTCATGATTCCATCCATCATCCATCCCCAATCCATCCATCCATCCATCCATCCATCCATCCATCCATCCATCCATCCATCCATCCATCCATCCATCCATCCCTCCTTCAAAAGGCCCTTGCCAAATCAAAGCCAAGGTGCCACGTGTCAACCATTGACCCCAGAGGAGCTGTTCTAGGACAGAATGGCTTTTCCTGGTGGTTCCCTGCCACCACTGCAGCCAGTAGAGCTGGATGGGTCCCTGCACTGAGTAGGAAGGGGAGAACAGCAGGTTGGTCCTAACCTCAGACACCTCTGGGATCACAGAGAATTTTCTTAAGCAGATGTGCCCTTGAGAAAGGACAGGATGTGATAATCAGCTGCACAACAAATTAAAATCTGCATATTTACCATGCACACCAGCAAAAGGAAAAAATGGATATGCACTTTGGATTTATGAGTCGCGTAGATCGTAACGGTCACTTAATCACAACTCGTAACTTCCTACTACCCTCAGAATTCATTTCTGTTTCCTGCACAAGGCAAAGGGCCATGGTGGACGCAGCTGAGCAGGAATTATTGGAATCTGATGTTGCAAGGAGAATTTCAGCAGATGCCTAATGCAAGAGGGAAGAGAGAAGCGTGTCCCTCTGCACAGAAGAAACACATTAGAATATGCCACAAAGGGAACATACTGTGACCCACATTTGCAAAACAGGAATGTCAAACTGTGTTCTCATCAGCCCTCCCCTAAAGAAACCATTTGGTTTAGTGAAATTAGGTTGGACAGGCTATCCAATGTGGCTTTTGTTTTTTTTGGGGGGGTCTATATCTAGAGCTGTGCAGCACTTTGTTTTGTTTAACCATCAACAGCTTTCCTTACATGAAGAACTTTGCCAGCTCTGTGTTACAGAATTATCCAGAAAACAAAAAAAACTTTCCAGAACTGCTTTTGGTTTTAGCTGGGAACTGCTCCCTCCATGGCAGCTGTGGACAGGGGCTTTTCTGTTGCAGAGGGGCACCACAGTGCCAAAAGAGCCAAGCTGAGATGGTCACCCCATGCCAATGAACCCCCCCATGACCCTGTGCCAGCTCACAGCTCCACTTGCTGGAGCTTTGTGAATGAAATGCTTTAAAAGCTCCCAGGGCCTCCCACAGCCCTGTCTAGAGCTCTGGGAACTCATCAGTGCACGGGGCATCATTTGGCTCTCGAGAGGGTTCATTGGAAAAGCTCCCAAAGAGACCCAGGACAGAAAATCTCCAGGATTCCTTCTCTGAGCCCCTCCTTTACCCACCTGTGCTGTCGTCGTACACCACGGTGGCTGACCTCCATTTCAGGTACTGCACCAGGTCCAGGATGGCGTGGCTCAGGGAAGCATAGTCAGGATACAGGTTGACGTAGAAAGTGTCCTTGTTATCCAAAGGGTGGTGCTTCCATCGGAGCTGTATGTGGGGCACTTCCAGGGCGTTGCAGATAGACTGGACAGCGTTGGTGCAGGAGCCTTGGGAAGGTCCAAATATTGCAACGACCCCCAGAGCAAGCTGGTCACAGGCTGGAGGGGCAAGGAAGGAATGTCAGCAAAGCCTGGGACAGCTATGGGCACAGCCCAAACACTTGTGGGCACTGACCCAGCACTGATATTGGCTAATTGCAGCAGTGATAGGGCACAGAGAGAATGATTTATGCCAGGTGGGTATAGACCAGTGGGTAGAGGTGCAGAAGAGTGCCAAGCTCCTCTGAGGGAGCCTCCTCCACAAAACCATCTGAAAAGGGACTGGCAGAGGCACAGAGGAGTGCCAAACCCCTCTGAGGGAGCCTCCACCACAAAACCATCTGAAAAGGGACAGGGGGTCACCGGGCTGGCTGGGAGCAGAGAGCTCCCTCCTGCTGATGTCCCTCCAATAGCTGCCAGCTCACGCAGCAGGTTTCCTTTCTCCCCAGCCAGAATCAAACTCCACGAGCCCTCAGGTCACCAGCTCACAGCCTTTGCTGTGCAGTCCCTCCCCTTCAGCAATTCAAGTGTGCTGCTGTTATCCAGTAATCAAAAGTGACTGTTATTAAGAGAACAGAACATCCACAGGATGGATGTGAACACTGCCAGGGATGCAGCTACACAAACACAGGCATGGCCTCCAGCCCTTTGCTCAGGATTAGAGCAAACGCTGAAAGGAGTTTTCTGAGGTTTCAGAGGCAAAAAAGGTAGTTGTTCCCCTTGTATTAAAATGCCTCTGGAAGGTCAGCTCCAGCAGGAGCTCTCATCCAGATCACTGGTGAGAGCAGGACAGAACAAGCTGCTGGTCTGGAAACCAGACCTTTCTTCTGCTGAATAAATGGCCACAAAGCTGCTCAGAAGTTTGCTCTGCTCTTACCTTTCTTAGTTGCTTCAAAGCTGTCGTGGAAGTGTATCCTCTGGATGTCATAGGTCAGGGTTGTGTTGGGCAGCAAAGTTCTGTTCCTGTTAATGATGTTGGCGGAGAATCTGAAGGCTTGCTCCTCAGCACTCATCACCTGCGTGTTGGGGCCATCTGCGTACTCAAAGATTCCTCCTGCAAGACAAAAAAATTCCACCCTTGAGCCACAGCTTGTTTGACAAACTCATGCAGCAGGGATGAGAAAACTCTTGGAATGTTTGCAGGTGGAGCAGGGCTTGCTTGAGGACCTGTCCTGCACTGAAATGAAGATGTGAAGATTTGAGTTTTTCTTATATTCTGGTCTATGAGAACGTTCAGGGTGGCAGCTTTGTGGGGCAGTAACAGGTGGTTTAAAGTCTTGCAATATTTTTACGAGCTAGATAAGTGGCTTCCCATAAAAATTTAGGACCAGACCATGGGAAGTGGACAGGCTTATTGCCTATGGTCTGTGCTCTGGGGAGTTACTGGGTACAAAACTGGCACTGCCCTCCTCTTGAAATCCTCCTGTTTCATCACCCATCTGGTCCTTGCACAGAAGACAGGCAGGGCAGTGCTGCTGGCTATTTTCAGTGCCATTTTCAGCCCCATTCTCCTTTTTCATTGTTCCTCATGTTTAGATCTCCCAGTTTTTAATTCAGACCAGCAGAGAGTTCTGGATTTGCCTACCCTACAGCTTCTCTGCTCAGTAATGCACATCTCGGATGAAGCTTTCCTGTGTTCAAAAGTTGTTAATGCCATTACACCTCCCCAAGGGCAGCAAGCTCATGTCACAGCATCGCTGGGTTTCTTGGCTCTGTGTCTGTGAGTCTTGTCCTCAGTTCCCACTGACAGCCACTCTAATTGGAGTGACTTGGTGCAGGCATGGCTTATGTAATGATTTGTCCTTGTCTCTGAGATGCAGGAGCCACCCTGAGCCCCTCACAGAACCACAGAAAGACACAAACCTTGCTCTATCTTATTCAAAAGTAAAGCAAAATAATTAATGGATGAGCGAAATAAGCAAGTACAATTGGTAACAGATGGTCTCAGGGTTCATTAGCAGAAGGAAAAAACCTTCCTCTTCAATTTAAGATAGTCCTCAAATGTTTTCTTGTAGACAACAGATGTCTGCTGAGCCCTGCTGGCTTTCAGGCAATGCCATGAATCCTCCTCCAGCAGCCTGAGCACATTTTCTGTAGTTTTGTGGCAGTTTGGTGCTAGCCAGGAGTTCCAGTTTGGCCAGAGCCAAGCTGACAACTTGGCTGATGGCCGTGCTCTGGGTGTCCTCCCAGGAGTGTGACCAGAGCCATGGGTGAAGCACAGGAGTGATGGCTGGAGATGTCCTCAGCAAGGAAGCAGAAGGACTTGCAAAAAGCCTCTGAGTTTCTGCTCCCCTTGATTGTCACAAGTCCCTTTCCTCCTCTCCCTCTGCAGTCTTTGTGCATCCTGTCCCCAGTTGTGAAGCGAGGGTGGGAATTAATTTCCATTCACAGACATAAAATAAGTTTGAGCTGTTTCCTGCATGTCTCTGCTAGAAAAAACCCACTGAACTCAGTGCTAATTTTGGTAATAGGCAGAAGAATAAAGAAAGAAGAGGCTGAGTGCTCATTCTGGAGTGTCATTTCAGTCTCACGTGATTTTCAGCCACTCACTCATGGGCAGGTTTTCAGTCCAGAACACTGAGCAGCGTAGGCAGGAGTGTAGCAGAATTGTCCACGTGCCTCATTCTCACTGGATTATGCCAAAACATTTGGGTTTTGACTGGTGCAAAGAAAATTATTCATCCATATCAAAGTTTGCATATGCTGGCAGCTCAACTTAAGTTTCTTAGGGCAGAAGAAAGTTCATTTACAAAATCAAATCAGACACAATAAACAAAACTAAAGTGAGTGTGAGATTCACCCCATCTCTCTGTTCAAAGTTTCACTGTCCAGACTGTTTAGCCAGGGATTTTTTTGGTTTTTAGTATCATCCTGAAGTGATAAGTGGTAAATGTAACATTGATTATCCACTAGCTGGCATTAGGCTTTCTCCCAGCCCAGCACTTTCAAAGTTGCATTAGAGCATGTCTTATTATGAGAGAATACAGAAGGGCTGGGAATGTGGATTATTGGTGCTTGATCCTAAATAAATTCCCATTCCAGACATCCAGCTGGATATAATAGGCTTTTTGGCAGGAAAGAATTTTCTGTGCAGCCACCCAGCACCTTGAGCTCAGGGCCAGGTGATGAGAGAGCTGACAGGCAGCAGGGATGTGTTTCTGTGTATTTCCCACTGCTGGGAACACACCAGGAATACTCTGGGGCATTGGGAATCTCCCTGAGGTGCTGAGGGCAGCCACAGCATGCCCCAGCCTGGTGTTTTCTCAGAAATTGGGGAGACTGGGAGCACCTGATGTCAGATCTGTGCATGGCACACCCCTCTGGATCCTCACATCCCTCTTGGCCGCACGCCGCTCCTTCAGAGACATTCACTCCCATCTTTATTTAAAGAGCCTAATAACTGGCTTGAAACAGCTGATTAATGCATAATCTTCATCATGATTACACAGCATAACTGGCATTAATTTGCAAAGCCAGCTAATTATGAAAATAATTGTTGCAGTTCTTCCATTTGAGCAAAATGGAGATGCTCAGCTCGTGGCACTGAGAGCACGAGGGGTGTGACATCAGCTGGCTGATGGCTGGGCTGGGGGACCCCAGGAGTGCCCTGAAAGCCTCAGCAGGAGAGATGAAGGAGCAGGGCTGGGAAATCTGCTGCTGAGGGCTGGACAGCTGTGGGCAGCTCCAGCTGTTCCCCCATGGGCCTTGGGCAGAAACCTCACCTGGCTTCACTCTCAGAGATGAGAGTTGATGGATGTGGAAAGCTCACAACAAAATTCTCCACTTTTATACACCTCATATTGACAAATCCCACCCAAGAAAGTAGAAGTGGAGCTCCTTTAGTGTTGCTGTCCCTCTCTAAACCTATTTTGGAAGCTAGTTCCCATGTCTTGGAGATCACTGGATGCTCTCTGGGGCTCGTGGCCTTTCCCACTCTTTGCTGTGTGTGCAGGTCTCAGCTTCTCATTCCTTCTTTCTTCCTGTCCTGTGGCTTGGCAGGGAGATAAAAGATGTCCGTAGCAAAGTCGGTCATGCTTTGTGACATCCTCCTGAGGTTCATGAGAGGATTTGCTGCCTGATTTATGTGTGATGTTCCTTGACCAGTCAATAGAGCCCAAGGACTCCCCACTGCAGCATCAGGTGCTGTTCAACACACACTGAAGTTTATCAATTCAGGTTGGCTTTGTTTGCACAGATATTTTTCCCTGGAAACCTTTTTATGCCATGTTTGGGGGGCCTTTGGAGCAGTGGGATCTAGGACTGGGAGTCAGCCTTGTAGGAGATGCCTCACACAAGCTGTTGATGAAGGCTTATCACTTATTTTACATATTTTTTGATGAAGCAATCCATTATTATATCTGACTTCTTGGATTTTAAAATCAATCCCAGGCAGGTTAAATAATTATTCAGTTGTCTTTTACTCTTAAAGCAGACTAATTGCTCTCTGGAGAATGTCAGCCAGCGTATGGGAAAACACACTAATTACAATCAGCTTCACGTCTGACTGTTTTATGTTATTTTATTTGATGACCTCGATATTGCTGTTAAGGTGAGGAGTTTTCAAAATCTGAAATGAGATTCCAGAGCAAGTGGCTGAAACTCCCTTAGGGTCTAGACCAGAGGAGCAGTAGTGGGGCTGGGCAGGCAGAAGGGGAAGTTTGGCTGAAAACCACAGAGGCTCTCACTCAGAGCAGCAAAAACTGAGCCTCTCTTCAGGGTAAAACCTGGATCCCACAGAACACCAAAAATCCCATTGATGGCAATCAGAACAGGCCCAGCTCTGTCTGTATCCAGTAAGACTGCACTGCGTTCTTCTGTCCCCAGGGATGATGCTGGAAAACCTTGGGAATGGTAAATGACACCTGGACAATGGGTTGGAAACTCTCCTCCACTGCTCCAGTGATCCCAGGACATGGCTGCATGGGCTCAGTGCCAGCGCAGCTATTTTTAGCTTTGTCAAGAGCTAAGTCAAGAAAGTCAAAGGATTTTAGGTTTTCATTTCTCCCCTCTTTTGCCTTTTACCAAAACAAACAGCTTTCATTCTCAGAAAGAAAATTTCAGCAGCCCTCAGCGTGCAGTGTGATCTCTTATCTTCTACTCCTTATAAATCACGGAGTTATTTAGCTTTGAAGAACAACTATTTCTGATAACACTTTTCTCTCCCCCGCTGACAGTGTTGTTCACACATTTAGACAGCTCTGACAGCCTCTTTCCATGTGACATCCGGGAAGAAATACCTGGTTTGAGACAGCTCTCACCGAGGATGGAGCTGGCAGAGCTCCTCAGGGACACGGGAGCTCCCGTTCCCTCTCACAGCCCTTCCATGCCCAAAGCTGTGTTTTTGTGTTTTATTTTCTCTGAGGTTATAAAATGTTTTTGCTGTTTCCTCCTGAGGCATGGGATTTGCCCTCTTCTGAGGACAAATCACTCTGTTTTGGGGACAGTATTAGCAGATATGAGGAGAGGTACACAGAATTTAGTGCCTTTTCCAGCAGGATGCTGCTCCACAGCTCCCTGAGGCAGAGAGTGGATAATCTATGGAGAGTCTTCCTCACAGAGCTGCCTCCCTGGGAAGGCTTGGAGAACCTGACACTGCTGCTTGGCTGGCAAATCCAGTGGGGAGAATCTCACTGTCATGGCCCAGGTCCCCTGAGAGCTGCTGTTTATACAGCAGCATTATATAGAGAAATGAGATAACACTGCTGGGAAGTGAAAGAAAGTTCCCTGGAGCACAAGGTTGTGTCTAGGAATGGGGTTTCCACTCCCAGAACCTGCCCATCCTGGGGGATTGTGGCAGTCTCAGGTGCAATAATAAGGATGCAGAGAGAGCAAGGAAATCCAGAGGGTAATAAACATCAGCAAAACAAAATGGGAAAGCAATGACAGATTTATTCACAAGAAATCTCTCCTTGCACCTTCCCCCAGGGAGCTGCTGCAGTGAAATGCTCCAGGAGTGTGCTCCAAGGAGCTGGTCCTGTGCTCAGCCTGGCACACAGCAGAGCCCCCAGGTGTGGTGCTGATGCCAGCTGGTCCCCAAACAGAAACAACCCCAGGATTAACCTCAGAGCTGGTCCCCAAACAGAAACAACCCCACCCTGTAAAGTGATGAGATAGGAAAGCAGTGCCAGGAGCACTGGGGGCTCCCACACTTCCAGAACCCTCAGTACTCCTGGGAAGCCCTTGCTGCCAGAGAGGTGCAGTGGGTCCCTGCCCAGCTCTCCACAGGCTCCCATCCAGCCCTGAGTGGCAGAGGCAGCATCCTGGGATGTGCCCTGCAGCAGGACCATGGAGCTGCTCCACGCCAAGGCAGCCAGCACAACTTGTGAACTGATTGAGACAAACCTTCTGGGAAGGAGCTGAAAATAATTCCTGTGGTCTGTCAGTGGGTTCTGGGTTTTGACAGAGCGGCAGGATGTGAGTCCCTGTCCCCTTCAACTGCTGCTGATCATGCACTGGCCCTGTCACTTCAGCGTGGCACTGCTTAATGTGATGCAGCACAGCCAAGGATCCAAAGCAATTTCAGGCTTCATCAACACGCCTCACGCAAGAGAGCCCCTGTGCAGGGCTTGGCTAGGGGCTGAGCTGGCCCTGCCCACGGGAGCTCCTCGCTCTGGATGCTGATTGCTAAAAACCCAGGAGCAGGATCTGCCTGGAACGGGGGGGAGAGGATTAACCTCAGAGCCGGTGTGTCTGGCTCGCTCTGCGCCTCTTTTGTGCAAATCAAAAAGGCACCAGCCTGTCCCTGAGCTGCTCCCACCCTGGCAGCTTCCCTGGCTCTCAGGTCCAAGGCATTTCCACCTGCTTTTGCTGAGGACCCCAGTTTCATGGGGCTGATGGAGCCCGTGTTGTACCTGCCCACCCAGGAGCTTTCCCTGTGCCCACGATGCCCTAAAGAGAAACGGAGCCAAGCAGGGGCTGAGCACAGCCCCTCTGGGCTTGGGTCTGGGTGTTCCTGAGCTCCCCAGCACACCTGGCTGGATTTGCTGCCTGACATCCTTGGGAAGAGGCAGGACATGGAGCTCAAATCTCCCATGAGCTCAGAGGAGAGACAGGCACTGTGGGTGGGTGATCCCCCCAGTGTCCAGGAGCTCCCTGTCCCCAAACACCCTCAAATGTGACCAGGAAGGTTTTTATTTCAGCTGCTGTGACCCTGCATCATGCAGCCAAACCCGAGTGGGAGCAGTCCTGCTGTCACCTCCCTGCCACAGCCCCCCAGTCTGGTCACTCTGGGGGTGTCCCTGGGACCCCACGGCGGCTGGCAAGGGAGCTGATGGACAGAGATGCATTCCCAGTGCCTCTGATTCCAGCACATGGTGCAGCAGGAGGCAGAGCCAGGTACTTGCTGAGTAATGCCAAGAAAATGAATTCAACCAGAAAATCAGACACGTAAAGTGTGAGAGTGTCCCACGAGAAGGGATTTCCCACCTGCCAGGACAGAAATCCCGTCACAGCAGGTTGAGCCATTCCCAGGAGACGGTGTCTCCTTCTTTTCTCATTTTTGTATTGAATATGCAAAATCCTATTTCGTTTGCTCTGAATTAGGCACTTCATGTCACAGGGGGTGACATTCTTCTATGTATAAGCTGCTTAACAGATGAGCAGTCAAGTGGCAAAGCAATACATTATTAATGCTTCTGGTTAAATTAACTGATTAAAACCACTGGAGCTAAAATGTATGTATCAGCACTTTACTCGCACTAAATGAGGAATTAATGGAACATGGCAGGTTGTGTTTTTAATGAACAGTAGATAGGGAAGCTCTGGAAAGGTTTGTCACTGCTCCTGGGGATGACCTGTTGCATCCTCAGCTGGATGCTGGCACTGCTTGTCCCCACGAGCCAGGGCACAAGAGAACAGGCTGTGGTGTCACCGTGATATTTTCTGAAAAATCCCTTCACCAGGATTTCTTCTCCTGGAAAGTTGAGAAGCCTCAGAGAAAAAAATATAAATAATCATTATCTGATTCTCTTCTCCTGTTTTTGCTGCTTTAGAATGTGGTCTGGAGGTTGTTTACCAACAGGTGCATCTTTGATTGGTTCCGTGTAAATTGTTTTTGCTTAACAACCAATCAAAGCCAGCTGTGACTCCGGGAGGAGTCACGAGTTTTCATTATGCATTCTTTTCTAGACTTTGGGTATATCCTTTCTCTTTCTTTAGTATTGTTTTAGTATATAATATAACATGATATGACATGTTATGACATGATATAACATAATATAACATGATATAACATGTTATGACACGATATAACATAATATGACATTATATGACATGTTATAATGTAATATAATATAATATATATAATATATTATATATAATAGAATAGAATAGAATAGAATTATATAATTATATATAATTATTATATAATTATATATAATTATAATATAATTATGTAAAATATATATTATATATACTATAATATATAATATAATTATATAATTATATAATTATATGTAATTATAATATAATTCTATATATAATGTATATAATATATATTATATATACTTATATATAATTATATTATATTATATTATATTATATTATATTATATTATATTATATTATATTATATTATATTATATTATATTATAATGTGATATAATATAATTGATGTAATATGATAGATATGATGTGATGTGATATGATATAATTAATATAATATAATATTATATATCAGCCTTCTAAGAATATAGGGTCAGATTCATCTCTCCCCTCATCCTCACAAACACCACACTGTGGCTGGTGAGTTTTATTTGCAAGGGGACCCTCACAAACACCACACTGTGGCTCCTAGAGACACACTCCTTGCAAGCCCTCCTCGTTTGGCCTAATTGGCAGCGTTTCCTCTGCCATGCTTTGAACAAGCTGTTCTGGTGTTGCACGTTTGACATCTGAGGAGGAGCGTTTAGCGCGGCGGCGGAGCGTAACCCCGACCGAGGGAGCGGATCAAAGCGCTAATCTCAGATCAAAAGCCTTCCGTGGTGCTACAGCAGAAATAAATTAAGTTAGCAACAGATTTCTTAATGATATTTAAATTTCTAATTTGCATGACACATGATTAAAATGAAATGGGCTTGCTGCTTTTTTTTTTTTTAAAGCAGCTCAATTAATTACAAAAAAAAAAAAAAGAAAGCGGCATCATAATCTCAGAGGAACAGATTCCCATCAAGATAAAGGCAAGGGAAATGCCACGAAACTTTTAATTTACACAGTATTCAGCTTACAGGAAATGCAAATCTCCCAAAGTGGCAGCCTCAGAAGTCCCGTAGGGCTGATGTCCCAGTGACACCACATCCCACCACTGCCCTCCTGGCTGGGACAGGCTCCCATGGGGTCTGTGAGGTTTATTTCTCTACAAAAGGGAGATCTGGCAGCTTTGGGCTATTTGTGCTTGTCCTGTTCCCACTGTGGGACTCCTCACCAGGTATCTGGGCTCCCTGGGATTATTTACCTGCTCAGATTTGTGTGTGTGTGCTGCCCAGAATTTATTGGTGTAAATTCCGGCCTCCACTCTCTGCCACCCCACTGCTGGACTGGATTGTGCCACCAGTCCATGCCCATCCCTGCCCCCCTCCCCAAAACCTCTCTGGAACAGCCTAAACCCAGCAAATGGCCTGGCAACCACTGAGGCTGGATAAACCAGGCACACTCAAATGTCATTTTTATGGCAGTGCTTTGAGCTGAGAGCACGTGTTACACTCCAAAACATGGGGGAAAATGGGGCTGAAAGCTTCAAATTATTGTAGAAGTGTAACACAGGGTTGAGGTGGCATGGCTGGAAGTGTGTTTTCTGTGGGGTTTTATTGCCCTGTGGAGGGGTCTGGGGTGTCCATAGGGGTGAGGTGCAGAGCAGGGAGTGAGGCCACACTGGAACATAAATCCCATAAATCCCACCTCGTGCCAGGCTTCTAACAGAGTTTTTTTATCACCCTGCAGGGTGATAAAAAACTCTGGATTTCTCTTTACTCTGTGCTGGAGATCTGAGGGCTGGCTCCTTCCCCCCTCCCCAGTTTGGGGACAAGAGCTTCTTCCAAGCAGGTGACTGTTCTTCCCATTTATCCCAGTGCAAACTGGGTGCTACTGGTTCATTTGTGAAAATTCACTGCAAACTGAATACAGGGTGCTGGAAACCAAATTCTCTTCTTTTGGGAAAATAATTGTCTTCCCAGCTAAACTGGATTTTGCAATTCTTTGAGCTCTGCACTGGGAGAGCCCATTGGCTGCACACAGACCTGCCAAGCTAAATTAAAATGCCAATTATTGCATGTTAATTAAATTTTTCTCCAATATTCATTGCTAAGACGCAGCTAATAAATGTTAATACCCACCTGGTATGTAGCATATATTAGACATAAGAAACCTGCATTAAATCCTGTTTTCCATTCACAGTGTAGCTAAACACCAACAGTCAACTTGTTTCTCACTCTTGCATTGATGCTTCCAAAAATTGGGGCCTTGACTAAGACAAGGCATTGAATGGCAAATGCAGCTCTGCAAATATTATGACACATTGTTTGTCATCTGCCCTAAATATTTAACAGTTCCATTTTACAAGATTTTTTTTTGCCACATGCTGAGTATTTGCTCCTGATAGCTGCTAAATTTGACTGATGGAATGGATTCCATTCAGGAGCTGACAGTCCCAAAACCTTGTGAGGATCTTTGCTGTTGGCATCTTCTGTTTAAAAGAAAGCAGAGAAGGGGGAAAAAAACCCACAGAGTGCCCTGGGAAAATTGTTTCTGCTTAATCCCATCTCCTCTCCTCAGAAAATCCTTTCTGTAGGCAGAGATCAAAGGTCTGTAATAGATTTCAACAGGTCCCCAGGAAGTGCGGGATGCAGAGGGAGTGTGGAGCTCTGCAGGACTGACCTGCCCCTGCTGCTGGTGCTTGGGGCAGCCAAAGGTGTAATTGGGAGATTCAGAGGCTGATTTTGCTTTTTCCTCTTTCTATTTTAATGTTTTAGTGTTGTTAAGCAATGGGAAAAAAACAGAATTTGCCAGGATGTGGCATTTGCTGGGTACAGGAGGTGGGGGCAGCACAGGGACCTGTGAGAATAAAAGCTCACAATTTTTTAAGAATTCTTTCCTAATATACCTTGACTGAAATTTTTCATGATGGGAAAGGTCTGCCTGGGGAGGGCATTTTTGAAACCTACAATCTTCAATATATTTTATGAATGGTTATTTTCCCTCCCTCTGTTTTAACTCTGTCCCCCCATTTCTTAATTTTCAATTCTGAATGCCCAGGGTAATTACAGCTGAAAGATTTGCTGGCTTAAAAGCAGCACTTTATTCCAGGGAATGGAAGAAAAAAAAAAACACCTAAAAAAAAAGGGAATGACAAAAGGATCTGCTCTGAAAAATGCTTTCATTATTTTCCTGTCATCTGTACTCTTGGTTTACAAACAGCCACACACAGACCAGGGGATGTGAAGGGACGTGCTGGACCTGCCTGGCAGCTCAGCTCCAAAGGGATTCCACATTCCCTAAATGATCAAAACCAGCTTTAAGAACCTGCTCTGGCTCGCAGAGGAGCAGCTGGCGTGGGGCTGTGCTGGTGCTGTGCTCTGAGCACGGCGCTGCCCTGGGCTCAGGGAGGGTGGCTGGGGGTCCCTGGCACCGTGTGGGTGCCCTGCCTGCTCTCAGCCTGCCCTGGCACTGGGTTTATCCTGCTCCTGCCTCTCTGCCCAGGGTCAGAGCTTGGCAGTGCCCATGCAGATCTGGGTGCTCACAGCAGAAAGGGTCTTGGTGCTGTCCATGCTGGGAAAAGGGATTTGGGTTGTGCCATGGGAGGGAACTGCTCCCAAACACCGCCCAGGGCTGAGCTCTGGGGAGGGCAGCACCTGCTGTGGGCACCCTGCTCCAGGGAGGTGATGGGCACCAAGTGCCATGGGCACTGCATCAGTGCCATGGGCACCAAGTGCCATGGGCACTGCATCAGTGCCATGGGCACAGTGTCATTGCCATGGGCACAGTGTCAGTGCCATCAGCACTGTGTCACTGCCATGGACACACTGTCACTGCCATGGGTACAGCATCAGTGCCATGGGCACAGTGTCATTGCCATGGGCACAGCGTCACTGCCATGGGCACAGTGTCACTGCCATGGGTACAGCATCAGTGCCATGGGCACAGTGTCATTGCCATGGGCACAGTGTCATTGCCATGGGCACAGCGTCACTGCCATGGGCACAGTGTCACTGCCATCAGCACGGTGTCACTGCCACTGGCACGGTGTCACTGTCATGGGCACAGCGTCACTGCCATAGGCATGGTGTCAGTGCCATGGGCATCATGTCCCTACAGAACTGGGGGCTGTTGCTCCGAAGGGAGATGCTGCTGTTACAGGATCCTCTGCCATTGACCCCACTGCCAGAGGGATCCACTGCCAGTGACCCCAGTGCCAGAGGGATCTGCTGCCAATGATCCAGCTGCCACCCTGGCAGAGCTGAGTGTCTCAGCAGGAACTGAACCAAGTATCTGCTAATGAAGCTGAATATTCATTATTATGACTAAACACAATGAATCACAAATTAAAATGGGTAAATTATTAGTTGGTAGATCAGAAAAGGGGGAATTAGAAAAGCATTCCAATTCTAGAGAAGGTGGAAGAGGAAAGCTTTATTAAGAGACGTAAATCCAGTTAAAACAGAGTGTTAGTCACTGTGCAGTGCTTCACACAGCCCTTTGTCACTCGAGACAGAGGATGTCACTGTGCCATTGGCAGCTCTGCACTGACCTGACCCTGGAACTGCTCACACCAGCCCTCGAGCCCTGATGTGTGGAATCCTGAGATTCATCATCATGATTGCTGTTTATTTAATGCTGAGGACACTGTTTCCTCTGCTCCAGAGTTATGAATTACCAAGGATTATGTGTTCACTGGCTTCCATTGATTCATGCAGAGCTAATTAATGGGATACATCAACCTATCATAAACATGAGCAATAACTCATGCCTCGTTAGCACCAATGAGCAAACTGCTCCAGGGAGCAGGCAGGTCTCTGGAAGGGTTAATGGATCTACTGATTGAAGTGAGACGTCTTTTTTTTTTTTTTTTTTTTTCTGGAATAGGTTTTTTTTTCCTGCCATTTCTTACATTTTAGGTGTGTCAATATCTCCTTTGTAATGGTGTAAACTGGGAGCTGTAAACTGGGAGTAGCATGAATTCAATGGAAAAGTGGCCTGAAGAAGCTTGAGAAAAAGGGATACTGGTGAGTGGGAGCTGCAAAAGGAGCTGAGCATGCAGTTGAGCTGAATTTGACTTTAATTAAAAAGCATATTGAAGGAAGAGATTTCTGACAGGAAAACTGAGGAGTGAAGGGTTCCTATTTCCCACCCTATTTATAAATCAGTGAACACGAGCTGGCATCCTCCTCTCACAAGGGCTGTACAGTAAGCAGATTGTCTGGGGGGAAACCACATGAAGTTGGGCAAAACAATCCTCCTCCTCTTCCTCCCGTGTGTGGGATGAGCAGCAGGGAACAGCCCCATGGGGTCAGTGCTCTGTACCTGGACCATGGACTGGAAATGGGGACAGCACCCCTGATTTCCTCTGCTTTACAAATAACTGCTGCAGAACTTGAGTGATATCTTCACTTTCTGAGTTAAGTGACAAAAAGCAAGATTAATAAGCAGAGCTGTCCATGTGAAGGCAAATGGAGAGAGGATGCTGCAGACAGACACCCCCCGCTGCAGCCGCCAGTTCTTGCAGCACTTTCTTCTTGAGGCGTGTAATATATTTAAAAGCTATTTGGAAAAGATGCTTCCAGCATCTTCTGGCCCAGCAGTAAGTGGGACTGTGCTGGGCAGCAGCACGTGAAGCTCATTAGATGAAGTGTCGGGTCACTGCCACTTGTCCTCTGCAATATTCAGAATTAAGCTGCTGCAAACACGTCAGTCCCAGTAAAATCCCAGCAAGGGGGCTGGACAGGGGGCACAGGGCTTTCAAGTTGCATCCTCTGTGCTGTCCTGCAGCTGCTATTGACCTTGGCTGCCCTGCCAGGGTGAGTGTGTGCAGTTCCCCTGCTTTGTGGGATTCCCTTAGCTAAAATCCACCAGTAACACCTTGGGGCTGTTATGATGCCTTAGGATTTTAGCTTTTCTATTTTTCAAATCCTGTGCTGCATTAGTGTGGAACTCTAAACTCCACATAAAGTATTAGCTACAGTCTTCACATTGTGGTCAGACAATACAATCCTTCTAGGCCTGAGATACTCTCTACCTCAGGCCCCAAAAAAGTGTAAAAAAAAGAGAATTGTGGGGGGAGAAATTTAGGGGTATCTGACCTCATTATCTGAAGCTGTAATTGGAGGATTAACCCCTGATATGTAAATGGACCAAACTTATATCTGTCTGAAAAACTTGTGACCATCTTCCAACTTGGGTGTGGCCCCTGGAGGGGTTTTTATCTGCCCTAAATGTACCTGAAGGCCCTTCACTAAATATACCTGCTTTTATTCTTTTAATTCTGTCTGGCCTCTCTTTCTAGGTAAGCCCAAAAAAGGCAGCAGTAAAAATGAGGATATATGAGGCAGCACTGGGAATCAGTGGTGGTGTTCCAGCTCCTGTGGTGGGGCCTTGCGGCTGAAATGCAGCAACACTGCAGAAAAAATACGAAACTAAACCACGAAGGGAGGTGGGGTCTGTCCTTGCACCCCTCACTGCTGCCCCAGGGGTGACCATGGAGGTGACCTTGTCTTCCCCAGAGCAGGGAGATCTGTGGATCTCCAGGCTTTGCTCAGGTTCCTCTGGGGCAAATACTCACAAGAAACGTGGTGTGAATTATTTCACCTCCTAAGTACTGTTTATGGAAATGCTGCAAGGCCTGACCTGAGTCACGTCTCACCAGACAATGATGGGGATAACCCAGCTTAGGGCTTCGCTCAGCTTTGTAGTAGAAAGAGAATCCTCCAGCTTTATAGTGCAAAGAGAAAAAACAGACACCAGCTAGAAGGCAAGGGGAGGAAGGATGGGACTTTTGGAGCTTGCAGGTGGTAGGATTAAGGCTCAGGAAAATGATTCTCTGCTCAGGATCAGCAGTGACCCTGGCTCAGTGTGGATCCTCTCACTCCTGGCAGGTATGAGGGAGCCAGTGCAGGTGTGATCCTTTCCCATCTTCAGTAATAAAATACTTCTACCCCAATAAACAGGAGCTCATTTTAGTGAATTCAAGCTCTTTGTTCAGTTTTGTGGATTTGGGAGGTTCTTCCCAAGGCATTCATGCTGAACTAACAAATTTTTATTAATGCTTTCAAACAGAGATGAAAATTATGTGTTATCTCAGAGATGTCAGGCTTGATGAAACCAAAAATCCTACAGCTACAACTTCTGCTCCCCCTCTTTGTTTAGCTGAGCCTTAATGCAGTGATGATCCTGCAGTCCCCTTGGAGATGAAGACAGAAACTTTGACTGGATTAGCATGTGGAACTGTTTATTCCACCTGGGTTCCTTTTGCCTGCAAGAGCTGCTCTGAACTTCATTCATTAACGTGCTGCTGAAACAACTGAATGGGTTTCAGACGTGAATTTCACCTTCCCCTTCTCCCCTCACCTAAGGGAACCCCAACTCCTCATTTCTTCCAGTAGAGTAATCCAGACACAAGGATGTCCCAAGTTAATCTCTTTGGCAGCTGCAGCCAGTCAATAGAATCCCCTGGAAGTGTGAATATTGCAGTTGGTCAGAGAGAATCCACCCTCATTCCCTTGTCCCTCAGTGAGGGATGGCTGGCAGCACTCCCAGGGCTTTGGGGACAGGCGGCTTTGGCTGCCCAGGGTGCCCCAGCTCCTGTGTCACACACCTGCCCTTGGCTGCTGAGCAGGTTGTGGCTCTCCTGTCCCACTCATGGCTCTGCTGGGGACACCAAGACATGTCCCCATGGGCTGGTGGCTCTGCTCAGGGGGGTGGGCAGTCACAGTGATGGGCCATGAGCTGAGGACGGGCCATGGTTACCAGTGCAGCCATGTGTGTGGCTTTGTCCTTCACAGATTTTACTGTTAATAATGTTATTTTTAGCTTTCCCTCCCAGAACTCATCCAAGCAGGCATTGTTCATCTTGCTCAAGTGTATTTTGAAACACATTCTTACAGGGTGTATTGCATGAATATTAGAAACTTATTTTTTCCTTGAGTGTTCTTCAAATAATCCCTGCTTTGAAATGCAGAAACAAAGATACACAAAGGTCTGGCTCTGCAGGACGAGTGCAAGTGAAAGGTCACAGAGGAACAAGGGGGTTGTCTGTGGAGCTAAAGGGATAAACACAAATGCCTTTCTGAACTTTTCTCCTCCTCCGGCTGCTCACCCGCCCCCACAGGAAACACTTTGCCAAAGGAAGGGGGGGAGATTTTTCTCTCTTCTGAATCTTTCTGCAAATTTTCATTTTTAAAGTGGAATCAGATAGTAATAACTGTGCCTTTTCCTGGATTAATACAAGGAATCTTCCCAAGGTCAAAGCAGTATTAGAACCGATGGGGCCAACTCACTCCCTGGGTTTTCCTGTGACCTTTCAAGTCTGCACAGAGCTACACTTTGTATAAATAGACCGAAATAATAGTGAAGGATGTGGGTTGGTTCTTTAGTTTAGAAGCAAAAAAGGCTTTGCTTAGATAAACACAGAAGTTGTGTGCAGAAAGGTCAGAAACTGAGCCCCGTGGGCAGTGCAGGGCTTGGAATTAAAACCTGAATTGTCCCTTGAAGTCACCTCACCACACCAGAGCAGCCCTGGGCTTATTTTGGCTGCAGTGTGGCCAGCACCCAGCATCTTGTAGGTTGAAACCTGATGCCTTTAAACTCATGGGGCACAGGGTGGAGGCTTGTACCTGGTGCTGTCACAGGAGTCAGGAGCAGCCCTGTGGATCTCATCCCCCTGGAAATGCTGTGCCAGAGCATTATCCTGCCTACAAACCCCTGGAACAGCCTGGTTGGGGTTTGCTGTGGCTCTTGGGGGACAGGCAGGGCCGTGCCCAGGGCAGTTCAGCCCTCCAGGTGTGTAGGGATGGTACTCAAGGTCTGCAGGTGCCCAGGGCAGTTCAGCTCTCAGGTGCCCAGGGCAGTTCAGCTCTCTCTCAGGTGCCCAGGGCAGTTCAGCTCTCAGGTGCCCAGGGCAGTTCAGCTCTCTCTCAGGTGCCCAGGGCAGTTCAGCTCTCAGGTGCCCAGGGCAGTTCAGCTCTCTCTCAGGTGCCCAGGGCAGGTACCCAAGCTCTCCATGCCCACCCCACGCTGGGCTGGCAGTGCCCAAGCCAGGAGAGCCTCTGCCAGGGCACAGCTGTGTCCTACTTGTGGCCCTGCTGCCCTGCCTATTAACGAGGAGGTATTTTAGGGCAGAGCACCGGGGAGTTGGTTTAATTAGCAGGTTACAGGGTATTTGTGCTGAAATTAACTTTGGCTCCATTTTCCTTCCATTGCACAATCACCAGTTACTGGTTCAGGCTCCTGACAGGGTCCTGGGCAAGAGGCTGTGGCTTCTCCTGAAGGTTGTGATGTGACATTCTCCATGGATTTATAAAAATAAACACATGCAGTGGCCTTTCAGTAATTCTGGGCAGGGTTTGGGCATGGGGACAGAGCATAAACACAGCCATAAAATCACTGTAACATCACACTGCGCAATGACAATATCTTGTCTAATTATGGAAAGCTCAGACAGACATCCTCAAGAAGATATAAAATGGAAATGTAGGTGTGTGGATGGATCCAGGATGAATCCTGAGGAGACTGAGTGAAAGAAGTGGGTATTAATGAGTAGTGCAGAAACAAGGACTTGAGGAAATTCAACTATAAAAAGATGGGGAAAGGGATTGTCTGTACAACCAGGAAACAGCTAAAACAACAGACCAAAAGGGAGACGTAAAGCTGGAAATTGGGTAATAAATCTCTGCCCTCATCAAAGAAGAGACAGTTCTATTGGAAAATAAAAATAACATTCTAGAACACAACAAAGTGGAATTTATAGTCCAATTAAAAATGCACAACTGAAAAAAACCCCAAACCTCAAATACTTTTCTTCCTTTTCTACTTTAGGTAGAAAGCAGTGAGAGCACAGCATATGGTGGGGGCTGATCTGAAACTGCAAGGAAAGAATAGCTTGGATGTATAATTGACTCAGGGCTTCTCTCTGCTTGGGGGTGGTTTGCAAAACCCCAGGCTGCCCCAGAGCTGCTGCCTCCCCTGGTCTTGGAAGTCATTTGCTCTCCACCAGCTGAAAGTCTGGCTCTGGTGGGGAGAAGTTGGGAAGGGTTTGCAGGGAATGGCTGTACTGTACCTAACAGGATGTGTGGGGATCTTGTAGGTTTTAACCTGATGCCTTTACACTCGTGGGGCACAGGGTGGAGGCTTGTGCCAGGTGCTGTCACAGGAGTCAGGAGCAGCCCTGTGGATCTCATCCCCCTGGGAAATGCTGTGCCTGAGCATTATCCTGCCTACAAACCCCTTGGAACAGCCTGATGACAACAGATTGCCTCATTACAGAGCCCACAAAAACATCTTTAAGCATCATAAAAAACAGAAGTGCGGGTTTGAGGACGAGCCTCTGACTCCCAAAAACACAGAGAAGGGGGATGAACACCAATGTGCTGCACAGGGACAGCGTGTCCCTCCTGTCCAGGGCTGGTGGTGGCAGTGGGGAGGACAGAGGAGCCCCTGTGGGATTCACTGGGGAGAGAATCCCCCTGCCAGTGCAGGCAGGGAGAGAGGAAAGCAAACCCTGTTGCCACCACAAACGCTCCTGAAAACTCAGGGCAGCTTTTGCATGAGCAACAAAAGCCACACTGGCCACACAAACCATCTGGAGCTCCCTGTGGGGATTCAATAAACCCCTGCAAATTGCTTCAGACATTTTCCACTCTCTCCACTCATTTTATGTGCAGAGTTCAGCGAGACACTGTTTCCTATTCAAACAACACTTGTCACTTACATTTGGGTCGTTTTTCTTCTCTCTGGCAGTACTTTGCTTTTCTGGCTCTTTAGTTTCCTGTGTGCTCTCAGTGTGGAGGGGCTGTGAGCCTTGGCAGGGCTCAGGCAGGGCACAGCAGCCCCACTGTGGGGTACAGCAGCGTGGGTGGTGTCTTTCCCTGGTAATTTTAGGACAAATTAACAGCCAGACATGGTTAAGGGATAAAGGGGTTTTTATCTTGGTGTTCAATAGGGATCCTTATGGATAAAAACCTTATAGGGTTTTTATCTTGGTGTTTATAAGGATCCTTATGGTGCAACACTTTGCCAAGGTGGAGCGTGCTGAAATGCACACACACGATAGATTGTGTATGTAATTTAATAGACCTTGCTAATTAGCATATCTAACGAAGATCCCCCAATGAGAGGCTTGAATGAAGTATTCCTCCCTTGAAGTATTCCTCCCTGGATGGGCCCAATCCTGGTTTATAGGATGTATTTTAGCGGGAATATTGGTTTTTCAAGATAGCATAGGGCTTTCCAGCCTCCAACTGCAAGGCTTTGGGAGTTTGGTCTCCTGACTTTAACAGAATATTAGGACTATGTTAAGTTATTAGACTTAAGGGATTACAAATATGCATGCTAAGGGCATTTTACTGAGAATTCATCCAGGTTATATGAAAGGAAAGGTAAAAAATCATAATGGCATGGTGTGGTGCAGCAGTGTGGGGTGAACCACCACCCATGGAGTGCCACAGTGACACTAGCTGTGCTCCAGGGCTCAGTGCCTGCCCCTTCCCTCCTCTGCCATGGAATTGCTGTGGTTTCCCCTCCTGTCCTGCTCTGTCCTGCTGCAGTGCAGGCAGCCGTGCCAGCAGCACCAGCTGGTCACCACGTCCTGCCTGCCTGCTGCTTATCAGGAGTCCAGCCACAGACACTCACACTCCAGCAGTGAATTATGATATAAAAATAAGCCCAGGCCTGATTATTCCCTTTGTCTGTTTTTTTGCAGACAGATGCTCCATTATTTGCCGAGCCTGTTCTCAAACTCCACCGACACGTTCGTGGTGTGGGGTGTCTTAGGTTTGCAGGCACTTTCATGTCTTCATTTTTAAAGTGCATTATTTAAAATGCCCTGCAGGTGCATGTTGAGTGTGGTGTGTTTGGGTGACCTTGTGCCCCAGGACAGTGCAGTCAGCAGTGAGCAAAGGCCAGAGGAGCTTTGCTTCCCACCCCTGTCAGAGATGTAGATCCCACCACAGCCTTGGCCTGGAGAAAGCATGGGGGTATCTACCACAGGCTCATCTTAAGGAAGGAGAAGCCTTGTTGTGCTGACTCAGAGTCAATTTTCTGCTGGACAGTGTGGAGATGTGCTGAAGTTGTGGTCACTGACCCCTGGTTGGGTCATCTCATGACATACAGAAGGCTGAACTCCTCAGAAGTTTCCCAGTGCATGTCCTCTGCTCTGCTGGATGACCAAATAGGTATTTCTGGGGCCTGCCTAGACTGAATTTGCTCAGCTGCAGGTTGTCTGTGAATATAGGAGCTCGCATGATGAAGAATTATTACCTTGTGTTGAGCACATTATCCCTTATCTGTCTGCACAGCATATACATGGCAAGCAGATTCATTTAAAAAAGAGTTTTATATTGAGAATATTTGAAAATGTTGTGCCTACCAGGGTTGTTATGCACATGGTGGATTGAAAAGAGCCCCTGCCTGCTCGTGGTGCTGCTTGTGACATTCTCAAATCTCAGCCCCGTCCCATCTACCAATGCTGCAAGAGTGTGTCCTGAATAAGGGGATTTGGTGAAGCTCTGCAGTGCTCAGCAATTTCAGCTCCCAGGGATACAGAGGAGCAATTTCCCTCATCCTCCTTCCCATCTCAGGTTTCATTTCCGAAGAAACTTAAAGGAAAATTCAGCCCAAATTACTCTGTATTTGCCTCCCATCAGAGCAAAATTGTATGATAGCTTTTACTCGATTTCTGCATGAAACCCTGTTTCTTTGTTGAGTTCTTTTTGGATGGATCCTGCTAAAAAAGAAAGAAATGCAGGTGTTTGAAAGGGTAAAATCCAGGCTTGAATCACTGTCAGCAAGCTTGACTCACTGCAGCTCTCCAGCCAAGGAAAATGAGGGAAGAAATCTCTTTTCTAAAGTCCTTTCTGCTCCAGGGAGGACTTGCCCTGAACTGAGTTCCTCTCCGGGTACCTGGAGCCCCTCAGCATTTGGCAGTGCTGGGAGATGCCTGTGGATTCCTGTGGGAATGGAAAAAGCCCAGGCAAGAAACACTGACCTGGGCCAGGCTCTCTGCTGCTGGTGCCAAATCTGTTTGTTCTTCTCCTAAAATAATAATAGAACAAATTTTCTGAGCATCTTGGCGCCAGACTTCTCCTGCCTGGGTGCTTCAAAGGAAAGAGCTCCTTTTTTCAGACCTGGCTGAGGTCACTGAGGCTGCAGCACAACAGCACTCCATGGCTTTCAAAAGCATTTTCAATTAACACAAAAATCTAATGAAAGCACGCAATCACAGGTGCTCAGCTGCCACGGGACTAATCGGAGACGCCGACTTCAAATGCCTCGTCTTCAGAAACTCAGCTAAAAAAGGCTTTTTATGCCTGTTAGTCTGAGACTTGTGCCTCCAGCCAGGGGGATGGTACTGACTTCATTCTGACAGAAGGAAAAAACACTTTGCCCTGCAGGGGCTCAGACTGGTCCCACGCAGCAGCAGCCCAGTGTGAGCAGTGCCAGGTCCTGCCCAGCCCAGAGCCACCCCTGCCCATTCTGCCTCCAACCAGGACATCATCCCTTGGGAGCTCTGCCACCATCTCCTGGGTTCTTGCCCTTAGCCTGAAAAAGTTTGATTTCTGTAAACCAAATTCAAGCCTTCTAAATGATGTGCAGATGTGCACGGCTGTGTTGGCTGAGAGGGGAACTCCAGCTCCTCTGAGCAGCCACAAATTGCTCGAGTTGGGCCACTTGGTTGCTTTTGATAGCCAGGAAAAAGCCAGTGTAAATTCAATAGTGACCAGAGTTTGACAGTCATGTATTAGATTTGCGCCCTGGAAAAGCAAGTGAAAGGAACTTTTATTATTAAGTGTCCCTGCAGCACAGAATATCTGAGCATGAATTCACCAGGCTGATTCAATTGAAAATTGAAATGTTTTCAAAAACAAGATGCATCTGTTCTCACCTCCCCTAATGCGATTATTTAGTGCCCTACTGTTATACTGTTGCAAGAAATAAGATTCACTGCGTGCTAAAAATGACACCAAAAATTGATTCAGGCAGAGGAAGTGTGTCTGGAGCACCAGTGGTGACCTGACCAGCTGTGCCACACTAGCACACTTCATGGGAAGTGCTTTTTATAGCAGCCCCAGTAAGTGCCTCACAAATGTGCTGTGTTTTGTTCACAGCCCTCCAAAGACAGCGCATTGTTTGGAGTTCTTGGTGCAGGGACACATGGGATGTGTTACTTCCCAGCAGTGGGAGCAGTTGGGGTGGAAGGAAGAATGATTAAACCACATAAACCGGAGAAGAAATAGCCCTTGGATGTCTTTTCTGCCAAAATACAATTTCTTGTCCTAGGGTACAAAGCCAGGGTGATGCTGGCACTCTAAAAACCAGATACATCACCCCTGGCTCCCAGAACTGTGTGAGCTCTCCACCTGGGCTGCTCCAAGGGGATGCTGTTTCTAAGAAGGGTTCAGAGATACTGGTACAGTGATTTTTGTATTTTTTTATTCCCTAAAAATAGACAGGAAAACAAGAAATGCCAGTCTGCCCCTTCAGACCCCTGGCCTGTTCATGCACCCTGCAGAGGCACCTCACCAGTTTCTGTGCATTCCCCATCCTCCCAAGCAGCTCCTCACACTAATTTATGCCACTCACCTGCACCAGGCTCATTCAACACTGAGCTCCAGCACTGGATAAGAGAGGCTGTATCACCCAAATCCCAAACCTCATCAGAGAGTGAAGTCAGACTTATTTGACGACTGTTTTCCATGGAAATGTGTGCAGCAGCATTACACTGCTGCTAAATGCTCCAGTAATTGACTTTCCTGTCAGCTCTGCCAAGCCTGCATTAACGGGCTCCTCCTGCTCTCCCCTCCCTCATACCACTCTCTCCAAGCTCCTAGAGCTCTCCAGATTTGCACATTTTGTTGGAATCAGTCCTTGCACCCCGAGCTGCTCCAGGTCATCACCCAGGCCTCAGGGCAGCTGTTGGGTTTTTAGTTTCTCCTCAAAACTGCAGGCTGGGCTCTCTCCCCAGTACCCACGGGGAGAAATGCACTTCAGCCTCCCTCAGTGGCACTAGATGCCACTTTTCTTTCCTTGTAAAGATCAGGAAATCTGTTTGAATATTCTCCTGGTTGTCTCTGCACTGGTAACAACAATTACATCATATTGCTCTAATAATGTTCTGTCAGTTCAATAGAGTTTCTTAGGGTTTCACCTGTTCTCCTCTGCCTTGCTGACCGTGGATATTCTATCAGGATGCCTTTAGATTTTCTTATGAATTTTTTATTTCTCATTTATCTTTGTTGTTATCAATTTGCTACTTTTCCTTTTCCTCAACAATGCTTTTTGTGGTTTGTTTCTGCCTTTTAATTTCATTGCTGGCTCCCATTCAGCCATGAGCCAGGGTGGGCTCCCAGCCAAAGCCCTTTTTCTCTCTGATTTGCTGAATAAAATTTATCTCCACATTCTGGTACATTCCCTGAGGCTGGAGGCTGCAGAGTTGGGAGCTGCTGGCCAGGGCTGTGGTGCCAGTGCTGTGTGAGCAGCTGTGCAGGACCAGAAAGTTACTCAGAAAGATTCCCCAGCTTGAGGAGCTGCACCTCAGCCCCTGGAGCCTCTGTGATGTTTAAATGAGAGAATCTGGGTGCTGCACTGCAGGGAAGAGGGTTTCCAGTTCTCTGAGGGCAAAGTCTTTTCCTGGTGAGCCCATCCCTGACCCCAGGCCCAAACACAGCTCAGGGCAGCAGAGAGATGCCCTTTGGCTGGCACAAAGAAGTAGCTGTCTCTGTGGCTCTGAAGCACCTTATCCAGACAGTTTTGAGCAGGTTTTTCCTTTAGCCAGACAGGGATTGAGCCATGTCCATGCTCATGGGTGTCTGATCAGCCCACCTGTGTGATCTGCCTGTGCCTGGATGGAGCCCACAGAGAACATTTGCCCCGTGCCCATGGAGCAGGCAGCCCTTGATGCCTTTTTTGGGGCTACCTAAAAACACAGGCCAGACAAAATTAAAGGAATAAAAAGCCGTTATATATATTGAAGTGCCTTCAGGTACATTTAGGGCAGACAAAATGTCCAGGGGCTACACCCAAAATGGACAATGGGTCACAGGTTTCACACTTTTTTAAGTTTGGGCCATTTGCATGTTGGGGGTTCATCTTCCAATTCCAGCTTCAGCTAATGAAGTCATTGACCCCAAGTTTGCTGCCCCCAACTCACTTTTATTTCCATCTCAGGGCCTGAGGCAGTGAGGTGTCCTTGATTGCCAGGCCTGGAGAGGAATTGTTGTGTCTGCCCAAAATGGGGAAGCAGCAGCTCCCACTGTGTGTGGAGTTTGGAGTTATACACTAAAGAACTGCAGGATTACAAACATGAAAAATAGAAAAGCTGAAACCCTAAGGCATCACCTGTGGATGGGGAGGAGGCAGCTGGCAGAGCTGCTGCCAGACCCTGACTCGGGGTTCAGGGACAGTGCATGGAGCACCCGTGGGCTGGCAGCTGGTTTTTGCTGATGGGAATTAGGGGTCCTTTCATCTGCACTGCTGCAGGAGCTGCTGCACGACCCCAGCACCCTGCAGGATTCCCAGTGCACCCTGGAGGGGACAGACCCAGCTGTGAGACTCTCCCCTGTGCTTTCTCCAATGCAGTCCTTTCTCCAGCCCCCATCCTGGGTCATCCCAGGGCACCTCTGAGAGCCTGCAAAAGCGTCTGTTGGGCTCCAATTTCTCCTCTTTTAAACCTCCTCCAGCATTTCCTGCCGTTTAGTGGGAGCTGCAGAAAGCTTTCAACAACCATGGCAAATTCAGAGTATTGGGATTTAAAACCAGGGGTCACAGGGGTCCTGGTGTACCTGGCTGGGAGAAGGCTCCATTTGCTTTGCTCTCTGCAAGCCCACTCCAGCAGTGCTGTTCTGAACAACACACCAGTTCCTGGAATCTCAGACACAGGCTGAGATTGCAGTGTTTTTAAGACATAATGAAAAAGGTAATTTTCCAGCCTCCCTGCAATCTTCATCATTGGGGAGGTATTTTGTGCAATTTTCAGTCCTGGCTGTAATCATGCTCCCAGAGATGATAGCGTGCTGCTGTGACACTGGGGGTCCTTTGAACCCTGCCATGCTTTGGACCCCCAAGCAAATGGAAGAAAAAGGGAGCGCAGCCACTGAGGTGCCATCCCTGCTGGGGCTGTGCCCAAACCCCTGTGCACCAGGGCAAAGGCTGGCAGAACACCCAGCTCTGACTCTCTGCTCACAGGATGAGAACTTAAAACAGAGATCAAAGGTGAATGGATCCCTCAGATGTGTTGGCACACAGACCTGGCACCCCACGAAGGGAGCACTGACCTGTCCCTGGTGTCACAGTGTGGTCTGTGTGCTCCTCTGCTGTGCTGCTCTTGCAGGAGGAACACCCAGAGCTCTGAAATTGTGGCAATCATCATCATCATTTTGGCAGGATTAGTTGCTATGCAATGAAAGGGACATGCAGTCCTTCTGATGTCCAGCACCTTTGAACACATAATGGGGCTTGGAAAAGCTTCTTGCTTGCCAGGCACTCTGTAGCCTTGGCTTTGTCTGGGAAGGATTTGCTGAAACTGAATGCAGAGGGGGAGCAGAACAGGATTTGTGTGGGAGATGAGGGCTGGGTACAAGGTGCAGCCCTGAGGGCACCTGGGTGCTGTTTTGGGGTACAGTGTGCAGCTCTGAAGGCACCTGGGTGCTGTTTTGGGGTACAAGGTGCAGCTTTGAAGGCACCTGGGTGCTGTTTTGGGGTACAAGGTGCAGCCCTGAAGGCACCTGGGTGCTGTTTTGGGGTACAAGGTGCAGCTTTGAAGGCACCTGGGTGCTGTTTTGGGGTACAAGGTGCAGCTTTGAAGGCACCTGGGTGCTGTTTTGGGGTACAAGGTGCAGCCCTGAAGGCACCTGGGTGCTGTTTTGGGGTACAAGGTGCAGCTCTAAGGACACTGGGGTGCTGTTTTGGGGTACAAGGTGCAGCTCTGAGGGCACTGGGGTGTTGTTTTGGGGTACAAGGTGCAGCTCTGAGGGCACTGGGGTGTTGTTTTGGGGTACAAGGTGCAGCTCTGAGGGCACTGGGGTGTTGTTTTGGGGTACAGCTCTAAGGACACTGGGGTGCTGTTTTGGGGTACAAGGTGCAGCTCTGAGAGCACCTGGGTGCTGTTTTGGCCCCCACCCTGGCAGTCCCTGGGCAGATATTGGGTTGGGGAGGCGCAGGAGCAGTGCTGGGGCTGCCACCTCCAGTGGCACGAGGCACCGAGCTCCCCTCAGCTGGGTCTGTCACATCCACAGACTCCTGTGGAACAGCGTGTTCCAGAGCTGTGGGACAAGATCTGAGAAGAGCTGTGAGGAGCAGCTTGCTAATGCCTGGACGTGTAGCTGTGTGGGGTATTAATGACAGAACAGCAGCTCTTTAGTCAGGAGCTCCCAGCAGGGAGGCTCCCTGGCATGGGCTCCATCTCCTGACAGCTCCTGGTGAGGCTGCATTTCACTGCCCTGTGGCATTCACATTCTCTGGAAAAATCCCCTCACCCAGGATTTTTCTCCTGGGAAGCTGAGAGGCCTCAGAGAAAAGGAAACAATTCTTATCTCATTTGCTTCTCCTGTGTTGTGGTCATGTGGAATGTGTTTGGAGATTGTTTACCCACAGGTGATTGTTTCTTGGATTCTGCTGTGAGTTATTTTGACTCATTGGCCAATTGGGACCGAGCTGGGTCAGAGAGTCTCTCAAGAGAGAGTCTTGAATTTTCATTATTATCTTTTTAGCCTTCTGTAAGTATCCTTTCTGTATTCTTTAGTAGTTTCTTTAGAATATTCTTTATTCTTTATAGTATAATTTAGTTTTCTTTAACATAATACAGTATTATAAAATAATAAATTAGCCTTCTGAGAACATGGAGTCAGATGCATCATTCCTGCCACGGGCATCCCCTGTGAATGCAATACTCCCCAACTGCTTGTAGCCATGAATGAGATGCTGAGGGGTAACACAGAGCAGCACAGGGTCTGTGATGCCCTTGCAGCAGCAGCTGATGGAAGAAAAGTGCAAAGTTGTGTTCCTGGCAGAGCAGAGCCCAGGAGCCCTGGCAGCAGCCTGGGAGCGCTCATGAAATAAAAACAGGCTCTTGTGCTACCTGCCAGGAGCCATTAGCCAGAGAGCAAATGATCTACAGAACGGTCTGTGAGGAGAGCAGGGCTCGGAGAGGGGCTGCAGCAGCTCATCTGCCATCCTTCACTTCATCAGGACATCTCTGTCACAGCCTCACGCCTCGTGCTTCCAGCGTGAGGGCTTGTGATAGATATTCGCAGGCAACAGGATGCAAACAGGCTGTAATGCTCAATCAGATGATGTTAAGGGTTTCAAGGAAAACAGAAATGAAAATGTCAAAGCTGTTAAGCTGTGGAGTGCTTTCACCAGAACGTGGGCAGAGGGACTCCAGGAGGGTGTTTAAAAAAGGAGCCAGGGGAGATTGCTCTCACAATGGCACCATTCCTGTGCCAAAGCCCCGCTGGGGCACAACGCACTCTGCTTTTTATAGATCTCTAAAGGAAAAAGCAAACCATGTGATGCTGAATTTATGAACCCACTCAAAAAGCAGGAGCTCCAAACTTGGCTGTCATCTCAAGTTCAGCCTTGATAGCGTCTGTGTCATGGTTCTGAGAGCCTGAACAAAGAGGCAGACAGGGGAGGTGAGGCACAGGCTGCCACATCCAAGGCTGGGCCTCTTAGCATTGTTTTTAGGACACTAACACCTTGGAAAGGTGGCATTTTACACCTTTTTCGCAGCTCTTGAGTAGAGATCTCCACTTCAGAACACAGAGAGCTGCAGGCCAGCTGCCTGTGCTGCCTCTGCATGTGGCTCAGCTCTCTGGAGCTGCCTCTCAGCTAAAGCACAGCACGGGTGAGAAGCTGCTGAATCGGCTGAAAGCATGGCAGCAGCAATGAATACCCCGAGTCTCAGGAACTTTACATGTTCAGGTACAGCTGTTTCTCCTCCATGAGGGCACTGAGCACTGAAGAGATCAGGAAGGGTCACTGAGTGGGATTTGGCAGTTTAAGGCCATTCCATTCCCTGTGTAACTCCGACCTTTGCTCAACTAAAATATGCAGATGTGATAGTAAAGGCTTTCCTCATGTTTATTTACATGCAGGGCTTTGGCTTGTGCTGTGCTGAAGAGGAGGGAGAGGCATTACTGCAAATCTGTTAATGGAACCAGAACACTGGGAAGGCAGGATTCTCCCCTCATCTCCTGCCCCAGCAGTGCCAGCGCCTGCAGTGACCTTACAGGACCCCACAGGGTCCCCAGCACTGGCCAGCCCATGGTCACACCCAGCTTCTCCACCCAGGTGTCACAGGAGCTCAGGAAGGTTTTCTTTAGCAGCTCTTTCAGGCCACCAGGATTCCCTAATGGTTACAGCTGCTCTGGTAACATAAAAGTGATTTGTTCCAAGCCTAAAGACACAGAAACATTTTGCCTTCCCCATTTTTCTTCTTCCCTGAGAGGAGGCCAGGCAAATACATCATCACCAGGTCTGCGAGCAGCATCACAGCCAGAACTGATGTGTGAAAATGCTCTGAATCCTCTGCCCGTGGCTCCAGCCACAGGCTGGGGACTCTGAGTGTCCCTGCCCTGCCTGTTCTGTGGCTGTCCAAGGCTGTGCCACGCAGGACAGAGCAGAGTCTCAGTCCCTGTGTGAGTAAGGAGGGGTCTGCCCAGCTCCCTCTGTGCTGAGCTGAGAGCTGGAATGCTTTGGGCAGCCTGGGAAGGAGGGATTTGTAATGTGCCATATGCTGTCCCTTGGTAACCACACTCCAGCCACTCTTCCCTCCATCTGCACCACAAGGCTCCCGCCCTCCCTCTCCTTCCCTGTCTCTCCTTTCTCTCTCTCAGCTGTTTACAGCCCCAGAAGCTCTTCACAGCCACGGCTGCCTTTTGCCTGGGTTTGTAGAGCCCCTCTGGGACAGGGTCCTTTTGCTGTCAGGGCCTCCCGCTGTCCCTGTGGCTCTGCCATGGGGGTCCCTGCTTTGCCCTCACCTCTGCTCTGTGTCCCCAGGGAGCAAACAGGGACACTGTGAATGCTCTGAGCAGGACCACAGGCACGGCAGAAATGGTCTGATGTCGCCCTGTTCTTCTAAGTTCCTCTGAGCATTCTGATGGTTACATTCTTGTAATGAACTTTCTCACACAATTTTATGTAAATAATTAATAGTTTTACATTCTGTCTTTTTCCGGAGGAGGAGAAATTTGATAGACTGTTGGTTTGTCCAGTGTCATTGGAGAGGTGGCACCGTCACCCTCCAATCCACTGCCACTTTTGAAAATCTATAAATGTTGGAGTCAGAAATTAAACTCCCTTCTTTTCCCTTGGAGGTTCCAGTGTCATTGTCCATGTCATTTTATTTAGTGTCCTAGAGCGACAGTCTGCTCCAACATCCAGGTGTGAAGTGACAAAACCATGAGCAGCCAGCAGTGCCTGTGAGTGAATTCTGGTCTGACAGCTCGGAGGGGAGCACAGCTTCACCCCCCTGCTCCCCAGTGACCTCCTGACTGGGCTGCCCCATCCCAGGCCCTGGAGCCCGTGGTGCCAGCAGGCACCCCCAGTGGGTGTGCTTTCTCAGAATCAGGGTTGATATTTGTGTACATGGCTGCTGAGGGTGGTTCCCTGCCAGCTGCAGAGCCACAGTGAGTGCCTGACTGCCATCCCACTGCAGGTGTGGGGCTTTGGGCTGGATTAAAATCACCCCATTGAGCAGAAACCCCAAAAGTGCAGTGTGGGAACCCACAGTGTGGGAACCCAGGGCACAGGGAATATTTGTCTGCTCAATATTTCTCTGTCTGCTCTGGGGTGCCCTGACACCCAGGGGCACTGACTTTGACCCTCATTCATGGAGAAAGTTTCCTAGACTTCAAGATACACTAGAATCCACAAAAGTGTGAAACATATTATAGAGAGTAGTGGAGGTGGATCACTTGGGTGACAAATTTAGGTTTTGAGATTTTTAGTATGTTGTGGATGGAAACAAGATGGAGGGCACAGGGTGTTGTCCCAAGTTCCTTCTTCTTCCTTCTTCATGCTTCTTCTTCCTTCTTCTACATGGGTTTGGGTGGCATTTTTTAACTGGGCAGAAAATATATACATATATACATTGCAGCTCTTTGGGACCAGTTATTGGGTTAAAAGGGAAAATAATCTAAGTGTCAGTTCTTAATTGGATAGTTTAGCTTTAAAATACCTTGCAACAAGAGGTTGTTGGCCATTTTGTGGTGCTTTTCCAGCACTCTGAGCCTGGTGTGGACAGCATGCAAGACTTTAGATATGGTAACAATAAACAAGAAGCTGAAGACCGAAAAAGTCCCGTGCATCTCCTTTTTCCTGGGACAGAACTGCTACAGGAGGGTTTCCCCACCCAGGGAGCCCCCAAAAGGGCCCAACATAAAACAAACATCAATAAGTGGTGCCCTGACAGGGCAGATCTCAGCCCCTCAGAGTGTGCAGGGAAATGGAGAGGAGGCAGAGGCACAGGCTGTGAATCCCCCAGGGCTGGGATGGGAGAGAGAGGTGGGGAAGCAAAAACTTCAGTCCCATAAAAAGTCGTAACATTCACCTTATAAAACACACAAACTCAGTGATTTAAAGGGGGAAAAACTACTATTTGTTTCCAAATTTACAGGCAATAACACTTGATTTAGATCCCTGTCTGCCTCCTGTATAGACTGCAGTATAATTTAAAGGACAATAAAGTCTGAGGCCGTAACACCATCACCACAATAAATCAGGCCAGCTACCACCACTCAGAACAGAAATTATTAATCTGGGTTCCAAATGATATGCCTGCATATTGCTTATTTGAGCTGTTTATGCAGCGAGCTGAGATAGCACTTTCCCTCGTTATTATTTTTTACTTTTGCAATGAAATACCATCTCCTCCTACCAAGGGGGCATTTATTACCCAGTATATATGGGGGCAGCCAAGTGTGCTGTGCAGAGCATCCGGCATCGATACCACTTCCCAGAGTCCACATTCTAGGGTGTTCTCAGTGCTGAGGGCACTAACTCATCCCCAGGCAGCGTGGCACGTGGCATTGCTGTGCCCTGGGCAGGCCTGCCAGCACTGCCACGTGCTGGGGAAGGGATGGTGCTGATGCCTTTTTGGAGCTTGCCTGGAAACTGAGGCCAGACAAAGTGAAAAGAATAGAAGAGGATATACTTGTATATTTATTTGTATAGACAAAGTGAAAATAGTAAAATAGGATCTATTTGTATATTAATTTGTATATGTATATATTTATATTTATATTTATATTTATATTTATATTTATATTTATATTTATATTTATATTCATATTCATATTTATATTTCTTTATATATATTACATATTGCTATGTATATTTATATTTATATAGATACATATTATATATTTATATTTTTATAGAGGTATGTCTTTATATATTTTTATATATTATACCTTTATAATAGATATTAGATACAAGTATATAAATGTATATATTTATTTATATACTTTTATATTTTATATTTTATAAATATTTTATAAATATTTTAATATATTTATATATTTGTATATTTATATCTTTGTGTCTTTATTGAAGGGCCTTCAGGTACATTAAGGAGCTACACTCAAAATGGACAATGGTCATGAGTTTTTCATACAGTTATAAGTTTGGTCTATTTGCATATCAGAGGGTAATTCTCCAGTTACACCTACAGGTAATGCAGTCAAATACTCCAGTTTGCTTCCCCCTCAACTCACTTTTGTTTATTTTGGGGGTCTGAGGCTGTGAGGTGTCCTTGGATCTCAGGCCTGGAGGAATTTTTTTGTCTGACCAAAATGTGGAGACAGTAACTAACACTTTATATGGAGTTTAGAGTTATGCACTAATGCAGAACAGGATTTGAAAAATAGGCTAAAATCCTAAGGCACTGGTGCCAGCCAGGCAGTCTGCCTCTCCAGACCCTGCTCCCAGCAACAGACAGCTCCTGCTGGAATCCCAGGACCCCCAGACCTCTCCTCTCCTCTCCTCTCCTCTCCTCTCCTCTCCTCTCCTCTCCTCTCCTCTCCTCTCCTCTCCTCTCCTCTCCTCTCCTCTCCTCTCCTCTCCTCTCCTCTCCTCTCCTCTCCTCTCCTCTCCTCTCCTCTCCTCTCCTCTCCTCTCCTCTCCTCTCCTCTCCTCTCCTCTCCTCTCCTCTCCTCTCCTCTCCTCTCCTCTCCTCTCCTCTCCTCTCCTCTCCTCTCCTCTCCTCTCCTCTCCTCTCCTCTCCTCTCCTCTCCTCTCGTGTTTGTGCCCTCTGCAGTTACAGACCATCGGTGGGTTTGGCAAAGTATGTTTAAAACACTGACAGAATTAAAATTTTAAAAAGTTGAATTTGAGGAGATTTTTAGTGCTACAGGGGAAGGGAGGAAAGGCTGTTAAATTTCGAGGGAGAAAGCATGTATTTTCATGAAAAAGTGCAGAGGGGAGTTTGCAGGAGGCTGAGCTCCCTCTTCACATCATTCCCCAGTAACTGAAGGAATGGACTGAAAATAGTGGGTTTTTCTAGGTTTGGGTACTATTCATACATCTTTACTGAGATTTGATTGTGCAAGGTCCACCCTCCTCTAACAAAAAAAATCCCTGGAATCATATTTTCTGTTCAGGAATGATGAGTCCAGCCTGGAGCAAAGACCACCCCACTAAGGGGTCTTCATCTGAATGCAAAATATGAGCTTCGTGTTTAAAATTAGCAGAAATGCCAACTCTCCTGAAATTGCAGGGATTTCCTGCGAGGAGGAAGTGCTGCTGTCATAGGCAAACCCACTCACAGCTGCACTCAGGATTTTGTCTGCATTATCCAGGGATTAGCATCATTTTCATTCACGGGAATGATCTGCTTTCATCTGGTGTAAAACATGGAGATGTTAACATGGATTTTAACACACTCCTCAGGAAGACTTAAAAATTTGTGTTTTTAATAAAGTACAGTTTATTTGCTAAACAAACAGCATTAAAAAAAAATATTGCCACCTCCCACATTTTCTGCAAACCCCCTTCTGTCTGAAGCAAAGGGCTGCGAGTTACATTTGTTCATCATGAAACATTCAGCACTCAAATTGTCCCCAGGAATGTCTCCATCTGCTGCTAGCTTTCTCTTCAGCTAATTATTAAATATATCTGAACAGAAATAAATAATAGATTTCCTTTAAAGAGCCAGAAGTAAAATTTAATGAGCGTTTTGGTGGCTGGATGTGTTTTTCCCTCTGAAGTTGCAGTTCCTTAACACATCCTGAGCCATCCTGAGCTCCCCCCCAGCACACCCAGACTCCCTTTGGCCATGTGCTTTTGTCCTTTTTCCATTTGCCATCCAGCCCTTTCCCAAAGCCAGTTCTCAGCTAAAAAAAGCCATTTTACAGCTGTTCTCAATCAAACTGCAAGACCTGCTGCCCCAGTTCCCCCCAGAGCCTCAGCAAACCCAGACTGGAAGAGCTCCAGTTGCCTCTATCATTTCCCTTCCTGGTGAGTGAATGTCATGCCTTCACTGGAAGTTTTATCCAGGAATAAGGGATTGTTTCTGTTACAAAGCATCTCACAGTATTGTGCCCTTTCTTTTAAAATTAGATATAATTATTTATATTGCATCACTTAATGCTGCAGGCAAGGCCAGGGCCGAGGCAGCAACACCAAAAGCCCAAAGCCCAAAAAGCCCAAACAGTCCAAAATTCCTGGCCCTGTTTCCACTGGTTTTGAACTCCTGGGAATTCTTTATTGAGCACAAGGAGCCTGAAGTTCCCCTGGTGCTGCCTTGGTGGAGCACAACAGTGTTGGGATTTGTGAGAGATGTGATTCAGAGCAAGGCTCCTCTGGGGTATTCTGGGGAAAGTGTTTTCTCTACTTCCCTCACATCAAAAATGTAGTGGAATTATTAAGAAACATGCAGGAATTACAGTGTTATACTACAGATACAGGAAATGCGGGAGAAAGAACGAGAAAAATTTTATTTCCCCTCAGAGTAATTCTTGACATGCCTCTAGAAATGCTGCCTGGGGATAACTCTGTGCTGTGAGATCCACGGCCACCTCCATCCCACACCAGGCCTGGGTGTGTCCTGCCTGTTTTGTGGGGTTCTTGCCCTGTCTGGTGATGCTTTATTGGGCTATCTAAAAACAGAGGCCAGACAAACTTAAGGCAATAAAATCAGTTCTGTTTATTGAAGGCCTTCAGGTACATTTAGGGCAGAAAAAGCCCCCCAGGGCCACCCAAAATGGACAACGGCTCACAGGTTTCACACTTTTATAAGTTTGGGCCATTTGCATATTGGGGGTTCATCTTCCAATTCCAGCTTCAGCTAATGAAGTCATTGACCCCAAATTTGCTCCCCCCAGCTCACTTTTGTTTCCATCTCTCAGGGCCTGAGGCAGTGAGGTGTCCTTGATTGCCAGGCCTGGAGAGGAATTGTTGTGTCTGCCCAAAATGGGAAAGCAGCAGCTCCCACTGTGTGTGGAGTTTGGAGTTATGCACTAAAGAATTACAAATATATGGAAAATATAAAAGCTAAAGGCATCAGAGAGACCCAGAGGTGAGGTGTCTGCCCAGAGATCTCCATCCCAGCTCCCCAGGCCTGCTCAGCCCGTGGGAGGCAGTGGCTGGAGACTCCATCCTTACACTCCACAGTGGTACATTTTCTCTCTTCTTACTGGAAGAAAATCTGTCCCTAATAGTGCAAATTGCTGCCGAAGTGTTAATGAAACACATTGCAGCTGTAAAGTCAGAGGAAATCTGTTACTATAAACTGCATTTCCATTTCCTTATTTCCAGTCAGACTCAGGGAGTTGAATGGGTCATGTTTGTGTACAGCTCATCAAGAAGATTCACAGTTAAAATACCAGGAGGAAGAGTTGTTTAATTGTTTAATGTGACATTTTTGAGGGAAGGCATGGAAGGGTCTGGTTGGGATGCAGCTGCCTGTCTGTCTGTGGACTCCTCATCAGGGGCTTTCTTTCCCCAAAATCCTAAATATTCCTGTTCTTAAATAAGGAACCTCTTCTAGCAATTACATATTCTTACCTCGAGCAAGATTTTCTTAATCCATTATTTATATCCCATGTGTTGCATGTTTTATGGTGGTTTTAAAAATCTACAGAAGGGCGTCTTGTTGATGACAAATGTTGAGGTTAAGTACAAATCCTGTTTGCACCTTCCCCCCTTATGCCACAGGAACTTCCCAGGGAGGAAAAATGAATGCCACAAATGTTAAAATAAAAGATCCCTGTAAATAAGGTTTGATTCATCTTTCCATCATTTCTGGAAGAAATTACCTAACTGTACCACAGTTAATGAGGTACCTGTGCAAATCTACCTGTCCACGAGGCTCTCAGATGAAATCTTAAAACACTTAAAATCTGTTTGTTTCTGGTAGGTCAGATGGATATGATTAAGAAGATTTTTGGGTTTATCACCTGGACAAAAAGTTCCTTTGATTTTAAGAAAATCCCATATTCCTGCTCTGGAGATGAACATTAACTGTGTGGTGAAACAGCTTGGGATCCCCAGCAGGTGAGGCCTGTCTGTGCCACCTGGTGCCAGTGCAGATGAAATCTTTGTCTTCTCCCATGCTGGAATATCTCATTCCTCCTCACATCTGTTTTCCCCAATTTATTCTAGATGACAGTGGGATTAACATATATAATGGCAAGTGAAAATCTGATTTTAAATGCTTTCCATAAACTTTCTGTCCAGAAAAATCTCAGCTGTGTCCTTTCCAATGGCTTTTTGGTTTTCTCTGAGGTAATTGCAGAGTTGTCACTATGGTACAAGAGGGAGGAGACTGAGGCAGCAGCCAAAGGCTGTGAATTATTCAGAAATGTGCATTTCTCAAGGGGACCCAGGTGATGTCTGTTCATGCCCAAGACCTCAGAAGACCCAGAGAAAACCTGGGAGTTAGTGCAAGCCTTTCAAGGTGTCCCAGTCTGCGATGAGGTTTTGTCCATGAGCAGGTCCCTGCCGCTGTGCCCTGAGAGAAGCAGCGCAGACACACACACATGGCACTTCATGGATATTTAAATACTATTCTCTGCATCTTTCCTCTTCCCCTGAGCCCAAACCCTGCTGGTGCTGCCCACTTCCCCTACTTATCTTGGTCCTGCAGCTGCGCTGCTCTAGGGCTCCACAGCTCAGCTCTGGAGGACAAAGCGTTGGTGGCTCTGGGGACAGGGGACAGGAGCTGTGGTGACTCCCAGGGTCAGGACCATGGGTTGTCTCCAAGCCCAGAACACTGCCCAGAACACTGACACGTACCAGTACAGAATCCCAGAATCACTGAGGCTGGAAAAGCTCTCCAAGAGCATCCAGTCCAACCTGTGACCAATCCCTACCTTGTCCCCAGCCCAGAGTGCTCAGTGCCACCCCCAGTCATTCCTTGGACATCTCCAGGGATGGGGACTCCACCACCTCCCTGGGCAGCCCCTTCCAATGCCTGATCACCCTTTCCATGAAGAAATTCTTCCTGATGCCCAACCTGACTCTTCCCTGGAGCAGCTTGAGGCCATTTCCACTCATCCTGTCCCTTGTCCTCTGGAGAACAGGTTGATCCCACCTGGTCCCACCCTGCTGCCAGGGAGTTTTAGGGAGCCAGAAAGTCCCTCCTGAGCCTCCTGTTCTCCAGGCTGAGCCCCCCCAGCTCCCTCAGACGCTGCTCATCAGACTTGGAGCGAACCAGAGGATCCAAACCCTGGCACCCGGGAGGGCAGAGCAGGCAGGGGGAGCTGGCCTGGGGACAGGAGGGACAAGGGCTGGGACAGGAGGGAGAAGGGCTGGGAAGGAGGGAGAAGTGCAGGGACGAGAGGGACAAGGGCTAGGATAAGAGGGAGAAGGGTGGGAACTGGAGGGAGAAGGGATGGGACAGGAGGGACAAGGCAGGGACAGGAAAGAGGAGGGATGGGAAGGGAGAGAGAGGAGCAAAGACAGGAGGGAGAAGAGCTGGGGAGGGACAAGGGCAAGGAAGGAGGGACAAGGGCTGGGATAGGAGGGAGAAAGGCTGGAACAGGAAGGAGAAAGCCTGGGACAGGAGGGACAAGGGCAGTGAAGGAAGGGAGAAGGGCGGGGACAGGAGAGGACTCGCCCAGGGATGGGAGGCAGAAGAGAAAGGACAAGAAGGAGAAAAGCAGGGACAGGAGGGAGAAGGGCAGGGACAGGAGGGACAAGGGCGGGGAGAGGAGAGAGAAGAGCAGGGAAGGGAGGAAGAAGGGATGGAACAGGAGGGACAAGGGCAGTGACAGGAGGGAAGTGCAGGGAAAGGAGGGACAAGGGCTGGGATGGGAGGGAGAAGGGCTGGGACAGGAGACAGAAGGGACAGAGAGGATCTGCACAGGGACAGAAGCAAGAAGGGCAGGGAAGGGAGGGAGAAGTGCAGGGACAGGAGAGTGAAAAGCAGGGACAGGAGGGAGAAGGGCTGGGAAGGAAGGGAGAAGACAAAGGACAGGAGGAACAAGGGCTGGGACAGGAGGGACAAAGGGTGGGACAGGAGGGAGAAGGACAGGGACAAGAGATGACCCGTGCAGGGACAGGAGGAGCAAGGGCTGGGACAGGGGGCAGGAAAGGGAGGGAGAAAAGCAGGGACAGGAGGGAGAAGGGATGGGACAGGAGGGACAAGGGCAGGGATGGGAGACAGAAGAGCAAGGACAGGAGGGAGAAAAGCAGGGACAGGATGGAGAAGGGATGGGACAGGAGGGACAAGGGCAGGGATGGGAGACAGAAGAGCAAGGACAGGAGGGAGAAAAGCAGGGACAGGATGGAGAAGGGATGGGACAGGAGGGACAAGGGCAGGGATGGGAGACAGAAGAGCAAGGACAGGAGGGAGAAAAGCAGGGACAGGATGGAGAAGGGATGGGACAGGAGGGACAAGGGCAGGGATGGGAGGCAGCAGAGCAGGACAGGAGGAGCCGCAGCCCCAGCCGCGGGACTCTGCCGTGTCTGTGCCGGGCTGGGAGCACCCCGAGCCCTCCTTTCACGGGTCACCGCCGGAGCCCGGCAGGGCAGTGTTCCCCATCACGGCACAAACTCGCGCGTTGTGCCTTTGTTATGCTAATGTCCCAGCGCCGCACAATTTAAATAGCACTTCCAGAAAAATTAAGTATGTTCATTGACACAGTGAAATGTTTTCACCCTCCATGTAACCTTCACAGTTTCTGTACAAAATCTATCAGTCAGTAAACTATTCATCTGCGAATGCTTACCAATTATTATGCTAATGCATTACAATACATTACAGTGAATTCTTTTTAAATGCCAGGAAATGCAGCTGTCTGGCATCCTACCTCGCCTGTATTACGGAGCTATCAATAAACAGCAGAGCATTTGCAACTGGATTTTGACTGCTTTGTCAGAACTCTGCAAAAAAAAAAAATCTTATCATTTAATATTACGAAAAAATTCTGAAATTAAAGTGGTGTAATATGTTCCTCAGGCAGGGACTCACTGCAGAGCTGAGCCAGAGTGTGCAGGGACAGGGGGTGTGTGGTCCATGGCAGCCCAGGCATCTGCAGCCTGCTCAGACGTGCAACTGCTCCCCAAGTCTTGTCTCTTTTTGGAACTGAGTGATACTAAAACTTCGACTAGAATATCTAGACTGCAAGTGCAGATACCAGGTTATATATGGAGTATGGCATATTAGTAGTTCACACTGAGATTTCTTCCCCAGATCGTGGGAACTGTTTCCAGGTACCAAAAGGAACTCTGTCTTTTGTTGCCTGAGAGAGGAAATATTCAATATTAATATAAATCTGGCTGTACTCTAAATCATCCAGGGATCATATGATAAAAACCCCAATTTATTATCGAGAATTAATATTGCTTGTTGGAAAGAAGAAATTGCTTAGTCTGTGTATTTTAGATTTCATTGCATTTTTAGTGCCCTGCCTGTGCTGAGTGTGTGCAGAGCACTGAGCAGCAGAGCTTGCATTCCCAGCAGCACTTTCCCTGTTCCCTTCCCTGAGAACATGTGCCAATCCCCATCCAGCCCCTCACAGGGCTGTGTAGGCTCCCAGAAATGTACGTACTTGGTATTTTTAAACATTTGCAATTGCATAATTCTTTAATGAATTCATTTATTCCTCTGTAGCACGACACAGAATATAGGAGAGAGACTGAGCATACATTAGTGCCACAGAAACCTCCTGGGCTCCAAGGAGCCCTGACCACCAGGGTTTGCATCCCTGGAGAGCAGCAGCTGTCCTGTAGGACAAGCTAAGCCTGGCTGCACTCAGGGCTCTGTCAGATGCAATAATCACATCCTCGAGGCAGAGAAAATCTCCATTTTCTCAGAGGAGGTCACGCCTGGGGCCAGGAGATGCTGCCAGAGCCTGGTGTCCCACGGAGCTGAGCTGGCTGGGCATCTCCTAGCTGGCACGAGGTGGTGGAGCCAGAGGGCAGAGCAGGCACTGCCACACAAACAAATCACTCTGTAGGTACAGCTCCACCATTCCAGCAGCTCTGTCTCCCCAGCCCTGAGGCTTTTTGGTGCAGGGGCAATCAGGGTGCTCCCCACTCCCCAGTGCTGTGATGCTCAGCTTTCAGCACTCCAAACATTGTGGATATTCTGCAGGAGCAGCCCCATGGCTCCAGCCCTTTCAGATTATGGGAAGTTGTCTCAGTGTGGAAGATGTTTGGGAGTTTTAAATCAAAAATGCAAAGTAAAAAAAAATGCAGCTAGAGGCACCCATCAAAACTTCTCTGGTTCCTCTATTTGTCTTTTCTCCAAAGCTAATATCCATGAATTTGGTTATTAGAGTCATAATGTTATAATTATTTCATTTAATACTCTAATTATCCCTTGTGATTAATCCTGACCATAACAGGAATGTCTGTGAGTCTGGAAGGCATGTTCCAATGGCTTCTGCATTATGAATGTTAATTTGAGCTAACAAGTATGAGAGCCAGAGGAAAAGAAACCAAAGAGCACGAGGACTCTTGCTTACATGCAAGTGCAGGGTTTCTCCTGCCTGTTTGTGGTGGTAACTAGGCCAGCAGCCCCAGTTTCTGCTGGCATGGATTCCCTGACTCTGGTGTAGCATTGGGAATTCTGTCCACAGCTGGGGCAGGGAGGCAGAGGTGGCACAGTCCAGTGTCCATGGCTTGTTCTGGCAGCAGTGCCCTGCTCATCCCCTGTGCTCTTGCTGTAGATGTCCTTGGGCAGAGCTGGAGCCACGAGGGGCACAAATGTCCCCCTGCAGCTCCCTGCTGCACTGTCCCACTGCAGATGGATGTGGTGCAGACTTTTGTGGCATTCACATTCTCTGAACAAATCCCTTCACCCAGGAAGCTGAGAAGCCTCAGAGAAAAGGAAAACAATTCTTGTCTCATTTGCTTCTCCTGTGTTGTGCTCACATGTGGAATGTGTTTGGACATTGTTTACCCACGGTGATTGTTTCATTGCATTCTGGTGTGAGTTGTTTTGACTCATTGGCCAATCAGGGCCAAGATGTCTTGGGACTCTGGAAAGAGTCACAAGTTTTCATTATTATCTTTTTAGCATTCTGTAAGTATCCTTTCTGTATTTGTTAGTATAGTTAGTATAGTATTCTTTAATATAGTATGATAAATTAGCTTTCTGAGAACATGGAGTCAGATTCATCATTCCTTTCTTCCTCGGGACATTCCCTGCAAATACAACTGAGCTTCACTTGGCCAGTTGGTATTTCAGGGGCTGTTTCAGAGCTGTCAGATCCCATCACCCTGCCAGCTCCCATTGTGTCAAACTCCAGCACTGCACTCAGAGAGAACAGAAGTACCTGAAACCTTTAACTTCCTTCAGTGGTGTTGTCAGCAGACCTGGTGTAGGCACAGCCAGGAATAGCAGAGCAAAAGCTTTTTCCTCATACCTGTCCCTGAGGTCCAAGGACCTCATGAGTGAGAGAAGTCTTGGCTATGCACACAGAGATTTCTGTACACACCTTCCACTGCAGCTGGACTGAGCTGAAAAGCTCCCTGTGGGTCAGCACCAGGTCTGGCACTTTGGGTAGAACCTGCTGCAGCTTTATTGAGCTGAAAGACCTCCTGTGGGTCGGTATCAGGTCTGGCACTTTGGGTAGAACCTGCTGCAGCTTTATTGAGCTGAAAAACCTCCTGTGGGTCGGTATCAGGTCTGGCACTTTGGGCAGAACTTGCTGCAGCTTTATTGAGCTGAAAAACTCCCTGTGTGTCAGCACCAGGTCTGGCACTTTGGGTAGCCCCTGCTGCAGTGGTAGCAGTGAGCACAGGCTCGGGCTGTGCTCAGACAAGTGTGCATTCACACCCAGCACACACGTGCCCTCACAAACCTCGGGTGCCTGTCCAGGGCTTGGCCATCTGTGCCTTTATGCACAGGGAAAAAAAACGTATGGACAAGGGGAGTGGACGCTGCTCGCACAGACCCAGGGGGCTCTGGGATCCTGGAGAGAGGCTTTGCCTCTCAGGGCTTTCAACAGCATGGGGTCAAAACCAGCCAGTGGTACCTCATGGGCTGAGGCAGTGCCTGTAAACACATCTAGGAAAGGTTCTGACCTTGTCTCCTACGTGCAGGAGCTGGGCAGAGCCAACTTGGCCCTTGACCATGTGCCTCACCTTGAGAGGAATAGCAGATTTGTTTTTACAAACCAGCAGCAGATTTGTCTTTACAAACCACCTCTGGGTCTGCTGGTAGATAAAACTAGCACTGGGAGAGAAAAGAAACAATGGGAAGGATTCCACTGATTGGCGAATGGAAAAAGATATTTGCTTTTACAAATAAACTTTAGGTTTGCTGATAAATGAAATTAGACATTGAAAGATGAAAGAAACAATGGGAAAGAAAATCCCTAAATTCTGTAAGAGTTAAAAATTAAAAGGAGGGTTATACATTCAAGGGAGATCTTGGGTATCAGGCATTTTGGGAAGTCTGTACCTCTCAAGTACCTCAGAAATGGAGAAAGAGAGAAAGGAAATGCAGCTGGGAAATTGGGATAAAAGGAGGCTGCGTCCTCCAAAAATTTGAGCGATCCCAGGGGAATGCCCCATGGCCTCTCCCTTTATAAAGTTACAGGACTCATCTGTCTCCTTTTTGGACATAAACCTCTGGTCACTGCATGGAGAGATTTCTGGGGCTTTACATTCCCACCACAGAAACAGTCTGTGAGGAATCAGGAATCCCAAAGATGATGCTCCTGCTGTCAGTACCTGAGGCTGTCTTGGAGCTCCAGTGTTTTTCCTGTCTCCACTGGTGTTTTTCTGGCTCCCATTGGTGTTTTTTGGCTCCCACTGGTGGTTTTTGGCACCCCCAGCCTGTGAGAGCCCTGCAGGACCAGGTTCCTGCTCCACCTGGGGCTGAGCTGACAGGGAGCTCTCACTCTCTGACATTCTTCTGCTTGGAAACCATCACTGCTCAGAGGAAAGGGAAAGTCCCTAGTGGGGAACTGCTTTGTCCTGCCTGTGTTTCATCAGCTGCACAGCTCTGAATCCATGTGCTTCATTTGTTTCCAAAATGAGCTGCATTGTTTTGCAAAGCAAGTTACCAGGGATAGACAAATTACCAAAATTTACTAACTAGCATAAACCACCTGCGTACACAAACTTACTTTTCCTCTAAATAAAGGAACACCTGGCAGTGTCTGGCTTCCAGGGGTCTGCAAATGTTGCTCTTTAAATATTTCTTCATGTGCTTGCAGACATCGACCTCCCTAGGGCTGGGAACTCCGGGAGTGCAGGGATGGAGCACAGTGTCTAATTTTAGGTACAGAAATGTGAAAGATTGAGCTAAATGTGGCAAAGCCTCCTGTACAGCCTGAGGTGGGAAGTGAGGCTCAGGAGAAACTCCTGAGGGATTCTTGTGCCCCTGGATGGCTGAGGGCAAACAGGGAATTGCCCCAGGGCTGTATTATAGATAGAAAAACAAATGTTACCTGGTTTATTCTCTACTAATCCCTGACCTTCACATTTATTCCCAGTTTAGTTCCTCTTGTAGTAAGCCCACAGCATTTGGGCTGTGGCAAACTGGATTTGCCACCTCTGCCCTGCTGGCTGCCCTAAGCCCAGGCTGCTGCACTCTTGCTGCTGCACGTCTGCTCACTGCAGGCTCCTGACCCTCCCCTCCCACCTCCTGCAGCATTTCAGCTCCTCAGATGGTTTCCAGAAGTGCCCACGACCTTCTCCTGGAGACAAACAGGGATCTGCAGGGCAGAGCTCCTGGCTGGAGCAGCTGTGCCCTGCCCAGTGACCCAGGAGCAGTTCCGGGTGCTCAGGCTGTGCTGCCAGCACTTAGCATGGACAGAGCCAGAGAGAGATCCAGATGTTGAGCAGCTGCAGAGGGCACGCACAGCCGGTGCAGAAGGCTGGCTGGTGGGAAGAGACTCTTCTGCAGGGGCAGACAGGTGGCTCCTGATCCCTCCCAAGTTCTGCTCCACGCTCTCCAAAGCAGCTGCCCAGGACTGCCAGCACACAGCAGAGCTGCAGCCTCAGCTGTTGGAAACACAATCCCAGTCCCACTGAAAAGTTCATATCGAACAAAATACTTCTGCTGGGCTGTCTCAGCTATCCCTGGGCTTGTGGAAGTGCTGCAGGAGCAGGGAAAGCTGGTGGAGGAGGCACTTGCTGTGCTTCACAGTGCTGCTGAGGATGTGCTGTGCAGCACCTGCAAGCAAAGTGCTGATGAAGCTTTTCAGATGGAGCCACATGAAGCTCCCCAGAAGGAGCAAACCTCATCCTCTGTGAGCAGCACCATCCCTGCACTACACAGAAAGGCTGGGGGGGTTTGCTGTAAGCAGCCATAGTGAGGAACTGGCACAGTGGGTGCTGTACCCAGGGTGACCCTGATGCCTCAGCATTTCAGCTTCTATATTCTCCATGTATTTGTCATCCTGCAGTTCTTTAGTGTATAACTCCAAACTCCACACACAGTGTGAGCTGCTGCTCTCCCATTTTGGGCAGACACAACAATTCCTCTCCAGGCTGGCAATCAAGGACACCTCACTGCCTCAGGCCTGAGAGATGGAAACAAAAGTGAGTTGGGGGAGCAAACTTGGGGTCAATGACTTCATTAGCTGAAGCTGGAATTGGAAGATAAACCCCCAATATGCAAATGGCCCAAACTTATAAAATGGACCAATCTGTGACCCATTGTCCATTTTGGGTTTAGCCCTGGGGGGCTTTGTCTGCCTGAAATGTACCTGAAGGCCCTTCAATAAACAGAACTGGTTTTTATTCCCTTAATTTTGTCTGACATGTTTTTAGGTAGCCCCACAAGGCCTCAGCCCTCACCCCATCAGTCTCCTGCCGGGGTCACCCTCCCTGGGCACAGCTGCTCACACCCTGCTCAGAGCCCAGTGCAGGAGCAGTCCCTTGGGTTTTAGAGGGAAACACTCACAGGGGTGCTGTCCCCATCCTGCTGTGGGGCAGGACGTGCAGGTGACATGGGACACACCCAGCAGGAGCAGGGGGAGCCTGGCAGGAGCTGCCCCCCAGCCTGGCCATGCCCTCATTTGGTTAATTAGCACACGAACTTGGCTCCAGCACAAGCCCCGTGCTCAGAGCAGCCAGTCTGGGGGAAGCCAAGTCCCCTTTTCTGTGTCTCTGGCAGCCAATTACTCATTTCCAGTGCGACAGTCTGTTCCTAATTTGGCCAGTCAGGGGTTGTTGAAGGAAATAATGCAGCAATGTCCTCTCAGAGGGAGTCTCAGAAACAATATTCTAAGAGACAAGAGAAAATTAATGCAAGTCTGTAATGTTTACCAGCCCCTGTCACTGCCCATGCCTGAAGGACTGACTATTAACACCTGGTCAAAATGAAGATCTTTCTCTCCAGATTTTTTTTTTAAAGGCATCAAGGATGATATTGAGGTGCATGAAAATAATCTGATTAGTATGATGTCTCCTTGAAACATTTCTGAAATGTGTGAAGTGTTACTTTTACTGCAGGGTTCTTTTCTTCACAAAGTGGAAATCGAAGTGCAGAACAACACAAAAACCAGAGATCCTTACGACACGGAATAATGAGGCCATAAAACCAAACAATAAACTTCAATAATTTACCATAAATATCAAAAGCTCTGAAATTATTCTCTACATTAACTGCCTATGTTTCAAATGATCTTTGCATTCACCATGTCACAGATGGCAACATCAGACAAGAGAGTCCTTGACAAAATCTCGCTGTAATTATTCTTTCCACAGCTGCAGTTATTTTAATGCCTTTTCAGTTAAGCTGAAAGAGACGCACACGTTTTATAAATAAGGGCTTTTAACCAGTTTGACAATGAAGCATTTGAAACGTAGTGTGAAAAAAAAAAAAAGAAAAACCAACCCAAAAACTTTCACTGCATCTTGAAACCTGGGAGAGCAACTGTGAGGACTTGGAGCAGAAAGACAGCCAGTCTTTCTACAGCAATACTTAGCAATTAAGACCAAAATTATGTTGATTGTGATGGTCTGAGATAGCTGTTACTGGCAACTTTCAGAGTTGCTCAGACACAATGCAACAATTAGGTTTATTTTGGCTGGCAGCTCCGAGGAGTCTCTTCTCCATTGAGAAACTGCCCCTCAAGGACAAGCAGGGACTGACTTCAGGAGGAAAATACAGCTTGGATGAGGTCAAGGTTACACACTGCTCAGCACCAAAGTGTCCAGCTGCAGTCTGGGTTTGTTGGCTTTTCTTGCATGTTCTGGCTTTTTCCAACGTGCTTTAAACCATAGTGGAGGGCCCTTCTCCCCAAGGAGCACCACAAACCCATGGCCTGAGGGGATCTGGCTGCTGGCTGACCACAGTGGCTGGCCAAGCTGGGACCCTGCATGTCCCCACTGCAGGAGCTGCCCAAGAGGAAGAGGATGGTGTTTGGAGCAAATTCTGCTCTCCTCAAACCCCCTTTCTCAGCCAGGTGACTGCCACCTCCTTCCCCAGCCCCGTGGTCATGCTTTTCTCACCCAGAGTTCCCATCCCCTGCAGTGCTGCCCCAGCCTGGCCCTGCCCTGCAGTGATTCCACTCTGGAAGCCCTGGCATGCTTCAGCACCTCAGTAAAAGCAGGATCACTTTGGAGTGCTCCCACATCACAGAATCACAGAGTGAACTAGGCTGGAAAAGACCTTTAATATCACCCAGCCCAAGCCATGCCCTGGCACCTCCTCACAGCTAAACCCTGGCACTCAGTGCCACCTCCAGTCTGTGTTGAAACTCCTCCAGGGATGGTGACTCCACCCCTCCCTGGGACCATTCCATTTCCCAACCACTCTTCCAGTGAAGAATTTCTTTCTAACATCTCACCTAAACTTCCCTTGGTGCAGCTTAAGGCTGTGTCCTCTCCTTCTGTCATTCCCATCCACTCAGAGCAGTTGGGGAGTTTGGGACATATCAAACAGCACAGCTGAGGACTCCAACAGTGATAAAAACTTGAGCTGAAGCACCAAAATTTCATTTCCCATGGGAGTTTGTGGAAGTGTAGCCAAGCACAGCAGCCAGTGGGGCTCTGGGGGATCTTCATTCCTGCTTCCAGCTCTCTGGGGAGCCTGCAGAACACCTCTGCCCTGAATCCACATTTCAGGAGCCGGAATGAGTGGCCGTATTTTTTAAAGCTCTGAGCACTCAACAGCTCTTGTGTAAAACAAAAGGAGCTGAATCCTCTGGAAGTGAAGTTCCCCGCTCCCAGCAAGTTGCAGCTGTTTCTCCTTCCCACCATAAGCTGTCAGTTAGTTTAAAAGAAACGTGTGGAGATGCAGCTAAAGCAGTGGGAGCTGTACTGGGAGGCTATTTTCCTGTTTAAACCAAAAAAAGAAGAAATGAAAGAGCGGGAGATCGGTGGGAGGTTTTTCACTCTGGAATCCTGGCAAGCTTTGGTGTACAAAGAGGACGTGGCAGTCTCCAAGGCTTGGGGACTGGGGAGGCCTGATTAATGGAGGTTATTGTCAGGGAGGCCTGGCTTTTATGCTCAACACTGAAAAGCACCAACCCTCGAAGTATTCAACATCACACAATAACAGATTGTGTGCAGTTAGCCCCAGAAAACAAACGTGTTCTCTCTCTATAGGATTATAGAGCATCCATCAGTGGCTGGCATTAAATACCACCCAAGTGTATGTAATTACTGATACGTGAAATCTAAACATCATTTTAAAGCAGTTGGAACAACAAAAAACACCTGGAGGTTTCTGTTTCCCTTTCACTTGGAAGCATCCTTCCTTTCCTAACCAAAATGCCAGGGAACAGCCTTCCCTGGCCCATGCCTGGGAGGAAGGGCTGCTGTCCTGGATTTCTGACATGTGGCTGCATCAGTCACCACTCCCAGGACTGGGACCATTCCCTGCCAAAACCTCCATTGATCCTCTTATTAGATTTAGACTGCAAACAAAATACAACTGCAGAGCTGAGAGGGTGTGGGAAATGGATTTGTAGAAAATGTAGAGTGAAAAACACCTCTCAATTACCCCATCTCTAAAAAAAAAAAAAAAAAAATTAATCCAACCAGAGGGAAAATGAGGATTTTTATGAGACACTGTGCACTGGGCTCATGGGCAGCTCATAAACCTGGGCTGGCCTCAAAATCCCCTGCAAAACCCAAAGAGCTGCTGCACACAGATCCCTCTGTCCTTGTTGTTTCAGTTCTCTGTAAGAGAAGGGTTTGGTTCACTCTGGGGTCCTGCACAAGCACTGCAGTGAGGGCCTGGACAGTGACCCAGGGAGCAGAAGGATCTCTTATCCTGCCTTCCTTGCACTGCACTCCTCAACCACACCATTAAGAGCTATATTCAAGCACTTGAATAAACAAGCTCCACTCCTGAAAGATTCAGGCACGCCTCGTGGGGTCCCTGTGTTCCTCAGTTTGGAATCTCAGGCTGATAAATTAAAAGCAAGAGAATCACTTATACAAATTAACTTCATATCCCGCCATGGAGCGAGCGCAAAGCTGTTGTCGCTTCTGATTTCAAACAGGCTTGAATTAAAGGGGGCTTGGGTTATTATTTTTTATTTGAGAGAAGCAGAGCAGCCACTTGGTGGGATGGCAAGCAGCTGGCTGCAGACAGATGTCTGAGAGCTCTTGCACAGAGCCAGCCCATGGCAGCCTGGCACGGGGCAGGGTAACCACACCAGCATGGCACTGTGTGCCAGATTTGTGATTCCCAGCATGGCACTGTGATTTATGATTCCCAGCACGGCACTGTGTGCTAGATTTGTGATTCCCAGCATGGCACTGTGATTTATGATTCCCAGCACGGCACTGTGTGTGCCACATTTATGATTCCCAGCTGTGGGAGAGGCCAGGGCAGGGCAGGACAGACCATGTGCTGCCCAGGCACAGAGCAGGGTTCCCAAGGTTCCCAAGAACGTCACGCAGCATTCTGGCCTTGGTGCACCTTCCAAGGCTGCCCTTCCACATCAGAACTTGTGGCCAAAGCTGGAGGTGGCTCCTGAAGAGAAGGGCTTGGTGCTGGTTCCCATGGCAGTGATGAAGCCAGAGCTGCTTCTGAAGAGCACCCTTGACCTGTGACATTCCAGTCCTGGGGAGCTCTGGAATCCAGAATCATAAAGTATCCATGGTCCAACCTCTCTCCCAGAGAGGAGGAGAAGATTGGAGCCATCCCATATGGAATGGGAGTGATCCCCAACAGCCCGAGAGCCCTGTGGGGTCATGACCCTGGTCATCCAACCCTACATGGATCCAGCCCCAAATGGACCCAGCTCCACATGGACCAGCCTCACACAGACCCAGCCCCACACAGACCCAGTTCCAAATGGACCCAGTTCCACACAGAACTGGCCCCAAATAGACCCAGCTTCATATGGACCAGCCCCACACAAACCCAGCTCCAAATAAACCAGTCCCAAATGGACCCAGCCCCACATGGACCAGCCCCACACAGATCCAGCCCTAAATAGACCAGCTCCAAATGGACCCAACCCCACACAGAACCAGCCCTAAATGGACCCAGTCCCAAAGGGACCCAGCCCCACACAGTCCCAGCCCCAAACAGACCACTCCCATACAGACCCAGTCCCACACAGACCCAGCCCCACACAGACCCAGTCCCACACAGAACCAGCCCCATATAAACCCAGACCCACATGGACCAGCCCCACATGGACCAGCCCCACACAAACCCAGCCCCAAATAGACCAGCCCCAAATGGACCCAGTCCCACACAGACCCAGTCCCACAGAGAATCAGTCCCACACAGACCCAGTCCCAAATAAACGAGCCCCAAATGGACCCAGTCCCACAGAGAACCAGTCCCACACAGACCCAGTCCCACACAGACCCAGTCCCACAGAGAACCAGTCCCACACAGACCCAGTCCTACACGGACCCAGTCCCAGACAGACCCAGTCTCTCATGGAGCAGCTCCACGCTGCCACTGTGTCATTCCAGGATGTGCCTGGCACCCGCTGACAGGCAGAATCTCCATCGTGTGGGTCTGGCTGAGGAGCCAAACAATTGGGAGCTCATTACAGCCTCCCTTTTAATTAAGTGTCTCAAATAGGGTGTAATTGCAATGTAATAGCACACGCTATTGTACATTAGTTAAATACAAAGGGATTATTAAGAGTATGTTTTAAAGGCTTTCCAGTACTGGATTGAGTAAACAGTTGCTAAATTTCGATAAATAACTTTTAAAATCTACATTAAATAAGCAGTTAAGTGTATTTAGGATAGTCTCTTTTTTTTTCCCCCAGAATTGCTCCAGTCAGAGAGTCCTGGGTTATAATCCCAGTATTTCACTGGTAATAGGGCTGTTCCTGCTCATATCTGCTTGTTCTGCCTCAAAGATCCTGCTGGGTGTGGCAAGCTCGGCTACTGACATCTGCAGGCTCTAAACCCTTCCCACTCCCACAGCCCAGAGGAGCTGGTAGTGTGCTCAGCCCTATTTTACAAGTACAGAATTAAGGCACAGAAGAGCAAAGTCATTTGTTCAAAGCCATGCAGGGAGTCTGTAATAGAGCAGAACAGGAGCCAGCAACAGATCAAAAACTATTTCTCTAAAAATAAGGCTTTGAAAATCCATAAAGGAAATGTGGCTCTAACAAAACGCTCTGTTACGATCAAAAATGCAATTAGTAATTCCTGACTTTGATAATGAATTTACAAATGTCCCATGACCCCCAAAATCTAACAAACATCTCCACCCATTTGCTACTTGTGCCCAGGGGATGCCAGCTGGACTGACAACAGTGGGTGGGCACTGAGTGATCTCTGGGGGCAGCTCCAGGAAAGTCTGTCCAAGGTTGCACATCACAAAAAAAGAGGTGTCATCACCCTGAGAGCCACGGCCAGGAATATTTAGTGCTCCCTTAACCTTTGTAAGGCTGATGTTGGGCTCCCTGCTGCTCCCTGCAGCCGGGGTGTTCCTGCTGTCAGTGACTGCAGGAGGATAGGTGAAAGCTGCTGTCCTGTGAAGGGACACAGAGGCCCTGGTGACACTTGGGGGACAGGACACATCGGGGGCACAGCTGAACTCAGCCTGGCTGGCAGGGTGGGAGCAGGAGCAGCGATGGCTGCGCCTGTGATGGGGTTCTGGGGTCGAGATGACCCTAAGGTGTTAGAAAGTCTTTTTTCTCCCAGCCCCACAGCCAAAGAAGAAGTTGAGATTCACTGATTCTGCTTTTCAAGGTTGTTTATTTTTCCTTATCTATAACATTCTTTCCCTGACCAGCTGAGCTCTGTCCAGCAGGTCAGTTCGTGGCACACTGACTGCCCTTGAGGTGGTGTTAACATTTTATACTAAGAACTACATGTACTTTATTTGCAATAATTTCCCAATACCTATCACCTATGTCAGACAGTCTGTCTCTACTCTAAACAATCCAAAAGTGCCACCATCACACAGAAGATGGAGGCCAAGAAGAAGGAGAAGAAGGACAGGACATGCCCAGATTCCTTCATCTTTCCCCTTGAACCCCAATTCTAAAACCCCAAAATTCTACTTTTCACCCTGTGACAAATTAACCATCATTCTACTCAAACTCTTGTGGCTTGTAAATCTTCACACAAAGTTGATAACTTTTTCCATGGGCTAAAATCAAAGGCACAGGTGTTTTTGACTCTGTTCCAAGGTCTCTGAGCCCCCTGCCAGGGTCTCAAATCAGTGGAATTTATGCATCATGGATGAATATGCAACAAGCTATTGCTTTTAAGGGTTAATTCTCTGTTAACGTGGGTCCTTTTTTGGGCTTATTTTGCCCAGAAAGAGGTACCTGGATTGTCCATAATTCTTTGTTTTTATTGTCTTGTACAGTCCTAATCCTAATTGTCCAAATTTTTATTACTCTAATTATATTACTATTTTTATAACCATTTTATTACTATTAAACTTTTAAAATTCTAAAAACAAGTAATTGGCATTTTTCACAGGAGTAACGGGCAGGCTCAGGCCACTGAGCCCCTGCACCAGCCAGCCCCACTGGGGAGGTCAAAACCTCTCTAAAACCTTGTCCCTGCTCCCAGCTCCCTGTGCAGAGCTTCCTGCTGCTGTCCCCCCCTGGAAAGCAGAAATGCTCCTTTCAGAAGTGTCACCTCCCCTGCTGCACGCTGTTGAACAGGTAACACTAATGAAGGAGCCCAGAAGTCGGAACTCTTCAAGCAAGTGCTCTGAAAAATTAATGAGGAGCTGCAGAAGAACATAAATAATCCGTGCTCCCCATTAGAGGTGGTTAGCGCCTTTGCAGTGATCCAGGGAAAACCTGCCCAGGCACCACCTTTCTCCTTTGGAATCACTGTCCTGTAGATTTTGTCAGCTGGAGTCAAAAGACAGTTAACCCCTTAACACCTGAGCTATTTTGAAATAATTATTGTTAATCTAAATCAAAAGTGACAGCTTAACTGGTGGCAAAAATGGATATATATAAACCAAAACGAAGTTGCATGGCCTCAGAGGAAAAATCATTAGCTCCCTGGTGGGTTTACAAGTAATTTGCCAGCAATAAAAATGCAAAAACACATTTTGGTGTGCAATGATCATAAATAATCCTTGGACAAGATTTCTTTCTAGGACTCACAAGTCCACTCCCTTAATGGCAAGTTTTATTACCCTGGTTTCTCTGTGTTCTGTTACAAAATGTTGCTGTCAGAACAATTTACGAATTACAGCCCTGTTGGTATCAACTTCCATAATTCATATGGAAATTGGTTTCCCCACAAACACTCACAGAGCACAAAGAGTCGTGTAACCACATAGAACGACCTTAATAACACAGAATATAGAGACCAAGTGCCTGGGCCAGCATTAAATATCCACGGGCACCAGGCTGGGGGGAACTTCCCTTTAAGTCATGTGCATGTGGTGGTGGGGTCAGTGTGGGTGCTCAGAGTGTCACCAGTGCTGTCACCCAGGCTGGTGGCACCTCCCAGGATCTTTAGGAAGCCAGGAACGTTCTGGGGGTTCTGTTCCCAAACAAAAAATCTCATCCAGCTGCTGAGGAAACTCAGAGCTTTCTTAAAATTCAGCATTTTCTTAAAATACCAGGAAGTACAGCTTGTTCAGGATTTCAGCTGTGTTCATCTCTTCCCTCCACTTTTGAGGCTTGGGGATGAGGAGGGGAGTTCAGCATCTGAGCTGAAAGTCACAGAGGGAGTGGCTGTGCCAGGGGCACCAAGTGTGTGTGTGTGATCCTTGGAGTAGGAAAGAGAAGGAAAGGGAGTGACAATCAATTCTGTGGGAGTTGCCTCGGAAAAATTATAAAGTAAATGCAAATCCAAAGTGTAAAGAGGGAGATCTGCAGCTCAGGCTGGATTTTGGGTGCTCTGTGCCAATTGCTCTCCCTTCAGCTGGAGGAAATGGATGCAGCAACTGAAATTGCCACATTTCATGGATGAAGTTGCACTGCAGAAAAGAAAAGCACTCCAATAGAAACCACTGCATTAATGTCTAAGAAAATTAAGTAAAGATGGTTCTAACTATTTTATTTACTGATCCTTTATAAATAGATGGGCACACATCCAAAGTCAGTTCTTGCTATTGGAATGCACCACAGGGTAGAAGTAGCTGCTCAAAGAACTGAGAATTTCTTGTATGCAACATCTTATTTGTAACTTTAACCTAAGGGAAATTTGGCCAACTGTGCAGGGACAAGCCCTGCATTTTAAAAAATATTATCAGCTTCATCTAAGATTTTGCAACACCCATTCCAGACAACCCTTTTGCTGTGATGTAGATGAATAGGAGAGAAAACTGCAGATCCTATTTCCATTCAAATATTATGAGCCAAGCTGAGATGCCACCCTGAAGCAAAACATCCAGGGTCTTACTTTGAATTTTGTCTAAGCAAAGATGACAAAAACTGCTTTTGCAGAAATAAAAAATCACAAGAAGAAAAGTGCATAAAATGAGGAAGAAAATGGTTTTCTTTCCCTATAAAAAAAGAGCAGGTCCTTAAGATTTTATAGACCAGAGATGTAAACCAAGAACACCCTTTTTACAGGTCCCTGGTTCAGCTTAAAATGGTAATGGCATTGCTGCTGAAAGAAACAGCACCTGGAGCTGCAGGAGGTGCTGGGCTCTGCAGAACTGCGTGGATGGGAGGGACGTGGATTCTGAGGATTCTCTGCAGCTTCTTCTCCCCTCCTCCCACCCCAGGGACATTCTGGAGAGCTGCTGTCACCATGGGAAGCAGGACAGCAGCCACCAGCTCCTACTCCTGGCAGCTCCATGGGGCTCTGCCACACCACGAGGTTTTCAGTTCTCAACTTTTGATGAGATGCTTCAAATCAGGGAAATCTCAGCTCTGTGCCAGCCAGTTAAAACTGAAAGTAATTAAAGCAAAGTCTTTTCCTGCACGGAAAATACCTAACATGTGGCAATAGCAAAATCATCAGTGTTTCTGCCATCGTAAGCCCAAAAAACAAATTGGATTTTGAACCAAGCATATGGAACAGTGACCTTTGTATGCAACTTATCTTGACCTCTGAAAGTAATGGCAATTCATCTCCAATTCTACTGCTAATTGCAAATGCTGAATTCTGAATATTCACATTTGAGAGGGATTCATGGCTTGATTGTTTCAGAAATCTGAATGCCCTGAGAAGTTCCTCTCCTGCAGGAACAGTGTTAGCTGAATTCCCAGACCTGTTCTCAGAACAGCCCAAACCCCAGCACTGAACACCCAGACTGTGGGAGGCTGAGCCCAGGCTCCTCTTTCCCAGCTCAACCAACCATAAGCTCCAGACTTGGCAGCTGGGACTCCTCTTAATCCCTCCTACAGTTCCTTCCCTAGCTCAGCCCTTTCCCAACTCACAGAGGACAGACACATCAAATATTATATCACAGAGGACATTCCACATCAAATTCCACGTACCCCAGTTGTGAAAAACATGTATTATATGATTGGCTTTTTGCAAATATTAAAATGAATGTTATATGTGTTATGTTAGAAAGTCATGCTGTATTAATCCTTTTAAGTAGTGTGTCAAATATAGTTTTAGGCTACAACATAATATTAAAATAGAAACTATGAGATGTAAGATGCTTTTCTAACTAGCTCAAGGAATGGATAAGATAATCAAGAAATTCTTCACACAGAGATAACAGCAACAAGACATTAAAATCCCAAGAGAAAAAATATTTCAAGAAGAACCAGGCTCCTTCTACCTCCTTTCAGACGCCACAGAGCCAAACCATGATTTGCAAGATGAAGAGGGACAGAAATAAACAGAAAAATCCCTAGTTTGAAAGGAATGTTTGCATCATGTATGAGATATATGAATATGCAACAGGCTATTGCTTTTAAGGGTTAATCCTTTGTTAGCGAGCCATGCTTTTTTGAGGAAAGCATCCGAAGGTTCGTAATTCTTTGCTTTTTTATTGTCCTTTATTGTCCTAACTCTGACTGTCCAAATTCTTATTGCTGTAATTTATATATATTATATATATATTAATATATATTTATATAATATACATAATTTATTTTATTTTTTAATATTTTATTATTTTTATAACAATTTTATTACTATTAAACTTTAAAAATTTTAAACCAAGCGATTGGCGTTTTTCACCCCAGTCCTTGAGCTGTACCAATGTACCACCCCAGCCATGGGGAATCACACCCCACCTGGGCTGAGCCCCTCTGCTGGGCCAGGACACGGCTCCAAACCAGGGCAGAGACCCCAAAGCAGATTAAGAGCAGTTAAAGCAGCCAATAATGCAGAGCAGAGCAGAGCAGAGACCAGAGCACGAGTGACCTGAAGCATGATTTGCAGTGAATGTCTTTCCCTCTCATAAATAGGAGAGACACAGTGGGACGATTATCCACCCAGATTTATCTCCTCAGCTCTGTGTATATCCTTCTGCGCTTAAAAATGTCTCACTGCCCTTTGCGTTATTGCATTGCCCTTTACATTCATAGCACATAAACCTCTCAAGTACCGTAAAACTTACAAGGTGTAATATAATGTTGGGGGGTTTCTTTTACACACCATAAACAGAAGTCACTGGGAAAGGAAAGGAGCAAAGAAAGGGAGACATTACTTGGCCTGACAACAGTACAGGAGGAAAATATATATACAAGTATACATATATACACTTAAAATCCCGAGCTGGATTGATTATCTGGCGTTGATGGATCACCTGAATGTGTTACGTAGATAAGGAAATTGATTGTTCAATAAATCACTGTCTGCGCTAAGAATGCAGTGTTAAAAAAGAAAGGGAAAATATTATAAATCTGTCTTGCACAGGCAAAGAAAAAGCTTAAGCTTTTAAGGCTAATCATGATGTACCTTTTGCTGCACATCCGATAAAAGAATATCATCTGGGAGTTCTGCAGTGCTAAAGGACTGGTGTCTGTCCCAAGGTCTGTAGGGAGGGAACATCCCTGGCATGGCTGAGGGGCTGCTCCTCACGTGTTAGGTTTCTTTTTCTCAGGCTAGGTCTTATAAACCCTCAAAAGGGAACCTAACACACCCAAGGATAGCTTAGCTATTACTTTGGGGGCAAATAATAAGCAGGATGGCTTCTGCTGCAGTGTTAGAAACAAAACAGGTTTAATAAAAGGCAAAATAACAAACAGAAAAACTCGAGCCAACTACAGAGGTCTGCCCCTAGTATGAACACCTCACAAAAGCCTCTTAGTTCTTTTGTTCTCTTCTTTTCTACCTGATGGGCCAGGCGGGACTTTTTGGCTTCTATCCAATTAGATGACTCCGAGTTTTTGGTAAAGTCTCTGAGGTCCTATGAGGTGGCTTTTCACCTGATCGTTGAGAGAAACTTCTGGGCTTCTTTCCTTTTTTGGGGGACAAAGGCTAGCTTTGCCACTCTGTCATTGGGGGGCACACTCCCACACTAGTGCCAGCAGTGGGTGGGTGATCTGACAGCCCCAGGGGTACATCAGCCCCAGCCCTGGAAGTGTCCAAGGCCAGGCTGGACAGGGCTTGGAGCAGCCTGGGATAATGGAAGGTGTCCCTGCCCATGGCAGGGGGGTGGAATGAGCTGAGCTTTGATGTCCCTTCCAACCCAAAGCATTCTGAGGTTCTATGACATCCAGCCTTGTCTCTGCTGAGTGGGTGCCGTGGCTGTTTGTTCCATTCAGAAGAGAATCCACCCTGTTCCCAGCACAAAACTTCTGCTGCAGCCAGGAAAAATCCCCCTCAGCCCAAGCACCCAGGCAGGCACAGTGTCTCACAGGGGGTGGAATTTAAAATCACTGCGGTGACTTCCCTCAGAGTGCTTTGAATTCACTGCAGAGCTAACCAACAAGTCTAACACCTCAGTCCCCACAGACAGCCATAACTCAGCTAAATTTGAGGGTTATACCAGATTTTATTTACTGTTCCATCCTGGGAGAAGAGTGCGAGCTGACAGCCATCTATTCATTAGAGTGGGGGGAAGCCGCCCACGGCGACGCCGGCTCTCCTCTCCCTGTACACTTCCACAGCTCTAATCAAGTTTGGGTTCTGCAGTACCAGCTCTGTTATTTTAGGAATGAGGTATGTTCCTACTCACCTGGGAGCTGGTGAGTTCAGAGATCTGGGCTGTTCACCCCCAAGTCCCCCATGAACAAAGGACATGCCGCAGCCATCAGATGTCATTACCAGCTAATGAGTGCCCAGTGGCCTCTGCCAGGGCAGTCAGTGGCCTCATCCCAGTCCTTACTGGAGGCAGGAACCACCATTCCACACAGCTGGTGCTTCTGAAGCTTGCAGGCACCAAGGATAAATTGGACTTTGTCTCAAAAGCCTGTGTAACACTGAGTGCTTCAGTGCCAGGGGAGCTGGGTACCCCTTAGAGGGGATCCCCAGTGCCCAATTGCCAGAGCAATGAGCAAAGTGCAAGGCCCAAATTCAAGAATTTGTCTGAACACTTATGTAATTTTAAGTCTTTGTCTTGTCTAAGCTTTTGGTTTATCTGTCTGCTTAAAAACTTCTCCAAACGTCCCCACACGGTCCGTGCCTTTGGAAGCCCAGTCCCTCCTGCTGCTTTCCAGGTCACACCGCTGTGCTGAATGTCCCGGGCACAACGATCTGATACAGAATGTGCCAGTTGTTCCCTCAATGCTTCCCACTTCTGATTTTTATTCTCTGAATCTGACCCCACACAGGGAGTGCAGTTTGTTGGCTGGGACACAGCAAAAAAGCCAATGTCTTACAAGGTCCCGGGACTAAAGCATTAAATAATACAGATACTGTGTGGTGCCCAAGGCTGATGTCTGCTCTCCTCTCTTCCTGCCAGTGCTGCAGAGCTGAGCAGCGTGGGGGAAGCTCAGAGCAGCTCTGGGGTTGCCTCTGACGCAGGGGTACCCCACGCTCTCCTCAGCCGTTTGCAGCTGAACCACGTTTTCCTGATGATCTTCCCTGCCAGAAATAACAGAGCAGTCACAAATTTGTGTGTTCATGCTCAGTGTCTCGCTGCAGATTTAAAGCACAAGGATCCAGGGAATGCTGGCGTGGTGAGAGCGTCACAGTGCAAACCTGAGCAGTGAAGCTGTGCCTTCCCGGGGGCAGCACAGCAAAGGGGGGTGAGAGGAGGCAGAAGGGGTTAAAAATGCAACCACAAAGAAAAGCTGGTGCAGAAGCAATGACAAAGCAATGAGCTGAGCCCTCCACCTGCTTTAAGAGCTCTCTCTTGTGCTAAGGACCTGCATTTATTTTAGTCTTTATTACAAGTGGTAAATAGCAGCACATCACCCCTGTTTTCACTGTCAATAACACGAATCGATGGATCAATGCATGAACCCCCATCCCATTTAAATCCCCTCTGCACCGGCCTACACTGCGACAATCCCTGCCTGGCAAACCGAGCTGGATTCTCTAAGGGGCACAGCACTCGTGTTCCACATCTATTCCTGCCCTAGAGCAGCACTTATCCTCTCGTTCAGCCCTCAGCTCCTCTCACCATCTGCCTCTAACCCCCTCGCCCATGGCTCTGGTGCTTTCAACTCGCTATCTGCCTTTCCCAGAGACTTCCACGCCCGTCCTTTGCTGTGCACAGGGAGCAGGAACAGCCAGACAGCATCGCGGTAAAGCTGCAGCCGAGAGGAGGGGAAGGAGATGGCGAAGCTGGGGAGACACACATTACACTGGATTAGGAGGCTTAACGCTGGCTGCAGACACCGCGCCGGGCGGGTTTGCCACCGTGTCTCCTCCGCGAGAGACTCCAGCACGGCAGCTCTGCTGGCACAGCTCCGGAGATCCGCTCTGCCCGGGAGGAGAGACTCCAGCATCTCCAGAGCTCCGTGCGAGAGCTGGAGATCTGCTCTGCCCCGGGAGGAGAGACTCCAGCATCTCCAGAGATCCGTACGAGAGCTGGAGATCCGCTCTGCCCGGGAGGAGAGACTCCAGCATCTCCAGCATCTCTGCTGGCACAGCTGGCACAGCTCTGTGCGAGAGCTGGAGATCCGCTCTGCCCCGGGAGGAGAGACTCCAGCATCTCTGCTGGCACAGCTCGATGCGAGAGCTGGGGATCCGTTCTGCCCCGGGAGGAGGGACTCCAGCATTCCCAGCATCTCTGCCGGCACAGCTCAGTGCCAGCGCTGGAGATCCGTTCTGCCCTGGGAGGAGGCTCCAGCATCCCCCGCAGCTCGGCTGGCACAGCTGGCACAGCTGGCACAGCTGGCACAGCTCGGTGCCGGCGCTGGAGATCCGTTCTGCCCCGGGAGGAGGCTCCAGCATCCCCAGCAGCTCGGCTGGCACATCCCGATGCGAGCACTGGAGATCCGTTCTGCCCCGGGAGGAGGGACTTCAGCATCTCTGCTGGCACAGCTCGGTACGAGAGCTGGGAATCCGTTCTGCCCCGGGAGGAGGCTCCAGCATGCCCAGCAGCTCGGCTGGCCCGGCGCGCTGCTCCGGAGCAGGTGCGGAGCCGCGGCGGGGCACTGCCCTCTGCCGATGCCGGGCCCGGCTGGGCGCCAGCGCATATCGCGACAGGAGCGCTGATTCCGACAGGAGCACTGGGTCTCCATCAGGAGCGCTAATTCCCTGGAAGTGCTGCTCTGTACCCAAGAGCGCCTCATTGCCCGGGAGAAGGGAGCCGGCTCTGCCGAGACAGAATGAGTTCAGCGTCGCTCCGTGCGGGCTGTGCCGGGCAGGCTCTGCAGGAACCTCCTCCCAGCAGCAGCCCCTGCTCACTCTCATTAATAAAAACACCCGAGATGCAGAGATTCGGGTCAAAGAGGAGGATTTGCACCTGCTGGTGGTAAAACCAGAGGTGACACTGCAGCACGGGAGGAGGTGCCATGCCACGGGAGCGAGCGTGTCAGTGTGTCCTGGGATGTGTCAGTGTGTCCTGGTGTGTGTCAGTATGACCTGGCGTGTGTCAGTGTGCTCCAGTGTGTGTCAGTGTGTCCCAGGTGTGTCACTGTGTCCCAGTGTGTGTCACAGTGTCCTGGTGAGTGTCACGGTGTCCCAGGGTGTGTTAGGGTATCCCGGTGTGTGTCACTGTGTCCTGGTGTGTGTCACTGTGTCCCGGTGTGTGTCACTGTGTCCTGGTGTGTGTCAGGGTATCCTGGTGTGTCTCAGTGTGTCTTGGTTGTGTCAGTGTGTCCCAGTGTGTGTCAGTGTGTCCCAGGGTGTGTCAGGGTATCCCGGTGTGTGTCACCGTGTCCCGAGATGTGCAGCCACCTCTATCCAAGCACACCCAGCCCCCCAAGGCTCCCTCACCCCTCAGGCTGTGCCCACACCCTGCTGTCCCCAGCCCGAGGGTGTCCAAGTGCCCCGAGGCAGCAGCCCAGCACGGAGCTGTCTGCTTTGCTGTCTCTCCTGCCTCGTGATAAATGAGAGTCTATTCTTTTCTGCTATGTGGTTTGATCTTAATTTCCTGTATGAAGTTCTCGAGAGAATGCCAAGATCAAATAATTAGACTATTCTGCGATAAAGAGTTAACATTGTTATTCAAATGTATTCAGAATTCATTTACCACCAAACAATTTACACTGCCGCCCTCCTATCCTGCTGAAATTACCAGAATGTGTTATCTGACACACAAAGCGTCTCGTGACCTGAAATAACTTTATCAACCATGAAATGCTTGAGCAGTGGGTGCACGGTCACAGAAATGCCCAAGGGAATGCAGGAGAAGCTACAGAGGCAATAAAAGTGATTTAAAACCACCCTGGTGCCATCCCCTGCCAGCCTCCCCAAAGAACACTGGCCACTCTGGTCACCAGGCATGAGCTGGGCAGAAAAACCCTGGAGCTGCCTTGCTGAGGGCTCCCACTCCAGCCTTCATGTCCCCCATGGCTGTGCAGCTCCCAGCCCTTGGGCGCTGCCTTTTCAGCCTGGAAAAGCCTGTTTCTGCTTTATTTTTAAAAATACAACTTCATTTGCAGAGTGTGGGAAGGTGGTTTCAAAATAAAATTCCTGACAAGCATAATAAGCCTCAGAAAAGCCAATCACAGAGAGCAGGATAATTATCCACAGAATTTGTTTTCTATGTATTTGTGTAAATAATCAATGATATTTTTCTCACACGGATTCCAATTTGATTGTGTTTTCTGTGTTACTTGCAAATCATACAAACAATCAATGCTCTGACCCCTTCTCTATGCAAACACAGCTTAGAGAGACACTACAAGAAATAAAATCCGATAAATTCCTCACGCAGGGTTGTTTGTTTAAAAGCTTTGCTGGAGACTGATCCTGCTCACAGCGACTTCGGAGACACAGGAGTGGGACTGTCAGACATGCTTGAGGTGGGATTATTGCCACAAATATCAGCAGGAATAGAACCTCAGTAAAAAACCTGGCACAAAAGTGAGGACACAGATGTGGAGGTGATGCCTTTTAAAATGCAGCAAGGAAAATGAACCCATTCCCTGGCCTGGCACACTCCTCCTGCAGAGGGGCACACAGCTGGGCTGGGGTGACCCAGGGGTGGGCTGGGACCCTTGCCCACAGAGGGGGCACACCAGGGGCACTCCTGGCAGGAGTGGGTGGCCAAGGGCAGTGATGGCAGCAGGGCAGCGTGGTGTCACCTTCTCAAACCCACTCAGGACTCTCCAAATCCAGCTCCTGCTCCCTGCCCGGTGCCAGGGTCTGTTCTTTACAATTTACTGATCCCATCCCATTGGCATCCAATCTGCACGGGTGTCTCACTAACACACAATCCCTCAAAAGAGTCACTCGGAGGAATTCCTGATGGTGCTTCAGCAGAGCAGAAGGCTGGAATGGCTCTGCTGGAGCCACCAGCCCTGCTCCAGCTGCGCCACCCATCCCGCCCTGCTTTGTTAGGGACGGTGCCACCAGCTCTACAAAATGGCATCGGGCTCTGTCTGTGCGTTTAATCTGCTTTTTAATCCGAGTGCAGGTTAGCCAAATGGGCTCTCCACGGCCCCATAACACCTCGCTGGCACTCCTTTTAGCTGCGACGTTGCAAATGCTCCGCAGCTCCTGGTAGCAGGTGTGATGTGCCGGAGCTCAGCCGCAGCGAGGGCGGGCAGCAGCGCAGGATCCCTCGGCGGGGTGAGCAGCTCCTCACACCAGCACCCTCCTCTGCCTCTGCTCCAGGGAACTTGGAGCTGAATTGAGCACTCGGGTGGTGTTTTCTGATACGGCTTTTTCAAATATTTAACAGATTGTGTAATAACCGAGCAGCTGTTGAATAAGATTCAGATACCAGCTCCTGCTTTAAAAAGCGCATCCTGTACCAAGGCACAGATTTTCTTTGTACGGGTGCATGTATAGATTATGTTTAGATGTGTAGATTAAATATTTATATTTTACTGGTGGGAGAAAGAGCGCTTTTGGCTTTTTCTTCCATTTCTTAGATATCTCTCCCTGTATTTATTTTAATAGTCAGCTTCACAGGGAAAAAAGAGAGCTTTGAGAAGTTACCTGCTTTCTCTCTGGTTTGATTTTCAGTGCTAAACCAATAGTTACTTAAGTGTTCTGCACTTCTCGGCATAACCTAATAATTAAAATAATTACTTGAAAGCCAGGGCAGCTTTGCACAAATTAATGCAGGGCAAGAAGCTGCAGTTTTTCAGTGGGCTGAAAAAGAGGTCACAAAATGATGCCAGTTTTAGCTGAGAGAGAAGGTAAACACAGATCTCCCTGCAGCCCCGATTAAAGCCTTTTTTTCTGATCTTTTAAGTTTCTCACTTTACTGATCAAGAAGGTGGCTCGATGAGGGGCTGACTGTTGTGGGATTTCTCAGCAGGTAAAGCGAGACCGTTCCTGTGGAAGGCACGGCAGTGCTGGCAGTGCCACAGCAACCCTTCCTCCCTTCCTGCCCGCCTGCCTCCATCCCTCCATCCCTGCCTCCATCCCTCCCTCTCTCCCTGCCTCCATCCCTGCCTCCATCCCTCCCTCTCTCCCTGCCTCCCTCCCTGCCTCCATCCCTCCCTCCCAGCCTCCATCCCTCCCTCCCTGCCCGGTGAAGGGGAGCAGAGCTGCAGCAGACCCAAGCGCTTTCGTGGAGGGCTGGCAGCAATCTCTGCATTGAAATCTCCTCTGTCCTTTTGTGCAATTGCTTTGAGCCTAGAAAATCCATTTTCAGGACAACTGAGGCACTGAGAGTCGACACTAAACATCTCCACAGAGCCCCCAGGGACACTCCTGAGCCTGAATATCCCCCAGGAGCCAGCTGAGCGTTCCCTGGAGCCTCAGCAGCCGCCAGCCCCAGCGGCCTCAGCCCATTCCCCGCGAGCATCTGCCACAGCTGCAGCTGCCCCTCGGAGCACCAGCCTGGCAGCAGCCGGCTCTGGCCACCAAGAATCAGGCCCGCTGCTGCCAAGCCCAAAGCAGGAGGAGCTGCCAGCCCGGCAGCCCAGCTGCCACAGCCCCCGCACACGGCTGGCGGCCCCCAAGGCGATCAGAGCCCTGGGACCTGCCGGGGAGGGAAACTCCGCCACGGCACTGCGGTGCTCGCTGGGGACAGGCTGGTGACACACGGGGGGGCTCTCCCAGCAGGACACCTCCTCCCCGCTCCTGCGGTGGGACTGGCGGAGCCCAGCGCGCCCTGTCAGCAGCCACCGAGCTTCCCTGGGAGTGGGTTTGTGTGGCACAAAACATTTCCAGCTGTTCCAGGCGGAGGCTGAGCATACTAAACAGCTTGGCTCTGGTGAAAGTTCAGCAGCCGCCAGGGCCACAGGCCCGGAGGCAGATCCATTAACCTTTTCCACCAATATTTCTGGCACTACAATGTGCACGGGATAACATCTGCCTGGAGTGCCCCATTCACGGAAGTCTGGGGGAGACCAGCTGCTCACCCTGCAGGAATCAAGCCCTTGTCCATGAGATGATCTGGGCCATGCAGACACTTCAAGCCGTGCTGGAGGTGACAGTGTTTCACTTCAAAAAGCACCTGTCCCTCAGGAGCAGCATTTTTCTCTTTCTGGCTTTCACATTGCTGCTGTGCAGTTGCACTGGCATGAGTAAGACCCTTTTTTTTTTCCCAGTTAAAATTATTCACCTATCTATTCAGTTTTCACTCGTTTTTCTGAGTTAAAATTTGAACCGTCAAAAAGCAGGTAAACTTGTCCTTGTAATTTTTAGTGGGCAGACAGCAAATCCCCGGGAATGTGTACCAATGGCAAAGTGCATGGGATGTAACAGAAATCAGCGCCGTTCTTTACATGACATGATTAAAACAAGTATCTCGTTTAATTAGGAAAAGAAAGATCGCAGACTCATTCCCAGGATGTTATCTGTGCAATTACTTTATGTAACATTATTAAAAATTAATTTTCCCCAGAACCTCAGCAATTTAATGAAACACGCCTGGTCCTCAGCAGCAGCTGCAGCGGAGCCAGCCCACCGGCATCCTCCAGGCAGCGGGACTCGGTGCCGCGGGCTCCCCCGGGCTGTCTGTCCCTTGTTCTGGGCACATCCAGCCCTGGGTCAAAGCACCCCTGCACAGCACCCTATTGCCGCAGGCTCAACAGCCTTCCTCGCACCGGGTACCGCAGCCCTCCTCGACACAAGCTCCGCATGCCCCCTCTCCCGGGGCTCGGCATCCCCATCTCTGTGAGCAAAAATCCTCATTCTCCAGGGAATCAGCATCCCCCCTCTCTGGGTGCCCGGCATCCCCCGTCTTTGGGGGCTCAGCATCCTCCCTCTCCACAGGCAAATCATTTGTCCTCTCCGGGAGCAAAGCGTCCCCCTTCCCCGGGGAATCAGCACCCCACTCTCCAGAGGGACAGCACTCTGCTCTCCTCTCCGCGAGGTGCCCAGCACCCCCCTCTCACCTCTCCCGGGGCGGCTGCTCGCACCCAGAGCGCTGCCCGCTCCGTTCCGGGACACAGCCCCCGCCTCGCCGCGCCGCCCCGGCACCGGCAGCGCGTCCCCAGCCCCGGCCAGGGCATCCTGCACCGGGGGAACCTCCGCCCCGGCACCGGACAGCGCATCCCGCAGCCCCGGGTACCGCATCCCCCGCCGCGGCCCCGGGCAGCGCTCTCTCCGCCCCGGCGCCGAAGTTCTCCCGCCGCCGCCGCCGGCCCTTACCGATCCGGATGACATGCGGCATCCCGTGCGAGCTCTGTCCCCAGAAGCCGCCGACCAGGAGCGCTGCCCAGTATTCCCAGAGGACGCGGCGAAGCGCCGGCCAGAGATGGGGCATCGTTGGGGAGGTCGCGGGCCGGCGCGGCCCTACGGCCCCAGGGGCAGCGGGGACGCGGGCGGCTGCTGCCCGGGGCTCAGGCGGAGCGGCCGCTCGGCGCCGGGGCCGGGCGGCTCATGGCACATCTTAGAGCGGCCGCGCCGGCCCGTCCCGCGGCAGCCGCAGCTCCGGCCGCTCCCTTTCGAGCCGAGCCGAGCCGAGGCGGGCCGTGCCGAGCCGTGCGGTGCCGGTGCCGGTCGGGCGGCACCTGCGGAGCCGGGGCTGCCGGTGCGCCCCAGGAGCGGCTCTGTCCCCTCCTACCGCTGATGCGCGGCTCGCGCAAAGCCCCGGAGTGGAGCGTGCACACACCGACACACTCACACCCCCTGACACACACCCCCGACACACACGCACACCCCGGCACACACCCGGCACGCCGCTGACACCCCGGCACCCGCCCGCTCCCCCGGGGCGAGGGCAGCGCCGGCGGCGGGCGCGGGGCGGGATGCCAAGGGGACCCTCGGCGGGCACCGCGGGGCGGGGGGGGATGGCGAAGGGGTCCCGGCAGCGCCTCTGTTCCCTCTGCCCCCGACGGAGACCTGCCACGCAGATCGCGGGGTGCCCGGTGTCCCCCAAGCGCTCGCGGGTCCCTGATGACCCCGGGGTCCCGGTGTCCCCGCCGGCGGGCGCCGGGAGAGGCCGGGCAGGGGGTTTGGGGCTGGGGCCGGTGTCCCGGGGGCGGGAGGGGCCGCTGCAGGAGGGTGACCGCGGCGGGCGCCCGGCCCGCGCTCCGCAGCCGGGAGTTTAATGACCTCGGTGACAGAGACAAAGGGCTGCCCGTGCAGCGGACCGGGAGCTGCTTTGTCAACGTGCTGGGCCAGGCTAGGGTGAATTTCTTTTTTTCTCATTTAAATAATTTGATCTATTCCATCATTTCCAATCGTTGCCATTTGCCAGCTGTCTGCTAACTCCAGCCTGGAACAGCTGAAGAGCAAATCTTTAATTTTCTTACAAACATACTATTACTCTGTATCGGCTCATCTCTTTAATTTTCCTTGCCAGCAGCAAGCTCGGCATCCTGAAATGCTGATCGCCGTCCTGCACTCTGCTCCAGAGCCCCATCCAGGAGCAGCCTCCGGGAGCCGGGGTGTGCGGACTGGAGGAGGAACACCTCAAGTCATTATTGATCTACAACTCAAAGAGAAGTTGCTGCGTGTCGCCTCGGCCAGCAGGCAGCGAGTGCGGGACGGTGGACACGCGGGGGATTCCCTGCGTGCCCGCTGCAGTGCTGTCTGGGCTCTGGCTGATGGCACAGCAGCGGCGGGGGGGATTGGCCGGGGAGTGTGACAGCCTCACCAGCACGGGATCATGAGGAAAAGCTGGAAGAGTCTCTGGCTGCACGGGCGGGGCAGGACCAGCCCCTCCCGGGGATGTTTCGGTGCCTCCCTGAGCCGGTGCCTGGCTGGGAAGGCGCAGCTGAGCGTGGCCTGGGGTCTCAGCACTGTGTCGTGGTGGAGGGCACGTCTTACTCCTTCCTCTTCCTCGTCTTACTCCTTCCTCAGCCCCGAGGCAGAGGGGCTGCTCAGCCCCCTCCAGGCGCTGCCACAAGCTCGGTCTCGGAGGAGGGGGATTGTTGGTGTTGATTGTGGGCAGGGCCGAGGCTGCAGCTCCCAGCCCGAACCTCCCTGCCTGTGCTGAGACGGTTACAGAAAAGACTGGCTGGTGTTAAGGATATTTTTATCCCTCCTGACACCAACATGGATAAGATTTAGCAAAAGGGCATGGAAGAAAATTTCTTTAAATACTGCTTAAGTGAAGGACAGCTGTTTCTGTGAACTTGTTATAAAATTAAATGTCACAACCTGGTGACTCTTTGCACCTGCAGATAAAAAAGCCCCACAAAGCTGTTGGGAGGGAGCAGGTAAAAAGGGCTGTTTCGGCTGTGGCTGTTCTTTGCTCTTTGCAGACTCCAGCACACGGAGTAGAGGTTTGATTTTGTGGAGAGTTTAAATTAAACTGTAGCTGGGAGGAAATATTCAGTTAGTTTGGAATGCTGCTTCCTGCCTTTCTGTCAGTATCCGGCACTGATAAGGCTCCAACCTCAGCTTCAGCCTCTGGATCCTACTGCAGAGCCAGCACAAATAGTTTATTTTGTATTAAATTATTTGATTAGTGGCAGATGGGTGTGTGGAGGTCACAGACAGTCCTCATCTCCTGCGTGTAGGTCAGACAGGGCAGGACAGGAACAGCTCTGTGCCAGAAATTACCACAGCAGTCGAGCTTGGGCACAGGCAGAGGAGCACTCCAGGGCTGCTCGTGGGCTTTCATGGCTTCTCCTTCCCAAAGCAACCTGAGGTGTTCAGCAGAGCAGCTCACATGGCTGTGTCTCCCGCCCTCTGTATTCCCACATCTCCACACTGTTCCCAACCCACCATGGCTGTGTCTCCCTCCTTTTGCATCCCCACACTGTCCCCAGCCCCCCCATGGCTGTGTCTCCCTCCCTTTGTGTCCCCACACTGTCCCCAGCCCCCCATGGCTGTGTCTCCCTCTGTGTTTTCCACATCCCCACACTGTCCCCAGCCCACCACGGCTGTGTCTCCCTCCCTTTGTGTCCCCACACTGTCCCCAGCCCGTCCCTTGTGTCACTTGGCAGTGCTCCTCTCTCTGGGCAGCACCCCGGGCATCCCAGGGCTGCTCTGTGGCAGGATTACAAAAAGGGCATTTTGGGAACTTCTCTCAGGTGTTGCACCATCGCTGCTTGGGGTTTTTTTGCCCCATACAAAGACTCAATTTCACCTGCTGCCCATGGAGGGGCTGCAGACCTGTGAGCAATGACCTTCAGCAGCCAGGCCAGACTTCCCCTGGAGCCAGAGCCAGGTTGTGATGGACAATTACAGCCAGGATGGTTGGACAAAAGCAGGAAGAACCTGGAAGGCTGGTAGAGCTCCTCATGGGCCCAGAGCTCTGGCTCGGTGCTGCTGCCCAGGAGGATGCTGGCCTGGGGAGCAGCATTCACACCAAGCTGAGTCAGGACTTCCTTCAGGAATCCTTGGCTGTGCCTTGAGGACAATCAAAGGTAGCAGAAGGGCTTTGGCTTTTGATGACTTGTTACAGCAATGCTAAAAATACAAGATATTTGCCCAGTTCATAAGTGCTGTGAAAATAGCTGTAATGTGGTAATTCATCATTTAAGAGTGTATCAATTAATGCAAACTCTGGTGTATTTATAACTCGTGAACATAGTGTACCAGTGAAGAGAAGTCGATTCGTTATTTTGAGTTTGTTGAGAAGATATTTGGATGTTAATTTTTCGTGCTGCTGTTTTTACTATGAATATGTGTGGTATTTAGAGCTCCAGGTATTACACAGGTCAAATTCGAAATTGTGTACATCTTATGGGGGTTTTATATACGTAAAAAATTCGGTCCTCTCACCTACAAATAAAGCTGTAGATTTATGGGTGTTCTCAAGACACTGATTTAAGACTTCTTATTTTTGAATATGAAAGGGAACCACTTGTAAAAGTGGAAAATAGTGTTGAGATTATTAATATCTAGAGGAAAATGCTGATTGACTAAATACATTTTCAAATCAGAATAATGCTTTAGAGCAGCAGCAGAACTATGAACCTGGCAGAAAGAGACATAAGCATTTCTATAGCTATAGCATTTTTCAATACTAATGAAGAAAAAGAGGCTTCTCTTTATTTCTGTAATGGTATCTAAACTGGTTCGTTGGGATTAGCTCCATCCACATGTGTTTTGTTTAGATTTATATGCATCAGGTCTAATAGAACCACAATCAATCTGAGTTATGAGGCTCAGCGCTCGCATTACCGAGATTCATGTGCCGAAGTCGGCTCCTAAAACATCAGAGAGGGATTATACCTGGGAAATGCGGATTTCTGGGACTTGAGTGCCCTCTACTGAAACCGTCCCGGCTCCGGCCCTTCGCTGTGACACCCGCAGCTTGATTGATGGCTCGCCAAATTGAATTGAAGCCTGCGGTTCACAGATCCATTATGAAGGATCCCTCCTTTCCTTCCTCCCCGCGCTCCAACACTCCGGTTCATTCTGGCTCCGGCAGCTGTGCCGCGGCAGATTTGCTGGTTTAAATGGCAAGTTTAGATGCTGTAAGGATTCCTTTGGGTGTAACCATCCGGGAGCCGTGCTGGCATTGAGGAAGGCTGGGCTGGGCACGGCAGTGCTGCAGGAGGAGCTGGATTTGCCCGGGGAGTTTGGGTCTGCTCGGTGCCAGCAGCCGGGATGAGGCGACGCTGCCACCCACGCTCCAGCAGCTCCCGCAAAAGCAAACCCCGGCCATCCGCATTCGCCTCGCTGTGATTTGCGTTGCATCTTGCTTGTTGTGGGGCGGAGGGAAGAGGGAAAATTCCCACTTCCCACTCGGCATTCCATCTGGAAGGGAGAGGCATTGTGTTCGTGCCTTGCCGGCAGGGTTTGTGTGCTTGGGATGGAGGCAGGTGGGGCCGGGGCAGAGGGAAGTGCTGCCAACTCGTGTGTTGTGCTGCTGGGCAGCTGATTCCAAAGCTGGTTTCCCACTCAGGTTTTTGTGAGGTTTATTCTCTAATAAATTCCCGTGGTGAAGGGGTGGCTGCTCTGTCCGGGGTAGGAAATGTGGGGTTTCTGCAGTCTGTGCGCCGCTCGCAGAATTGTTGCTTCGCTACACTGCATATATTTGTGTTGGAACATACCGTGGTATAATAGCTGGTTTGAAATGTATCCAGTTCTGCTGAATACATTATTGTGAAAGTCAGGAGAACGCGCTGGGAGAACGCGAGCTCCTGTCAAACCCAGAGCATCGACGCCCCACAGAAGCTGGGAGAGTGGGAAGGGGCTGGGAGCAGTGCTGCACTCCCTCCTTGGCTGGGCTGCCTGCTGGAGCTCAGAGCAGAGCCCCGCTGGGGCCCGAGTGCCTGAGCAGATCAAAGGGCGCTCTCGGTGCTCTCGGATGCGGCTGGCATCACCCCTGCCGTGCAGAGCCCACCCCGAGCAGCGGGACCCAGGACCTGCCCATCGGCTGCTTGCAGCCAGCAGAGCTGCTGGGAGCAGTACGAGAGGTTGTCCCCAACGTCAGGCTGGCAGGAGATGTGAATTGGCCCTTCCTTCCTTCCTTCCTTCCTTCCTTCCTTCCTTCCTTCCTTCCTTCCTTCCTTCCTTCCTTCCTTCCTTCCTTCCTTCCTTCCTTCCTTCCTTCCTTCCTTCCTTCCTTCCTTCCTTCCTTCCTTCCTTCCTTCCTTCCTTCCTTCCTTCCTTCCTTCCTTCCTTCCTTCCTTCCTTCCTTCCTTCCTTCCTTCCTTCCTTCCTTCCTTCCTTCCTTCCTTCCTTCCTTCCTTCCTTCCTTCCTTCCTTCCTTCCTTCCTTCCTTCCTTCCTTCCTTCCTTCCTTCCTTCCTTCCTTCCTTCCTTCCTTCCTTCCTTCCTTCCTTCCTTCCTTCCTTCCTTCCTTCCTTCCTTCCTTCCTTCCTTCCTTCCTTCCTTCCTTCCTTCCTTCCTTCCTTCCTTCCTTCCTTCCTTCCTTCCTTCCTTCCTTCCTTCCTTCCTTCCTTCCTTCCTTCCATGGTGTTTGTAGCACCACTTTCTTCCTCTTCCCCCTTTCCAGCTGAGCAGAAATGGGGGTGAGACAAGGACTGTGCTGGGAGTGCACAATGACCCTTCAAACAATGGCCAGAGAGGTTCCCCAGACTTTCCTACCTGCAACTGGTGTGGCTGAGGCTGATGGAGCCTCTTTGAACGAGAAATAACAAAGGGCGTGAATCTCGTTGTTATTATTTTAACCAGTTTTGCCGCAGTTTGCTCTGTCCCAGGGTGCCCTGCAGGCTCAGAGTGTCACACACCTGGCACAGACCCAGCAGCGTCTCTGCACCAGCAGCAGCACCCAGCCCTGCCACCAGAGATGCCAGACCTTGGGGGTCTGCCTGCCCCCACTGGCAGGGAGGGCACAGCGGGGCTGTGGGACCCTCGGGTGGCATTGGGAGGTGGGAGTTTGGGAGATGGCTCAGCCATCCTGGCTCTGGGGCAGCTCCACCTGTGCCAGCTCTTGCATGGACCCTGTGCAGCCAAACACTCACTGGGCACCCCTGGCAGGGCCCCCTTGGTCAGCCCCTGCCTTTGAGGGCATCTTGGTGTGAACCTGGCGCTCTGGGAGTCTGGACCAGACACTCCCAGTGGGCAGAGCCACCCCAGGAAGGTGAGCAAGGGAGGATGCAGAGACCTGCCTGGCCTTTTTGGATGTGATGCGTGGCTGTGAGCAGGGACAGAGCTGTCCTGGCACCTGAGAGGTGACAGATCCCCCGGGCTTGTGGAATGGAGCCACGTGCATCCCGGCTGATTGTCAGGCTCGTGCAGCAGCAGCTGAATTTGTACAATTGCAGCGTGTCAAACGGGCTGAAAAGGGCAACAGGGAGCAAATGACTAAGTAAGACCAGTTCAAATTATTGTCTTTATCACTCCCTGTGTTCGTATCTGACAGAAGAAACTGTTTTGGCCAGTTGGTTCCATCAAGGTCTCCTGTTTCTGGGCTGCAAGATGATCTCTTTGAACTAGCTGAGTGAAAATATATATTTGTGTCAGACAGCCTTTGCATGTGTTTTTCATCCTCTTTCTGCAGAGGTAGGAAATCATATTTTTTCTTTTTTTTTTTCCCCTTAAAAAAAAAAAGTCCTCTATCTTTAGGATTGGTGGGAGAAGCCATTTGCAACTGATGGGTGTAAATTATGCCTGCTTAGTCAGACAAGAAAATTAGAGACTGCAGCATTAGCCTCTGCTCGCTATTATCTTTGCATGGAACCAGTTTACAAAGAAACTTGGTATGCTCCGTGGCATTCTGCTCCACTCTCACGTGATTTGTGTGTGACCTGTCAGCCCCAGCGCGTGTCCATTGTACACACCCAGCCAGGGCAGCTCCTTTTTCTCCTCAACAAAGGTACCAACTGGCAGAGCAGAAGGTTGGGCACCTGCCAGCCTGGCAGTGCACAGGGCTCTTTGCTCCCCACATGGCTAATTACCCATGCAAAGATTGGGAATGAGTTGTTAATACCTTTTTTTTTTTTCCTTCTACACATGCAAAGGGCAAGAAAAGATCACGTTATTTCAAATGCCTGTTACATTCCACTTCAGTGGAATTACACTGGGAATTAATTTGGCCAGCTGCAGCCAGTTGTTTTGCCCAATCCCTGCAAATTCTGGTGCATTTCCAATTCACAGCAAATTTCTTGGTTGTTCCAGCACGTTCAGAGGAAGTTTAAATGTTGGGTGAGAAGCTGTGGGTGGATCTGGCTGTACCTGCTGGCCTGATGTGTGTGGGGACAAGGGGATCCCTGCCCTGGAAAGAGAGAGGGGGCTGGAGGGAGCAGGGGGTGCTGCCCACAGGAGATGCTGTGGAATGTTAAATGAGGAGTGTTAAATGTGTGGAGGTGAAAATTATCTGCCTGCCAGAGGAAAATGAGCTGACCCTGAGCTATGGAGGGATCCCAGCTTTGGGCAGGGCTCTGAGAGGGCACAGGGGGTGCCATGCCCTGCCCTGAGCTGGCTCAGGGGCTGGGATGATCCTTGTGTTCACCTGGCACCTCTCAGCTAAGCTCCATGTCATTACCTGCAACCAGCCCAAGCATCTCCCACAATTTCAGCCTCAAAGCCCAGTCTCTGTAAGATTTGCAGAGCCCACTATTCCCACTGTCCTGCCTGGATAATGAAATAGCAATTCCCAGTGTCCTGCCTGCTCCTGGCTGTGTCCCTGCTTCCTGCTGCAGTGGGCAGTGCCAAGGGCAGTGCCCACAGCTCTGATGGGCAGCAGGGCTGGGGTGGTGCAGAAAGACACCCTCAAATACAAATGTTTGGTTTTCCAGGCTTGTTTATGTCCAGTGAAAGCAGTGTGCCTGCATGGAGGGAGAACCTCTCCATCAGCCACCACGGCCAGCTCCTCCCTCCCAGCTTGGATCCTGGGTGTGAGGAGCTGCCCTGGATTGCCAAGCCAGTTGTATTCCATTTGCCATCTATATTTCAGCTGTCTCCTGTTCAGGGGGCAGTTTTCCTCATCTCTTCCACAGCCACTCCTCCCTCCAGGGACATCTGCTGATCACAGGCTGTGCAATGTCCCTGCAGGGCTGATAAGAACTGCAGCATCCATGGGAGATGTGAGCCCAGGGGAGGAGCCAAGCATTCCTGCCTGGATAGAATCTGAGATTCTGCAGCACCAGCACGGCTTCTGCACTGGATTCCCAGAGGAACAGCAGCTGCCCCTTCCCCTGGAGCTGCAGAGGAAGACTCCCCCCTTGTCCGGGATCCTGCTCCAGCAGAACCACCCCTGGCACTGCAGGAGGGCTGAGCCACAATTCCAATGGGACTGTGCCAGCACCCTGACCCACAGGGTGTCAGGCTGTGTCTGACCCTGGCAGCGTTGGTTTGGTTCACTGCATTGTTTATTTTATCTTTTTGTTTTCTTCCCTAATAAAGAACTGTTATTCCTGCTTCCATATTTTTTGCCTGAGATCCCCTTAATTTAAAATTTATAGCAATTTGGAGGGTGGGGGTTCACATTTTTCCATTTCAGGGGAGGCTCCTGCCTTCCTTAGCAGACACCTGGCTTTCCAAACCAAGACAGGAGCCTCTGGAGCAGGGATTTCCAATGGCCTTGTTTTAAGCTGCTGTGAGACTCCTCCCAAACCAGACCATTGGATCAGTTTAATCCCTTTTATTCCCAGTTGCCAGTGTCTGGGCACCAGGTTAATTTTGGCACTTCTCAGCTTAGGAAGCAATGAATGGGTTCAGGTTCTCTCCCATGGGAAGGAGATTGTGCAGCACATGGGGATTTGTAGATTGAAAGGGAAGTGTGGGAGGCTTCCAATGTGTATTACTATTCACAGGAAGAAAGAAATACTGCTTTTATTTTTTTTTTTAAATCTGATGTTTATTTGGCATTTTAATGGTGGCAAGAAAACAGAGAAAATTAATTTCAGGAGATGGAAAACAAACTGGGTTTTTAAAAATGTGCTGCACTCTGGTTTTTCTGCTTCTCCCAAATCCCACCAGTGATGGAGACACCTTTCCCTCCAGCACAGGCTGGTGCCACTGAGCACCTTGGGCAGATGCTGACATCCCCCTGGAGGAGAGGCTGGAAGATGATGTGCCTCAGGCCAAGCTGTGGGTGGCTTTTTTTGGAAACCATTTCCAGACGGTTCCTTATGGCAGCGCAGCTGATGCAGGGCTCAAAGATCCCCCAGCAGAGGCTCTGGAGGTGTCTCATACAGGACATTTTCTTCTCGTGGCTCTAAATTGGAGCTAAATCCCTTAATTTAATTTTGCTGCTGTTTCTGTGTGTTGTTTCTGTTTGGTGACGAGGCAGAAGAATAATACATTTAAGCAGCTCTTAGCACAAGCAAAATGAAGCTGAAGTGGCTTTATTTTACACAGTGTACACAAAATCTTCACTAGATTGTATCTGTGCACAGTCCTCCATGGTGGGAGCGTGACTTGCATATTGAAACTTGGTGTGAAAATCCCTTGGAAAAATAACGAGCCTCTCTCCCTAGTTTATTTCCATAATTTTTCCATGGGAGACATTTGCTTTTTTCAAATGTAAAGGAAAAGCCAGAACGGTGTCCAGTAAACATCTGATATTTAAAGTATTTGTACACAGAGAAGCACTTTGTGTTGCTTTTTTACAGTATAAAACAACAACAAAAAAAGCATAATTTTGCATAACTATTTTTGGTTTATAAGCATTCCCTGGGGGAAGGGAGAGTAAGGTCTTGCCAAAATTATGTGTTCTGCACAATTTTAATTTTATATTTTTTATCCCCAAGGCATTTCATTGTATCTAAGACTGGGCTGGGGGTGTGATGCTCACTCTGTCCAGGATGGGGGGAGGCTGATGCTAGACTGGGCTGAGTGGCTGTTTTTTAATAAATGAAGGGCAAAATCACACGTAATAGATCCGTTAGCACTTATTTCTACATCCCACCAGGGGAGTCAGGTGCCTTTCTGCATTGACTGGAAGCAAATATATCTCTTTCCAGCAAAGCCATCACAATCCTCATATAATATTTCAGTGAGCCTGGAAGTGGGGGTGAGCAAAATATCCCAGCTCTGCCCTCCTGGGGCTCAGCCACTCCTAGTGGGCAGATGTGGCCGGGAGAGAGGCAATTACACACCCTCATGTAGCAGTCTAAAGGTCAAGTACAGAGTCGTTTGACTAGAGATTAAATATAAAGATACCCATTTATGAATTGGGAAAAGAGAAGGAAAAACCCTCCGAGTAGATTAAAGTCTTGCAGAAGTGACTAATAAATCAGCGGCTGGCGGAGCGTGGCAGCCTCGTCTGCCACTCTGAAGTGACTGAGGACGAGTTTAATAAGGCTTTTCACTTCAGAGGCGAAATAAAGAGCAGGCAGAGAGAGAGCAGCAAACCCAATGGCTGAGGGTGGTGGAGAGGGACTCAGGAAGGGGCAGGAGCCTTGGCTGGGGGGTCCCAGGGCTCCCCGGGATGCCTCAGGATCTCAGCTTTTATATTTTTCATATGTTTGTAATCCTGTAATTCTTTAATGTGTAACTCTAACAGTGTGAGCTGCTGCTTTCCCATTTTGGGCAGACACAACAATTCCTCTCCAGGCCTGGCAATCAAGGCCTAGAGTTTGTGTATTGCTATTCAGAGGAAGTAAGAAATGCTGCTTTTATATTTTTTTTAATCTGGTGTTTATTTGGCATTTTAAGGGTGGTAGGAAAACAGAGAAAATGAATTTCAAGAGATGGAAAACAAACTGGTTTTTAAAAATGTGCTGCACTCTGGTGCAGCAGACCTCACTGCCTCAGGCCCTGAGAGGTGCAAACAAAAGTAAGTTGGGGGAGCAAATCTGGGGTAAATGACCTCATTAACTGAAGCTGTAATTGAAAGATGAACCCCCAATATGCAAATGGCCCAAACTTACAAAAGTGTGAAACTTGTGACCCATTGTCCATTTTGGATGCAGCACCTGGGGGGCTTTGTCTGCCCTAAATGTACCTGAAGGCCCTTCAATAAATAGAACTGCCTTATAATAATATTGCCTTAATTTTGTCTGGCCTGTGTTTTTAGGTTGTCCCAAAAAAGCATCCATGATGTAGGCCCAGCCCTTCCCATGGTTTCTTTTATCTCCCAGTGCTGGTTTTATCTACCAGCAGACCCAGAACTGGTTTGTAAAGACAAATCCCTCATTCCTCTCACCCTGATGGGTGATGTACCTCACAGGGCAGGTGCAGTGGCACGAGGTGAGGCAGGTCATTCCCTCCAGCAGCAGCCTCTTGCTTTTCCTGAGTGCACACTTGCAGCCAGCCAGCCTCAGGGGCCAGCAGCCTGCAGGATTGATTGCTGGCTCCGGGAGCGAGCAGCTCTAGGTGAAGTCAAGGGTGATCAGCCTCAGCCAGACAGTCAGCTCCCAGGAGATGCTGTGTGCCAAGGGTACCTCTGGCTGTAAATTGCTTTGGATGTTTGAATATAGACCTCTTGTAAACTCAGGCACTGCACAGGACACTTGTGTCCTCGCTCTGCCATCGCGCTCTCCATCACTGTCTGTTGTTCAAGGTCATAAGAGCCTGTAGTGATCTAGAATTCAATCAAATTGGTTCGACTGCTGTGGTTTTTGTCCTGTCTTTGCACAGTTTTCCCAGTTTTCTGAAGGCTTTGCAGTTGTGTCCTGCGGGGAGCTCCCAGGTCCAGCTCGGTGCTGACGCATCAGGCGCCTCCTGAGCAGTGTGCAGTCACAACTGGATTATTTCTGCAGGGTGCTCTCAGAATCTGCTCCAAGAGGGAGCACGGTGCTGAGAGCCTCTGGCAAGCAAAGCACTCAGGCCCCCATTAAAAACAGCAGAACAAGTTTAATCTCTGGATGGCAGGGAAGTTTGCATCGTCAGCAGTGTTTGATCCAAGTTTTCAAGGCAAAATTGAAATCGTTCTTCACCAGGCTCAACACATTGATCTTTAGAAAAGAGTACTTGTAAATAAGCTCCTTGAGACTGTGTCACCCTCTTTCTCCTCCAAAGCTACTCCTCTGTGAGAAGGGCAACCCCTGACGATGCTCCAAAAGCAAGAAAGAGGATAAGCAGAAATGGCTTCAGGGAATTTCTCTCTCTCATTCCTTCTGCAGTCCACCATTGCATGTACACATCACATGCTTCAGATCACAAGCCATTAATAAGGAAAAACACTGATGCTCATTTCCCCTCTCCCAAGAAGGGCTGAGTTACTTTCTTAAACAGTTCATCCTCCCAGCTGTTGGAGCAGGCTCAGGGCAGGACTGACTGCACACCCAGGGACAGCAGGGGTGTTCTGTGGGAGCCAGGGTGACAAAAAGTGGATTGGCTGGGTTCTGGTGCAGGAGCTTTCTCCCCCACCATCCATGCTCTTCCTCTCCTTAGGGCCATGGTTTTCCATGTCCTGTGTCAGTGAGGAATCCTTCCATCTTCCTGGAACTTGCAGAAATCTCCCTGCTCATGCTGCTCCTCGCTGAGGCTCCTCTCAGTGCACAGATGCCTGCAGGCAGCCTCCAGGGCTCTGCTCATCCTCCCTTATTCACATCAAGAATTTATTTTTTCCACCTGGCAAAGCACAGAGGCCAAGGCACCACCTCTCACTTTTTGGCAATTACTGGAAATTACGAAGCACTTGTAATTTCATCAGCACTTCCTCTCTGTCTTGTCCAAGCCACCACCTCTTGTTCTCCAAATCCTCATCTCTTTTTGTACACCCCAAAAAAAGGAGGAAACCCAGTCTGTGGGAGGCACATCCCTCGGGGTGCTGTGCTGCAAATCAGAGGCAATAGAAGGGATGCATTCTCCTGCCTTTGGGCATGGTGCTGTGGGACCTGGATGCAGGTTCACCTTCCCTCACTGCTGATCCCATCCCATCCCCTCTCTGGGCTGCTTCAGTACAGCCTTTGGGGCAGAATGAATGATCCTCTTAGGATCCATCAGATGTTTTCAGGAATATTTTCAGTTGAGAGGAGAAGTAGCTAATGTTAGACTTGCTCCAAGCATGATATTTCCCTGGCAGGGCTGGATATATTTAGGGCATCTGAATGCCAGAGAATTATAAAGTGGTTTTGGTTTTTTTCCTTCCTCACAAAATGAAACACAATGATCCCTTTCAGCATCTTGTAAATTGCACTTGAAAAATGGCAAAGTTTCCTGTTTGAAGACTTAAATTTTTTATTTTTTAATTATCTCCTGGTAAACCTTGAGATGGCTCAAGGTTGAAAAAGCTTTGGGGTTCCTCTGCATGGTGTAACTGTGCTGGTGTGACTGGTGTGACTGGTGTGACTGCTACCAATGTCTGTTGGAGTAACATTGCCTCTTGTGGGAAGTGATGGTGCAAAATGCTGAGCACTTCAGATCTGATCTTCAAGTATCTTTGACTTCTCTAAGCTGATTCATTAGTGTCAAGTTAAGAACATGTTTAAATGATTTGCAGAATTGAGCCCAGCCAATGTGATTTGCAAATTAGATACATTTCCACGGGTCTTTTTCCTTAGACTTATTGGATTTTAAATGGGTTTGAAGGGATTCTGTGACAGTTGCTGTGACCTACTTCAGAGCAGAGGCTGGTGAGTCTATCCCATAGCTCTGTGCTGACTGACAGTGTCTCTCTGAATTCAGACTCGGCCACTTAAATGTCATTTTCCTGCTGGGGGAAAAAAAATAATCGGGGTTGTGCAAATGGGGCAAATTCACAAGAAAAGCATCTTTTAACACTGGCAGGCATCAAACCCCGGTTCCACCCTGAAGAAGGAGGATGTTTCCTCTCCCTCCCCCCTCATCTTATGTGAACAAATCTGCCTGAGCAGGGAAAGAGCCAGGACTGTGCTGACCAAGCATCTCAGTGGTGACACGTAGCATTTGATTGTGTGTTGTTCCAAAATAATGTATTCCAAATTTCCTGTTGGTCCAGAAGGGCTGGCTGAGGTGGGCTGGGGGTTGGAGGATGTTCCTATTGGGGGAAACAACTCTAATTTATTTTTTTCCAAGCAAAGCTGTGTCTGTGTGAAAGTGAAAATGGCTATGATGCATTTTTCAGAGAGAGTCTCAGTGGAAGATGCTGTGGTGTCAGTGTGGGAGAGGCCACACTGGGGCTGGGATGGCTCTGGGGACCCTGGGCTCCCCAGGAAGGTGCAGAGGGTTTTTTTGAGCTAGGCTGCCATCAGGGTGCTGTGTGCTCTGAGCCCTGTGGGTGCTGCCTCACACAGCCCCTAATTCAGGGTGTCAGGGGCAGCTGGAGCACAACCAAGGGCTGCTGGCAGAGCCTGACCAAACCTGGCCAGCACTGCAACCTCAGTGGGTCTGCCAGGACACAGGGCCAGGAGAACCTCTGGTGGTTCTGGAAACCCTGAGGAGAAAGGAGCTGTGGAGCTGTGTGAGGATCCGAGCGTGTGGATCTGCATCGCTCCAGGACACGAAATCAAACAACACTCACGCTGGAACCTCCAAGGGAAAAGAAGGGAAGTTTATTTTCTGACTCCAGCATTTATAGATTTCCAAAAGTCACAGTGGATTGGAGGGTGACAGTGCCACCTCTCCAATGACACTGGACAAACCAACAGTCCATCAAGCTTCTCCTCCTCCAGAAAGAAATGTAAAACAATAATTATTTACATAAAGTGTATGAGAAAGTTCATTACAAGAATGTAAACATCAGAAGAACTTAGAAGAACAGGGCAACAGATCTAGGGAAGCGCAGGCAGGAGGGGAAAGAGAACAATGCATTGTTTGGAAATGAAATGAAGTCATCTTTAATGAGGCACTTCAAAAATAGCTTTGTCACTTTTACTCACAAAGGAAGTCATTGTGGTGAAATTACCTGCTCATCTCGTGCTGGCTTCCCACCATGCTGTGCCTCCAGTGGAAAGGGACTCAAAAAGCTCTGTTTTTTCCCTTGGAAAGGCAATGCTGTATGGGGGTGTGTTTGTAATCAATGGGGGCTCGTAGCTAATGCATTCGAAAAGTTTAGAAGCCAGCAACAAACTGAAGGCATTAATAACTGTTGCTTTCAAGTCAATGGGATTGATTAGCAAATTCCCTTTATTTCTGAATGATCATTGTGGAAAAGTGGAGAGCAAACCAATAGTGAGAGATGTACCTGCAAGCAATAACACATGATTGCAGCCTGGGCTGCAGAGCCCGGGCTGGTGACACAACAGATCATTCATAATTGTCAGCCAAATTACCCAGCTGGTATTGAGCTTTAAAAAATGAACCATAAGAAGAATTTCATATTGATTTTTGTTTCGTTAGAAACAATATAAGGCTGCCTTAAAGAACTGAGAACAGAGTGCAAATTGATTCTCTTTCCTTTTGAGCAAATTCTAGTAGAATTTGATATTGGTTATTAATGTAGGATTTATGAATGCTTTTCTTCTCTCTTTCACATCTCTGTTGCTGTAGGAGAGAGTTGAAGGAGCAGGACCTGAACTAGAACTTGGGGAAAATTGGTGCCATAGGACACAAAGTGACTTGAAACTGGATATTTCACTGATCTTGTAGAGAAGGGTAAAAAATTAAATCCAGAGTCCAACAGAAAGCTTACAGGCCAGCAACTACTGATTCCTGGCAGGAAGGCAGGACGTGCTGCTGCCAGCTCTGCAATTCATTTCTGCTTCTCTGCCAAATATTGGGATTATCACCAGTTCCTCCTCACTGTCCTTCCTCTGCTGCAAAGGTGCTGCCATTAAACCATTTATTTATGAAATATTAGGCTTGTATTTGCAAACAGAGAGTTCAGATGTCTAGTTTCTAAATGATTGTTAGGCTTTAAGGTGAAAAAGCCCTTTCTGTGGCTCCTAGGTGTTGGTTTTGAGGGGGTTTGTGAGTCCTCAGCAGACCAGGGCTCCTTCCTGAGGCAGACAGAGGCATTCCCTCCCCAGAACAAAAAAATTATTGCACTGCATCACAATGTGTGTGGGATTCAGCTCCCCTGCTTTCTTCCAAACAGATCTATTTGCTCTTCCATTCCCCCACAATAAATACACAGCCCCTCACCCATGAAGGTTACACATCCATCCTTCCCCCTCGCAGGCACAGGCAAAGCCTGCAAGGCCTGATGTTATTTAAGGCCCTCCTTACATGAAAATGAGATGTAATCACCCTTCACAGGTGAGGTATTCTGAGGGGATTCATTCCACATAATTCTGCATTAAGCTGGTTCAGTGAGGATGTTTTGTGCTGGCTCTGAGGAGGGGGAGGCTGGGTGGGGTCTGGCCAGGTGGGCTGGGCCAGGTACCTGTGCCTGAGCATTTTCCCTTTTTTCAGCTTCCTGCACAGGCTCAGAGAGGCTGGAGAGCCATGCACAGCACTGGTGTTTGAGGTAAACCAAACCAAAGCAACCAGCTAGTTTAGAGTCACGCTGGAATGTTTATGTTTTTCCTTTAAAATACTTTCCCGCTGCCACTGGCAATATGATGTGAAACCAGGTATTATTTTTCCTCTCCTGGCACCACCTGGGGGGTGATGTGGCTCTGCTTGAGTGGAGCCACTTGCATCTGCCATTGTGCTGCTATCAAAAACATTTTTTTGGGCTAGGATGGTCATTTCCTGGTGCCATGTGCACAGCCAGTCCTTGGCAGTCTGCTGGGGGTGTTAAATTCCAGATCTAAAATAACATCTGTGTGTTTCTGGTTTTCTGGAATACCAGATGTGCTTCAGCTCAGCCCTTGGAGCATCAGCTTCTCCAAGAGCACTGCTTTGTAGGGGCTGGTTATTCACACCCTCCTGTTAATGGTGAAGATTTAAAACTGCTAAAACAATAGCAGGATCAACATTACTCACAAACCTGTCAAGGCCTGAAGCTGCTGCAAGCTGGTCAGATTTACATAGATCATATGGCTAAATAATTGGAGTTGAGCAGATTAGTGTGTTATGCCTCTGATGAAATGATCCCTGAATGTGCCACGGCCTCGTGCCAGGGCATTATGAGAGGTGGAAAATCTGTGTTTGCTGCCAGTGACATTCAAGTGACAATGAAAGCTGTTGCATTTACAGATGCTAAAAACCAAAAAATTTAAAATGCAAGACTCTTATCAGGAGCCCAGGATGAAAAGACATATCAGGAAAACTACAAATCTCAGCTTTTTGTGCATTTGTGCAATGTTTTTGGCTCTAGGAAGGGTGTGTGTGAGCTGGAGCAGTTTGAGGGGGGACAGGACTCAGGCCATGGCAGCAGCAAGGCTCTGCTCACCATCTCAGGCTGGTGCAGATGTGCTGATGTTCCCGTGGTTATCGTGGCTCTGGCATCTCCACAGATCCAGAGATGCACACAGCATCAGCACAGAAATCTATTAGCATAAATTACTGACAAATTCACCTCAAAAACCAAGCCCCAGCTCCACGATTAAAAATAGTGACAGAACTTCAAAGGGGCAATAGGCATGATTTATTTTTAAGATAATGTGAATAATTTCAAGTACCAAAGGAAATGCTTATGCTGCTTTCTGTAGTGTTCTGCATAATCTGCTGTGTCCAGCTAAGATTAGATAAAAGTCAACGCAGGATCTTTTTTCCCTTCCACATTAACTCTTTGACTTTATCCAGAGATGAGCTTGCAGAGCTCAACATACAGGATGTTCTGGGCCCTGCTTTCAGATAAAACTTTTGGGGGGTTTGTTGTTTGTTTTTCTCCTGCCTGTGCTGCTCAGGGTTGTCCCTGTGTGAGCTCTGGGGGCTGGGAAGGTGCCTTGGGAGATGCATGGAATGGTTTGGGATGGAAAGGACAGGGGGGATCATCCAGTCACATCCTGGAGTGGCTCCTAGACAGAGTTAGGAGAATAAAATGGGGATTTATTAAAGGCCTTCAACAGATACACCTTGGGCAGCCAAAGCCTCCCAGAGGCTGCACCCAAAATGACCGACGGGTGAGGAGTTTTTCAGACAGAAATAAGTTTGGTTACATATCAGGGGTCAATCCTCCAATTACAATTACAATCTTCCAATTACAGTCTCAGGTAACGAAGTCACACATCCCCAGTTCACCCTCACCCCCCAATTCACTTTTCTTTATACTTTTTGGGGCCTGAGGCTGCAGGGTGTCCTTGGATCTCAGGCCTGGAGGAATTGTCTTGTCTGACAAAAGGTGAGGACAGTAACTAACACTATATGGAGTCTAGAGTTGTGCACTAATGCAGGACAGGATTTGAAAAATAGAAAGGCTAATATCTTAAGGCCCCAGCCATGTCTGTGGCAAGTGGGGTGGGTGGTCACATCCCTTCATCCTCCCTGCCTGTTTTCATCCAAAACTTTTTATTTCTCACACTGGGTGCAAATGACCCTTCCACACAACCATCAGCAAAGCTCATTTGCAGTGTGCCAGGCATCTTTAAAAGTCCATTTTGGTTCATCAGGCTTTTAATTCTTTGCAAATTACTCAGGCTCAAAAGGGAGTGAACGCTTCTGCAAAACTGACGCGTCTCTTTTCCTACACTTAATCTACTTTTAGTTCTAATATCATGGCAATCTTTCTTGTTTCAGGAGCTCCTGGAACACACTCGTGGTGCTGGTGAGTCTGTTCCCTCCTCAGAAACCTCCTCTAGGCCACAGCAACTGTGCAACTTTGGGACAGAACTAATTAATTTCCAAGTTTCTCCAGGATGGACTCCAGTGACAATGAACTGCACTCTGGTTTTATCTACCAATTTTGTTTTATCCCATTTGTATGGCAGAATTCTTCAAAACAAAGCAAAAAAGAGCTTTCAGGACCAATCAAGCCCCAGCCAAGAGCGTTCTCTTGCCCCTCAGCCATGCAGGCAGCCCAGCCAGAGTGAGCCCTCCTCATCCTTCCACTCTTTTCTTTCCTGTTGTTAGTGGCAGCAGAGGGAGGATCGATGCCTTTGGTGTCAGGGCATGACAATAGCTGTGTGTTCTGGCCATGATATTGACAGCTCTGCTGCTTTTCTTGTGTTGTCTCTGCTTCATTTGTGAAAAGTGCCACAATTATCCCCTGGTAGTCATTTCGGGAATGGCAACAGCTTGAAAAGAAAGCACAATGGGTACACCTGATTGAAAGAAAACACTTTAAATATTGAACAATTTTTTCTAAATGGTTCAATATTTCCAGTTTTGTTCAATTTTCTATCTGCCTCAGCACTTAGCATGTGCACAACCGTTCTGTATGAGCCTTAACAATGGACATTTTACATCGAGGGCATTCAGAACAGCAAAAATGAAGAAAGGTTCATCCTCCCCACCCCTTCTCACTGCTCTGCATCTCTCCTTCCATGTGCTCTCAGGCAGTTATTATTAAACCCTTAAATCTGCCTCCCCCCCATCCATGCAGTTCTGCCCAGCCTAATTGTCAGTCTGTCTTTCATTAAGCCAACTGCAGACTTTTGATCTACTCCTTTGGAAGAGCTTTTGTGCTCAGCATTTGAACGAACCAGTCCCCTGTTTACAAGATTTACATCAAAATAAGGCTTCTGGAAAAGAAAATGCAGCTTAGCAAAATAAAAAATTGTGCAAAGCCCCGAGAGAACTAATTCATCTGCATCTCAGCAATAATAGTAATAATAAAAAATAGCATGAGACAGGCTGGCTTGGCAGTGTGGAGCTGCAGTAGGGATGGGGTGTTCTCTGTTCTCCAATTTTTGGGTGCCTGTTGAAGCAGCTGTGAGTCTATAGGATCAAGGTGCTGCACCTCTGTGCTTCTTTTTATTTGGAAAATGTGTCTGATACCAGCTCTGTGGGCTTTGTACTCAGGTAATTCCCTGAGCTGGAGGAAGGTCCTTGGGCAGGGGGTCCCAGCCCTGCTCTGGGATAACTCTGCTCCCTGGGGATGTGCTCAGCTCTGGAATGAGGAAGAGTTCCTCGTGCCCTTGTTCTAGCCACGCACCCTGTCACTTAGGGAAAAATCAATTTAGGAGCTGACAAAAGCTGAGGAAAACTGCAGCAGTTAATTAATAGCCCCGTGTCTCGCACAGTTGGCTCCGACAGCAGACTCCAGTGTCGGAGCTAATTGGGAAGTCAGGCCAGATCCCATCCTACAGAACAAGTTCATGTTAATAAGTGATTTCTGTATTCAAGGGTAGTTTTTATTCAATTTCTAGTACTTTATTTTGACTAGCAAGTCAAATATTCTTGAAGTATCAAAACAATCTTTGTAGCTGTGTAAGAGGAGCGTGGCGGTGTCATTAAAACCGAGCCCAGCTCGATGTGGATGCTGGCAAAACAACTTCAAAAGTATCCCAGTTACTCCAGGGGAAGGCAACTGTGTTCTCTCAGGATGAAAGGATCCACAGGAGAATAGTTTAAAGGGATCCTGCCTGGAACCAGCCTGGGAATCTGAGGGTAGATTTTGGAGAGCCTGTAAGGGCTGGGGCAGCCCCTGAGCTCACACAGACCTGAGCGTCGCCTCTGGGAAGGAGAGGGGGAGCAGCAATGTTCTGTGCAGAGGATTTGCTTTTGGTGTTATCCAAACTGGAGATTGTTCTCCAAATTTGGAGCTGTAAAACGGAGGGATATGCTTGTTTTCACAGCAAGGAGGGCTTTGGTACTGGATGCTGTGGAGGACCATGAATGGGAAGGGAGGGCGTGGGGGATGTCCTTGGGTGGCAGAAAAATTTCTGACACTTTACCAGAGCTGGAAGTACAGAGAGTGGGAAATGTCACTCTGCACATACATACTTTTAGTTTTTCTCCATGAATCCACTTCTGCTGTTGCTGCAAGCAGGAGTGACTCAGTTTACCTCAATCTTTAATTTTTTATATTTTTTTGTTAAAGTTGTGAAAATGGTACTAATGATGAGAGACAAGAAAATTCTGGAGGAGTTTATGGAGAGTCCTTGTTGCATCATTCAAGGCTGTGTCACTCGGGGTTTCACAGAGCAGCCAAGTAGAAGAAAAAAATTAATTTTGTATTGGTTATGGAGGCTGGGATTCTCTGCATTCCTTCCTTGTTTTGGGATTTATGCTTGGTTTTCTTCCTGGATTGTCCCTTGGGTTTAAGGAATAGTAGGGCTGTTATTTAGTGGCTTTTCTTGTCCCAGTAGAGAAAAGAAATGTCAGACAGGTTAATTCAACAGCCTTGTGGGATGAGACTCCTCACTGAAAAACTGTTAAGGAATTTGGGCTTAAATTTCCTCATCTGGTAACATCCCTGTATCCTTACAGAGCTCAGCAGGGACCTCTGGGATCCCTCTCCCACACCAGCTGCAGACAAACGTGTCTAATTTTGGGGTTGAGGCATTAAAAGGAGGTCAGGATTGAGAGTGTTACAGGTCAACAAAACCTTTGTTTACGAGGTGAGGAGCAAAACCCCAGGGGTGTGAGAAGCCAGTGCAGAATCTACATTTTCCCTAATATTTCTCTTGCCACTGTAAAACCTTGTTCACATCAGCCACGAGCAATTGTGCAGTTCTGCCAGAAGGTCACTGTGCAGTGAATGTGCAACACAAACTATTTCTGCATATTAACAACAAAAAGGAAAAAAAAAGGAGAGAGAGAGATATTTCTTTTTTGCATGCAATTTTTAAGAAGCAGAGAGCAAAGAGCCATAAAGTTTCCTTTTATAGATGGAGGAGACAGCAGCAGAATGCGCTAAAGTGAGCGAGGAAAACCCAAGGTGACACATAATTTTAGTGATAATAAGCAGTGGCAAAACTCCTCTTGTTAAAGACCTAAGGCAAAACTGTGCAGCCTGTGTGAATTCTGGAGCTGAGAACCACAGGGAGGGAAGGGAGACGGGGTAAGACACCTTGAGCAGGATTCAAAGAGCCAGGCTTTAATTTTAAGGGTGAAGAATTTGAATATCTCTGCTAAGCAATGAATGAATAATGCCTGTTCCAGTGGGATGAGCTGCTCTGCTCCTCAGGTTCACACAAAGGGAATTCTCTGGGTAAGGTGAGGCTGCTGGCTGCAGTGTGGTGTTTGTGAGGGTTCCCAGGACAAGGGAAGAGATGAATCTGACTCCATGTTCTTAGAAGGCTGATTTATTATTTTATGATATTATATTATATTGTAAGACTACTATACTAAAATGATACTAAACTATAGAGAAAGGATACATCAGAAGGCTTGACAAGAATGAATAATAAAAACTCATGACTCCTCAGAGCCTTGACACAGCTGGACCATGATTGGCCATTAAATTAAAACAATTCACATGCTGGGTAAACAATCTCCAAATCACATCCAAAGCAGCAAAACAGGGAGAAGCTGAAGCTTCTCAGCTTCCCAGGAGAAGAAATCCTGGTGAAGGGATTGTTCAGAAAATATGACAGTGACACTGCAGCCCCTGGCACAAAGTTCTCCAGCTCATGGCCCCTGAGCATCCCTGCTTCTCACAGCCCATGTGAGCCATTGGGGGTAATTTCCAGTGTTGGAAGGGTTGGCAGGGAGCTGCTGGCTGTGACTGCAGCATTGAAGGGGCCAGTCCTGCTTAGGTGCTGCTTTTTGGGTCCAGACAGAGACAGGTCTTGAGGGGCCAGTCCAGCCAAATTATCCTCCAGGCTTCAGGAGACAGAACCTGCCAGCTCTCATCCTAAAACCTTGCAGCCTGTGGATTAGGGGAGAAGCTGGGTCAGAATTGGAGCTGACAGGTAGAAGGCATTCCGAGGGAGGTGTTTTCTTTAGCAGGTGACCAGCCAGCAGGTCTGTGTCCCACCTCAGCCTCGTTTGGCAGAAATGCCCATTGAAACCTCAGCTGTAGGGCATGAAGAGAGAGAACTTCTTTGTTTTTACAGGCTTAGGGGTGAAGCATCATAATCCCCACTTGTGCTCAGCTCCAGCACACAGGGGTGCAGTCTCTGGGGCTGGGGGCTGTTGGTGGAGTGGGGGATTACTCCAAACAAATCAGTTTGCTGGGGGCACAGAGCCCTGGCTGCTGCGTGCTGCAATCCTCACCAGTTTCCCTTCACTCACTGTAAATTCTCCTGACTGAACGTTTCCAGAGGGACCAGGGCTCCTTCCACAGGGCTCTCTGCAGATGCTGATTCCTGGTGGCAGCTCTGTCTGCAGATAATTGCCCAACACCTATCTTGGCAGCACTTTCTAGGGAAGAATTAATAAAACCTAATAAGGCACTTAGAGAGTCTTGCAGCTCCGCTGGCTGCCTGTTAACAGCAGGATATCAAGTGTCTGCTCCTCCCAGGGCTGCTGCTGCACTCCCTGAGCTGCTCCTGTGGCCCTGGCACTTCTGGAGCTGCTCTGGGAGCAGGGGTGGCCCACAGCAGGGTTTGCCAGTGAGCTCCAGGTGTGTTTGTTAGACCCACTTTGATGGAAAATGGACCTAAAAGCCCTGCGTGGCTGCTGCATGGGGAGGAATTTGCAGTTTTACCATCTCTGTGCCTGCTCTGCTGTCGAGTGGTCCTGAGACAGTGCAGGATGTTGTGCTGAGGCTTTGGGTCGTGATTCCAAATCTGGTTCATTTCTGCTTTGTGCACAGGATGATTTCTGCTTTGTGCACAGGATCTGCCCTTCAGTAGAGGCAGGAAGATGTTTGTGATGCCTGTAAAAACTCACCTGCACAGAAATCACCATCTCTAATGTGGGAGATGGGTATTTGAGCACCAAACAGCTGTTCCCAGGCTCTGCCTGTGATGTGGTTTCCCCCCTGGAGCTCTGTGCTCAGCCCTCAGTCCCATCAGAGTGATCTTCCCTCAGCCCTGTGGCTGCAGAGAACTGGGGATGGTGCCTTGGAGTGACTCCCTGGAACAGAGGCTGGCACAGTCAGGAGAATAAAGTGGGTTTTTATTAAAGGCCTTCATTAGATACACCCTGGGCAGTCAAAGCCTTCCAGGGGCTACACCCAAGATGGACCATGGGCACGAGTTTTTCAGACAATTTTAAGTTTGGTCCACTTACAGATCAGGGGTTAATTCTCCAATTACAGATTCAGATAATGAAATCAGATACCCCCAGTGTGCTCCTCACGCCCCCAGTTCAATTTTGTTTACACTTTTTGGGCCTGAGGCTGTAGGGTGTCCTTGGATCTCAGGCCTGGAAAGTCTGACCACAATGTGAAGACAGTAACTAACACTTTATATGGAGTTTAGAGTTATGCACTAATGCAGGACAGGATTTGAAAAATATAAAGGCAAAAACCCAAAGGCATCAGTGACATCCCCATTGCTTGGAGCAGAGTCTGCAGTGTGCAGGTGTTCACTTTCTCTAAGGTGTGTGCAAACCCAGGACAGGTGTAACCCTTGTGTTCACCCCCCTGAGGTGTGTCCATGCCAGGACAGGTGTAACCCCTGTGTTCACCCCCCTGAGGTGTGTCCATGCCAGGACAGGTGTAACCCCTGTGTTCACCCCCCTGAGGTGTGTCCATGCCAGGACAGGTGTAACCCCTGTGTTCACCCCCCTGAGGTGTGCCCATGCCCAGGAGCATTTTGGACTTGCTGTCACTGCCCCAGGAGCTGCTGGGCCAGGACCTGGCTCCTTCTGGGGGGCAGAAATAAATGGGGCAGCAGGGCACGACCTGAAACTTCCCTAAGGGAAGCATCTCCTTCCCTTCTGCATCTGGCAGGGGAAAGGAGGCAGGCTGGACTGACAGCTCCTGCCAGGAGGGAACAGACAGGGAGATCAATCACTCCCAAATCCATTCCTGCACCTCTGTCTCCTCCAGCTGGATCAAAGCAAGGCTGCCTGGCCCAGACCTTGGCTCTGAATTTCTGATGTTAAGCTGCTTTATAGCAAGTCTGTGAAGGTGAGCAGAAGGCAGCAAGAAGGGGCATCCTGCTGACCAGCAGCTGCTGAGCCCTCAGCTGGCTGCAGAGCCAGCCCTGTCCCTGCCTGTGAGGACAGGGGTATAAATAGCCACAGAGCTGAGGGGATGAGTGGGTTATACAATGAACCTCAGCTCTCTCAGAGCCAAAAATACCTGCAGAAATGATGGGCAGCTTGAATGGCATTCGCAGAACGCTGCTAATGGCAAAAAATTGCTGCCACGTCGAGCAGAGTCCCTGTCACAGAGTGACTCATCCTGTCCTGCCCGTGTGAGCCTCACACCCTGAGCTCAGTCTGGGCCACGGAGCTGCTCTTTGCACTCCCTTCCCTGCACAGTCCTGCCAAGGAGGGACAGGCAGCAGCACACAAAAGGGTTCCAGAACTCCATGGCACCCTCAGCCCCGCAGCTCAGGTTTCAGGTCAATGTTATTTTCCTTTTCCATTTTGCAGAATGACAGGAGGACTGATTGTGCTCACCTTGGCAAGGCAGCGAATCCTCCCTTTGTTGCTGGATAATAAGGGACAATAATTCTCAGAGAGTGAGCAGGAGACAGAGTTTTTGTGAAATGCTCCCATTTTGTATATAAACCTGTCTCTATTTTTCAATCCTAAATGGCCCTTGAATTGAAATCCCAGTGTCAGAGCTGTCTCCATTCAGTGTGAAAGCTGCAAAGAAATGAAAACTGTCCCGAGCTGCTCAGCCTCTGGAGAGGGGATGTGTTTCTCTGTGGATGTCTGTAACTATGTCTTTCTGTGAAACTGCAGTGATTTTGTGTTTATGATGTTGGGACAAAGGGCATTGAGCTCATCCTCTGGCTCCATCACTGCCCTGTGTGGCTTTGGGCACTGTCTGGGTAACCTCTAACACCTGTGGCATCGCTGCCCACTCCCCTGCAGGGTCCTGGCTGCTGCCCTGGGTGCAGAGTGGGGACCTGCCCTTAGGTGGGCAAGGGCAGCCCCGGCAGCTGGATGGCCCTGGGCAGAAAATGGGCTGTTCCTCCCCTCTCTTCCCTTGGATCATGGCTCCTCCTGGCTGTTTCTTGGATACTGGAGCTGAGATTCCAGCACCACGTCGGGAATGGGGTGTTAAATGAGGTGTGCAGCAGGTTCTCCTGACTCTGGCAGGGGTGGAAGGGTTGGGGGCTGGCTGGCACCACAGGGCTGAGCTGTGCTGAAAACAAACAGTGAAGTCCAGAGCTCCTTTCCAACACAGATTCCGAGAGTGTTCTCCAAAAATCCTGAATCGAAAGTAAGGATGGAAATTTCCATCTGTCTTGCAAGGAGGGAGTGCCCAGTTAGAGCTGCCTTCTTGAAACTCCACCCTGTGGAATTTCAATATTCTGTTTGTTTTTCTCTGTTTGGAGTGGTGAAATGCTCCTTTGCTCCTGCCTGTACCTCTGCCTGAGCTCCTTCACCCAGCACCGTGTCCCTGCCTGCTCCCAACCTTTGGATCCTCTAGACATATATTAGTAGTTGCATGACTCAATTGTATGAGTTGTTGCATTAAATTACACGGTGCTACTCAAAAAGAATGTTAATTTCGTTTCCCTACAACTGTGTTCAACTTAATTTTTAATCAGATCTGACAGCAAAAATTTAAATCAAGAGCTGCATCTTGGCTCTGAGAGGGCCGAGTACATCATGAAGGCACTAAAGCCATCAGGACAGTTTGCAACACTGATACTCACTAGGTGAAGGCTGCCTGCTGTGTGGGAGGCAGAAATGATCCCTTTTCTCCCAGCAGGCTTCAGGGAGGAGCAGCTGTGCCAGACTCTGGGGCTGGGAAGGCAGAACCAGGGATGTTCAGACCCCAAAGGACACAGCAGCTGTAGCAGGGGCTGCCGGCACAGTGCTGCCTGCAAACATAAAGCTAAAGCAGATTGGAAATCAGGCTTCAATCTTTGTCGTTTTCCTTGGAATTTGAGCAGTGCTGCAGGCCAGGGAGGGAGGAACCAAAAGCAATTTGCAGCCCAGAGTGAGAGTGTAACTGTGGGAAGTTCTCTGGGCATCACTGAACTTCTCCAGGGGCAAGAGCATCTCCCAAAAGGAGCCAGGGAGCAGCTTGGTGTCTGCTCAGCACTTCCTGCTCTGCATTCAGGAGACCAGGGGCTGGAGATAAAGAATGACTGATTCATTAGGAGTGCTTGGCTAATTAAAGAAAAAATAAGCCACTAAACCCCTAGCAAGCCAGTGGCCTGTTAATCATAGTAATGTTCTTGGGGGAATTCAGGGAGATGTGCAAGTCCTTAAAAATCCCAGCAGAAACACTACACTGCTCTTCCTTCCCTTCTTTGTAGAGATAATGACATTTAAAGTGTGTAAATCTGCTGAAAATGCCCATGGCCATTTGTCCAGCTGTGTGGGTAGGGGCAAATGTGGCCACTGCTCTGGGTTTCTGTCTTTGTTCATCAGAGGCAGGAAATGGTTTTCTCTTTGTGGAAGCAGCCTGCATCACTGCGTGTCTTCTAATAGAAAAAGCAAGATCTGTATAAATTCATAATGGCTGCAGTAATCTTTCTTCTTCGTGAAAAGCTGGTATTAATCAGGAGTGTCACAAACTATGAATTTTATTGTGGTGATATTCATTATATGTGATGTACAGAGGGAAACGTGCTGCAGAAAGTGCAATGAATTGCATTTGTTGCAATGACTAGAGCTAAGTGGAAATAAATTAAGCGTGATGTGTTTTAGGAGGTTCTGTGTTCTGTAGCAGGTATAAAAAACTGTCCAAAAATGTTGATATAGAAAAGATTTCTAAGGTGTAAACAGAGCTACAAACACAGCAAAAGAAAAATAAATTCATTTTGATGCACACAGACATATCCTTTGCTGTGCACTTAACAGAGGGCTGCAGAAAGCAAATATTCTTTCTATTCTAGAAATTTCCAGAACCAGGATAATTGCTACCTGTGGTTGCTGTGGGAACCAGAACTTTCTGATCCCAGATTTTAAGAGCATGGAGTCTCAGCCAAATGTGCCCTGTCAGGGTGACTGCTGCCACATTAAAGAAAATTGGGCAGTTTGTGGTAAACATAAACATATTGGGAAAAGAGGATTTTGTCAGATTTGACGGGTGGTTTTATCTGGAGAAAACCTGGGGTTTGGGAGCTGGATGGAGCCATGGGCTTTGTTCAAAGGCAGAGCTGTTTGACCCCAAATTGCCTTTTTTGTCCTGGAAAGAGGGAGAGGAGCCAGGGGCAACATAGTGGAGAGCAGATCCCTCCAGAAGAGCAGAACCATCCCACAGCCCAGCCTGTGGGATGCAAGGTTCAGAAGGTCACAAGACCCTTAGTTACAAGACCTTTTAAGTATTTATTGACTAATAAAATACTGCCAACAAGGATATTTATGTTTTTGACCAAATCCTTAAATATTTCATCTTATGGACCCGTGCTACAGTGATAGCCAATGATGTTATGGCACACAAACCTACAGCACTGCATTCTAATTTTCTTGTTTACCTTTGTAACTACTTTTATTTTTGCTATATCCCAAACTCCAAAACTCTAAACCTTCTTCTTCTTAACCTGTCTTAACTTAACCTATCTCTACTTTAAACTATAAATCCACATTTTCGCTTCTAGCACCTCAGTTTGGGAGACTTTTCCAAGGTCTCAGATCAAATCCTGAGTTTAATTCTAAGCTTTGCCTTACAGCCACAAAGTTCTGAGAATTCCCTGCATTTTGGATTCCAACAAACCATCACAAATGCACCTCTGCCTCCAGTGTCACAGCCCTGTGTTTGATTTTTAAGGGACACTTTAAAGAGCCAGTTTGAAAACCTCACCAAGGCAGGAGGATGGGAGCAGGGGAGGCTGGGCAGCAGCTGGAATCCTCAGTAACGAGGCCCTGGTGAGAACCTCCACAAGAAATATCACCTGAACTCAGAGTGAAGGGAAGGAGGCTCCAGCCTGGATCCATCTGCAGTGAAATTTTATTGATTGTGTGAAACCCTTCAGGCAATTCTGCTCGCACCTGCGAAGGAGGATTTGGGTTTGTTCCCCAGGATGTCGTTGTTTTCTGGCTGCCACACTGCCTGGAAAAGTCCTTCTGATTTCTTTTGTGCAGTGCTACAAGCTGCTGCAATAATCACTTTTAAATTCATGTTTCTAGAAGCAGCTAGAAGGAACAGAGCTGTTCAGCTAAACCCAGGGTTCCTTCAGCAGTGTTGCATTTCTGGCTTCTTTAAGCTCTGCTCAGAGTTTGCTGTGTTGGCACATTTAGGCTGGGTTTTAGCAACTGGCACTCAAAATATTCCTGTGTAAAAACTTATTCTGGTGAGTGCACTGTGACTTGTGCTTCTTCATTCTCAAAGGGTGTTGCTAAGTGCAGTAGGAATAACAATTATTGTGCACAAACACCATAAATTAGAGGGAACACTTGAAACTCCAACACAGCAGCTAAGCGACATTTAAAGTAGAAGTGAAGAGGGTCCTGTGTCAGCACAGTGAGTCTTGATGCTCAGGAATAAATTTGGAAAGAAAGAAAGAAATTTGGAAATAAATAAATTTGGAAGAAATACCATGTGTTATTTTCTGTTTTGTGCAAGCAAGGGTTAAAATGTGCAGCACATCTGTTGAATTTGGGAGTTATTGCTGGAGACAATGGAACTAAAACCCAGGGGCTGTTTGATGTTTCCTTCTGTTCTTCTCAAGTCTCTCAAGTGCCCACACTGACAAATCCCTTCAGTCCAGCCAGGGGCTTCCAGGGAACTTGGGGCTGTTGGCTGGGGTGTGCACATCTGGCACAGGGTGTGCACAGCTGGCATGGGGTAGGTGGGTGTGCACAGCTGGCACTGAGGGGGTGTGTGCACATCTGGAACTGAGAGCTGGTGTGTGCACATCTGGCACTGAGGGCTGTGTGTGCACATCTGGCACTGAGGGAGTGTGTGTGCACATCTGGCACTGAGAGCTGGTGTGTGCACATCTGGCACTGAGAGCTGGTGTGTGCACATCTGGCACTGAGGGCTGGTGTGGGCACATCTGGCACCGAGGGCTGGTGTGTGCACATCTGGCACTGAGGGAGTGTGTGTGCACATCTGGCACTGAGGGCAGTGTGTGCACATCTGGCACTGAGGGCTGGACTCTCTCTGGGCACTGCAGAATTGCTCCTCTGAGCTGCTGGTTCAGTAACCAGTTAAGAATCCTGTTCCCACCTGCAGGGCAATGCCTTGTACTGGGTTGAACAGGAAGATTTTAGGCGTGGAAGTTCACAAACAGACAATGGAAATACCCAGTGCCTCAGCCATACATCAGTGTTTGCATAAAGAGCAGGAGCTACTCTCCTAAAAAAGCAATTTCTGTGCTCAGCCCCCTGCTAGGCAAAGGGGGCTTTTACTCACTCTGAATAAATGTTCTCATTTAAAAAGGAAATAAATCCATGAATTTTTATTATTATTATTTCGAACGATCTTATAGCACAATTAAAATACTGGGGTTTGTGTAATCTTACTGGGAAACAAAGGATTGTTTATGGAGTAAAGGAAATAACAAGCTTGCCATTGTTGCCATTTGAAGATTCTCATTTCCAGAGAAGGAACAAACCTGCCCCTGCACTGGAAATGGAAAGTAAAGATTTATCCTGAGGCCACCGAGCCTGGAAGTCAGACAAGTTGAATCAAAATGGCTTTTTCATTTTGAACATCTTTACTGCAGAATTTTAAGAAACTCAAACTTGATGTTTCCTTTAACACTTTTGTTAAACACTTTTCTTAAAAACAACATTTGGGCCAAAGCAAATGGAACCAGCTTGGGATTGGAAATGTGGTTTGGATTTTAAACCCGTGATAGTTCCACACTTTCCAAATTCCAATTAACTAGATTATTTTTCTTTGCCTTTTTTCTCCAAAAGCCTCTATTCTTTATGCATTTTTAATAAGCTTTATCCTGGGAAAACATGAGGGCGCTGACTGCAAGTGAAAAGAATAAAAGCAGTTGTTGATCACTCTGAAAATCTGAGGAATGCTGGCAAGCTTGGAGGGTGAAGTAAAGCAATGAGGAAATCTGAGCTCTAGTTTTATTGGAAACCATGAATGGAGATAAAACCTTTCACGAACCCTGCTTAGCTGAAAGAAAAAAAATGCAGAGTAAGAGCAGTAGATAAAGCTGTGACAGGGCTCACAGGTGTGCTGATAGCAGAACCAGCACAGGAGACCTCGGTGTCCTTTTTCTCTCCCAAAATCTCTGAGTTTGGGACTGGCTGATCCCTCCCCGAGGAGGAGGGGAGGATGCCCCAGGTCAGTGCAAACACAGAGGAGAAATCCCACCCAAACCCAGATCTTTAAGGAGAAAGCAGTGATGGAGACGATGCTTCCAGAATGTATCATTTGCATTTCTGTTTTCCTTTAAGGAGAATGGATGGGCCCGGGGTGCCCAGCAGATGGGTCTGGCTGCAGTCTGTGCTCTGGGGGCAGGCAGTCACTGGGAGCAGAGCAGGGGGGCTGTCAGGGGGATGAGCCTCCCTGTCCCTTCCCACTGGCTGTGCATCCATGGGGATTGCTGGGCTGGAGCCCAGGAGCAGAGGCCAGACAAAATTAAGAGAATAAAAAGCAGTTCTATTTATTGAAGGGCCTTCAGGTACATTTGGTGCAGACAAAGCCACCCAGGGCTAAACCCAAAATGGACAATGGGTCACAGGTTTCACACTTTTATAAGTTTGGGCCATTTGCATGTTGGGGGTTCATCTTCCAATTCCAGCTTCAGCTAATGAAGTCATTGACCCCAAGTTTGTTCCCCCCAACTCACTTTTGCTCCATCTCTCAGGGCCTGAGGCAGGGAGGTGCCTTTGATTGCCAGGCCTGGAGAGGAATTGTTGTGTCTGCCCAAAATGGGAAAGCAGCAGCTCCCACTGTGTGTGGAGTTTGGAGCTGTACACTAAAGAACTGCAGGATTACAAATAGATGACAAATATAAAAGCTGAAATCCTGAGGCATCAGTCCCTGGATGGGAGAGGAGCAGGACTGCCCAGGGGAGCTGTGGGGACAAGAGTCTCTCTCAGTCTGCCCAGCACTTGCTGCCATGTGTTCCTTCCCACCTGTTCCTGTTTTGTAAACACTAAGAAATAATATTTAGCTCTTTACATGAAACAGACTCCTGATTTGAGACTAATCACTTGTAGTGGGTGGCTGGAACTCCAGAGCTGGTGCTGGCTGTTTGTTGTTCCCTGCCAGGTGCCTTCCTTTAACTGAAATGACACAACCCAGAAGTTTCCCCTGACTTGTGCCTGCTGTTTGCTCCCTTTTAGTGCCTGCTGTCCTAAGGGCACCACAACCTCTGGTTAAATGTGGGGTGCTGGAGCCACCCCCATGGTGAGCAGCTGGGCAGGCAGGTGCAGGAGCTGCTGGGCTTCCATCTGTGACAGATGAGCAATGCCATGGCTGACTCTCAATTTAAGGCAAATATCATGTATATATGTCAGAAGTTTTACAGATTTATAGTGATGTTTTACCCCCTTGTGTTGTTGTCAGGGGTGCCCTGGGTTTGGGACATTTGGGAGGGTCACTCATTACCATGGCAACAGCTGACCCCCAGTCAAGGTGTCAGGCAGTGATCTCAGCACTGGGCAGGGAAGGAGGAGTCGATGGACAGAACTTTGCGGGGGGCCAAAGGGTTAAAAGGGGAAACCTCCATGGTGTGGGTGAGCACAGGGTGGGAAAATCCTGTGTTCCTGGTGCTGTAATACTTTCTATATTCAGTGATCTGTTGTACTTTTGATAAGGTTTTAAGAAACCTTTTATATTTTTGACAGTGAGTATCATTTCTCACACGTGGATGGGTGCAGGATGCTGCAGGTGGGTCCTGCTCACCTCCTTGGTGCTGCCACAGCTCCCCCAGCCCCAGGCAGGGGCTCAGCCTCACTGGGGAAGCTGCAGCCCAGCCCTTTCCCCGTCAGAACTAATCAACATCACAGCAGCTAATGGGGAGCACAAAACCTATTTAAAAGCTACATTTACCACTTGGCTGGTTCCATTCCGTCGTGTAATAACCAGGTGTCACATTTCCTCTCCAAATGCCGATTTTAATGCTTCCCTGGCCTGCTGGGCTCAGCCCTGTGACGGGGTCCTCCCCCTGTCCTTCTTCTGCCCCAGGATCCAGCAGGGGCAGGAGGAGAGGAGCCCTGGGGGTGGCAAAGGGCTCTGTGGGTGCTTGGATGGATGCTCCAGAGCTGGGGGTGGTGTTGCAGTAGCTGAGCTGGATGGGATGCTGCCAGACCTGAGTCCCCACAGCCCCAGGGAGGTGATGGGGGAGGTTCTGAAGCCTCTCAGGTTTCCAAGCCTGAGCTTGGAAACCTGGTGGCCTCAGCTCCCCATGGCAAAGGCTTCCTTGGAAGGGAGCAGCCCCTCGGTGCTTTCTGAGATCTGAGCACATTTGGTTTGAAGTGTCTGTGTAGCCTGCGTTAGCACTGAATTATGCATGATCCCTTGGGAACAGGAATGCACTTTAAGCTATCTGCATTTGTTGTTTTCAAGGGGACACCTGTCCCCACCTTCCCCCCACTGTAACAGACAAACTGTGGCTTTCTGTCAGCCCAGCAGGGACAGGGACGTGGCAGCTGAGGCCACCCAGAGGGTGCACGGGGTTGGCTTGGTGTCCCCTCTGTGGCATTCACATTCTCTGAAGATGATTCCTTCACCCAGTGTTTTTCTCCTGGGAAGCTGAAAGGCAGCGAGAGAGGCCTCAGAGAAAAGCAAAACAATTCTTATCTCATTTGTTTCTCCTGTGTTATGCTTATATGGAATATGTTTGGAGATTGTTTACCCACAGGTGATTGTTTCATTGGATTCTGCTGTGAGTTGTTTTGACTTTTTTGGCCAATCAGTGCCAAGCTGTGTTGGGACTCTGGAAAGAGTCACGAGCTTTCATTATTATCTTTTTAGACTTCAGTAAGTATCTTTTCTATAGGCTTTAGTATAGTATTCTTTAATATAATATATATAATAAAGTAATCAGCCTTCTGATAAGATGGAGTCAGATCATCACTCTCTCCCCTCGCTGGTGCACCTGCATTTGCAATATCCCCCCCCCATGCAGTGCTGCCATTCCCATCAGAGCTCCAGGACTCTGCCATCACCTGGAACACAAATCCCTATTTTGCAGTAATTCTTGTTTTACAGCAGATATTTTTGCAAGGATTCAGGTGCTCAGTGAAAAGTAAATATCACCGGGGCTGCTTACCTGGCTTCCCGTGGGGCTGTGTCAGGAGCGACTGCACACAAGCCCCAAAGAACAACACACATGCCAAACAAGTTCTGCTGTGGGATTGGGATAGGCCTTGTAATGCTAAAGTGAGGTTTTTAAATCCCAGACAGAGCTTCCAGTGTGCTGGATTTCTCCCAAGGTGAGAACAATGTTTTTTCAGCAAACCAGATGACATAACTCCTTGTGCTTCATCTCTTTCCTGTACTGATGAAGCTGGAATTCCTTTCCTAGCTTTTGCTTTTCTTCTGTTTTCCTTTCCCTTTGGGCCCTGAAATCTCACAGATCTCTACTTGTCTTAGTAAGTGTATCCAGAATTAGAAGAAAACCTTATCTTCAGGCCTTTCTGTTCTTGGTACACAAGTGCCAGAAAAAAGCCCGTGAGTCTGCAGCTTGCACTCGAGCTGTCTTAGAGGGATCTGAAGTTCCTGGGAGTTCTGAAGCTCCTTTCTAGGAGCCTTAAGTCAAGCATCAAAGATCAGTTGTCATTTTTACTCTCTTGTTTGTGTTCGTGCTCGGGTATGTGCTACCCGTGGTGGTTTTTATCTGCAGCTACAGTTTCACAGAACAAGATTAAGGATGTAATTGCCTTCTTTGATTCTTAACGAGATCAAGCAGAGTGACAGGAACACCAGTAAAAGGTTGAGTAAACTGCTCAGCTTTGGAAGCAGCTGAAGGACTGGGGCACCTCAGGGGATGCTCTGCTGGAAAGGAGAGGCTGCAGCCCCAAATTTGTGCTGCTCAAACACAAATTTGGGCAAAACAGGGCTATTGTATTTGCAGGGCTCCCACAGGAAGGAAGGAATGATGAATCTGACTCCATGGCCTCAGAAGGCTAATTTATTACTTTATAATACTATATTATATTAAAGAATACTATACTAAACTATACTAAAGAATACAGAAAGGATACAAACAGATGGCTAAAAGATAATAATGAAAAACTTGTGATTCTTTCCAGAGCCATGACACAGCTTGGCCCTGATTGACCCTGATTGACTGATAAATCAAAACAATTCACATGAAACCAATGAAACAATCACCTGTGGGTAAACAATCTCCAACCACATTCCAAAGCAGCAAAACACAGGAGAAGCAAATGAGATAATATTGTTTTCCTTTTTCTCTGAGGCTTCTCAGCTTCCCAGGAGAAGAATCCTGGGCAAAGGGATTTTTCCAGAAAATATGAATGTTACACAAGGTTTCCCTCCCACGTACTTTTGATGGGTTGGAGACAGCATGAGCACAGAAAATTTGGGACAACCAAAGGCTCAGCAGAGCCCATGGAGATGATCTCCAGGGGATAACCCCTGTCTTTTGGGGCTGATGGGGCCTGAGGGATGCTGGCCACAGTGGTGGTCCCACCATCCAGCTGTGCTCTGTCTGCTGCTCTGGGTGCTGTGGTGCCTTTTTGGGTCTTATCCAGAAACAGAGCCCAGACAAAGGTAAAAAAATAAAGGCAGATATATTTACTGAAGGGCCTTCAGGTATATTAAGCCTCCCAAGCAGCTACACCCAAAATGGAAGATAGTAATTTTTCATACAGATAAATTTTGGTCCATTTATATATCAGGGGTTAATTCTCCAATTACAGCTTCTGGTAATGAAGTCACATACACACATACCCTCAGTTTGCTCCCCTCAATTCTCTTCTGTTTGTACTTTTTGGGGCCTGAGGCTGTAGAGTGTCCTTGGATCCCAGGCCTAAAGACACATTTTGTCTGACCAAAATGTGAAGATAGTAACTAACACTCTATATGGAGTTTAGAGTTATGCACTAATGCAGTACAGGATTTAAAAAATATAAAAGCTAAGATCCTAAGGCATCAGGGAGCCCTCACACTGCCCTGTGATGTGACCTCATGTTCTGCGTGATCCTGGTTCTGCTGTAGAGAACATCAGTGGTTAAATACAGGGACCCCTCTATCAGTCTGTGAGGAAAGGAGAGTTTGAGGAGAATTCAGCTCACCTGCAGGCAGAGGAGCCTGGAGCTGGCAGCAGAGCTGTGCAAGGATGTCCATGCCATGGCCATGTCCAGAGCATGGGATTGCTGGACAGGGATCCTCTGGAGAGGGACAGGAGGACTGAGGCAGTAGTGAGGATAAAAAATACAGTTTAGCATTTGGGGTTTTGGAAAAATCTCTTTGGGTCCTCTTAAGGTTGCTTTGTGGTATGTGCTGTCATGAACTCAATGTGAAGGTACTGACAAATATTCAGGAGGAATGCAACCAAAGAATCACGTTTGGCACGCCCTAAACACAGATATTCAAATAAACAGAAGAGGAGGTGTGTGACAAATGGATGTAGAAGGAAGCGTTCTGGGTGCAGGTGCAGAAATAAAGAGAAGGGAAGTCACAGGATTTTGTTTTCCTCTTTGAATTATCCTTTGCTCCTCTGAGATATGGGAGTGATAAGTCTTTGAGAAAGAAAAACCTTCCTCTCAGTGACCTTATGGATTTAAGATCTATTTCTAAACCAAATTTTCATAAAAAACCTGCCACACACAATCTCCAGATTAAACCTCATTTTATTTTCAGACAGACATGACCTTTCCCAGCTTTGGATATTAAATATCACAAAACCTGCTGCAATTTAAGTTGAGGATTTTCCATTCAAATAAATGTAACTTAAAAGCAAAAGTAACTTCTCTGCAGCACGCTGGGGACCACAGGGCTGGGGGGGGAAGCATTTCCCCCTCTCCCAAGGAGGCTCTCCCAGTCCATGCCCTGCAGTGAGCTCTGCACCCTCCCCAGCCCCTGGGACAGCCTCCTTAGCTTGAAAGAAGCAGTTTGCTCTGCTCTCAGCCCCTGTGGACACTGTAGGAAGGGGAGGAGGCATCCAGGGAATCCTTCCCAGTGCTGCTGGGATGGCCAGTGCCATCCCAGGGGCATCAGCAGGGCCTGGGTGGAGAGGCTGGTGATGGGCTGAGCAAAGAGGGAAGAGAAACCCCCCCCTGGTGTGAGAACACTGGGTTTGCTCTGCTCATCCTCACCAAAAGCTGCCTCATTATCAGGGGAATATGCACCAACATCAGCAGATTCTGACTCTCCCTGCTGGAGAGCGTGTTCTCAGCTGTAAACCAAAGTTTGGCTAATTTGCAAAAACTCTCAACTTCAGCAGGGCTTTTCCCTCCTCCCCTTTCAGCTGGAAATGCTGTTCAGGTAACAAATGTTTTGTGACAACAAATCAATGCTGTTCTCTGTAACAGAATTACCTGGACTTGCTCAGCTTTGGTCTCTGTCAGTGTCTGAGCTCTCAGGGGTGAAAGGAGGGCTCTGAGCTCCTTAGCACCTGCTGAGCTGTACCAGAGTCATCCTCGGGAGGAAGGAAAATGTGGCATTCACATTCTCTGAACAGAGAGACATAATTCTCTCTCTCAGGGTTTTTTCCTGAAGAAGCACTGAGAGAAGAAGAGAAAAACAATTCTTATCTCTGCTTGCTGCGCCTGTTGTTTTACACGTGTGGAATGTGTTAAGAATATGGTTTACCTGAAGTGATTTGTCAATTAGATTCTGCTGAAGATTGTTTTGTTTCCTTGGCCAATTAGAAAAAGCTGTATCCTGACTTTGGGGAGACAGTCACAGACAGAGTTTTCTTTAGTATTCTTTGTAGTAAAGCATCTCTTTAATATGGTGTAGTATAATGTAATATAGTTTAATAAAACAGTTGTTCAGCATTCTGAATCAGTGGAGTCCAATGCCAATCATTCCCTGAGTCAGGGGGCCCTGATTTTACTTTTTATAGGTAAAGCCTCCAGAGGAAAGGGCAGTTTGGATGGACATGAATGTTAAACATGGAAATAGTGCTGGCCAAAGCTGGGATGAAGCAAATTCACCAGGGTAATTTTGGAAGCTTTCCCACAGCTTTGCTCTGTTGCTTGGGGTTTTTTTGGTCTTGCTCTTGAAATTTCATGGGGATTAAATGGCTCCTCTGATTTCCAGTATTCCTGCTTCAACATCTGGACCCTCAATATCTCTCTAAAGAGGAGATGTTGCACTTGTGCCATAGGTGCAGAGTTACATCATCAGGAAGAGGAGGTGGAAGGAAATCCCTGCTGTGGGCAATGCTGGGGACAGAGGGAGGGAACACACCACGTGTGATGATGCCTTGGGCTCCTGCTGTGGGGCAAAGGCACCTCAAAGCAAGAGCTGTGCAGGGCCAAGGCCAAGGGAAGGGGCTGGCTGAGGGCTGCTAAAGGTGTGGTGTGGCATTCACATTCTCTGAAAAAATCCCTCCAGCCAGGGTTTTCCTCTTGGGAAGCTGAGAAGCCTCAGAAAAAGGAAAACAATTCTTATATCATTTGCTTCTCCTGTGTTGTGCTCACATGTGGAATGTGTTTGGAGATTGTTTACCCACAGGTGATTGTCGGATTGGATTCTGATGTGAGTTGTTTTCAACAACTCACTGGCCAATTGGTGCCAAGCTGTGTCGAGACTCTGGAGTCATGAGTTTTCATTATTATCTTTATAACATTCTGCAAGTATCCTTTCTGTATTCTTTAGTATAGTTTAGTACAGTATTCTTTAATATAACATAATATCACAAAGTAATAAATTAGCCTTCTGATAAGATGGAGTCAGATTCATCATTCCTCCCTTTGTCAGGGCACCCCACAAATACAATAGTGAGGGACTGCTCCAGCTGCAGGGAGCAGCAGGAAGGAGAGAGATGAAACCTTGAAAAGGGGATGTGGAGCATCAAATGGAATATTTCCACCCAGCTGGGTCCATGCTGTGCTGCGTGCAGGTGGAGAGCAGCACAGCCAGGCTCTGGTGGGGAGTGTTGGGGGATGAAGGTGGGAGGGAGGAGGGCCCTTGGTGCACCCACACCCCTGCAAACGCCTGGCACTGCAACAGAGCCTGGGGGACAAGACTCCCTGGCTCCTTCAGATCATCTTCCCATTTATCCAGCCCTGAACTGGAATCTCTGTCTGGGATTTGATGCTGCTCATGCCTGCCCCATCCCACCCACAAAGCCAGTCTTGTCCCTGACACCTCCCTGCTCCCAAGCCTGCAAACCTGACTTACCTGGATAATTCCAGCAGAAACAGCAGTGCTGGAGACCCACAGGCCCCACACTGCTCTCCTGCCCACCTTCCTTACCCCCACAGCTGTGGAGACAAGCTCTGAGCAAACCAAACCCCCCTGAAAGTCCAGGAGAACCCCGAATTTCCTGATGCTTCTATCCAGGCCACGTACGCGAGTTGCCATGGAGATGTGCTGAGCGCGGGCACGACGCTCCGGCGCTGGAGCCTCACAGCCAGAGGCATCTGTTAATCTTATTTTTATCAATTTTTAAAGAGGGTATGATGGTGGTATCTTCCCCATCTTCCCCTCATCTCGTGCAAAGTTTGGCATTTGCACTCGCTGGGAGCACGGGCTGCAGCCTCTTTGAAAATGAACCTTAACGAACACGGAGCACCAGAGAGGGGAACGTGTGCTCTGAGGGGTGGAATTCAGTAGCAGGGAGCTGCCACCTTTGACATCCAGCTCCAGCTTTAATGAGGGGGAGATTGACAGCCCAGCACAGGTAAAAGGAAGAAGCGCCTTTGCCTCTGCCTCGGGGGGTCATGGCTAAGCTGGGGCCTGTGGCCAGGTCAGGAGGAGGAAATGGAGCTTTTATTTATGAAACTCCGAGTCAGTGTCCATCTGCAAGTGGATCTTTTAATTGGATTTTCTTTCCTCTTGTCCCAGGTCCCTGGCTCCAGCCAGTGCTGTGCTCCAGAGGGGATGGGCTGGTGGGTCCTGGGAGAGTGCCTGGCTCAGCTGGAGCATCCCAGGCTGTGCAGAAAGGGGGACACTGGTGCCTTTTTGGGGCTGCCCAACACCAGAGAGCAGAAAAAATTAAGAGAAAAAAAAAAAAGGTTATATTTATTGAAGGGCTTTGAGGTACATTTCAGGCAGACAAAGCCCCCCAGGGGCTACCCCAAAATGAACAATGGGTCACAGGTTTCACACTTTTATAAGTTTGGGCCATTTGCATATTGTGGGTTCATCTTCCAATTCCAGCTTCAGCTAATGAAGTCATTGACCCCAGGTTTGCTTCCCCCCAACTCACTTTTGTTTCCATCTCTCAGAGCCTGAGGCAGTGAGGTGTCCTTGATTGCCAGGCCTGGAGAGCAATTGTTGTGTCTGCCCAAAATGGGAAAGCAGCAGCTCCCACTGTGTGTGGAGTTTGGAGTTACACACTAAAGAACTGCAGGATTACAAATAGATGAAAACATAAAAGCTAAAATCTTAAGACATCAACACAATCACCCACAGATCTCCTCCTGCTCTGACTCTGGAGGCCAAGGGCCAGGCTGGAGCCTGCCCATGTTCCTGCAGTGCTGAGCTCCTGGGGGGCCAGGCAGGGTGGGACCCCCACAGCAGGCAGGGGCTGGTCACCAGAATTTGCCTGGAAGCACCCAGGGATGTCCAGCCAGGGTGTGTCTGTGGTTTAGCAGGGGTGGTGTGTCCTCTGAACACACAGCAGCCACTGCAGGAGGATGGAAATGCTGAGTGGCAGCGGTGTTCTGAGGAGGAAATAACTGTTTAATACAAAGAGAATATCTGTGTTTTCCTCGTTTCCCACATGATTTTATTTAGCTAAGTGCCATCAAGTCTCAACAATGGGAACATTTCCACTTCAGCTCTGACAAAAGCCAGCCTGTCTCTCGCAGTAAATCACACTCCCTCCACTAAGGCTGTTAGAAGTCACTATAAAAATGACACAAAGGACCACACAGGGCGTGAGCCAAAACCAGCAGGGAGAGGGGGAAATAAAGCAGTTGTAGCCCTTATCACCACAAAGTACACTTTCCAAAGAGATTCCCAAGAAGAATAGCCTGGACTGTGTTGCTGTGAGGCAGACAGCGACAATGTGAGGATGTTTCTGCTCTTAGAGTGCCCAGATTTTCAGCATCTTGGTGGTGCTTGAGGACATCAGTGAGGCCCTGGCCTTGTTGAACTCTGCAGCCATGTGATGAAAGGCTCTTCTGGGAATGTCCATACCCTGAGCTGGAGCTGAGCAGGGTGGCTCTGAGCCCAGGACATGGGCAGTGCTGACAGGATGGGCGCTGATGCCTTGGGAGGTGACATTACCCATCTAGAAAGTGATGCTCCACTAATTAGCACAAGCTGAACCCTAAATGAGTGTTCAGCAGAATAAAATAACCTCAGGTAAGATCACCTTCCCTCCTGGGGCTGGGGAGGTGACTCTGGGCCATGTCCACACCTGTGCTGTGCTGCTCTGCTCCTGCCCACCCCAGACTCCTCCTGGGGGGACACAGTTATTTCTGTGTCCTTGCATGCAGCTGTGTGCAGAAGTGTCTCTGGAAGCCCACAGGATAACACATAACACAGAATTATGAGAGTTGTTTGCCTGAGTATTATCTAATCTTGGAGCCAAACTCAGGTCTGTGCTGATGTGGACATATTTTCTACATGAGTAATCTGCAAAGAAGATGCTTGACATAAATGCCACCTGATTTTGCTTGGATTTAATCCCCTTTATTTATTGCACCGTTGTACCTGTTTATTATTTTCAGTTTCTCTTCTGGCATTTTAGCTGGCAGCACCTGCAGGGTTTCACCCTGCATCAGTACAGCTGGGTGAGGGCAGCACAGCTCCTCCGTGTCACTCTCAGCTTGGATGTGAGAGCAACAGAGGGAATGCAGAGAAAATAGATGCCAAAAAACCTGCACCTTCCAAAAATAGTGCCACAGCTCCTCACAGTGCTGGCAGGGAGGACTCTGGGGGCAGCCACCAGCCCTGCCCTGCCCAGCAGAGCACCTGCACTGGGCCAGTGCCAGCCTGGGCTCCCTCTCCCTGCCTGTCTGTGCCAGCCCAGGGCTGTGATGCTTTAAGATTTTAGCTTTTATATTTTTCAAATCCTGTCCTGCATTAGTGTATAACTGAACTCCATGTGGAGTGTTAGTGAGCTCTCTTCACATGTTGGTCAGACAAAACAATCCCTCCAGGCCTGAGATCAAGGGACACCCTCTGCCTCAGGCCGCAAAAGTATAAACAAAAGTGAATTGAGGAGGGGGGAGCAAACTGGGGGTATCTGACTTCATTACCTGAAGCTGTAACTGGAATTTTAACCCCTGATGTGTAAATAGACTGAACTTATAATTGTCTGAAAAACTCGTGACCATGGTCCAGCTTGGGTGCAGCCCCTCTCAGAGGCTTCTGACTGCTCAGGGTGTATCTATTGAAGCCTTTAATAAATACCATTTTATTCTCTTAACTCTGTCTAACCTCTGTCCTAGAGAACCACTCCAAGGATCAGCATCTGTCCCCCAGCCCGACCTGGCTGCCCCCAGGGTGATCCTGCTCTGCTCCAGCACCAGCAGCACCCTGCAATGGGGAGGGGGGCTGTAAAGAGCTGCCCTGGGGTCCCACTGCAGCCCCAGGCTGGGCCAGCCAGGAGTTCTGGCCTCAGAGAGATTGGGGACCCATCCAGCCACCCCTTCTCCAGGCAGGAGAACACTCTGGATTCTCCCCCTGGAGCGCAGAGCTGGATCCTGCTGAGCTGTCACAGTTTATCAGACATTTTAATGGCAATCAGCCCCCACACGAGGCTCCAGCTTCAGGCAGGCTTCACCACCTGGCAGTGAATCTCTGCTGGCCAGAGGAGCTCTGCCTTTCCCTGAGATCATTGCAGAATAACCAGCCTGGTGAGACCCTGCTGTTTAGCACAGCTGGAGACAGTTTGGGTACAAACACCTCGGTTTGTGGCTGGTTACAGAATCACAGAATCACAAGGTTGGAAGAGACCTTCAAGATCATCGAGTCCAACCTGTTCTCTGACACCTCAGCAAACCCTGGCACCCAGTGCAGGCTTTGCAGGTGCCCTGCTTTGCAGGACTGGCATCAATCCTCATTCAAACCAAAGCCCCTTCCACACATGCTCCAGTGAAGTGGAATTTTTTGCAGAATAAGGTGTTATTAAGGCAGGTCTGCACTTCCCAGGGAGGAAGGAGCCCTGCCACTGAAGCCATTCCTCACCAGTGAACCCTGTTAAACAGTGATTAGCAGAGCTTCCAGCGCAGGCAAAGGCAAACCTCTGACCTTTCCAGCTCTCAGCTCCAGTGGCTTGTAAGACATATTTTTTTTTTTCTCTTCACAGAATTCCAAAAAACCTGATTTTTACAGCTCTTCTCATCAGGTCACCCTTTTTCCACTTCTCTGTTTCAGCTTCCTTCTCCTCTCCCCCTTGCTCACAGCTCTTCTGGCACAGCCTGGGGACGGTGAGAGCTGGAGAGCAGTGGGGAGGGGAGCAGGGAGAATGGACACCCTGGAGCTCAGGGACACTGGGAGAGCTCACATCCTCACCTTCCCAAGGCACCTTGGATTCCTGGCAGTGCTGTGGCTCCCACCAGGGCAGCAGAAATGGCAAAGCCTTTGGGGAGCTGCTGAGATGTGGGGTGGGAATGGCCAAACAGCCCTGACAGAAGCACCCAAGCACCCAGCACAGCCCAGGCTGTTTCACGGGGGTTTGGTTGGTCTCAGCTGACCTGAACTTGTGCTTTTCACACAGAAAATTCCCAGGGATTTGGTGGTGTCAGCTCAGGTCCCAGAGCTTTTTCCTGGGGATAAGCTCTTACATCAGTGCAAAGAGCTAACAGCTGTAATTATTAGCTTTAAAAATTCTCCAAGTTTGAAATGAAAAGAAAGTTTCAGCATAAAGCAGAAATCTCTGTTATAGGTATTGACACAGCCCTCACCCGCGTGCGTTGTCATAAACAAGGACATGATAATTAGATATTTTTAACAGACAAAATTATTTTATTTGCTTCCCTGCCAGTTTCCATGAGCCCATCAGTCATCCCCTTCATAGACAAGATTTCTTATGTTCCCTGACAGGATAAATTATATGGTTCTCATCCAGCAAATCAGCTTTACTGTGCAACATTATCTCTGGCAAAGCGATGGCTGAAAAAATCATAAATTCTGTCCAGGTTTATTAGATCTGTCTTTTATTCACATATTTATTTTATCCCAAGCTGAGGTGCATTTTTTATGTAATTATTAATGACATTCATAGAGGAGAGGATGTGGCTTTTGTTAAACCAAATCCAGGGCAGTGATGCTCAGGTCATGATGGATTTTGATCAGAGGGTACAATGAGGTCTGAGCCCCCTGAGAGATGGGTGAGACCTTCCAGAATCAGAGTTAAGTGTTTTAGAAAATATATATTATTGGAATAACTTATTAATTATAGGCTTCCCCATTTCTCCTGGTGAGCTCCCTGACAGAACTCCAAAAATGAGCAGTGCAGCAGGAGGGGAATTTCTCCCTGCCAGCCTCTTGGTTACCACAGGAATTAGTGAATCCCAGCTCTGATCACCTCAGAATTCCAAATTAAATGAGGCTGTGATGGGATGGGACACGCAGAACTGTCACTGTGAGCCAAGGGCCTGCTGTAATGTGAAGAGCTTGGAAACAAAACAGAGAAGGAAATCAGGATGATGGCTGGCATTCTGAGATGATGACCCTCATCACCAGCCCAGCCATGGAGAGCTGGGCTCTGCTGGCACCCCTGGCCATCCCCTCCCTCCACACACCTGCTCTGAGGAAGGAAATGGTGCTTTCCAGGTGTGGTGTGGCCCTGGCGAGAAGCAGAAACCAGATGCAGAAACCAGATTCAGAAATTCAAATTCAGAAATTCGACTTCAAATTCAGAAGTGCTGAATTTATTGACTGTGGGAGCAGCTAGGTGCCAGGGGCTGAGGCATTTTTCACATCACTCGTGTGTAATATGGTTGGTGTAATTCCACATCCTTTTATTCTCCAGGGCTCGTCAAAAGCACTGAGAAATGAGGCTGGAAATGTGGGCTGGGGTGAGTGAGGCTGAGTTATTGTGGAAGTTATTGATTGAAGAGTGGGAGCAATAGCATTAGAGCCTGGATCTCATGCTATTCTGGTAGTGAGAGGAAACAACATTTTCTTAAACTGTAAGTCAATAAATAATTGTTTGTGACTTTTTTTACCTTTTCTGATGATGGTTTTATGCAGCTCTGAGGCGTTTTGGGAAGGAGCACTGCTTTCTTGGCCTGTGGAGCAGTGAAATCCATCACATTATCTGCCTGGTTCATGTGAAAAGGAGGAGCCTGGGTGCCTTGAAGAAAATCAAATCTCTAACCAGCCACAGAGGACAGGAGTGACAGGAGCCACAGGAGCCCATGACCTGCTGATTCTGGGTCCTCCCCCAGTTTCTGCCAGGGCTCTGTGTTGAGGTGTGCCCTCCATCCTCAGAAATAGCAAAGGAACCTCCCAACCAGTATTTAAAAGATCAGCAATATGTGAGGTGTAGTTTATCCAGCAAATTAAAGTTTTCCTCCATAGAGATTTGTATGAAGGAAGGGGTAATTTACTCCTTTGTTCAGTCACCTTGAGCTGATGAGTAAAGAGCAGGAGCAGGCTGCAGGGTTTTCATTTTATTTGGCACTTGCCATTCTGGGCTAGTGCTGGGACTGGCAGCCCAGGAGCCACCACGGGGCTGTTCCTCTGCCATGGCTGCTCTCCTGACACTTTAAAGGAAGCCCTGGGTTTCCCAGTACAAGAGAATTTAATCTTGTAATTAAATTAAACTTTCATTTTGAGCCAAAAATTTGCTTTTCAAGAACGTAACTCAGAAAAGAACGGAATTCTCTTATTTCATCAGCTCCCCCAAAGTGAGCAGTGGAGGCATTTTCTGAGATTAAATTAATCACCGAGCAGGAATTTGCGTGTAATCGGCTGCCACCAGAGCAGGCACTAATGATTTTAAGCATTTTACTCTCAGGATCAGGGATTCCTCACCCTTTGGGGCTGGGATGAAGGGGCTGCCAGGCTTCCTGCAGAGAAACCTCTCTTGTTAAAGAGGAGGGGTTGAAGGGTGTTGGGGTTGGAGCAGGTTGAAGTGTTTAGCAGCCAGGAGCTGGGGATGTGTGGGATGGTGCTGCTGGGCATGGAGGGGTTGTCAGGAAAATTAATACACAGACACCTGAGGTTTGTGTCCAAAAAGGAGACAGAGGAGTCCTGGAACTTTACTGTAATAAAGGGAGAGGCCATGGGGCATTTCCCAAGTTGTTGGAGGACACAGCCTCCTTTTTATCCCAATTTCTGCTGCTTTTCCCTTCTCTCTTTCCCCATTTTCTGAGGTACTTGAGAGGTACAAACTTCCTAAAACACCTATTACAGACCCCATTCCAATGTATAACCCCCTTTGTGTCAATCAGTGGAATTCCTATGGAATTAATGGTTCTTCCCATTGTTTCCTTCATCTGTCAGTATCCAGTTTTATTTATCAGCAGACCCACAGTAGATGTGTAAAGACAGTGGAATCCTTCCCATTGTTTCTTTTATCTCTCAGTGCTGGTTTTATCTAGCCACGATTTGTTTGTAAAGACAAATCCCTCATTTCTTTCAGGGTGAAGGGCACAGAGGATGAAGGGCACAGAAGGATGAAGAGCACACAGGGGTGAAGGGCATGGAGGGTGAAGGGCATAAAGGGATGAAGGGCACAGAGGGTGAAGGGCATGGAGGGTGAAGGGCATAAAGGGATGAAGGGCATAAAGGGATGAAGGGCAGGGAGGGTGAAGGGCACAGAGGGATGAAAGGCACAGAGGATGAAGGGCACAGAGGGTGAAGGGCACAGAAGGATGAAGAGCACACAGGGGTGAAGGGCACAGAGGATGAAGGGCACAGAGGGTGAAGGGCATGGATGGATGAAGAGCACAGAGGACGAAGGGCACAAAGAGGTGAAGGGCACAGAGGGTGAAGGGCACAAAGGGCTGAAAGGCAGGGAGGGTGAAGGGCACAGAGGGATGAAGGGCACAGAGGAGTGAAGGGCACAGAGGATGAAGGGCATGGATGGATGAAGGGCACAAAGGGGTGAAGGTCACAGAGGGGTGCCTGGCCATGCTGAGGGGTGCAAGGGAGGCAGCATGGGGCATGCAGACCCCAGGCAGCAGCTGTTTAGCAGAGCTGGGATGGATCCCACGGGCAGGTCTCTCCCGTGCTGTTAACACGAGCCACACACAGAGACCTGTCATCTGCTTTCAAGGAATAATGTTCTCTTGCTTCTCCTAAGTGGCATTGTGGGAGATGAAACTGTTTCTCAGAAACAGGCACAAGATTTGAATCGACATTCCCTGAGAAAATGAAATCTGTGGCTAATTTCCCAGAGCGCAGGTTGAGCTGAGCACTCGGTGAATGATCCTAAGGCAGAGCCCGGGTGTTCGTTAAGCTCCAGCCTCAGCTGCTTTGTTCTTGCCGTGTTCTGACTGCAGAAAACTTTGCCCTTGATGCCCAGCACCCAGAGGGACTGGAGTGGCTATTTGGGAACACACGGAGCTGCAGACTGGTTTGCTTTTGTGAGAAATGCTACTCACTCCCAAAAAAATTTAAGATGTTTATTAAAACCTTATCAAAAGTACAACAGAAGACTGAATAGAGAAAATATTAAGTGCAGAGGATTTTTCCCACCATGGGCTCACCCACACCATGGAGGTTTCCCCTTTTAACCCTTTGGCCCCCCCAAAGTTCTGTCCATCCACTCCTCCTTCCCTGCCCAGTGCTGAGATCACTGCCTGACACCTTGATTGGGGCTCAGCTGTTGCCATGGCAACGAGTGACCCTCCCAAATGTCCCAAACCCAGGGCACCCCTGATAACAACAGAAGGAGATAAAACATAACTATAAATCTATAAAACTTCTCTTAGCATATATACATTGTATTTGTCTTTTTATTGTGAGGGTCACCCATGGCATTGCTCATCTGTCACACTTTTTGTGGGCACATTTACCAAAACCATGGATATTTTTAAAGGCAACCACAAACTTTTCGAGGCAGAGGAGGCAGATGTGGGTTCTGCCCAGCTCCAGTGCCTCGGCTCAGCTGAGTTCACAGGGAGGTGATCATCTCACAGCCAGCCTGCGAGCTACAGAAATCATTTCATTGAGTCTCTCCTTATCCACTTGCGTGATTGACAATAAAAATAATTATTTTAAAGCAAGTAAGCACTCATTAAATCTCTGGATACCAATAGTGAGGAATTAACTCGGCATTAATGGGAATGCAATGTGCTATTATCGCGGGTAGAGAAGTAAGAAGTCACTAAATAAAGAATGAGAGATGGGTGTAGAGGCTGTACTGAAAGGAAGCAGCTGGATATCGATGCATTTGAAACAGGGAAATCCTTCAGAGCAATTGACAGAAATTCCAGCAAAGGTGTTTCCCAGAGCCCCAAAAGCCAAGGTTTGGTGATTTCAGACACATTTCTGTATTGGCTCTCTTTGTCCTGGCCGAACCCATACCTCAAGTGAAAGGGAACTGGCTGGAGGAGAAATTACTTCTGGACCTGGGTATTTGCACCCTGGAAAGTGCCCGCAGAGCGAGAGCAGCTTGCTGCTTTATCAGGCAAATAATCCTTTATTTCCATCCTGATGCAAAGCTCACCTCGATTCCTCCCCGGAGCCTCACATCATCATGTTCTCTCATTGTGCTGGAGCACAATCAGCGTTTCAAAGGGCTCGCATGAAGCCGATGGGAGCCGGATGGGGGATGTTTTTCTCCCCAACAATAGGCGTTGTTAAAGCCTTTGTGTGCAGCTCCTGAGCACCGAGAGGGTAATCTCCGCCAAAGGAAAGGGAAAATCCATAAAGACCATTCCAGCCCTGAAGATTGCTTCGTTCCCCGGGGTGCAGAGTGAATTTTGTCTCCCGGTGGCAGACGGGGCACAGACAGGGGTCCCACAGCCCCAGGAGGGTGTGTGGGGAGGGGGATGTGGTGTGGTTGTGAGGGTCCCAGGACGAGGGAAGATATTAAAATCTGACTCCTTCTTCTTAGAAGGCTGATTTATTATATTATGACATTATATTATATTAAAAGAAAATTACATAGTAAAACTATACTCAACTGTAGAGAAAGGATACAGACAGAAGGCTAGAGAAGAAAAAAAAATAATAAAAACTTGTGACTGCTCAGAGCCTCGACACAGCTGGACTGGGATTGGTCATTAAATTAAAGCAACTCACATGGAACCAATCAAAGATGCACCTGCCACATTACAAAGCAGCAAAACACAGGGAGAAGCGATCAGGTAATTATTGTTTTTCTTTTCTTCTGAGGCTTCTCATCTTCCCAGGAGAAAATCCTGGGCAAGGGAATTTTTCCAGAAAATATCATGGTGACAGGGATGCTCAGGGAGGGGATGGCTTGGGGAGGAGGAAGCTCACTGCCCCTCCGTGCTGGCAATGGCAGGAGCAAGCAGGGAAGGTGTTGGAAAGATCCGCTCTTCCTCTGGGCTGTGGGATCTGGAGCATCTGATGGGGTCTCCTCCCACAAAGCATTTTGCAGACTGTGAACATGTTGGGTGTCAGTAATCCAAAATCTTACTAAATGATCCTTAGATTCCAATGGCCTCTCTTGAGGCCCAACATTGTGTTAAGTCTTAAAAGTCTTAAAAGGTGAATGCTTTGAGATGATGGATGGGATGGGATGGGATGGGATGGGATGGGATGGGATGGGATGGGATGGAATAGAATGAGGATGTGGGCTTCTGCTTCACCTTTAGAATCAATGGAAAACTACAACCTGAATGTTCTAAGGAAGGTTGAATTATTAAAAGGTACTGCCAAGTGGTGCCATTTAGGTAACAGGTAAATTTTAGGGGCTGTTTAGGTAACAGGTAAATGGTCAAGAATGCAGGTTTGAAATAAAATACTTATGGCAAATTAATAAAAACGAGACAAATTTTTTTATCAATTTGGTCATTTTGATAGAATTACTTAACAAAAATCAGAAAACAGTGCAAAGACCAGTTCTTAAGCTTTTTTTCCTAAAGCTTTATATAAGTAGCAGAGCATTTTCTTTCTTTCTGTTTATATTTAGATCAACCTCCTGCATCAGAGGTAAAATAATTTTGCTTAATTTTAGAAGCCCCTTAATTTTTTCATTACTTCAGAAGCATTCCTCCCCAGCCCCAGGCCTTCAAGCCCAAGACAGTTGACTAAAGACAAATTAGAGCCCGTGCTTCCTTTGTCTGCTCTAATGAGTGGCTGCCATTACCCTTGCAATGCTTCCAGGACTGTGAGCTCTTAAATGCCTGTTTTCAATAAAGGAAGATATAATTTTAGTTTTGAATGTTTAAAGTTTAATTACACACTAGCCCCTCTGCAAATCCTCCTTCCCCTTGTTTGCAGGTCTGTGATTTAAAATAGCTGAGGCGGGGGTGAGCTGGCTCGTCCCTCCTGGGTGACCTGGGGACAGCAGGGGACTGTCCCTGGGCAGGTTCTTCTTTGGGCAGCTGGCTGCCAGAGCCCTGCCCTGTCTTGTGGTTTTGATGCCTTAGGATTTTAGCTTTTATATTTTTCAGGTCCTGTATTGCATTAGAATATTACTCTGAATTCCATATAAAGTGTTAGTTTGCGTCTTCACATTTTGGTCAGACAAAACAATTCCTCCAGGCCTGAGATCCAAAGACACTATACAGCCTCAGGACCTGAAAAGTATAAACAAATTATATATAAACAAATTATATATAAACAAAGTATAAATGAATTGGGAGGAGCAAACTGGGGGTAAATTATTTCATTACCTGAAGCTGTAACTGGAGGATTAACTCCTGATATGTAAATGGACCAAATTTATAATTGTCTGAAAAACTTGTATCCTGTTATCCATCTTAGGTGTAGCCCCTTGGGGAAGCTTCATCTGCCCTTAATGTACCTGAAAGCCCTTCAATAAATATAATAAATTAAAAAATAAATATCCTCTTTTATTCTTCTAATTCTCTCTGAGCTCTGCTTTTAGGTAAGCCCCCACAGTTTTCAAAGTGCCTGCATGCCAAAAACTTCCCTCCCTGGCTCTTCCCTGGTGCCAGTCACAGCCAAGCCCCCAGCAGTGCAAGCTCTGGGCTCCAGAGGGTTTCACAAGGCAAACAATCCATGCTAAAACGTGCCAGCACGATGTGTGTTAATAGAAGCAATTTTAATGCTGAAGTCAGTGCATTTTTTAACAGTTATTTTTAAAATACTAATGCTTTCCATTAGACAACCTGCAGGTCCCTCCTGGATCTCGTATTTCCCACTGGTTGATTGATTTCAGCAATTTCCCTATTACAGTAAACCCAGGACATTCGCATTGTATTCCCTGCATGTTTGTGGCATGAAAAAAAGCAACTCTGATTTTCAAAATGATTCTGTGCATTCCTTTATGACCAACCAGCTGCAATGGAATATTTTAAATCAAAATAATGAGATTTCTACAAGTGGGTTCTCTTCCCTGTGCTTTCAGGGAGAAACAGCAGAGACATCCGTGCTGCTCTGGTCCCATCCTTGCTGGATTCACTCCCAGAATTTCAGGGAAGATTCCTCCTACTGAAAGAAATGAGGGATTTGTCTTTACAAACAAGCTGTGGGTCTGCTGGTTGAATAAAATCAGCACTGGGGGAAAAAAAGAAACCATGGGAAGGATTCCATTGATTGATGAGTGGAAAAATATATTTGCTTTTATAAATAAACTGTAGGTTTGCTGATAAATGAAATTGGATATTGAAAGATGAAACAAACAATGGGGAAACCCCTAAATTCAATAAGAATTAAAAATTAAAAGGAGGGTTGTACATTAGAGGGGAATCTCTGGTATCAGGCATTCTGGGAAGTCTGAACCTCTCAAGTACCTCAGAAATGGGGAAAGACAGAAGGGAAATGTGGCTGGGAAATTGGGATAAAAAGGAGGCTGCGTCCCCAAAAAATTGGAGAGACCCCAGGGGAATGCTCCATGGCCTCTCCCTTTATTGGAATAAAGTAAAAGGACTCCTCTGTATCCTTTTTGGACATAAACCTCTGATGTTCATGGATTAATTTTCTTGACACTACCTACAGTAATGAATTAATAGAAGGAACAGATCCTGGAAACCCTCAGCGCTGTGACCTCCCTCCTCCAGCTGCAAGAGCAATTAAAATCAGTTAGATTTTAGTGGCAGGTCCTTCCAAAGGACCATTTCACTGGCCATAGTCACAGGCTTTGGGAAGGGAGGCAAGGAGAGCCCTGCTGATGCTGCTGACTCACACCAGATAATTGCTGACTGAAAACTCTGAAAAGACTGAAAGATCAGTCTGAGGCTGACTGGAAAAATCTGAATTTTTGGCCAAGTTCCAAGGGATCAGGTCCATAAGCCCAGGCAGCCCCCAAGGCTCCCAGAAGCTGCAGTGGCCATCACCCAAGGACCCTGCTGGCCACCCCAGCCTGAGTGGGGAACACAGCACTGCCAGGGAAGTTCTGGAATGTTCTGCCCGGGAGGTGGTGCAGTCCCCATCCCTGGGTGTGTTTAACAAAGCCTGGATGTGGCACTGGGTGCCAGGGTTGGGTTGAGGTGTTGGGGCTGGGCTGGACTCGATGAGCTTTAAGGTCTCTCCCAACCATTCTGGGATTCTGTGAACAGAGCCTCGAGGTGCCCACGGCCCCCTCTGCATTTCCCCAGGCTGCTGTGGTTGTTCTGTGCCCTCCCAGGGTGACAGGAGCAGTGACACGCTGGGATGTGGTGTAGCCATGATATTTTATGAAAAATCCTCTGCTAGGATTTTTCCCGTCCTGAGAAGCTGAGAGCCTCAGGAAGGAAATGTAAACAATAACTGTGTGCTGCTGTGGAATGCAACAGGTGCATCATCCATTGGTCCATATAGATTGTTTTCAATTGGTGACCAACACAGCCACCAGTGCCAAGGCTGTGAGCAGTCACAGGATTTTGTTATGCATTCTATTCTATTCTATTCTATTCTATTCTATTCTATTCTATTCTATTCTATTCTATTCTATTCTATTCCATTCCATTCCATTCCATTCCATTCCATTCCATTCCATTCTTGTTCTTTGTAGCCTTCTGATCTTCCTCTCTCTCTGTTCTTTTAGTACAGTTTTAATGTAGTATTTTGGTATATTATATAACATAATAAATCAGCCTTCTGATGAAAATGGAGTCAAGCCTCGTGTCCTCACACATGGGAGGATTGCCTCAACAATGTGGTACCAAAGGCTCTGCTTGTTCTCCCCATGCAGGGCACAGGGATGTCACCAGAGCAGGCACAGAGGTGTCCTGGTGGGGCAGGCACAGCCCTGGTGAGGGTGACAGACTCTCAGAGTCAGCCTGAGGCTGAGCCTGGATGTGGTAAAAGCAGTGTTCAGGTGAAAAACGATCCTGTTCTTTCCAGGGAAAAGCAGGCAGCTGGAAGGAAGAACTGCAGGCTGAAAGAGCAGCCAGTCTTCAGAGGTTTCAGATGTTGATTCTGTCTTTCCTTTCCCTGCAGGAACAGCTCTTCCCAGCAGTGGGAATGGCACCACAGACACGAGCTGCAGCTGGTGTGAGCTGCCCCTTCACTGCCAGAGGGTTTGCTGGCCCAGCTGAGCCCCCCATCTCCCTCTGTGTGTGCCCAGGTGTGCCTGGTGTGAGCAGCCTGGCACGGCGAGCAGGAGGTGCTGCGACAGCTCACCCAGAAGAAAACACTGCCTACAAGGCTAAAAATAGGAAACATCTCTCCCTCTGTGCTGCTGCATTAAGAGCACAGACAGCAAACAGGACATGAACTGCTCTGTTTGCAGCTGCAGGTGATGGGGCAGCAGCACGAGGAGGAGGAGGAGGAGGAGGAAGGAGCCCAGCGGCTCCTTGGGCTGGGCTGGAGGGGCTGGGGTTGAGCAGGATGCTGAGGTGCTCAGCAGGAAGCACCTGCCAGCCTGAAGGTGTTCCAAGGGCATCACCTGGAGGCAGCAGCCCCGGGGCTGCCCATGCAGGGATCCAGGAGACAGGCACATAACACCTGGCACTGCTCAGAATGCTCAGGGATGTTAAACAGATCCAGCAGACACACAGAATGCTCAGGGATTTAGAGGGATCCAGCAGACACACAGCACCTGGCACTGCTCACAATTGTTAGGAAAATTAATCCACAAACACCTGAGGTTTATGTCCAAAAAGGAGACAGAGGAGTCCTATAAATTTATTCCAGTCAAGGGAGAGGCCATGATGCATTCCCCTGGGGTGTCTCCAATTTCTGGAGGACTCAGCCTCCTTTTTATCCCAATTTCCCCACCACATTTCCCTTCTCTCTTTGCCCATTGGCTGAGGTACTTGAGAAGTTCAGACTTCCCAGAACACCTGATCCCAAAGATTCCCCTCTAATGTATAACCCTCCTTTTAATTTTTAATTCTTATGGAATTTAGGGGGTTTTCTTTCCCATTTTTTCTTTCATCTTTCAATGTCTAATTTCATTTATAGCAAACCTAAAGTTTATTTAATTTAAATATATTTTTCTACTCATCGGTCAGTGTAATTCTTCCCATTGTTTATTTTATCTCCCAGTGCTGGTTTTATCTACCAGCAGACCCACAGCTGGTTTGTAAAGACAAATCCACTGTTCCTCTCACAATGCTCAGGGATGTTAAACCCACTCTGTCAGTTTGGGTTCACTCAGCCTTTGCACTGACATTCTTATTGAGGACGTCCAGGAACTTGGGCTGTAACAAAACACCAAAGCTGCAGAACAAAATGGACAATATGGGAAATTCTAAGCATTCCAGAAAATCCAACCCAATGCTGATATGACAGACTGTGCTTTGAAACAGTGGCATGAACCCTTCACCTGAGGAAGCCACCAGAGACCTAGCAATGGTTCTGAAATACATTTCAAATACTTCATAATTTCTTATGTTCAGCCTTCAAAAATAGAGCCATCATGGTATTTCTATAGTAGTTTACATTTTCATATAAAATTTAATTTAAAAAATGCTAAATGTAATAGCAACATCTTTCTGTTTTCTCAAATAACTTCTAAATTTTTGTAAATATATATGGATGGTCAAACTGAGTTCAGAGTTCACTTAACTTGGGAGAGAAAAATAATGAAGGGCACAGTGGGCACTGAGCCACTGTGCTGGCTCTGCCCTCTGGGCTTTTCAATCCAGCTCAGACAGGGTTGTATGTACAAATACCTGGAGCTGCAGGCAGGGCAGGTAATAGATGTGATTATTTTTATGAATGATGGGCAGGAGCCTTGATTTCCATGGGTGAAACTGTACCAGCTGCCAATTCCTGCAAACCCACCAAATAAATCTGTGTTTTGTATACAACTTAATTTCAACTTCCCAGCTCGAATGTCTGTGTTTATTCCTGGCACTAAGCACTCCTTGTAGTTCCCACACAATGCAGCTCATAATTTTTTCACACCTCTCAGCACAGGTGACAGCTTGGCGTGCAGAGTCCAATTCATTCTCACACTGAGCACTAAGTTGCAGTTTTTAATGCATCACAAGCAGCACATCAAAACAATCCCACGGACAGATCATTCCCAGTCCCAAATCACCCTCTCCGTGTCCAGGGAGGCCACAACCAGCCCAGCACTGAGAGGCCTCACTCTGTAATTCCCTCTTGTACCAGGCTCCTTTTTAATGAACCCCAGGAGGCCTTGTTGTGCTAATTGTTGTTCTGCACTGAGTTAATTTCACGGTGTTGGACGCTAAATGACTCTCCCCAGGCCATGAGCCACCATGGGATGGTTCTTTGGCTCCTGTGACCCCGTCCATCCCCCTGGTGCCCCTGGATGCTGTCACTGAGCATCACAGGTGACTTCTCCCTCCAGCTGGGCGCAGGCAGCCAAGGCCAGGAATTCAGGATCCTTGCTGAGAAGTCTTTGAAGCCCCTTAAGCTGTAACATTCTTTGATGTGCCATAATTGCATTTAGTCAAGTTTTAGGTGTATTGTAATGGTATTGATTGTTAATAACAAAGCTGTGGCTGCTTAATGCCAGAAGATGATTCATTTTCAGTGGGAGCAGAAAGTCCGGGGGCAAAGTATTATTTTTGACATACAGTAATTTCTTCTAGCAGGATTATTTTTCATTTTTTTCTTACCAGCTCAGTGTTCTAGAGGCCGATGAGCGAGTGGGCTCTTGGGCAGGGTGGGCTGTGTGTTCCCACGGGACAGGGAGTGCCTGTGGGGCCCCAAGGCACCTCTGGTGAGAGGCTTTAACCCTCCTGCTCCAAAAAAGAGGTTGTAGCCAGGTGGGGGTCAGTGTCCTCCCAGGAAACCAGCAGGAGGATGTGAGGAAACAGCCTCAAGCTGCTCCAGGGGATGTTCAGGTTGGACATTAGGAGGAATTTTTTCATGGAAATGGTGGTCAGGCATTGGAAGGGGCTGCTCAGGGAGGTTTGGAGTCCCCATCCCTGGAAGTGTCCGAGGAGCAGCTGGACATGGCACTCAGTGCTCTGGGCTGGGTCACAAGGTGGGGTTTGGGCAAAGCTTGGACTTGATGCTCTTGGAGATCTTTTACAGCCTCAGAGGTTCTGGGATTCTGTGAATGGGAAAACCCTGCAGAACACGGGCTGGGATGGACCCAGCTGTGGGAGGGAGGAGGAGAGAGGGACAAGCTGCTCCCACCTGGAAAGGGCCTTTGCACATTTGGTGGGAAGCCCCAGGAAGTGGCAGAGGCAGCCCTGGGAATGGCAGCTGGGTTGGAATGTGGGGAAAGGTGTTGGGATGCTGGGATTTTGGGATGTTGGAATGTTGGGATTTTGGGATAGTGAAATGTTAGGATATTGGGATGTTGGGATGTTGAACTTTTGGAATGTTGGGATATTGGGATGTTGGGATGTTAGGATATTGGGATGTTGGGATATTGGGATGTTGGGAAAGATGTTGGGATTTTGGAATGTTGGAATGTTGGGATGTTGGGATTTTGGAACATTGGAACGTTGAAATGTTGGGATGTTGGGATTTTGGAACGTTGGAATGTTGGAATGTTGGGATGTTGGAATGTTGGGATATTGGGATGTTGGAATGTTGGGATGTTGGAATGTTGGGATATTGGGATGTTGGGAAATTGGGATATTGGGAAGTTGGGATGTTGGGATTTTGGAATGTTGGGATGTTGGGATATTGGGAAATTGGGATGTTGGGATATTGGGATGCTGGGAAGGATGTTGGGCTGTGGAGCAGCTGTCAGCTCCTGGATGAACATGGGGTCTCACTGGTCTGTGCACCTGTGCATCCACAGGGAGGTGTGATGAGCGAGGCCTCATGAGGACTTGTCACATAAATAACAGAAAACCCAGCAGTTTCCTCATTCTGAAATTCCCCATGCACTTCCCCTTTATTGGTTAATCCTTGCAGTTAACAAAATAGAAGTTTCTGATTAGCTTTTAGCTCCCAGATTACTTATGTGCAATGCAAAGTGTATTAAAATGTAGTATACTTTTTAAAATTAGATTTTTTTGGTGATAATCCATTCAGCTGTAAATGCATTTCAGTCACAGTGAGAAGATGAAAGAGCCTGAGCCACAGCATTACTGTAAGTAATCAGGCTGGAGGCTAAGGGGGGCTTTCTTTTAGCTGACAAATGGAAGGAATAAATAACCTGGACACTAAAAGTTGCATTAGGCAAATAAACATTTCCACAAGAATTATGCGTGACATTCAAGGGAAGGCAAATAAACCTTGACTTATGGAAAGCTATCAAAGCTCTCAGAGAATTAAATAACAGGAGATCATTATGTAGCATTTGCAGCAGCCATTGGGGACTGTCTTTTCTTTGGGTACCACTGGAAATTTGGGGTGGTCATCTGGTGCCTGCCTCTGAGCAGAATTAATGATTTGGTTTCAACTGAAACTCTTCTTATTTATGAGAAAGGTGTTTTCCTTTCTCTGTGATGTTGGTGCCAGGGGGCTCCTGTCCCTGTGGGAGCATTTCAGGTGTGATGGAGATTTTCCTGCAGGGCTTGGCACACAGACAGGGCTGATGGCAATAGCAATGCCAGTCCTGCCCTGGGGTGGGAACGGCCCAGGAGATGACATGGGCAGAGCAGGGCACACAGTGAAAACAGCTCCAGCTTGAGCTAAACCCCTGCTCTGAGACCAGCACATGGAGCTCTGCCAAAGATGCAACCACCAAGGAGGCATAAATAGCACCAGCACTGCAGCCAGGCACCCCTGTGCCTCCCAAGGCAAACCCCTCTTTTCCTCTAGGCTCAAACTTTTCTTCTAATACCTGATGTGTAAAGCCTTGGTAAACCTGTAGGTAAAACCTTGGTAGAGGTGGCAGGAATTGGAGCAGGTGCAGGGGAGGTTGGGAGGGTGCAGGGGAGGTTGGGAGGGTCAGCAGCAGTTTTGCCACAAGTCCACAGGGTCTTGTGAAGGGCACTCCATCACTATTCCTCCTGGATCCAAGAGCCAGTGCAGCTGGGCTTTTAGCCAGCCTGTTTTGGGGCTGTTTTGCAGTATCTGATCCCCTCAGGATCCAGCAGATCCTGCTACAACACCTTGTCAGCATCTCCTGAGCATCAAAGGCTTGTTTCAAGGCTTGGATTTGTTGTTTTCATCTTTTCTGTGGCTGTACTATTTGGAAAAACAACTCCTTGCTTAATTCAGATGATAAGAAGCTAATCAAATAACATGATGGCAACACCATCACCCAGTGCTGTGAGTCCTCCTGGGGTCAGCCATGCTGAAGGCTGCAGGAATGTTTGGTTCCAGCAGCAAACACTCTGGTTTTCAGTTTAGCTGGTGGTCCTTGTGGTTAGTTGTGTGTCATGCCTGCTGCACCACACACTGGGCAGTTTCTCAGCAGCAGCCACAGCGTTTTGCCAGTTCAGCAGTGAGGGTATTTAAAGTGTTCTCTTGGTTTTGAAATTCTGCAGGAGAGCCCCAGGGGATGGAGCAGAGCTGTGGGATGGAAGGAGGGGGGGCTGCTCCCAGCTCACCCTGAGCACTGCAGGCTCAGGCTCCTGAAATCTCTCCTGCTCTGCTCTGCCAGCACCTGAGGAATGTGCTGTACTATTTATTTTTCCCCCTGTGTGGGGTGAAGAGGTTCTGTGCCACAGAACGTGGCTCTAGAGATGCCTTTAAATTAATCAATTAGGGAAAAACGAGCTGTGCCATGTAAAATGTCCTTGCTCCATGCGAGTCTTTTGAACTATTAGTTCTCTCGAGGAGATTAATTATGAGCGTACAGAGCTAATGCCCTCTTAATGGAATCAGTTATTCAGTTTAAGGAGTCCTGGGTACTGAGCAGGCAGGCATTAGATATTCATTGTGTAAGTTCCAGATCAAACAGGAGAGGATCAAGCTGATCAGGGCTCTTTACTCTGCTGAGCTGAGCCACACGTGCTGATCTGAGGCGAGCACAGACTGGGAGTTGCTCTAATTGTCTCTCCTCCACATGTAATTCCAGAAACTGGCTTTTAACCTGCAGTAAAAGGGTTATTTACAAAGTGCATACATTTGCATCTCAACTACCTCTCCTCGGCTTACTGAAACTTGGAGATGAGCTCTTGGCTTCTCCTGGCTGCTGGGCTGCAGACAGACTCCTCCCCACATCCTGCACGGCTTTCTCTGCTTCTCATTCTGACCTGAATGATCCATTTTTAGTGTCCCTGTTTTTAGGAGCCCATTTTAAGGTAGCAAAGGCCTGAGCTCACATGGCTCCCAGCAGCCTCGTTAGTAATTGGAACAATTAGGGATGCGATGTGCAGGCACTCCAAATTGCAACACCACGAGCAAATTCACTTATTCAGCAGCAAATTGCACATGGGGAATTGAAAGCAGCAATCTCTGAGAGAATTCTGGAGGAAAGGAGAGGATCTTTCTAGAAAGTCTCTTTAGGACTCCTTCAGAAAGGCTTCTTTGGGGCAAAAAGGGTTTGTTAGCTGGGGCGGGGATGTGAGAGGACAAGAAGGGCTGTGAGCCTGGCAATCTGATTAAAGAGCCATGGTTTTTTAATAGATTTAACCCTAAAACTTGTCTGCAGTCTGGCCCCAAACACAGGCTTCCTAGAGAGGCAATATCTATGTTTTTGTAGGCCAGCCTAGTCAGACATATCAATTATGGATCTGACTGGTGCTGCAGCTTTCCCACTATGGCAGCCAGATCCATCTCCAGTGTTATTCTTTTTCCATGGTGGAAACAAAACATTTGCTAAACCGAAGAACATTCATTAGCACACAATGGAAACGACCCAGTATTTTGGTTTCCCACTTGTCTAATTAGTTTTTGCAGATTAGCAAGTAGAACAGCTGAACAATCAATTGGACATATTAATTAGGCCTATTTTGGAGGCTTTAAATAGAGAATATGTTTCATCTCTTCTTTCATTTAGGATATAATGGCTGGTAAATGGACACACACAACATAAATTACACCCTCTAACAAGATGAGAGGAGAAAATGGTGACGTTGAAATAGGGAAAGCTGGAGGATTTATTGTAAGCCCATTGACTTGCAGCCTCCCAAGCTGATGAGCAAGGGGGTGCTGAGCCCCAGCCCCACCACGTGCCCCTGCTCCATCCTCTCTTTCCTTCTTGGACTCACTGGGGAGAGCTGTTGGACCATCCAAGAGCTCCATCATCCTCCCAAGGCATGTGACAACAGGCAGGGAAAAGACCCAGCAGGGAACAAGAGAAATGGGATGGGGTGGGGTGGGATGGGATGGGATGGGATGGGATGGGATGGGATGGGATGGGATGGGATGGGATGGGATGGGATGGGATGGGATGGGATGGGATGGGAGGTCTGAAAAACCATTTCAGGAGCAGCTCCTGGCAGAAACATCCCAGCCAGTGCCCCCAGCTCTGCACAGGGATGAATTTCCATGTGGGATCCCACCTCCTTCCTTGGAGGCTGAGGAATAGGCAGCCATGGCTTACATTTCTTTGATGCATTTCTTAGGAAAAAGGGAGTGTATCCAGCTGGGATTGCTGGCAGGTACAAGTGGGGAGGAGGTTTGAGATCCTTTGTTCCTCAGGTGGTCGTGACACCGGCGGAGCCTTCTCTGAGTGACAGAATGGCCGAGCAGGGTGGCCTGGTGGTCACTGTGCAGCTCAAAGTTAAACTTGAGAGTGAGGTGCCTGGCTTAGGCAGGAGGGAGGGGAAGCAGATGCTGTCTGTGTGCCCACAACTGCTGGGAGAGCTCTGGCTATCAAAGGAACGAGGTCAGATGAGAGAGAAATCTTTTGTACCTGAAAACCTCAGCCATCAGATCCTGAACGCTGCAGCTGACTCATACCTGAGCAGTGCTGCTGTCTGTAGGTGTGAGGCAGACACAGAGATATGTTTGATACATTATTCCTATTTGCAAAGGTTCAATAAAAAATGTGTGGGTTGTTGCAAATTATTTCTCCCATCCTTCTTGCAATGAAGTTAACAGCTGAGCGCATTCAAATGCATCAGTTGTATAAATTCGTAGGGCATTTTCATGTTTCAATCTAGTTATGTATTTCTAGTTGACCAAACATGTTCAAATTACCATTAACTGCAATCCTATCACTTGGTTCACTGAGCAGAAAGGCAATATCTGTGTTTTAACCCTTGCAGAGCTGAGGCTGGAGATGGAGAGACAGGAGGGGAAGGAGGAATGGGGGTACACAGGTCTGATCTCCCTCCCATAATTGGGAATAAGCCCTGAAATCCAGTTAAGGTGTGAACAAGGGACGGTAGGACAAGAGAGGGGGCAGGACCAAAGGAATGGAGGGGAAATTCCTGGGAAGGGCTGTGGGGTGGACTCTGACCCAAGGGCCCCAGGCAGGGCAGACCTTCAGCAGGTTTGATGCCTTTTTGGGACTACCTGAAAATACAGCCCAGACAAAATTAAAGGAATAAAAAGCAGTTCTGTTTATTGAAGGCCTTCAGTGACATTTAGGGCAGACAAAGCCCCCCAGGGCTACACCCAAAACGGACAATGGGTCACAGGTTTCACACTTTTATAAGTTTGGGCCATTTGCATGTTGGGGGTTCATCTTCCAATTCCAGCTTCAGCTAATGAAGTCATTGACCCCAAGTTTGCTCCCCCCAACTCACTTTTGTTTCCATCTCTGGGGCCTGAGGCAGTGAGATGTCCTTGATTGCCAGGCCTGGAGAGGAATTGTTGTGTCTGCCCAAAATGGGAAAGCAGCAGCTCCCACTGTGTGTGGAGTTTGGAGTTATACACTAAAGAACTGCAGGATTACAAATAGATGAAAAATAGAAAAGCTGAAATCCTGAGAAATCAGGTTCAGTGCCATGTCTGGCTCCAGCAATGTGGGGACACTGTCCCTGTATTCTCCTGGCTGGGTCCCTGCCTGCTGCTGAGGGCTGTCAGTGTTTTTATGCATGGCCTCATTTCCTCTGTCCTTCCAAGGGGTCTCACTGCACTGCTGGGTGCTCTGTGAATTCTTTAATGTCCCACTTCGGTTTTTACTGCATGATCTAAGCTCAAATGAGGCTCTCTGAGGAAGAAATGGAGAGCCAGGGCTGGCTGTCAGACTGGTTTAACCCTCCCTCTGCCCCCTGTGTCCTCCAGCACCAGATGTTTAACCTGCCTGTTCCCCTTGCCAGCACAGCCTCCCAGGCTCCTCACTGGGGTGACCCTGTGGCAGCATCACGCAGGCAGGGACTAAATCTGGGGACACATTATGGTGCAGGAGTGCCCCAGTGACTCCCCCAGCTGATGTTGCCTCCCCCAGTGCTGCAGCAGCCCCAGCCTGACCCATGCACACATTTCCCAGGGCTGGAATCCAAGTGTTTGCACTGCTGGAGCATCTGTGGGGGTGTGCAGTGCAGCCTGTGACACAGAACTGACATTCCTGACCCTTTCTAAGCCCCACAAGGCCAAAGAAAAGAAAGAGAAGTGGATGGAAATGAATGCTAAAATCTCAGTGTGTAGCACACTGGAGATCTGAATACTGCTGCAAGGAAAATGAGACATGGTCTGAAGTCAGCATGAATGACACTGGAATTACCTTAAAAATTCACCATATTTTAATCACTGTGATGTAGGAGAAGTGCTTTTCACCTGCAGTTTGGCACTGCTGTCCTGCTCTGCAGGAGCAGCTCAGCTCTGTTGCTGGTAGTCCACGGGGCATCAGTCATTCCAGAGAGCAATTTCTGAGCAAATTATAACTCAAAATTCTCTTTTCATTGATAATGCCATTTGATGCCAAGCAGAAGTGGTCAGCCAGGGCTCCCTCAGTGCAAACCAAACCCCATTCTTGCAGCAGGAGGAATGTGCAGTGTCTGGGTCTGGCTCTGTCTGGGGACAGCAGGGAGATCCCTGGGCTCCTGAGGGAGATGCTGGCAGATTTGTGGCTGTGGCTGTCCATGACACTGAGGATAACAGAGGAGAGGCAAGGCAGAGCAGACCCACTCATGTGTTTCTGAATCCCCCATAAAGGTTTGGGGTGTGGGAATCAGCAGCCAGGAGCAGGCAGCAGTAACTGGTAACAGCCCTGACTACTGCATGTGTCAGCTGGGACTGGAAAAGCTGGAGCAATAAAAAATAGATAAAGAAACCATTCCAGGCTGCTGCAAACCCCCTAAATTGCACTCCTGACTTTTAACACCCATCTGCCCGGTGCTAAAAAATCAATTTTGTGCAGGTGGTGACAGGATGTGAGTCTGGAGGAGCCGCCGCTCGTGGCTCAGCCCTGCCAGGACACCACGGACCAGGAGGGCAGGACACTGCCAGCTCTGGGGGCACGGCAGGGCTGCCGGGGGGGCAGCTCAGAGCTGCCAAGCTGCTGGAGTCAGGCCAGCCCCACAGCTTGTTCCAGCTACTTCGGAGGAGCAGGAGCAGGCTGATGAGCTCGCTGTTTGATGTGAGATTTAACCTCGGGTCAGCTGGAAGCTTTCCTGCACCTGGCTGGGGCTCTGCAGCATGAAAGATGCTCATCAGAAAGTCTTTCACCTTGATGATATTCTCTTGTCTCTCTTCTGGCAACCAGCTAAGACACACCATTATGGTTATTTTGAGAAGTCAGTCTAACAGAGGCTCTTCTCTCACTCGGTGTATCCCTCCCACGAGACTCTGCCTGCCTCGCAGGGACCAGGCTCAGACTCTTCATCTATTACTCGTTACCCAGGAAGAAGCTATCAATCTAATGAACATGCCAATGTTTCTTCAAGGTACTTTCAGAAAAATTAATTCTCTGTAAAAATCAGATCAAATAAATAACGTTCGCCTGGAGTGTCTGATGCAATTCATCATCTCAGAGCTTGGGACTGGGGAGGATCCCTGGATCGTGTCTCTCGGCTGGTTTAGGATGTGGGGCATCACACACTGAGTGTGAGGATGTGGCCTGTCAGAACCCAGGACATCCTCTGGCTGCCCTGGATGGCTCAAAGCCCTGGCAGGGGCTCGGAGACCCTGGCATGCAGCCAAAGACCCCTGTGGCTTTGAGTTCAACCCATGGAGCAAATTACCAACTTTATATGAAGAATCACAAGTCACAAAAGTTTAAGTAGCATAACAGTTGTCACAGGGTGAAAAGTGGAATTTTGAAGAATTTCACTGTGGGGGTCTAGGGGACAAGATGGAGGGATTTGAGTGTTGTCCTGTCCTTCTTCCTTCTTCTTCCTAGCCTTCATCTTCTTGGTGATGTTGACACTCTGGGATTGGTTTAAGGTAGAAAGTCACTGTCTAACATAGGTGATAGGTATTGGAACATAACTGTAAATATCAAATACATAGTTTATAGTATAAAAGACAACACCAGCCCCATGGGCAGGGAGTGTGCCTCAGACACTCCTGCTGAACAGACCTCGTCAGGCCAAACAGAAAACGTTTTAGATAAAAAATAATAAACAACCTTGAGAACTACAGCTGAAGACTCCTGATCAGTTCTTCAACAGCTGAGTTGGGGAAAAGAGATTTTCAACACACCTGGGGATCATCTCAGCCAGAGGGAACCCGAAAGGGGCCCTTGTTTGGAGGACTGAAGGGGAGTTGGGCTGGGTTGGGCTCCTCTCCAGCCACGGAGAGCACACCCCTTCCCTGGCAGAACATTCACCTGCTGTAAGGACATCTCTCTTTTCTGCCTGATGTGAACGTTCCCTCCAATCCTCCTTCCATCTGCCCACTTGTTTTGCAGGTGCTGCTCAGGAGCTGCTGGCCTCATCATCAGGTGAGTGTTAAATCCAGAGAACAGGTGGAAAAAGCCACTGAGTGCAGGTGCTCGTAGTGGTCATTGCTCCAGAGTCTCACCTTTGGAAAAAGTGGGAAAAGGCCTCACAGCATTTGCCTTAATTAGTGTCTAGTCTCTGTGCAACTTGACATCTCCATTTAATTTTGTTTGCAATATACATGCAGGGGAGAATGATAATGTAATACTGTAATGATCGTTCCTGAGACAGTCACTTATTCAAAATATTACTCCTGTTTAATCAGCGCAGCCAAGTGATTTATTGACTTGCATAACCAATCTTGCCTGGCTGTAATTAAAACAGCGACATTCCCCGAGTCCACCACACGCAGTAAATTGTAAAGAGCCATGTCAGGGCCACATTAATGCTGATGATTCACAGGGTGACAGTCAAGGCCCTCCCAGCTGGGCTCATCCTCCTCCCTCTGCTGAGCATGGGAGGTCAGGCAGGAGCTGGAGCTCAGGGAATGTGCAGTCCTGGCAGGTGACAGGGACAAGCTGGATACTGTGGTCATGCCCAGAGTAGGGGCATTGTGGGTGTTCCAGTTGTGGGTTTCTCTGGGTCTGGATTGAAGGCACCTCAGACAGTAGTTCATGTTTGGACTCAAGTGTTTATTATCAGTCAAACAGTCTCACTACTGTGAGTTCAACAGCTTTGCATTAGAAGGCACAAAATGGCCAACAACCTCTTGTTACAAGGTCGTTTAAGACTAAACTACCCAATTAAGAACTGGCACCTAGATTATTTTCCCTTTTAACCCAATAACTGATCCCCAAAGAGCTGCAATGTGGACTTTTCTGCCCAATTACAAAATGCCACCCAAACCCATGAAGAAGAAGGAAGAAGAAGCATGAAGAAGAAACCCAGGACAACACCCTGTGCCCTCCTTCTTGCTTCCATCCACAACACACTAAAAATCCCAAAACCTAAATTTTTCACCAAGTGATACACCTCCACTACTCTCTATAATCTATTGCACACTTTTGTGGGTTCTAGTCTATCTTGAAGTCTAGGAACCTTTCTCCATGAATGAGGGTCAAAGTCAGTGCTCCCCTGGGAGTCAGGGCATCCCAGAGCAGATGGAGAAATATTCCTGGTGCTCTGGGTTTCCACAGGCATTTAGGGCTTTTCCCAGGACTGCTCTGGGGGAATAAGTCTGTTTTTATCAGGTGATATCTGATACCTTCTCGATTTATGGTCAGTGTGAGGAGAAGCTCAGTGATGCTTAATCTGGACCAGAGGATACCCCAAAGCCAGGGCAGGAACTGAGAGCTCTGAATGAGCTGCTCGCTTCTTTCCAGGCCTTGGCAGGAGTGAATGAATTTCTGGAGGCAGAAGGCAGTGGTGACACAAGTGTTTGAAATGCCACAAGTAAATCTGGTGCTCCTGGCTGTGAAGAACGGGAAGCTCACACTCTGATCCCCACTCCCCTTTCCCTGCCCGAGCTCTCCCAGCAGCTCCCAGCACATCCTGACCACTGAAGCCGTGATGTTTTATGAAAAATCCTTTGCTGGGATTTTTCTCCTATTCTAGCTGAGAAGCCTCAGGAAAGAAATGTAAACAATTAACTCTCTCATGGCTGTGGAATGTGCTCTGGACATTGTTTACCAACAGGTGCACCTTGGATTGGTTCGTGTGAGTCGTTTCTACTTAATAACCAATCAAAGATGCAGATGGCTCGGACTTTCTGGGAGTCACCAGCTTTTGTTATTCATTCCTCCCCTGTCCTTTCTAGCCTTCTGATAGATCCTTTTCTCTCTATTCTTTTAGTATAGTTTTTAGTATATCATTTTAATATAATATAATAAATCAGCCTTCTGAAACATGGAGTCAAGATTCTTGTCTCTTCCCTCGTCCTGGCACCCTCGAACACAACCACAGACCACTGATAATTTCACTTTTATTACTGGACAGTTTGTGAAAATCAGCTTCTTTTCTTCTCAAGTCAAATTCCAACAACCAAAATTCAGATATTCTTAAAAAAAAATGTAGTGGAAGATGTCAGCTTGTCATTGAGAAAAGAACAACTGTCAAAACCCAAAGATTTTCTGCCAAAACCCACTGAAAAATGTTGGCTGAAAACTGCAGAGCATGAGAAGGCAGTCCAAAAAAGTCAGTTTGGGTGTTGTCAGCCTTTTTTTGACAAAAATTCTAAATATTTTGAAGAAAGGGGTGGCCTCCAGGAATTTGTGTTTTCAGCAGCTCCATTTTCTGTAGGTTCTGACCCAAAATTCCCCCATGGGAGCCACAGAGGTGCCTGCTACAGCACTGACAGAAATCATGGGGAGAAGATCATGGTTTCAATGATGGTGGCTCCTTGCTGCCCCCAGACCCTCCCCAGGAAGGGAGAGGTCAGGTGGGGATTGGAGAAGAGAGGGTGCCTTCAGTCCTGCTTCTTTTCCTGGTTTTTTATTGGTGTGGCAATGCCCTGCCCGGGAAGGATGCTCAGAGCTGTCCCCAGCATCAGCCACGCCAGCCCCTCGCTCCTGGGCAGGGAGGAGAGGTCTGGGGGAGGCAAAGGAGACAAAATTCCTGTGCCCAGTTCTGGCCCCTCAGTTTGGGAAGGAGGGGCTGATAAGAACTGCAGCATCCCCTTGAGACATGCTCTGCCCAGAGGGAGGAGCCAAGCATTCCTACCTGGATATAATCTGGAAATTCTGGAACACCAGCACGGCTTCACTGGATTCCCAGAGCTTGAGCATGTCCAGAGGAGGCAACGAGGCTGGAGAGGAGCTGGGAACACAAACCCTGTGAGGAACCACTGAGGGAGCTGGGGTTGCTCAGCCTGGAGAAAAGGAGACTCAGGGGTGCCCTCATCACTCTGCACAGCTCCTGGAAGGTGCCTGTGCTCAGCTGGGGCTGGGCTCTGTCTCCAGGCACTGACACAACCAGAGCACACAGCCTCCAGCTGCACCAAGGGAAATACAGGTGGATATGAGGAAGAAGTTTTTTACAGAAAGAGTGATAAAGTTCTGGAATGCCCTGCCCGGGAGGTGGTGCAGTCACCATCCCTGGGTGTGTTTAAAACAAGCCTGGATGTGGCACTGGGTGCCAGGGTTGAGTTGAGGTGTTGGGGCTGGGTTGGACTCGATGGTCTTGAAGGTCTCTTCCACCCCAGTGATTCTGTGACTCTGTGAATTCTGTGATTCTGTGGATTTTGTGATTCTGTGCAATTCCTGCTGTGGAAATGGAAAGCAGAGAGCAGCAGCCTGCAGTGAAACCATTAGCCCCAGGCAGTCAGCTTGGAGAGGGCTGGGGAAGAGGCAGGGAAAGGGCAAGAGGTGCTGCAGGGCAGAGAAAACCATCTGGATGGCTCTTGACTCTCACCCGAGGCTCTTGTCCATGTGCTGCAGTGCTGTGATGCTGTTAAAATCCACAAAACACTTCACACTCTCACCTGCCTCGGCTGCTCACGCTGCTGGCAGGGCTGTGGCAGCAGAGGGGTCTCCACTTCCAGCACACACAGCCCCAGGAGGGGTGTGGGTGTCACACTGTCCCCAGGAGGCTGTAGGTGTCACTCTGTCCCCAGGAAGATGTGGGTGTCACGCAGCCTGAACCATGCTGCAGCCCCTGGCAGGAGCTGTCACCTCCTGCTGGTGTCCCTGGGGCTGCCTCAGCACCTCGGGTCCTCACCAGGGAATTAAGATCAGCCCCAGGAGCAGCCACGGGCACGAGTGGGCTGGGCAGAGCAGAGCTGGTGGCACCAAGGCCACATGGAGCCTGTGTCAGGCACTGCCCACGCTGTCCTGCCCTACACGTGCCACACAGAGGCGTCCTGGCTGTCCCCAGCAGCTGCTGGTAGGTGACACTGAGAGATGCTCCAGCAGTGCTGGTGACACAGAGCTGCTGAGCCATCTGTCACCTCTCCAGTGTCCCCAGGGTGTGGCTTGTGTGTGCACAGCAGAGGAGACTCCTGCCCCGGACCCGGCTGGAAAATGGAATCTGCAAGGGCTCAGCAGCTGGAGGGAAAGGTTTGCTGTCTGGAAATGATGCCCTGCTGCGCTGGTTTGGAAAGCCAGGTATTTGCTAAGAAAAGCAGGAGACCCCCTTAAAATGGAAAATGTGAACCCCCTCTCATTAAAATTGCTGTAAATTTTAAGTTAAGGGGCTCTCAGGCAAAAAATATGGGAGCAGGAATAACAGTTCTTTATTAGGGAAGAAAAGAAAAAGATAAAATAAACAATGCAGAGAACCAAACCAACACTGCCAGTCAGACACAGCCTGACACCCTGTGGGTCAGGGTGCTGGCACAGTCCCATTGGAATTGTGGCCCAGCCCTCCTGCAGTGCCAGGGGTGGTTCTGCTGGAGCAGGATCCTGGACAAGGGGGGAGTCTTCCTCTGCAGCTCCAGGGGAAGGGGCAGCTGCTGTTCCTCTGGGAATCCAGTGCAGAAGCCGTGCTGGTGCTGCAGAATCTCAGATTCTATCCAGGCAGGAATGCTTGGCTCCTCCCCTGGGCTCACATCTCCCATGGATGCTGCAGTTCTTATCAGCCCTGCAGGGACATTCCACAGCCTGTTATCAGCAGATGTCCCTGGAGGGAGGAGTGGCTGTGGAAGAGATAAGGAAAACTGCCCCCTGAACAGGAGACAGCTGAAATACAGATGGCAAATGGAATACAATTGGTTTGGCAATCCAGGATACCTGCTCAGAAGGTAACCTTAGCTCTTCCAGAGCAGCCAGTGTGTAAGGATAGGAGAGCCTCTCCTGGGTCAGATCTGAGCTTGGATCCCAGGATATCAGGAGTGAGAGGAATGTCTTACCAACCACCTGTGGGTCTGCTGGTAGATAAAACCAGCACTGGGAGATAAAAGAAACAATGGGAAGGATTCCACTGATTGGTGAATGGAAAAAGATATTTGCCTTTACAAATAAACTGTAGGTTTGCTGATAAATGAAATTGGATATTGGAAAATGAAAGAAACAATGGGGAAGAAAAAGCCCTAAATTATGTAAGAATTAAAAATTTAAAGGGAGGGTTATACATTAGGGGGGAATCTTCGGTATCAGGCATTCTGGGAAATCTGAACCTCTCAAGTACCTCAGAAATCGGGACAGAGAGAAGGGAAATGTGGTTGGGAAATTGGGAATAAAAAGAAGGCTGAATCCTCCAGAAATTGGAGAGACCCCAGGGGAATGCCCCATGGCCTCTCCCTTTATTGGAATAAAGTTATAGGACTCCTCTGTCTCATCTTTGGACATAAACCTCAGGTGTTTCTGGATTAATTTTCCTAACAGGTGTGAGCAAGTGACCGGGGGGCTCTGTGCAGCCCCTTCCCCAGCCCGCAGCCCTCGGGCAGAGCCTGCGGACGGAGCTTCGCCTCCCCCACGGCAAGATGCGATTGCCACCTACAGTTCTGCTGCTCCGGCAGCACAGGCAGCATCGCGCACTCCTGCTCCATGCAGCACCTCGGGCACTGTTTCTGCTCCTCCCAAAAGAACCCCCTTCGCCCGGACGTGGGAATTTTCCTTCTCCCGAGCATGGGAGTTTTCCTTCACCCGGGCATGGGAATTTTCCTTCACCCGGGCATGGGAATTTTCCTTCTCCCGGGCATGGGAATTCTCCTCCTGGATGCGGGCATTTTCCTCCCGGCGCAATCCCCCGCTCCTGTGCTCCTCCTCCAGCCCGTGTGCACTGCCTGACAGCGCAGCCCCATCCCCATCTGTGATTACAAATTAGCAGCCTAATCCTAAATATCTTTTTTGCCTGGAGATGCTTGTCTGAATCTGATTTTTAATCTGTCTTTACCAGCTGCTCCTGCTGCCGCCCTTTGCAATTTATTTTGCATGTGACTTACGCTGGATAAAAAAAAAAATCTGCCTAATTTCCTCCGATGTCAGACATCCTTTTAGCTGGAGATGGTGCTTTATATGTTCCACAGTACACGGAGAGCTCTGCCAGCTCCGACTCTGCTTTTCCTTGGGGTTTATTGACTACAGAGAGGTCCTGCTCTAATCTTCTCCTCTCACACCCTGTTTCTTTCCCTAAGAACCACTAAGCTCCTTGAGTCTCCCGTATCATCTCTGTGATGGGCAGAGCTCCTCGCTGGCTCATCCCCTGCTCAATCCCATTGAAGTGCAAGGCAGCGCTCCGCATCCCAATCAGCACGGATTTTTTTTTCTTTTTTTTTTTTTTTCCTTGAATTGCCTGGTTTATGCACGCTCTGGGGGAGAGAACCAGCCTCCTAAAGACTAAAATCCTTCTAAAAGGGATTTTAAGTATTTCAGATAAATCTTACTAATGGTAAATGTAGCTATTCACTCGCAGCTCTTCAATAGGAGGGATTTGACCCTTTTTTTGTGTTAATGCCGGCGCTCCGTGGGCGCTGCTCGCCGTCCCGCTGCCTCTCCCTTTTCCTGCTGTCTGCCACCAGCCATCCCCCGGAGCTGGGGGTCCCCAAGCCCCCAGCCCTGTTTTATACTGGGGAGGGGCGGCTCCTTCTCCTTCCCCTCCGGGGATGGGGAGTGCCGGGGGGGACCAGCAGCAGGGGCACAGCTTTGTGTCACCCACCGGGGATCAGTGCCAGCTCCCGGGGACAGCCGGGAGGCATCATCCCCTTTGGAATGGTTTTGTTAAATGTCTGTTTCTGTCCCCCAGCCAGGCTGTGCCCGGAGTGCGCAGACACTGAGAGAGCAGATCGCTGTGATCACACGGGGATGCTGTGCAGCGATACCCGGGGACATGAAATGAGCAAAAAAAAAATTACACCGGGGTCTCACGGAAGGATGAAAACATGAAATGAGCAAAAAAAAATTACACCGGGGTCTCACGGAAGGATGAAAACATGCAAGAAGGCTTGTGGAAATGTTCTGGAGGAATTTCCCGGCCTTGCTCCCTCCCGCCTGTCTGGGGCTCGTCAGGAGCAGTAAATGGATGGGGCAGCGCTGTCAGGAGTGCCGGGCTCCTTCTCCCGCTGTCACTCAGCCCGGCCAGCCCCGTGGAGGCTGCAAAGCGAAAATCTCCGAGCTGCTGCCTGCCCTCCCCTCCCCTGGAGCCCAGGGGAGCCCTGGACAGAATTCTCTCCTCTGCCTCGCTCTCTGCGGAGGGCTGTGGCAGGGCGAGCTCTTGCCCCGGAGATTCTCCCCCTGCAAAGCCCGGGGACTCTGCGAGGGTCGCGGCTCCTCGGAGCAACTCGAGCACCGGGGTTTGTGAGGAAATTCTGCCTCTCTCTGTCGGAAGCGAGCTCCCGCTCCGCGCAAACGCTGCCCCGGAGCCCAAGGGAGCAGCCCCGGAGCCAAGGGAGCAGCTCTGGAGCCAAGGGAGCAGCTCCAGGGCCAAGGGAGCAGCTCTGGAGCCAAGGGAGCAGCCCCGGAGCCAAGGGAGCAACTCTGGAGCCAAGGGAGCAGCTCCAGAGCCAAGGGAGCAGCTCCAGGGCCAAGGGAGCAGCTCCAGAGCCAAGGGAGCAGCCCCAGACCCAAGGGAGCAGCTCCAGAGCCAAGGGAGCAGCTCCAGAGCCAAGGGAGCAGCTCCAGGGCCAAGGGAGCAGCTCCAGGGCCAAGGGAGCAGCTCCAGAGCCAAGGGAGCAGCTCTGGAGCCAAGGGAGCAGCTCCAGGCCCCAAGGGAACACAACGAACCCTGCAAGGCAGCAGCAGGAGGCTCAGCAGCCACAGGAGGGAATCACAGAATCACAGAATAATGAGGTTGGAAGAGACCTCTAAGATCATCGAGTCCAGCCTATGCCCTAACACCTCAACTAGACCGTAGCACCAAGTGCCATGTCCAGTCTTTTTATAAACACATCCAGAGATGGTGATTCTACCACTTCCCTGGGAAGAGAATGCCAGTACTTTATATTCTTTTGGTGCATTTTTTTCCCTGATATCCAACCTATCCCTTCCCTGAGGTAGCTGAGACTGTGTCCTCTGGTTCTGTCAGTGCTGGAAGAGACCGACCCCACCTGTGTACAACCTCCTTTCAGGAAGGTGTGGAGAGCAATAAGGTCACCTCTGAGCCTCCTCTTCTCCAGGCTGAACAACCCCAGCTCCCTCAGACATTCCTCGAGGGCTCGGCAGCCCAGGTGTTTGCAGCTGAGCCCCTCGGAGCCAGGCGAGCCCTCGCAGTGCCAGCCCCAGCCATCCCCCGCGCTGCAGCAGGGTTGCCTTCCCTGATTGCTAATTTAGATTTTCCTGCCATCCCACACGGTGGAATCAGGGGAAATAAAATTACAGACTTATTCACTCTTTTTGTACAGCTGATGCGCTGATTACCTGTCAATCACAGAATTGCATTAACATCTGACAGTGTGTGCATAACAATTACCCCCATCAAATTAAGGAAACCTTTCACACTCAGAGACACAGAGAGGGAGGAAATTCAATCAGCGTAATTAGTTCAATCAGAAAAGATCTTCTTTTCATCAAGAAGGGGAAAAAAGTACAGTGGGAGCAGGGTGGGAGCCAGGTACGGCTCCGGGAGCAGCGGTGCCTGGCCGGGCATGGCGGGGGCTGGACCCCCAGCCGTGGGTGACGAGGCTTTGCCAGGCTCCATGCTTCTTCCCCACCCAGCTCCTCCTCTGCTGGCTCCCAAAATCCTCTTCTGTGGCTTTGGGGGAGTTCCTTCCCTAAAGCTCTGCCCCGGTTCTCCTGCCCAGCTGTCCTCTCCATCACCCCTCCAGCCATCCCTCCTCTCTGCACCCCAAAGCAGCAGCTGGAGGAGGGGGTGCAGCGGCTCTGTGGGACCCCAGCAGGGCTGAGTGCAGCGGAGGTGGCGTGGGACAGAGATAATTAATGCTAATTCCTGACAGCAAAACCACGATGGAGCAAGGAAAGCTCCACTAGCAGCGATGGCACCCCCAGAGCCGAGCTGGGGACAAGGTGCCAGGGCTGGGCAGGGATCAGCACCACCTTCCCCTCAGCACTCAGAGAAAACCCCCCTGGGAAAGACATGGCAGGGGAAGCCTGGATCCCTCCCTGCTGCCGTGTCCCTCTGTTAACCCAGTGAATAAAGGGTCACCGAGGATGAGGATGGCTGAGCCTGAGGTCAGGCTTGAGGTGCTTTCACCAGTGACCCCAGAAGTGTCATGCAGTGGAAGGGGAGGGGGTGTGGAGCTCCATGACACCCCAGCACAGCCAGCAAAAGCCAGTGGAGTGACAAAAGGACACTGGCAGTAGTGCGTGAGACAGGCACGTGTGCCAAGTAACTCCTGAGCTTCTGTGGAGTTAATTATTTCGTAATTCAATCCAAGCTGAAAGGCAGAAGCGTTCGTGCCTCAGCCAGCAGCTCTGGGGGAGCGAGATGGAGCAAGGGCAGGTGCCTGGAGATCAGCTCTGTGCTCTGGGGGTGTCCTGTGGGCAGCTCCTTCTGACAGCCACCACGAGCTGTTTGGGGTCACTGCCAGGGCCGCCTGCCCTGAGAGCCCCTGGGCTGCTCTGGGCTTGGAACAGGAGCTCCTGGCTCCCTGCTCTTTTAGCAGTACTCCAGTATTGCAGGTGAGATTTAAAGCTCCTGGGGGTGGGACAGGATGTCCTGTCACTGGGGACACTTTGGAGGCAGAGAGGAGTTGTGGAATGGGAGAGAAAAAGGTCTCATGAGGGATGTGAAGCTGGCAGAGAGCAGGATCCTCACTCTGAGCACTTGTGTTGAGAGATTGTCAGCCAGGGACAGCGAGGGGAGAACAGGCTGCTGGAGAGGGATTCCTGATTCCTCACAGGGGCCAGGAACATCTCTGGGGCTGCTGACACAGAGCTGCAGGCAAGCAGCCCCTGTCAGTGCGTGGTGCTGTACTTCTGATGTGCTCATTATTAGTTTCATATCCCAGCTCTGCAGTCAGAGCAGGCCCAGCTCTGCAGGACTGTGCTGGGGGTGAAGGACCCCATCCCTGTGCACCTGCAGACAACCATGGAGAGCAGGGAGGGAGCAGGGAGAGGCCCTGGCCCTGCCTCTCCTCTCTGGGTGCAGATGTACAAAGCCACGCTCATTCTCTTTCCCCAAAATATGGTCTCTAAATGAATAAGCAAGTAAATAAACCCATCCTCTCTCAGCAGCCTTCCTGCCATCTGCTTACCATTACCACCTGGCACCCACCCAGGAGTTTGTATCTCCCTTTTGCTCCAGAGGATCCAAAGCATTCTGCAAACCCAGGGCAGTGCTTGGCTCTCACTCGCACCTGTGCCTGTGCAGAACAACTCAGCACTGGCTTTGTCCTTTGAGAAGTTGATTTGAAAGTTGTTTAATGCTGATATGAGTCAACCCTGGGCAGGCACACAGCAGCTGCCACCTTGGTGGCTTGGGGTAGGCATTTAGTGCTGGGCTGATGAGGGACCTGTCATCCCATCCTGGTGGCTCACAGGGCACCTGCACAAAAAATTCACCTTCCAAAAAACCCGCCTGGGCACAGGGGATGGAATGTTGTGCTCTCCAGCTCCTCAGGCCCCAGCTCTGCACAAGAATTTAACTCCATGTCCAAGGAGGAGCAGAGCGAGGAACTAGAAACAAATTGTGAACAGATGTTGGGCAGAATAATAAGGAATGTGTGGGAGGCCCAGCAGGATATATGGAGGAAGCAAAACCAGCAGCAGCTGCTGTCCTGGAGGGAGCAGTGTGGGGAGCAGGAACCAGCCTGGAGACAGAAACTTGTGCTGTGCAGGTTCTGCTCCCCGGGGCTGCCCCTGCAGCAGCTCCTGCTGTGCTCTGCTTGCACAGTGTGAAAAACAACAGTCATTTGTTTTTAAAATTTTAAATATAAAGTGGTTATGAAAATAGTAATATCATTAGAGTAATAAAAACTTGGACAATTAGGGTTAGGACAATATGAGACAATAAAAAAATAAGAGTTAGGGACAGTCCAGGTACCTCTTTCTGGGCAAAATAAGCCCGAAAAAGGACCCATGTTAACAGAGGATTAACCCTTAAAAACAACAGCCTGTTGCATATTCATACACCTCATCCATGATGCATAAATTCCATTCAAACAAAGGATTCTGTCTGGTCAGTGTCAGCTTCTTGCTCTGAATCCTGACAGCATCTTCAGGGCTGAGGAGGCAGGAAGAAGTTAGTTTCTTCTGATAATGGAGCAATAAATTCTCTTTTTCTGAAAGATTTAGGTGTCCTGTGGCTGCTATCTGGTGTGAGTCCTCTCTTAAAGAGGTATCTTACATACCATAGTTCCTGTTTTAACATTATGTTATAAGCTAAAACTATATTTAACACACTACTTGAGAAAATTAATACAACATCACTTTCTAACATAACACATATAATATTCATTTTAATATTTGCAAAAAGCCAATCATAAAATACACATTTTTCACACACAGCAGCAGGATTTCAGCATCCCTGCTCCCATGCTTCACTTTTTCTGGGAGCTTGGAAGATGGAGATATGTGGGAACCCAGGGCACAGGGAATATTTCCCTGTCTGCTCTGGGTGCCCTGACCCCCAGGGTAGCACTGACTTTGACCCTCATTCATGGAGAGAGTTTCCTAGACTTCAAGATAGACTAGAATCCACAAAAGTGTGAACTAGATTACAGAGAGTAGTGTAGTGGTATCACTTGGTGAGAAATTTAGGTTTTGGGATTTTTAGTGTGTTGTGGATGGAAGCAAGAAGGAGGGCACAGGGTGTTGTCCTGGGTTTCTTCTTCATGCTTCTTCTTCCTTCTTCTTCATGGGTTTGGGTGGCATTTTGTAATTGGGCAGAAAAGTCCACATTGCAGCTCTTTGGGATCAGTTATTGGGTTAAAAGGGAAAATAATCTAGGTGCCAGTTCTTAATTGGATAGTTTAGCTTTAAAAGACCTTGTACCAAGAGGTTGTTGGCCATTTTGTGCCTTCTAATGAAAAGAACTCACAGTAGTGAGACTGTTTGACTGATAATAAACACTTGAGTCCAAACATGGACTACTGTCTGAGGTGCCTTCAATCCAGACCCAGAGAAACCCCCAAATGGGACCCCAGCAGAGATGGCTTTTCCTCTGATTCCACCTCATCTGTGGCTGCAGACAGAGAGAGGAGAGCAAAGTCCATGAGCAGGACAGCTCACAAAAGGGGCAAAAAATTCCTTGCATGGTGATAAAATCAGTGATTTGGTTCTCTTGCTTGGAGTTTTCACTCCAACTGATCCCAGTTGGAGTGAAAACTTTATTGCATGAACAGCTTGGGTGAGTCCTGCCTGTTTCTGTGTGAAAACTTAAATGCCTCTTGCAGAGCAGAACAGAGGGACCCCTTGGACATGGGGTGGGAAGAGAAGAAATCCTTTTCAAATACCCAAAAGGAGAGTTTCTCTATTTACTCACAAGAGTAAAGATCAAAATATATTTTTTTTTGTCATTAGCACGTTCTAAAATAGCCTGTAATGAGTGAGTCAGAGGAAATGCTGGGGAGAGAGCAAGGCCTGTCATTCAGCACATGAAAGGCTGGAAAAGCTCTTTGTCTGTTTTACAGATTGAAGTATAAAGATTGGAGATTACTACAGGCTGCAGATAATGGTGGAGCAGCTACAGCCTTGGAGCAGTGGAAGGATGTGCTCTGGGCTGCTTACCTTGGTCTGTCTGTCCTGGAGGCCATCCCTGCTCTGAAAATACAATATTTTTTTCAAGGAAGCACCTATTTTAAGTGCTGATATTGATATTTAAGAGTGGTTTTAAGGGCTCTTTAAGCAGAATGGAGCCTTATCTGTGATTCAGCTTGCCAGTCAGGCACAGAGGGGTGTGTATACAAATCTGTGCACACCCAGCCATGGCTGTGGCTGGTGGAACTGGAAATCAGTCAGTGCTGGGGTGTAGTGACTGCTCATCACATGTGTTTGGCCACCAGGCTGTTAATTGCTGCACTAATGTCACCCTGTGTCAGAGAAAGGCAGGAGAAAATTTAAAAAATCTTAACAAATTAAAATAGCATTGAATACAAATTCAGTCTGGACATTGCAGGATGGTTTTTAAAACCAGCAGCTGAATTACAGATTCACCAAAAGGAACCTTGTTTCCAGTTCCGTTCTCCATTTGAGCAGGTCTGAAAGCTCATTCATTTTATGCCATAAAGAAACTTTTCCCAGCAGCGAGTGCCTGACCCTGCTCAATGGCTCAGGGTGGGAGCCACTTTTCCCTTTCCAGCAGAAAATGGGGCTGCATTTTCAGTGCTGTGGGTCATGGGTGGGAAGGGACCAGGGAAAGGACATGGCCAGGGCCCTTCCCTGGGGCAGTGGGGCATGGGGGGCTCTCCCCAAGGTAGGGACATCTCAGGAAGGGCTGAGGTCACAGCGTGGGTGACAGCAAGGGCTGGGGCTGTTTTAGGGGCTGGGTGTGTGAGGAGGGAGCTCCTATGCCCCCTCTCCATCCCTAAAGCTGGGGGTGCTCAGCCTGGAGAAAAGGAGACTCAGGGGTGCCCTCGTCACTGCACAGCTCCTGAAAGGTGCCTGTGCTCAGCTGGGGCTGGGCTCTGTCTCCAGGAACTGACACAACCAGAGCACACAGCCTCCAGCTGCCCCAAGGGAAATACAGGCTGGATATTAGGAAAAGGTTTTTCATGCAAAGAGTGATGAAGTTCTGGAATGTTCTGCCCTGGAGGTGGTGCAGTCCCCATCCCTGGGTGCGTTTAACAAAGCCTGGATGTGGCACTGGGTGCCAGGGTTGAGTTGAGGTGTTGGGGCTGGGTTGGACTCCATGAGCTTTAAGGTCTCTTCCACCCCACTGATTCTTCCACCCCTCCCTCCTCCCTCCCTGCTCTCCATGGTTGTCTGTAGGTCCTTCACCTCCTGCAAAGCTGGGCTTGAGCTGGGACACGAAAACTGTGTAATTTTGTGATGAAAGGGTCAATTTGTGCATCCTCATCAAGCAGGACCAGGATTGGAATCAGGACCTGGGACTGTGATCCTGGTGCTGCCCAGAGTGCAGCAAAGCCTACCAGGGCCCAGGTAGTTTGATTAGAAGTGAATTGGCCTACATCAGAGCCTGAAAAATCCAACAGATTTGCTGCTGATAAAATTAAAATTAGAAACTGAATTGATTAGCCTGTGCCAGCAAAGGAACCAAAATGTCAGAGGCACCAGCTGCACATTTGCATTTGGTACTTAGCAAAGTTCTCACCAAAGCGAGTGAGAGATGTTTGACATTTCCATGATTTCTGCAATTCTAATGTATGTTTTATTGATATTAATTTCAAAATGCAAGGGAATAATGAAGGGAGGAGTGACAGGAGGGAGTTTGGTCATTCCAGCTTGGTGTCTCACACAGAGTGTGGTGTGTGGCTGCTGCTCTGTCATTTTTGGGAGAAATTGGTGTTGGACTGGGCGTCTATCATTTTTATGCATATCATGCTGGCAAAAAGAAAACTTGGGGAATGTAAATCCTGGTGAAGTTTTAATTGGGAACAGTTTTTTTGAAACATTTTCTTCTCTGATGTATTTTTCCTTGGGGACTTATTACTGTGGGAAAATCCTATCACGTTTATGCAAAGTTTTCTGCCAGAGTCTATTGGGATATTTTAATTTCGGTTTCACAATGAGATATTCAGGAATATTGTGAATAAATTGGAATGATTTTACAATGGGAAATTACGAACATTTTCACCGAAGGGGGACATTTTTGGCTGTTTTTTTAAAACAAAAAGCTCCAAAAGTTCGTTTTCCCCTCCTCAAATCCAGGGGCATTTCCAGTGTGTTTTGTGACCATGATTGCTGGCACTCACCAGCTGCCCATTGTGCCAGTGCCTGTCACTGCCCACAGGCTTCCCTCTCCCCACCCCAGCTCTCTGCCATCCCTCACCGTGCTTGGCTTCCTCTCTGTCCCTGCAGGCTAAAATTATAAATATGCCAGATGAAAAGCTTTGTTCTCTTAGAGTGAAGGTGAAGGAAAGCCTATAAATTTTGCAGCCTGTGTCTGAGAATCCAGAGGACAGCTGCAAATTCCCTTTTAAAGACGAATCCCTCCTGCTTTATAAATATTAATTGCAAGTCAGTGGTAAGGAGAGAGAGGAGCAGCCTTTGGCTCTGATCTGTGATTGTTTGACTAATACCAGCAACAGTTGAAACACGCCAGTTATTATTTGATATGACACTAAATTAGGAGTTTCACACTTCATATTAAAGCTTGGCTTCTCAAGAGCAGGAGGAATGTGATTCTGCAGGTCAGGACAATGCTCAGCAGATCTGCAGATTAAATCACTGCCACATGGGACAGGAAGGTGCCACCTGGGGGAGGTCCCCAGGCTGTCCCCAGGGGTGGCATGGGAAGAGTGAGGCTGTGCTGATGCCTTTTTTGTGACTACCTAAAAGCAGAGGCCACACAAAATTAAGGCAATGATGTAGTATTTAGGGAATAGTTTATTATTTCTATTTATATATTTAGTTATATTTATATATTTAGATATTTTTGTTTATGTTTATATTTATATTATTTAATTTTATATTTATAATAGTTTATTGTTTCTATTTAGTTTTTTAATGGAATAATGTTATATTTATTGAAGGACCTTCAGGTACATTTTGGGCAGACAAAGCTCCCCAGGGCTGCACCCAAAATGGACAATGGGTCACAAGTTTCACACTTTTATAAGTTTGGGCCATTTGCATATTGGGGGTTCATCTTCCAATTCCAGCTTCAGCTAATGAAGTCATTGACCCCAAGTTTGCTCCCCCCAACTCACTTTTGTTTCCATCTCTCAGGGCCTGAGGCAGTGAGGTGTCCTTGATTGCCAGGCCTGGAGAGGAATTGTTGTGTCTGCCCAAAATGGGAGAGCAGCAGCTCCCACTGTGTGTGGAGTTTGGAGTCATACACTAAAGAACTGCAGGATTACAAATAGATAAAGAATATAAAAGCTGAAATCCTGAGGCATCAGTGCCAGAGCACACTCCAGGAACAGAACTGCCCCTAAACCTTATAAGTAGGCACTGGAAATGTGGGAAAATGGAATGCTCCTTCCTGCCAGCAACGTTTCCTTAGGGCCTGGGGGTCAGTGCAGGGAAGCCTCTGGAGAGGGTGGATGAGGCACAGCCCAGGGAAGGAGCAGGATGCTGGTTCTGTGTTTTTCCCCGAGAATCCCAGGGCTGGCAAAGTGCTCCTGCAGCAGCACAGCCAAAAATCAGCTCAGGTGTCTGCACAGGCACCGGGCAGCAGCTGATGGGGAGGAGAGGGGTGGCTGCAGAGGGGCACAGAGTCAATGGTCATCTGCGTGATCCAGGCAGGGCTGGAACTCATCCTGTGGCACATTAACTGGGCATTCCTTGTACCCTCCTGCCCCACAGGCTTTGGGGAACATGGGGCATTGCTTCTTTTTTGTGGCAACAATTAATTCAGCTGCTGTTTGTGAGCTGACAGCCTCCTGCAGTCACACCAGCACCACAAACAGCACCAAAACCTGCCTGGGGCTGAACAGAGTCCTGTGGATCCTTTGGGAACAGGCATATGAGGAATAAGCTAAGGATAACAAAAAAATCCTCCCCTGGATTCCAGGAGCTGCTGACATCCACTCACAATTCAAAGCCCAAGGCAGAGCGACCCTGAGCGACTCCGACCATTTGAAGTCTGTGCTGTAATGCTGCTAAAATTACCAAAGCTCACAGTTCTTAGGAAATAGCCATTATCAGAAGCTACTTTTATTGCCATGGAAACAGAAAGATAACAGAGCAAAGTCCGGCCACGTCTCTGAGCTGAAGGTGGATGTGTGTGGTGTTTGTGGATGAGCTGCTGGCCTGGGGCACTGCCAGCACAGGGGTGTGGAGGGGCTCATGTGCACATGTGTGTGTGGATATGTGTGAGTGCACAGATAAAAATGTACCTGGGAACCTAAGGGAAAATACAGCTTTGTGTCAAATCTCCAGAATTCTCTGTTTGTGGCCAAAATTTCATTTTTCTGGACTTGGAGGAGGTGTAAGACTGATTCAGGCAAAAGCCAGAGCAGGAAAGCCAGCACAGCACAAAGGAAGGTTGTTAGTGTCATCTTTTCTGGAAAAATCCCTTCGCCAGGATTTCTCTCCTGGGAAGCTGAGAAGCCTCAGAGAAAAAGGAAAACAATATTATCTCATTTGCTTCTCCTGTGTTTTGCTGCTTTGGAATGTGGTAGGAATTGTTTCATTGGTTGCATGTGAATTGTTTTGACTTATTGGCCAGTTACAGCCAGCTGTGTCTAGAAGAAGTCAGGAGTTTTTCATTAGTATCTTTCTAGCTTTCTGTAAGTATCCTTTCTTCTGAAGAAGAATTCTTCAGTATTCTTTAGTATTGCATTCTATAACATAACGTAACATGTATAATAAAATAATAATGTGATGTGATATGATATTATAATATAATATAATATAATATAATATAATATAATATAATATAATATAATATAATATAATATAATATAATATAATATAATATAATATAATATAATATAATGCCTTCTAAGAACATGGAGTCGGATTCATCATTTCCTCCTCTTCATCAGGGTCTCAGAAAATACCACAGAAGGTCACCTTGTTAGCCCCTGCTCCATCTGCACCTCAGATTCCTCCTTGTCGCTCAGATTTGGGATGAAAAGCTCCAAGGCAGGATGTGGAGCAGAGCATGGAAGGATGTGGGGCTGGTGCCACAGGAGCAGCTGCTCTCCAGGGCTCTGGGGCAGGGCCAGTGCCAGTGCCAGAGCAGGGCCCCTCTGCTCTGTGGAGGAAAGAGGTGATGAAATTTGCATCAGAACTTCCCCAAGGTGCACAGGGCTGGGAATGAGGCCCTCAGATGCTGCTCCACCTCCATCTTCCTCCTCCTCTCATCATCATCATCTGTGGAGCCACCTCGGAGTGTTTTGTGCCCAGACTTTCCCCAGGACTTCACACCACCCAATTTACGTTCCTTTGAAGCAAGAGACCTGCTCAATCTCTAATTTATATTTTTAATTAGGACACCAAAGCGTGAGAGAGCTCAGGGGAACCATGTCCCTTTTAAAAACAAAGTTATTGCTTTAATAAACACGGGAGGAAAGCAGTAATGGACATGGGAGCTTCCCCTGGTTAAAAATTTAGTAATCCAGCCCTGCTCTTAATGAGTCTGAGGATTAGTCCCAGGGCACAGGAACCTTTTTCTTGGCAGTGTGATAAGGATGGATGATGTGGAGAGTGTGAAAGGCACAGCAGAGCCCCTCTGGCAGGGGGCTGTGGGGCTTTGGGGCTTCCTCACCTTGCCAGCATTGTTTGGGTCTCTCCATAAGGGAATTCCTGCTCATGGCACCCACACCTGGCAGCCAGCTCTGAGGAGATGCTGTGATCTGGGAAATGACTCTGAGCCCCTGTTAAAACCCGTTTTTTGTTGTGCCTTTCATTATTCCTGTCACCTTCTCCATTGCCCTGCTCCTCTCCATAAGGGAATTCCTGGCCAGGGCACCCACACCTGGCAGCCAGCTCTGAGGAGATGCTGTGATCTGGGAAATGACTCTGAGCCCCTGTTAAAGCCCATTTTGTGTTGTGCCTTTCATTACTCCTGTCACCTTCCCCGTTCCCCTGCTCCCTTTGAAGCAGGCACTGCTTTGCACGTGGCCCTGAGCTGTGGGGTCTTTGTTTCTGAGGAGCACATCTGCTCAGTGACAGCAGCTCTGTCCTGGAACAAAGGTGTCCAAACACCCCAAGGAGTGTCAGGGAACACTCCTTGTGGGAGCTGGGGGTGCCCACAGTGCCAGTGCCAGTGCCAGTGCAGGGGACACTCCCAGCCTGTGCAGCCCTGGTGGCTGAGCTGTGGGAAGGCTGCTGTGTGGCAAGTGGCTTAAAAACAGCAGTAGCACCTTTTTGGAAACAGAGCTAGTGACACCAGCGGTCCTCCCATCTCTGCCTGTGCTCGGGGTAGCTGATTGAGCCATTGGGGACAGCCCAGTGTCAGGCAACAGGAGTGTGGCTGCCCCTTTATTCTGCTTTTCAGCTTCTCCCTCCTCTGTTCCCTAGTTAAAGGCATTATTCTCTGTCATATCTGGCTTGGCAGCGTGTCAGGAGCCCGTGCCAGGCAAAGTGAGAAGTGAGACTAAAGGATTTCCTTTAGACATTCACTCAATGTAAGATTTTCTCAGTGTTCACCAGATTGTTTGCCCTTGAAAATGCTTCTTGTGCAGAAAACTCTCACCCAGCCCTGTCCACCTGGCCTGAACCTCCTGGAGACTGGGGCAGTGTCTGGCTGTTCTCTGAATGGCTCCAGCTCTGTTCCAGCAGCAGGAAACCCGAGGGCAGCACCCCATGGAGCACACACAGCCATGAGACAAACAGGGAGGACGGGTTTGCAAGACAAGCCAGTATAAAAAGCATTTATTCCTTCTTTATAGTTCATTACAGCAGAAATTAGATCTTTCTGCTCAGAATTCAGATGCTTGGGATCCTTTCTAAAAGTGCTGTGAGCTCCTTCATCTAATTTTGGAAGGGATATATTCACATTACTCCTGATGCACTTTGTCGTGTCCCGAAAGGCTGGCAAACCTGCTGGCAGAAATTGCAGCAAAATGCAAGTAAAGGCAGATAAATGGTGATTACAGTGCCTGCCACAGAGCCAGGGCAGGTGAGCAGTCACTGAGCTGTCCGTGGCTCCAGGCTGGGCAGGGATGGGCATTCCCACTGCACTGTCACCTGCTGCGTGTCCCCAGGTGCCCTTCCCAGTGAGTCCTGGCCAGGCTGGTGCACCCTCTCTCCCTGCAATCTCTCCTCCACCTTTTAGGGATGTTTTCAGCCAGGCCATCCTTTGCCCAGCTGCAGTGCAGAGTGTGACACTGCCCTGCCCTGCCCTGCCAAGGGACAGGAGTTGCCTGATGCTGTCACTGGGGTCATTCTGGGGGTGGCTGTGTGTCCGTCTGACATCTGCCCTGTGCAACATCATCCTGATGCCTTGTGCTCCCTGCTCTGGGGTTCTGATCTTTGTTCTGGGGTTCCAATCCCTTGTTCTGGGGTTCTGATCCCCTGTGCTCCCTGCTCTGGGGTTCTGATCCCTTGTTCTGGGATCCTGATCCCCTCTGCTCACTGCTCTGGGGCTCTGATCCCTGTTTTCACTACCCTGTTCTGATCCCTGTTCTCACTGCTCTGGGGTTCTGATCCCTGCTGTGGGGTTCTGATCCCTTGTTCTGGGGTTCCAATCCCTTGTTCTTGGGCTCTGAACCCCATTCTCACTGCTTTGGGGTTCCAAACCCTTTTTCTGGGATTCTGATCCCTACTCTGGGGTTCTGATCCTTGTTCTGGGGTTCTGATCCCCTGTGCTCCCTGCTCGGGGGTTCTGATCCCTGTTTTCACTGCTCTGGGGTTCCAATCCCTTGTTCTGGGGTTCTGATCCTGTTCTCCCTGCTCTGGGGTTCTGTCTTAATGCCTTTGCACAATATATATGCATTTATTAGTCCTGTGTTAAGCAGTTTAATGAATCCAGGCCTTTGGGGAGAATTAACAGTGAATTAACACTGCATCTGAAAAATTAAAGGAATAGTCAAGCAAATTTCTTTTTATTGACTTTTAGTGAGCCATTTAATCCAAACATCTCGTTAACTGCAGTATAACGATACACTGTAATGGGTTCTGCAGTAAGAACAATTAGCTTTGCAATTAGCAGAAGAGTGAGCTCTCTGCAACCAGGAACACCCCGTGGAGAGTGAACAGCAGCGTTTCCACGGGCAGAGCAAATCCATTTCACTTTAAGCCCCAATAACATTGCCCCTGTTGACCCAGTGACCAAGGTGTGGGGTGCAGGGTGGCTCCTCAGGGTCGCCTCATTTCTCCCCTGTCACTGGCATGGCATTGATGCCTTGCTTTGCAGGGTGACCCTGCAGCCATCAGCCTGTGCTGTCAGTGCCCTCTGTACCCCAGGTGGGTACAGGAGGATTTCTGGGGAAGCCTGGCTGCTTTGGTGCAGGCATGCAGCACCCACTGCTGCAGCCCTGCCCGCCCCAGGGATGCTGCTGGGGAGCTCGTGGCCAGCCAGGCTGCATGGCTGAGGGCACACACTGATATTTCTGCTCTAGGAATTTTCTCTGCCAAAGGCAGAGTGTCTCTGTGGCTGCCCTCCAGCCTGTTTCTGGGAGAATATCCACCTGGGATCGTGCTGAGGTGTGGGATGTAGTGGCTATCCATCACTCCAGGCCTGCTCTGTCTGGAGCTTCTCTTCCTTGCAAAGCTGAACACAACAAGGTTTGACATCTCAGGCTATTGAATAAATAATAACCATCAAAATGTCAGCATTTAGGTTTTATTTAAATCTTCTCACCAACAACACTAACTTAAACTTTATGATGCACCATTACAGCCTCCGAGAGCGTTCTGCCTGCTGAACAATATGTTCCATGAAAACTGATATCATCTGCTTGTTATCTGCAGCACTGCCTTGTAGTGGTGCTTTATTGATTTTTCTGCACAATCACAGTAAAAAGCTTTTTTTTTCACCCCCCCCTCTGGTATCTTTTCATGATTCTGGATGATTTGTTTCCGCTCATCTGTCATTTTTCACCCACTCTTATCTTGGGTGGTTTATAATGGTGAAAACCCACGAGTCACTATTTATTTGCTGAGCCACGCTAACAAACAGAAGCTGGAGTGGAGATGAGGAGAACTCCCCAGAGCTGCACAGGCAGACAGACACACAGACACACAGACACACAGACACACAGACAGACAGACAGCTCACGGGGGTGTCTGGAGCAGGAGACAGGAGCTCTGCCACCCTGGCAGATGCTGGGGATGTCCTGCCCACCCAGGTGTTGGTGCTGGGGGACACCTCAGTGAGGAGGAGTGTGGTGGGAGGAATCTGCTGGCACGGGTCTGTGTCTGCTCTCTGCCTCAGGGACAAGAAGAGGGTCACAGCTGTCCCAGGGACCAGAAAAGGGTCACAGCTCCCTCAGGGGGGACGAGGGGAGTCCCACAGAGGTGTCACAGCAGTGGCTCTGGCTCGGCCATCGGTGTCTGAAGCCACCCCTCCCTCAGGGTCAGTGCTCACACCCTGCTCAGGAGCTGCTGCCCTGTCCTCACTCCATCTCCAGCAATAATCTAAAGTCAATTTGCTATAACAATTGAGACTGTTCCCTTTGATGAATTCCTGTTTGCCTTTAATTTGTTACAAGATGATGAGAGTTGGAGGAAATGTTCAGCTGTCAGGAAAGGGCACTCTCAGACACTTAAATCTGTGAACTTTGATATCATCAACTGAGTCATTTTCCAGGGACTCTCTTCTAACTTCCAGCACTGTCAGGGCTGGGTTTTCTGTCTTTCTCACATTTTCTATGGCACCAGGCTGGATATTTTACTTTGGGAAGCCTACCTGTGCCTTGGTGAGATTTAGATGCTTTGAAATGTCACTTGCCATATGTTGCCATGATTATTATGAATTACATTCAGATGAAGAGCAGCTTCCCCTGGGTCTGTAGTGCCAGACCTTTGCACTTCACAGGATGCCAAAGAGCCCCTCATGAAATGCCACTAATAAACAAACCTCATCTCTGCCCAACCAGGCACTTGCTCCATTTTAAGCTTTTGAGTTGGTGGTGTTTGAACTGAGGCTTTTGACTTGCAAGGGCCATGGCAGGGCTCAGCAGGGACATTTTAGTGGCACCAGGGTCCCAGATAATGCCAGCAGAGCCATTACCTCAGCCCAAGGCTGAGGTGCAGGGCAGCACTGTCTGCTCAAGCAGGGGATGCTGGAGCTCAATGCCAGGCACAAACTGGGATGGTTTTCCTGCTCTTCCCCCACAATTTTGCTGCAGCTTCCCTTTAAAGCAGGCAGGGATAGAAATGGGAGAAAAAATCTCTTTGCATTTCTGAGGGTTATGAAATAATCAGGTGGCATTTCCCTTCATCACTACTAATCACAAGAACAAGCTCTCACAAGGAATTAGTTTGCACTAAACCTTCTGTAAATCGCAGTACTGGAGATTATGACTTTTTAAAGTTAAATTCATTACCTCAAATTAGCATCAAACTCCACAGGCCTGCAAGCAGAGCTGATGGCACAGCCCCTGCCCTGAGCTGTGCTGCACAAACCCAGCAGCTCCAGTGGGGTGAGGCAGAGCAGACTTGAGAGCCAGGCTGGAGAGGAGCAGCTCGTGTTGCTGCGTGCTCCAAACAAGGTCTTCTCTTGCTGGAAAAGATCATTGGTTATTAGGCAAAATAGATTTTAGCATTGATTTCTCATCCCCTTTGAGATGCCTTTTGCTATGCTGGTCTGTTTAAGCTGAGCCTAAGAGCCTGGGCATGGGAGCTGTGTCCCTGCTGCAGTGTGAGCCAGAGGTGAGGGAGCAGGAATCCTGCTCTTAGGGTTCTGCTTGGATGAGCTCCCATCTCCCTGGCAGGGACAGAAAAGGGGCAGCAGGCTCTGGGGGTTGTTAGTGATATTTGTACCTATCAAAAAAGACCCAGTCTGGAGAGAGGAGATGAGGGAGCTGCTGCTGGGGATGGTGGATCTGCTCCCCTGCTCCTGGGGGATAAATTATTACAGCTCCAAGAGCAGTGGGAATTTCAGAAATAAATTTTGAAGCTGATGAGTGTGAAATTCCAATAAATCCCTGAGGGGTGCTGGAAGGAGCTGGGCAGTGGGAAACCCAAAGCTGAGCCACCCTGGTCCTGCCAGGAGCAGCATGGTCTGCCTGGCCCTTCTCAAGGGGTGGGAGAGGAGCGTGCAGAGGTCAGGTCTGGCTCCAGCATCCTGGAACATGGCACAGAGTGCACCTGCCCCTCCCTGTGCCAAGAGCCATCTGTGGAGGCAGCTCATTGCTCAACAGCCAACCCAGGTTCATTTATATCTGCACAATGGAGGGAAATGGCTTTGCTGCTGGGATCAATCCTTCAATCTAACGCCTCGCACTCCATTGTGACTGCATTTCATGACCTGCTCGAGGATTTTCAGGTTTTTCACTTGAGGGAACAAGAGCTGTGGAGAGAAGGACGTGAGGATAAAGAGCTCTCTGGTTTCCATTCAATGCAGAATGACCTGGGCAGGAAAGGAAAACTCATGAGCTGTGATGATACGCTGCTCATGTCGTGCTGCTCTGTGTTATGGCTTTGTGGGGTTTTAAAGCAGGGCTCACCGCCTACTTGAGCATCTTCTGCCACTCATGAAATGCTCCTGCCAGCACGTGGCTGCTCTTCAGCCTGTGTGTGAGGGGAGCAGGGCTGGCCAGGCACAGCCAGAGCCCCTCTGCCAGCCCAGAGGGGATTTGGCAATGCCAGAGGGGCACCACGAGGGTGCAGAGGGGCTGGGTGAGGGTTCCTGCAGCCCACATTCCCTGAAAGGCTTTTCCCAGCAGCCTGCCTGGCAGCTGCTGCAGAGCTGGGGGCAGGCTCAGCGCTGCTGAGTGCTCACTCAGCCTGAACCAAAGGCTGTGGCAGAGTGGGGATGGCCCAGCCCTTCCTCCGTGCCTTCAATCAGGGGATGCTCCAGTGAGCCAGAAACTGAGCTGCAAAAGCCATTAGATCCAGCAACAGCACAGCCAGGCTCGTGCTCGCAGCCACACAGAGCTGTCTCCCCAGGCTGACCCAGCACTTCTCCTCCCAGCCTTGTTTTCATCCATTTTTCATCACCCTGGGCTGCAGCTGCATGGGGCTGTCCCAGGAGCAGGGCTGGAGGGGTTTCCATCATGATTTTGGAGCAGACTGGCATGGGGAGTGCATGACCAGAGCCCTGGGCACAAGCCAGCAGTAACAGGCTCCAGGGCTGTGTCCTGGGGGGACCAAGGGGTCCCCAAGTGCCACCTGGTCCCCAGGTGAGCCTGGCAGCACCAACCCTGAGCCAGGAGGGCAGGGCAGGAATGTCCCATGCCCCACAGCTCCCTGCACCATCCCCACGGCAGCAGCAGCGTAACAGTCCGTTAATTATGCCAGTTAATGAGATGACAAATATTCATATTTCAGTAATGACTCTGCTCCGCTGCATTCAGCTCCTCGGCTGCGGTGACGCAGCTTCCACCCCTTCCCTCACTCCTAATGAACAACCACTTAGAATTTTAAAAAGTGGAGAATATCTTTCTGAGTTAATTAGCTTGAAATTAGCTTAATCACAGCTCATTTAAACTTATCTAAACAACAGCATGAGGAACTCTAGGAAAACTTGGGCTCAGCCTTACTCAGCTTTCCACCCAGTGAGCGGCCGGCTGGGGGTTCTACTCCTTTGTATCAGGCTGATTTGAATATTAATTGTGCGTGACCTGTTGCATTCAGCTCATGCAGATCCAGCCCACAACTACTTTATTTACCTGCTCTGCCTCCTGCAATAGCTGTCAGGAGGAATGAATAAAGCCTGGATTTGATCCTGAACAGAGAAACGTCATGCTGGAACAAGTTTATTATTTCATGTGCTTTTCAGGGTTCCTGAACACGATGTTAAGATCTGATCAATTGAACATCTGGGTTTCCTGGAGGCTGAGGCAGGATCATGCAATATTTACATCAATATTCTGAGATCAAAGAAGGCTGTGAGTCTTCAAGAAAACCTCCACGCAGAGGGATGAAATGGAGTGCAGGAAACCACAGCTGAAATCCAAGTCAAGCCCTGTCCTGCCCTGCTGGAACCTGACAGAGAAGGACATGAGAAGGTCCCTCAGTGCCATAGGGAGCTGCTGGCACTTGGGACCATCAGAAGGAAGGGATCCATGAGATCCTGGGATCCACTTGGCCCACTGTGGGTGGGAGCACACCTCAGGAGTTTGCTCTTGTGTGCTCCCTCCCAACCTGCCAAGTTTTTAACCTGCTCTTAGCTTCAACTTCAAAGAAGGAGGCACACCCTTTAATGCTGAATTTTGGTTTCCAGAGCAAGTTCCTCAGCACATTCCCCCCACGAGCAGCTGGGAGCTGCCTCGTAGGAGGAGATTCTGATGGCTGCTACTGCAAAAAGGGAGGAGGGAGAAGGGTGAGGGCAGAACCCTCAGAGACCTCGTTAGTGGGAAGCATCTTCCAACTGCTGCCTATGGCTGTCAAAGCCCAGCCTGCTCAGGGTTCCACCACAGCCCACAGAACCATGTCCTGGGACAGAAGGGAGCAGGGACAGGCTGGGCTGGGCCGGGTTACCTCTGAGCAGAGAAGTCTGGGCTGCAGCTTGTTCCTGAGCTGTGCCCACTGCCCATCTCCCTGCTGCAGAGATGGAGGAGCACCCAGCCATCCCCACTGCAGAGCAGCTGCTGGTGGAATCAAAGGTGGAACGTGGGAGGCTCTGTTTCAGTTCCATCACACCAGGCTGAGGCTTGTTCTGCTGGGGATGAGGAGCAGCTCACCCCAAAACATCCTGCTGAGGATGAGGAGCAGCTCAACCTGGCATGTTCTGCTGGGGGATGAGGAGAGCACACCCCAAAACGTCCTGCTGAGGCTGAGGAGCAGCTCACCCCAAAACATCGTGCTGGGGACGAGGAGCAGCTCAACCTGGCATGTTCTGTTGAGGATGAGGAGAGCTTACCTCAACACATCCTTCCGAGGATGAGGAGCAGTTCACACCAATATGTTCTGCTGAGGATGAGGAGCAGCTCTCTCCAGCACATCTTGCTGAAGATGAGGAGCAGCTCACCCCAAAACATCGTGCTGGGGACGAGGAGCAGCTCAACCTGGTACATCCTGCTGAGGATGAGGAGCAGCTCAAACTGTCACAACCTGCTGAAGATGAGGAGCAGCTCACCCCAGCACATCCTGCTGAGGATGAGGAGCAGCTCAACCTGGCATGTTCTGCTGGGGGATGACAGGCAACTCACCCAGGTACCTGTGTAATTGCAGGTTTGCTGCAAGAGCAGATAATTTTCACTGTGTCAGTGCTTCCCAGAAGGAGCTCCCTTCAGGGACACTCTTATTTCCCGTATCATGGAAAATGGAACTAGTATTTAGGGCCTGTTTCACCACTCTGGTATTTGTGCCACTCTCATTAGCTGCATGAGGCACCACAAGTGGCACAACTCCTGCTTTTAAATCAGACACAAAATCAAAATACTTCAGAGCTCCTTCAGCAGAGAAACAAACACCCTCTGCCCACTGCAGTGATACCTGGTCCCTCTGGCTTAGTCATGACTCTGCAGTTAGCAACAAGGTGAATTTTAATTCCAGACCATTTTTTCAGTCCTGCTGCTCCTTGTGTGTGTTGTGTCTAATAACAGTGTGAGCCATATGGTGCCTCCAGCGCTGGGACTGCAGCCATGGGGTAACAGATGCAAAATGGCCCAAGATAATAGATGGAAAAGTTTGTCTTCTCACTTTTGAGGAGTTTGAAGAGCTACCAAAACCAGCAACATGAAATATTCAGTAAATTAAACAAGGCTGGAGTACATAAAGTCCAGCCCAGCTGGAAGTTAGTTCTTCTGGGGACCCTTTCTAGGACACTTTGGAGGCACAGCTCCAGAGCCATGTCTGCAGCATGCACTGCCTGAGAGCTTCTAAAACATCTCCTCCACTGATTCTTTTAGGAACTACCCAAAAAATATCCTTCAGAGCTGACTGGGCAGGGCCTGGAGCAGGGAAAGGGCTGAGATGGCACCCTGAGGTCCCTCCCTTGGCTGGATTTAAAACTCCCAGACTCTTTTCCTACCCAGATTCTGGCCTTGCCTACAACACAAAGCTGAGCTCTGCAGAGTCCTGCCTCACCCAAACAGCCAGGTCCCATTTTCCAAGAATTTCCAAACTCATTGGCACAAAATACTTAAAGCAAACTGAAAGTTGGATTCTAAGGGATAACTTTTACAGCTCCTGTAAAAGTAGGAGGTAGAGGACAAGTCAAAGCAGCTCCCAGCCCATGTCAGTACTGGGCTGAGACCCCACGAGGGCTTGGCTGTGCTGCCAGCTCTCCCCAGCCCCTTGGCTGCTCTGACACAGGCAAAGGAGTGTATTGAACACCAAGGAAAGCTGCTGAGGATGGTGTGTTTGGGTTCACTGCTCTCAGGGCACAGCCTGAGTGCTCAGGAGCTGCTATTGCTCATTAGAAAGGCATTAAAACACGATTTATAAGTGACTGTGGAGTTCCACAAATGCCACCGCCCCATCAAACGGTTATTCAGTTATTGATTTGCATTAAACAAGTAGATAAATACTTAATCTGAGTAGCAGCAGCACTCTCATCATAAAGTGAATTAGTGCCTAAAATGTCTCTGGCTCATTAGCAGACTCAGAGCTGTCACTGCTCCCAGAGCTGTTCATGACCCACATCCCCCCAGCCCCAGGCTGAGCCCCCAGGCTGCAGGACATGAAATGAACTGAAGAAATATTCTTTTTTAGAAGTGGTAAACTAACTGAAGGTTTTGTCTCTTTACATTGTTGGTGGAAAGAAGGGCTGGGGGGAGAAAGGTGTTCTAAAAGTTTATTTAGTTCCCATCATTCTTCTTTTCATTCTGTTAATAAAGTTTTCTTTATACCCTTTAAATTTTTGAGCCTGTTCTGTCACTAAAACATTTTCTCCTAATCCTTATCTCAATCCCACAAACTTTATTTTAACTAGTTTTCCTCTCCTCTGCTCCAGTTGTAGCAGAGGAAGATGAGTAAATGATTTTTGTGAGTGCACTGGCCTCTGGCCAGCAGTCAGCCCACCACACACCCTGCTTTGTCCAGTGCCTCCAGAGGATCCATGGGCAGCAGGAGCAGCCTGGGGGGACACAGCCTGCTCCCCCTGTGGGTGGGAACAGAGGCACCTCCCATCCTGCCTTCCCTCAGCACCCTGGGTTAGCTGTAATGAAGTGAGGGCAAGGGACAGCTGGAATCCGTGTTCCTGCAGCTCCTCCTGTGTGGCATTCACATTCTCTGAACAGACAGAGACATAATTCTCTCTCTCGGGTTTTTTCCTGGAGAAGCACAGAGATCAAAACAGTTCTTATCTCATTTGCTGCTCCTGTGTTTGTGCCCATGTACATACATTGTGGAATGTAGTCTGGAGACTTTTTTTTGTACCCAAGATGACCAACTGCATCACATGTGTAGGTCAGGACTCTTGGGCAGAGAGTCATGAGTTTTTCAGTAGTGTTAGAAGTTAGAGGTAAGTATGATGTAGTATAGTATGTATCTCTCTTTAATATAGTATAATGTAATATAATACAGTATTAATAAAGCATTCCATTAGTTTTAATTCAGCATTCCAAAGCCATGGAGTCAGATGTCAGTCATTCCCCAGATGTCAGGGGCTCCCTGCTTTTACAGCACTCCTGTCTGCCCAGGGGCTGTGCTGGGCCACAGGGGCCATCCCAGTCCCCTCCAGGGGTTCACTGAGCTGCTCCCACATTCCCTTCTCCCCGTGGGTCACATCCCTCTGTTGCCATATTTTTCTTTACAGAGAAAAGCAAGGCACAATTATTCCCCAGAATATTTCTGGGTTTCACATTCTCTGAACATCAGAGAAAGAAAACACAATTCTTATTCACTTGCTGTGCCTGTGTTGTGCTAATGTAGAATGCAATATGGAGATTGTTTACCCCGAGTGAGGATGTTTTTTTCCCTTGCCCTATCAGGACCAAGTGTGTGTGTGTGTATGTGTTGGGACTGTCACGAGAGAATCAGAGATGAGGGCAGCTCTGTGCAGTTGTGAGCAAGGGTGAGTGCAAGGCAGACTCAGTTTAGATGCAATGTATATATTATAGTGTAATAAAGTAATTATTTAGCCTTCTGATAAGATGGAGTCCTCCTCATCCTTCTCTCCCCTTGGTCAGGGGTCACCCATGCAGTAAAATCCCTCTGGGGTTGGCTCCGGGCTGCTGGCAGAGGCACTGAGGTATCAGGACTGGCAGAACAGCCACAAACAGAGGCAGGAGAATTGCAAATAGTTTTAAAAGGTAATTAAGACTTTGGACAACTTTCTTATTACAGGTGGGAACTAATATTGATAACCTTCTTCCTGAGCTATTCCCCTGTGGAAGGATTTGCTGCAGGAAAGTAACTGAGCAACATATTAAAAAAAAATCCATTCTCATCATCCCTTTTCACATCCCATCTTGCTTCCCGGGGCGCCTCCTCTCCTCCTGCCACCTACCAACAAACAAACACTTTGGCTGTAATTGTGAAGGACACCCTTTAGAGCTGGGAGCTGCGAGCCCCGGGGATGGATGGGCGGGGTGGGATGTTCCCCACACTGACACCGTGTCCCGGCACGGGGCGGGAGCAGTCTGGGCTGATTTACCTCAGATTTGAGCTGGGAGTAAATTGGAAGGCATGAATCATCCTGACGCAGCTGCTCCGGAGATGGATGACCTGCTTTGGCAGCTTGCTCCTCTCTTTCCACAGCCCTGCTTTTCTCCTCTCGGTGAAGTTTCGTTTCCCAGACACAGAAGCTTCCTGCTCCATGCCCAGGCCCCAGGGAGCCCTGTGTCACTCTCCGGGTGCTCCCATGGCCAGGCTGGACCAGGCTGCCAGGGGCACTGGGTGATTCCTGCTGGTTGGAAGCTGCTGTCCCCCTCCAGACCTGGGCTTAGGGCCCCCTCCTTCCATCTGGCAGCTCCAGACTGTCAGCCACAAACAGCACTGGGCTGAAATACTGCCACATTAGCTCTGTCTCCTACGAAAGTGGGTGCAAAGTGCACCATCTCTTTCTGCCCAGGCTGCCATGGGTGTTCAGCACATCCCTTCCCAACTTCTTCCCCACAAGAACTGCATCTTCTTTTGTCCCAGACGGCAAGGCAAATTGTATTCCATTTGCCACCTGTATTTCAGCTGTCTCTGTTCAGGGGGCAGTTTTCCTCATCTCTTCCACAGCCACTCCTCCCTCCAGGGACATCTGCTGATAACAGGCTTTGCAATGTCCCTGCAGGGCTGATAAGAACTGCAGCATCCATGGGAGATGGGAGCCCAGGGGAGGAGCCAAGCATTCCTGCCTGGATAGAATCTGAGATTCTGCAGCACCAGCACGGCTTCTGCACTGGATTCCCAGAGGAACAGCAGCTGCCCCTTCCCCTGGAGCTGCAGAGGAAGACTCCCCCCTTGTCCAGGATCCTGCTCCAGCAGAACCACCCCTGGCACTGCAGGAGGGCTGAGCCACAATTCCAATGGGACTGTGCCAGCACCCTGACCCACAGGGTGTCAGGCTGTGTCTGACTGGCAGTGTTGGTTTGGTTCACTGCATTGTTTATTTTATCTTTTTATTTTCTTCCCTAATAAAAAACTGTTATTCCCAATCCCATATTTTTTGCCTGAGATCCCCTTAATTTAAAATTTATAACAATTTGGAGAGAGAATTTACATTTTCCATTTCAAGAGAAGCTCCTGCCTTCCTTAGCAGACATCTGGCTTTCCAAACCAAAACATCTTTAAAGACCTGTAGCTTAGCAGCCACGTGCAAGGGCTGGATGGCTGCTGCCCCTCCTTGGCAAGTGACTTTTGCCCTCTCCATCTCTGTGGAAACCAGAGCTGGAAGCACAGGGAATAATGCTGCTCCACAATTCCTTCACCAGGCAGACAGACTCTCCCACTGTGATTTCTGGGGCTCCAGCAAAGGGCAGCACACCTGAGAGAGATCTTGACTCACTTGTATGATGAGGCAGGACTCAGCCTTGCTCTGGTCCAGCAGGCTTAAATTCCCACTTAAATATGGTCCTGACACCTTCTCACCTTAAAGAATTCAGCACTTCAACACCACAAATTATGAGCTAAACAGGCAAATAAGCCCCAGCCCCGTTCTGCAGTGATTGCAGCAATCAGAGCCCAGCTCAGGTTGGCTCCCACGGACTGGAAATCCTGAACTCTGCAGGCACAGCCCCGGCTGATGGCTGATAGCAAGTGATTAGCCTTAATTCCACTCTTCCTCTCTTTTAAGATGGTTCATCTGGAGCCCCCACGGTGTTGCTCTGATCACAGCCCTGTGCAGGAGCAGCACAGGGGGCAGAGGCTGCCTCTGCTGCTGCTCAGACACCTCCAGCCTCCCCTTCCTGCTTTCCTTCTTGTCTCCAGCTTAACTCCTCCTGGCACTGATGTTTTCCTTGGTGGGAGGGGATTTGGAAGCAGAGGGAAACCTGGGGATGGAAGCAGCCCTTTCCTGAAAGGTTCTTACAAGGTTCTTTCCCTGCATCCAACAAAGCTGCTGCTCTGGAGCAGGCACATTTTGGGAGCCAACTTCTGCCACTCACAGCATCCAAACCCTGACTTGGGACAACCCCAGCTCTCCCCAAACCTGGTGCTGCCAGACTATGCCATTTCCCAATGTTTCCACCTGGCCTGTGGGGCTCTGGAGTTAACAAGCAAGTTGTCTGCATTTATTTTTAAGAGAAGGTGCATTTTTGATCACAGCCTTGCTTCCACCCTGCTCTCCATCCCCTTCTCCAGGTTTCTTTGAACAAATCATTCCATTTGCAGAGTCCTGTTGTTTAATTTTGCCAGTTGCTGAGTCTCAACCTCCCGTTAATTGGTTTTGCCCGTCTTTGTGCATTCCGTTAAATGAGAAAATGCCACACATAAAATTTTAATTTTGAAAGCCGCCTTGTTTGTTTTATATTGAAATTGCCCACGCCACGTCGGCCCACAGAAACAGACGCTTTCTCATTTCATTAAAAACTCTTTGTGATGATAAAAAGCAGCAGAAATGAGATAAAGAGTGGTGTTTCCTTAAAGGCACATGAAAGTGAGAGAGATAAATCCCATGTATTGTAGGGATCAAATCCAGCGCAAGGCTGCGAAGTGGCGATACCAGGAGGGAGGCTGTGCCAGCAGCAGCGCAGCAATAGCTCCTCTCCCAGGACGCTGCAGGCTCTGCCTGGCCTGGCCTCTGTCACCCACCAGTGCTTCTGTCCCCTCTGTCACCCACCAGTGCTTCTGTCCCCTCTGTCACCCACCAGTGTTTGCCCCCAGGTATCTGTGGTGAGGTGCACAGGAGCCCCCAGCCCTGTGTGTCCCCAGTCCTGTGTCCCCAGCCCTGTGTGTCCCCAGACCTGTGTGTCCCCAGACCTGTGTGTCCCCAGCCCTGCGGATGGCTGGCACGGTGAAACCATCAAAGCAACAAGGGCAGAGAGGCCCTGTGCTGCCTGGCAGGTGGGTACGGGGAAGAGGGAGCAGCTCCTTCCTCTCCAGCCTCGTGTTTCAGACCTGCTGTGTGAGCACACACGGGGGATTTAAGCAGCTCCTTGTGAGGGAGCCTCAGAAGGACCAAAGCCCTTGAGGCCTCAGGCTTTAGCTTTTGTATTTTTCAGATTCTGTGCTGCTTTAGTGTGTGATTCTGAGCTTCATATTAGGGGATGGTGAGCTCTCTGCACAGAGCAGGGAGACAAAACAATTCCTTCTCCAGCTGGGGACCAAGGGCAAATGATCCATATCTCAGGCCCAGGAGCATAAACAACGTGGGCTGAAGAGAGAAAAACAAGAGGGATGGGACTTCATAACCTAAAGCTGTAATTGGACAATTAACTCCAATATGCAAATGGAGCAGAACTTATAAAAGTGACAGATCGTGTGACTGGCCATGGATTTTGTGACCATTTTGGGTTCACCTGGGTGTAGCTGGGTATGTGCTCTTATACTGCCCAAGGTGGATCCATTGAGGCCTTTTAATAAATCCCTTCTTTATTCTTTAACTCCATCTAGCCTCTGTTCTAGGTCAGCCTTCACAAGACATCACCCTCAGCACTTTCAACCACTCTCCAACACCTGCTGGTCGTGGCAAAGCCAATTTGTTGTCACCACTCTGCTGTCCCTTGCTCTGGGGCAGATGTGACCACTGAGCACAAAGGGAGCTGAGGCCACTGGAAGCTCCTGTGCACAGGAAGGTGTTTGCTGATCCCTTGGGTGCTCAGTGATCCCATATTTATTCTGCCCAATGGGATCTGTAAATCAGCACAAATGAAGAACAAACTTCCAGCTTCAGACTTGATTGCTTCACTTCCCTTTACATCAAAGCGAGTTTTTTCTACTTGATTTTCAATCTTCTTCAGCAGTTGCTGAATTGCTATTCAGCTTTGCACAATTTTTCCACCCACTGCCACTTTAAAGGTCATTTAATTATTATTACAGAGGACTACAAAAAGATAGAGAATTGTTTAAATACCTTAAGCTACAACAGGTTATTGGCATGACCATTTTTATAGTCATGTTAAATGGATCAGTATTTACTGCTCAGGAGTTTTTCATTGCACTGTAACCTGGTGATGCTCAGAGCAGCGAGCCAGCCCAGCAGCACTGCAATGGGAGGTGCTCAGCCTCTCCCTTCAGGAAGAGTCAAAGACATTTCTTTGGAAATTTCAGACCCCCCCGTCCCCACAGCCTTCCTCCCTGGGCAGCTCTGCAGACCCTCCTGAGGGCTGTGGGGATCACAGCTGTGTGGGAGCAGCCTGAAGCGTGTGATAACAGCAAAAGCCAGAAAGTGAGGCTGCTGGAGAGGCACAGCACATCCTGAGGAGTCAGGACAGGCTGCTGGGTCACTGCTGTTCATGGTTCTTAGCGAGCTACTGCATGCACAAGTTTTTCACTTAATTTAATCGGCACATTAATGTGTTTGTTAAAGTAAACTGAAATGGGAAGCAAAAGCCAGCCTCCTGTTTTCATGAAAACATGTTTTCTACCAAAATAGGCAATTTTCCACCCTCACAGAAACACTGCATGGAGCAGGGAGGAAGAGGGGGAGGTGCTGCTCTTCCTGGTTTGCAAAGAGACAGAATTGCAAACAGGGACAGGGGTGAGGCACACCAGATCGACCTCCTGCTCTCAGCAATCAGAATTTTCTGGTAGTTACGGTAGAGAGAATTTAAGATTATAAACCTAAGGACAAGTGTTCATCTCTGCACATCAGATTGGACAGACCAGCCCAGCAAAGAACATGAGTTTATCAGCAGAACTGGAAGAGGCATTAACCAGCCTTGGCCAATCATTAACCTGCTTTCTGCATCTCATCATCCTTCTCATCCCAAATGCTTGTTCCACAAAGCAGAGACAATAAATCAGAACATTTAGACTAAGCTGTAAAGCCTCGCTGAGGCCTCTAGGTGGAAGGCTGAGAAAGCGAATCTGATTCTTAGGAAAAGGGGTAGTTGTCCCAAAGAGGAAAACAAACTTGCAATCACTTCTTTGCCCCTTTCCTTGATGTCAGCTGTGAATCAGGTGTGTGGGCTTGGGAGGATGTTAAGACTGGCGAGGTCTTAACTGAAACTGTCTGGCAAACAGACCTCCGATCCCACACACTGAATATTGTGTCTCTTGAGTCTCCGCTCCAGAAGCTGTTTTGCAATAAATGCATCACTCCTGCACACAGTTGTGTAAAAGTGGAAAGACAGGCTGGGGCCGGGCTGGGCTGTCCCGCTGTGCCACAGCAGGGGGACCAGGCTTTGTGCTGGGGGTGGCAGCGGCCCGAGCTTACATCCACAGCATCCTGAGCTCCGCGCTGTGCCAGGGGAGCTCCCGGGCCCGGCCGGCACGCAAAGCCGCGGCTCCCCGGCTGCAGGCAGCGCCCCACGGCAGCAGCACACGCCCGGCAGCGGGGAAATCCCCAGCCGAGGGAGCTGAAGCTCGGCGTTGCCTCCCTGCGCGGGGCTGCTCCCGCAGCGCGGCGGGCGCGGGGGAGCCGGGCTGCTCGCCGCGCGTTGCACAACTGCTCAGCCCTCCTCCAGGCGCCGGGAACGACCTTTCCCCTGCTTCGTGCGCCGCCTAACACCTTCTCCAGGTGGAGCCCGAGCAGGTGGGAGCCACCTCCGGGCCCCTGCCTGCCACCACGCTGACACCTCCTGAGTCACACGCAGCGGCCGCTGGCGCTGACATCACGGCAGCGGCGAGCGGAGCTGCGGCTGTTTGTCTGTGTGTCCGGCTGACACACGGCTGTGTGTCCCGCTGACACACATCCGTCAGCTGCCCTGCATTGCGCAGGCCGGCGGGCAGCGGCACAGCCCCCGTGACCCCATGGCCCCCATGACCACAGGGACCCCATGAACACAGAGACCCCATGAACACATGGAACCCACGACCACAAGGTCCCCATGACCACATAGCCCCCAAGACCACACAGACCCTATAACCACAAAGCCCCCATGACCACATGGACCCCCATGACTACACAGAACCCATGACCACAAGGTCCCCATGGCCATATAGCCCCCAAGACCACACAGACCCCACAACCACACAGCCCCCATGACCACACAGTCCCTATAACCACATGGCCCCCATGACCACACAGCCCCCACAACCACACAGACCCTATAACCACACAGCCCCCATGACCACATAGACCCCACGACCACAAGGTCCCCACAACCACATGGCCCCCATGACCCCAAGACCACACAGAACCCATGACCACACAGTCCCTATAACCACACAGCCCCCATGACCACATAGACCCCACAACCACGTAGCCCCCACGACCACACAGACCCTATAACCACACAGCCTCTACGACCACGCAGTCCCTATAACCACACAGCCCCCATGACCACATGGACCCCACAATGTCCCCATAACCACATGGGCCCCATGACCCCACGACCACAAGGTCCCCATGGCCATATAGCCCCCACGACCACACAGACCCTATAACCACACAGCCCCCATGACCACATAGACCCCACAACCACAAGGTCCCCACAACCACATGGCCCCCATGACCCCAAGACCACACAGCCCCCATGACCACACAGACCCCATAACCACACAGTCCCTATAACCACAAGGTCCCCATGACCCCCATGGCCCTCACAACCACACAGACCCCATAACCACACAGTCCCCATGACCCCACAGCCCCAGACTGGGGTCCCCACCGACCCTGCTGGCCCGCAGTAAGAGGAAATGAATTTCCTGACAGGCAATGCGTGTTGAGAGCCAGGACCTCGGATTCCTAAGAAGAGCATTGGGGAAACTCAGCCTGTCCCCCAAGTGATTCACCAGCCAGCTTTGCAGAGAAAGTCCCAAAGTTGTCCAGGAGTTAACTGTTGGGTTTGGGATTTCAGAGTGGCTGCCACGTCCTTTCCTGAATTCCTGGGTGCCCAGAGCAGACACTGCTGCTCTGCTTTTCTGTTCCTTAGAAAAGCCACTTCCCAGATGGATGTGACTTCTTAGGAGGTATTTGCTTAGCAATAGGCATAAATCTTCTGCTCTTCACATCGGTCTGGGTGAGATAAAATATTCTGTGACTGTCTGTTTAAACATCTTATGTTAATACCATGAAGTGTTTGTTCAACTTTTATTATTCTTTTAGTTCTGAAGTAGCGAATGCTCCCAGGCATGTCAGAGTACAGCAAATCCAGAGCTGCAGACACTGCATCCAAACTAAACTGGGGCTGAGCAGGCGGGGATATTCCTGGATAAGGTGACCACTGACATTTTCCGGCAGAGGCTGCAGCCGGGAAGAGCTGAGCAAAACAGTAAAAGCTGCTGTCACAGCCACTTGCGCAATCGCTCGGTTTTCCCCAATAATTTCTTACTTGAATTTGTTGCTTCTCTCTGCTCTTGATCTAGCTGCTGGAAAGCTGAGGTTGCCTGGTGAGCCAGGAGTGCTGCTTCAGGAGGGAGAGGGTGCTGCTGGAGTGTGGATGCTCTGGACACGATGCTGTGATGAGGTGACACAAAGGGGAGGTATCAGCAGATACTGACCCCCTGATGCAGCCTGGGCAGGGACAGTGGGACTGCTCCCCCCTGGCTTTGGCACAGGGGTGTCAAGGAACTGCCTTCAGCTGAAAGCCCAGGTGGTGGTGAGGCTTTTGCTGCCTCTCTCACTTCAGTCCTCACCAATGACAGATTTATAGCCCAAAAGGCTGTCAAAGGACAGCTCTTTTCCTTGACAATAGCACATGAGAAAAAATTGTCAGGGTGTGCCCAATCCATCTGTCATTGAGGAGATAGGCTCATCCTATAACTTAATGCCATCAATCACTAAAACCAAAGGTAGAGATCAAGGCTGCTTACTCAGAGGAGTACCTAAGGCCGTGTCTAGTCAGGCACACAGTGACAGCCAAATAAATTTCCTTGCTATGCTCCCTGGGGAGCTTGCACTCTCCTCCAGAGCTCAGAAACATGCCTGCTCTGCAAGGAGCCCTTGGGCTACTCAGGGAGTAGTTACTCTGCAGAGTGCTTACCATGATCTCCTTAAAGCCCAGGGAATAAGTTTAAAATAGAATATTTCAGAGAAAAATCCATCTACTTGTCTACAGCTGCAGAGGAATCCCATACTCGTGGGTGAAGGCAGCACTGGGAGCACCACAAGCAGTGTGACAAGGACTGCAGGTATACAGGCTCCAAACGTGAGTTCTGCACGTTCTTGATAGGCTCCTCCTCTAGTCCTCCCTTCCTACATTTCCTTTTTTCTGAGAAGAGTTGAGCTTTGTTCCTCCTGTGGAATCACCACAGCACACAGCAGCGGGCTCTGGAGGCCAGGAGCTCTTTCCCAATATACAAGTGGGAGGAATCTTCCCTCAGTGCCTGATGCCACTGGGCATGTGTCCAGGCTGGCAACCCGTGATGGTTCTGCCATCAGACCCTTGTTCATCAAGGCCACTCAGAGCAGCAGATCTTTCAAGCAGCACCTCCATGAACCTGAGTGATTGCACTGTAAAAACAGCCATAAAGGGATGTTGCTCAGCTTTGCTTCCAGCATTACTGCTCAGCTTTCCTCATGAGGCATGATCACCCTCTTCCAAAGAAAGGGTGTAAATCATAATTTGTTTTCACTTTCATTCAGGAATGTGCTGAGTCCTCTGTAATAAATTATATTGCTTGCTGTAAAAGAAAATCCAGAGGCAGCTCTGTGAGCCTCTTGAGTCCCTGAGTTGCAGGTGATGGGAGAATTCAGTTCATCACCAGAAACACGTGTGGGTGAGTGCAGTGAGATGAGCCATTCCACAGATGAGCAAGGCATTGAGGACACCAAAGCTGTTGGAAACACACAGATCCCAGGCAGCCAGTCCCAGCCCTGTCAGCTCCCTGAGAAGCTGAGGAATGAGCTCAGCCTGGAGCAGGTGCCTCAGTAGGTACCTCATTCCTCAGGGTTTGTCTATGCAGAATTCTTAAGAAAATTAAATTGAATTAACAAAGTTTAAAGTAGAACATTAAAATTCTGCATAAAATTCTCATTCAGAATTAAAGTGGCCTTAATTCAGTTTAATTTACTCCCAAATGCTGCTAAATAAGGCCATTTAAGTTGTCTTTAATTAACATAATGGTCCCACATAGGCTTTTATAAAGGAGATTTAATTAGCCCTTTTTTAGGAGTGAGTTAGCTGCCTTGAGCTTCCATAGGGAAGCAGCCAGGTCCAGGGCCACTTTGCTGACAGGGCTCCTGGTTGGGCTGGTTAGCAGGAGTTGCAAAGAGCTGGCATCACCTCCCAAGGAACTGGCACAAGGCCAGCTTCTACCCCACCAGCAGATAATGGGAGCCTTGAATATCAACTATTTTGGCTGGGTTAAATGCATGAGTGGGAGACAAAAGGCTCTGCCAGAGGATGAGCTCTTCCTTTAAAATCTGGGACATGGGGGTGGTAATCCCTAGCAAAATGTGACATCAAGGTTTTGCAGACTTGTTCATGAAGGAACCAGGCTAGAGGAAAGCTTACTGTGAGCCAGCAGAGAGGAGGGTGGAGGTGGAAGACGGGGAGGGACTGACCCCATCCATGGGCTCCTGCTGTCACAGAGCACTTTGGGCTCCCCGCTGCCCCTGGATGCTCTAGTTCCTTTTTTACATCCCAGAATTCCCAACTCAGCAGGATGAGATGCTGCTGGCTGCTCTTCATGAGCATCCTGAGAGCACCTGGCCTCGCCAGCCCCTGTCCTCCCCTCAGTCTCAGGCTCCTGCCCAGTGCTTCCTTGTGCTGTGATGGGGACTTCCACCTCTGTCCTTTGGACACGGACGTGTTGCAGAGGGACAGAGGCTCAGCAGTGCCAGCTGACAGCCTGTCCCACTGCAGAAAGGGCATGAGGCAGCTGCCCTGCTGTGGGCACAGCACTGCATCACCATCATCATCATCATCATCATTTTCTGGAGGTGGAGAGCCTCAGTGCATCCACTATCCCAGCAAAGTTTGTGAATCTTCATACCCTCAGAAGCTGCAGCCTCCACCTTTGCAGTACCAAAAAAAAAAAAAGTACTGTTCAAAGCAGTTTGCAGATGTGAAAAAGAAAAAAAAAATAGTCAAAATCACCCATGAGGAGCTCTGAGGTGTGACCGGCATGTGACTGCCTCTGACTTTTTGGGTGGAGAAGCCAACAGCCTCCCTCTCTCCTGGCGTCTTTCACCAAATTAGAGCCATGTGGCTGCTGCCACTGCTTTGCATAAATCAGGAGATTCAGTTTTGTGCCTCTTCCTTGGGGTATGTCCTATAGGAAGTACATCTGTGGCCGTACTTTCTGGTGCAATAGACCTTAGCCTGGAAGCAAAAGCACACAAACAATGCTAAATTCATGCTGACTGGAGTAGATTCCAAAGGAAAGAAGTGTTGGGAAAGCACCTACTTAAGAACTGAGCAAGGATTATCTCTGATCTGAATCTCGCTCTGTGTGTGTGTTACTGTTGAGCACACAGTGTGGTTTCAGACACGGCCAGAGACAAGGAAAAATGATTGTTTCGGGGTAACCACAAGGAAGATGAATGCAAATGCATTCCTGTAACTGGGAGAGTTCCTCGCTCCCGAGTTGGGCTCCGGTACATGGCCTCGGGGAAGCAAATTTGCAACTACCTTCATTAAATTGTTTAGGCATGATTAATCAGAAGTCAGAGATATGAAGTTTTAGCACGTTTCACAACATGGATTTTAACCCCTGCAGTTCCACACAGGTGCTTTTCAGCACTTGGCAAGGGACAGGCACTGGAGGGTGACAGCTGTTTCCTACCAGCGCGTATCTCCTCCGCACGGGCGGGCTGATAAGCCACCAGCAGCTGAATCATGGCCACCTGCATCGCCGGGATCCAGGCGGTGCAAGGGCCATGTGTACCTGCATCGCCGGGATCCAGGTGCTGCAGGGGCCATGTGTACCTGCATCGCCGCGATCCAGGCGGTGCAAGGGACGTGTGTACCTGCATCGCCGGGATCCAGGCGGTGCACGGGCCATGTGTACCTGCATCGCCGGGATCCAGGCGGTACAAGGGCCATGTGTACCTGCATCGCCGGGATCCAGACGGTACAAGGGCCATGTGTACCTGCATCGCCGGGATCCAGACGGTACAAGGGCCATGTGTACCTGCATCGCCGGGATCCAGGTGCTGCAAGGGACGTGTGTACCTGCATCGCCGGGATCCAGGCGGTACAAGGGCCATGTGTACCTGCATCGCCGGGATCCAGGTGGTACAAGGGACATGTGTACCTGCATCGCCGGGATCCAGGCGGTGCAGGGGCCATGTGTACCTGCATCGCCGGGATCCAGGTGCTGCAAGGGCCATGTGTACCTGCATCGCCGGGATCCAGGTGCTGCAAGGGACATGTGCCTGCATCGCCGGGATCCAGGCGGTGCAAGGGACGTGTAACTGCATCGCCGGGATCCAGGCGGTGCAGGGGCCATGTGTACCTGCATCGCCAGAATCCAGGTGGTGCACGGGCCATGTGTACCTGCATCGCCGGGATCCAGGCGGTGCAGGGGCCATGTGTACCTGCATCGCCGGGATCCAGGCGGTGCAGGGGCCATGTGTACCTGCATCGCCGGGATCCAGGCGGTGCAGGGGCCATGTGTACCTGCATCGCCGGGATCCAGGCGGTGCAGGGGCCATGTGTCACGGAGCCCGGCCCCAGCGGCGACAGCCGCGGAGCGCCGGGCGGGGCGGGCCGGGCATAGGCTGGCGCTCCACCCCTAGCTCTGCCCTTCCGCCCTGCTGCCTCTCCGCATAAATAGGCTGCCTCCCGCCGCCCTGCTCCGGCCCCATGGAGAGGCAGCGGCAGCCCGGCGGTGGCAGCGGCGCGGTGAGCGCGGGGGTTCGGCCCGGAGCAGGGACCGGGGCTCGGCCGGGAGCGGGGCCGGGCTGGGCTGGGCTGTGGGGCCGGGGCTCGGCCGGCAGCGGGGCGGGGCGGGGGCCAGGGTTCGGCCGGGCTTGGGGCCGCTGCTAACGCCGCTGTTGCCCCGCAGGTCCCGGCGGCGAGCGGAGGCCGCGAGTCCCCCGCCGGGAGCCATGAGCGCGGGCAGCGTCGCCCCGGGCTGGCCTGAGGCGCTGCCGGGCGCGGCCCGGCCCGCAGCGGGGATGAGCGGCAGCGAGAGCCCCGAGGGGCCCGGCGACGGCCCCGAGCTGCAGCTGAAGGTGGATTTTTTCCGCAAGCTCGGCTACTCCTCGGAGGAGATCCGCGTCGTGCTGCAGAAGCTGGGCCTGGGCGCCGACACCAACACGGTGCTGGGGGAGCTGGTGAAGCACGGCCCGGCCGAGCGGGACGGCCCCGAGGCCCCGCCCGAGCCCGGCGAGGCCCCGCTGGTCCCTCGGGGCGGCGCCGGCAACAAATCCCCCGCGCCCGGCCCCGAGGAGACGGAGAGCGACAACCTGAAGCCCATCGTCATCGATGGCAGCAACGTGGCCATGAGGTGCGTCCGGGTGGGCGCGGGGCTGCCGGGCTCTGGGCTCGGGCTGTGGGCTCCGCCAGGCGCGCAGGGCTCGGACCAAAAGCTGTGAGGGCCCCGCTGAAAGCAGCCGCTTCTGGGTGCGTGGAGGGGGCTGGTAATATTTTCCAAGGTGCTTCTCTGACACACGAGGACGAGCATCACGTTTGCCGGTGCGGGCCTGTCTTGCCACTGCTCTGTCACGGGGCAATGGTGAGGGCAGCAGTGCTTCCTTTGAAACAGACACTTCCTCCTGTGCCCTAGTGCTGAGGGGATAACTGAAGAGACGTTGTCCTCTCAGCTAGTGGCTTTGTGCAAGTTTCCGTAGCAGGAAGTTGCTCAATAAATAATTACAGGGTTAATTAGAGAAGCTTTGTAATATGGAGCTCTATTGGAAACTTGTCTCCAAACTGTGCCTCTTGTATATTGGTGAATTTCTCTCCAAGGCAGAGAGCGATGAGATGTTACAGGTGTCACCGAGGCAGGGCTGTGACTCATCCTTAGCATTTCATTTGTCCCAGCGTTGCTGGAGCAGGTCCTGTTGGACGCTGTGACCAGAGCCCCCAGTATCCATGAAGCATTCTGAATCCCAGGGCTGGATATTTTTTGGTGTGATGTCCCCGTTTTCACCCTGGCTTTTGCTCCCACTTTGGTGAGCACTGCTTGCCCTCACCCCAACCCCAGAAGTATATGTTCCCCACCTCTGCATAGCAGACTCTTGCAATTTAACACACCAGGTTCTGAACTGGATGCTGAAAGCTTTTTTTCTGTTGCAGCTCAGAAGCCACCTCCTTTGCTGTTTATGTTTGTGTATGCAGATTTTATAAAAAATAACCCTGCGTGCGGGTGGAGCTGCCGTGTCGGTTGCAGTAGGTTTGTCTGAGGTGAAAGTGCTGCGTGGAGGTTTGTTTGCAGGTGTGGTTTCTGCCAAGCCCTGGCTGACAGTTCTGAGAACAGAACTGAGAAAGATGGGGCACAGGTGAGCCCCGCGGCGAATGAGGAATGGTGGTGGCAGTGGAACAGGGCAGGAGAGTGAAAGCCGTGCCTGGCACCCCTGAAGAGAACCTGTTCCAGTTCCTACTCTCTCCACAGCTCTGGGAACACTGTGGAAAATGGCCCATTGTGAGCTTAGGCGATAAGTGACTCTGGCAACAAAGTTTACCTTGGATAAGTGCTTGGGCTTTACCAGCGGGATTGGCCGTGTTTGTTAATGAGGAGCCTCTTGGTGGTGAAAGTTACCCCAAAATGCAGAGGGAAAATCACAGCAGCTGTGAGTCAGGGCAGGCCAGGGCCCAGGGTCTGACGTGAGAGAAGCAGTCTGGCTTTTTTAAGCAATTCACTAGAAGGGGAATTCCATTCTGAAACTTCCTGTATTGATGGTGTGATGTTCCCTGCTGATTCATTTTCAGTATGTACAGCGGCCTCCCTCAACAGCTCTTGACAAACTTATGCAAATCATAGTGGAAATTAGCTTTTACTTCCTTCTAAGGGAATTTTTCCTTGGCTGCTGCCAAATCAGATCAGCCCAATTAGCTGCCTTCTGGAGGTTTGAGGTTGGTTGCAGAGACTCAAAAAATAAGAAACGACCAACAACCCAAAACAAAGACAAACAAAAAAAATCCACCAAAAAGGATTTGTTTTTTCACATTTACCTCTAAAAAATTGTAGTAACCTATGCCTGGCTATTTGTAGCTAAATCCATCTGATATCGGAGAAAACTTTTAGAGCATCTTCTGATGGTGATTTTCAGCCTTCTGTAATTTAGGATTCTTATTGAAGGTGTGTTAGGTGTCTCTTCAGGTGTTAGTTCTGTTGCCAAGTGTTTAATTCTTCTAGAATAAGTACTTTTGTACAGCTCTTCAACTTCCTTTGTAGTTTGAAAGAGAGGGTGAGGCTGGGAGGGGAACTGAAACTTCTCTGTAGTGGTGCTGCAACAGTGCCCCTGCAGGAATGGCTCTGGCGAGGGGCTGAAATGCCATCCAGGTGCAGATGGAAGGAGGAAGATCTGGGACAGGTAGTGCCCAGGTGAGGAAAGTCTTCCTGAGTTCTGAGAGCAGTTCTCCTTTTGGTGTAGTGCATCATCACAGAACATGGGCACTTGGATCCCCACAGTGACATATCAGGCTGGAATAGAAGTGTTGAAAGTTTGCCAAAACCACTATCAGCAGAAGAGCTGATTGCACTGTAAATACTAGTGCTTGTAAAAGAGGAGGGGTAGTTTCCTCCTAGAAGTTCTGGAAGCTTATTGATATGACCTAATGAATAATTAAGAAGCTTTTTGCATCAGTCCATGGCTTCTGACAAGCTTGTCAAACTTTGTTCTCCAACTGCCATGAGCTGTTCTCTCATCCAGCACTGATGACAGGAGATGATGCCATTTAGTGCAAATAGTGCATTTGTAGATGAGGTTTTGAGCCATCATGGAGTGAATCATCTTTCATTGAGATGAGTGCATATAAAATATCTTGTTTTCCTGAAGTGATCAGAGCAAGTTTGCAAGCAAAGGCCCGGTGAGGTACAGTGCACCCTGGCAGGAAGCAGCCACTGGCATTAGCTGTCAGAGTAGCACAAAGGGCTTTTGGGTCACATTGTGCTCTGGGCTAAAAATAACCATCAGAAGTCCAGGCTTGAAGCAGAGACTGTTTCAGAGCAGCTGCAACAGTTCCAGCTGCTGTCTGCCTCCCAGTGAGTATTTGGGTGTTCACTGGTATCCTGAGGTGCTGACATGAACGGGGGTGCTGGGCAGGTCTGAGTGAGGGTGTTGTTACACAAGACAAGTATCTGTGTTTGCTACCTGTGCTCCTCAGCACTTCACTGCAGCTTGTCCTAGTTACCAGCTTTGCTCTGTGCACTGCCTGACTAGTGTGCACTGAATCATGAAGGGATTAAAGTCTTAATTTTCTTCTTTGCAGCCATGGGAATAAAGAAGTGTTCTCCTGCCGAGGTATCCTTCTGGCTGTCCAGTGGTTTTGGGACAGGGGACACAAGGATATTACAGTCTTTGTGCCATCGTGGAGGAAGGAGCAGCCCCGACCAGATGTACTCATAACAGGTATGAAAATATGGAAACCAAAAGTAGCTTTTCAGGCTGACTGCTCTGTCATTCAGCGAGCTTGCAGAGTTCTGGTTAAGTCAGTAATTAACTTCAGAATGGAAAGTCTGAGTAGTAGGAGCTGCAATGAGCTGAACTGACCAGGGAGTATTAGTCATTAACTTCTCCCCTAAGCCAGCTTTTGCCAGAATCAGTTGGAATAATTCAGAAAACAAGAAATGTAATACTGCTCTGCTTCCTAACTTCTTGTCTTTTATTTCTTGATATTTTTCCTCTTGCAGGGGACACGCTTTGTATTTAACTGAAGCATATTTAGCCAGAATTATTCAAATGGAGGGGAGCTTGCAGAGAGCTGAGATTTGAATAACTCAGAACACCATTGAGCAGGGCTGAATACTGTCAGGGTTGTGGAGAGACAGAATGAATGTTTTTGTTTATTTATAATGTTACTTTATCTGCATGGAGGGCTATAGTATTCAGGGCAACCCCAAGAAAGGGGAGAGAATAATGCATCTGACTCCATGGATATCAGAAGGCTGATTGATTACTTTATTTTACTATACTATATTATATTACACTATATTAGGTTACATCTAAACTGAATCTGCCAAGCACACAACTGCACTCCACTGCCCTCATCTCGTGACTGTCACCGACAGTCCCGAGACACACACACACACTTGGCCCTGATAGGCCAAGGAAACAAAACCCCATCACTCTGGGCAAACAATCTCCATATTGCATTCTACTTTTGCACAAACACAGGCACAGCAAATGAGATAAGCATTGCTTTCCCTTTCTCTGAGGTTCAGATTTTCTCTGTGAAGCAAACTGGCTACAGAGGGCCGTGCAGGTGCGCTGACAGTTGTGTTTGCTCTAGACCAGTACATCCTGCGTGACCTGGAGAAGAAGAAGATCCTGGTGTTCACACCATCACGGCGGGTGGGCGGCAAGCGCGTGGTGTGCTACGACGACCGCTTCATCGTGAAGCTGGCCCACGAGTCCGACGGCATCGTGGTGTCCAACGACACCTACCGCGACCTGCAGAACGAGCGGCCCGAGTGGAAGAAGTTCATCGAGGAGCGCCTGCTGATGTACTCCTTTGTCAACGACAAGTATGGCTCGTGCCTGCAGTTTTTAGCTTGTGTTTTTTACTATCAGATTTTTTATTTCTCGTACAGCATCAGTGCGTAACTCTAAATTCCATATAGAGCGTTAGTAAGCTCTCGTCATGTGTTGGTCATGTCTTGTATTTGTGGGTTCCCAGTTGAAGGAAGGAATGATGCATCTGACTCCATGTTCTTAGAAGGCTAATTTATTATTTTATGATCTATATGATATTAAAGAATACAGCAAGGATACTTACAGAAGGCTAAAAGATACTCGTGAGAACTTGTGACTCTTTCTCCAGAGTCCGACACAGCTTGGCCATAGTTGGCCAGTAAGTGAAAACAATTCACATGAAACCAATCTCCAACCACATTCCAAAGCAGAAAAACACAGGAGAAGCAACTGAGATGATATTGTGTTCCTTTTTCTCTGAGGCTTCTCAGCTTCTCAGGAGAGAAATCCTGGGCAAGGGGATTTTTCCATGAAATATGATGGTGAGAGTCAGACAATACAATCCTTCTGGGCCTGAGAACCAAGGGCACCCTCTGCCTCAGGCCCTGAAAAGTATAAACAGAATTGAATTGGGAGAACGGGAGAAAATTGGGGAATATGACTTCATTACCTGAAGCTGTAATTGGGCAATTAACCCCTGATGTGCAAATAGACCAAACTTAGATCTGTCTGAAAAACTCATGACCATGGTCCATCTTGGGTGTAGCCTCTGGAAGGCTTTTGACTGCCCAGGGGGTATCTATTGAAGGCCTTTAATAAATACCCATTTTATTCTCCTAACTCTGGCTAGCCTCTGTTCTAGGGAGCCCCTCCACGGCATCATGATCACGTTTTCCTGGGCTTTTAAGAAAGATCTGTGTGATCACACTGGCTAGTTCTAATGAAACAATAGCAAGTGATGCATGAGAAGAGCAAAATGCTAGTGAAGAAATAATGAAAAGCTGTAGGATACAAAGCCAAAAGAAGTTGGCAGCATCTCAGTAGCTGCTCCTAATTTAGAGGTAGGAGCTCCAAGGAATGCTCCAGGGTGTGATTTTCACACAGGACAGCTGTTAGCAGCAGGTACTAATTCTGGTTGACAACCAGGCATTGAACCTCTTCTGTGCCTGGAGGGAAGCATTCTGTGCTGGTGTGGACTGGGTGGCAGGAGGGTTATCTGCAGGAAATGGGAGAGCTTTGTAGGGCTCAGATAGCTTGTGATCTTTAATGAAATAGGAGGCTTTGAGGAGACACCAAACCTCAACTCAGAAAAGCGAACTGCTTCTGACTGACATTTGTTTTTCTTTAGGTTTATGCCTCCAGATGATCCCTTAGGGCGTCATGGCCCCAGCCTGGATAACTTCCTCAGGAAGAAACCTGTAGTTCCAGAACACAAGAAACAGCAGTGCCCTTATGGTAAGATCTGCCTTCTTAATGTGAAGAACAAGGTGCCTGTGCAAGTGTCACTCATAATGTAGTCAAATCCAGCTGGTCATTCCATGCTCTGGCTTTCCTTACAGGGAAAAAATGCACTTATGGAATTAAGTGCAAGTTCTACCATCCTGAAAGGATCAACCAGCCGCAGCGCTCGTTAGCTGATGAACTCCGTGCCAACGCAAGGCTCTCTCCAACCAGAAGTACCAGTGCCAAGGAGGAGAAAAAGGGGAAGCGGGGTTCCCAGGCAGAGCTCCTGTGCTCTGTGCCCACGGAGAGTGACAAAGGCTCTTTACAGAAGGTCTCTGCAGAGAGGAAGAGCTTGGCCCACAAAGCCAAGCCCAGTGACGTTGTGCTTCAGGCCAAAGGCTGCGTGCCAGGCACTGTCTCCCCTGACAGGTACCAGCAGCCTCCCATGGATTCTCTGTCTTACATCTCTCAGGAGCATCTCGACTCAGGCATTGGGTCTCTGGAGAACCAGCTGTCTGACATGTGGCCTCACAGATGTACCAGTCACTGTGACCATTCCCATGCGGAGCAGGTGCCCGTCTGCTCCTGCGGCAGGCAGAGACCTGTGTACCCCCATTCCCCCAGCTTAGAGCAGAACGGTCTGGTCTCCTACAACCACAGCTCCCACAAATCCTCATCCTCTGGTGCTAGCTTCTTGCAGTACAGCCCCGAGATGTCCCGCTCAGGGGCTCCCCCCTCTTTCTCAGGCTTTGGGGTGCCTGTGCACGCAGGGGCAGCGGGGCAGTACAGCCTGCCCGGGGAGTTCGGCGCCGCCGTGCCGCGCTCGCGCGAGTTCTGGTCGGAGCCGTACGCGCTGCCGCAGGTGAGATCCCCGGGCGTGCACAGCCCCCGGCCCGTGCAGAGGGCCCCGGGGCCAGCCTACGGGGACTCGGGGCCCTGGGCTGCAGAGGAGCAGTTTGCTGAGGAGCGGGCCAGCGTGCACGTCAAGCTGTGTGGCATCTTCCACCCACACCTGGTGGATGCAGTCATGAGCCGCTTCCCCCGGCTGCTGGACCCGCAGAGGCTGGCAGCAGAGATCCTCACCTACAAGGCCCAGAACCCAGGTGTGTGAGGCAGGTGCCAAGGGCAGGCAGGTATGGGGAGGGCTTGAGGGGCTGGGTTTGCCTCTGCAGCTGCCACAGATGCCTTCTGAGTTGCTCCTTCTTATTCCCTTGGAAGTACTGGGCCCCAGCTGGAGGCTGGGTGCCAGATGTGGTGTGCTCACAGCAAATTCTGCTCCAGCTATGACCACGTGCCTGTGGGAGAGGTGAGAACACCCCAGCGTCCCACCTTCCCCAGGGGCTAAGCAGGAAGGGAGGCTGCAGCTCTAGAGCAGGACTGTTCCTTTGGGGTTCATGGGAGTCTGGCACACCCTGAGCTCCTGCAGTTGACCATAACTGGATGTGAGAGAAGTGGGTGCTGCCTTTGTAGTGGCCTAAGGCTAGTTTCTGAGGACCCAAATGCCTTGTCAATGCTGTTGTTAGGTCCTGACTAAGCCTTTTGACTAAATCCCACCACTCAGATCTGTGGCAAATGTTGCGTTATTAACGTAATCTGAAGCTGGGTTTATCTGACTGGTTTTACTGGTGCACTTCTTGAATGATGTTTTCCACACCCCTCCCACCTCAGCTGATTTTCCTGAGGTAATTGTGCCCCATGGACCACAAGTGCTTAGTGAGCTGTGAGCTCCCAGGAGCACAGTCCTTGCTCAGGAGGAGTGGCTGGACACCGCTCCAAGGCTGTGTGTGAGTTGTGTGTTGGGTGTGTGCTGACAGCTGCAGTGTCAGAGCAGGTGGGTGAGCTGAGCATGCTGTGAGTGCTGCTCTGGAACTGTCTCTGTCCCAGGATGGCTCTGTACAGCATTGACAATGATTTATTATGTGCCTTTTGCCTTCAGACAGCAATAGAAGAGCTGCAGTCACATCTGGACTGCTGCCAGGGGCCTTTCCAAGGAGTCTTTAATATTTTGTGTTGTAAAGCTGTTGCTTCCTCTTCCTCACCAATATTCCCCTGTCCCCTTTGGCTGTGCCCAACTAGAGCAGCATCCAGAATTGTAGAATAAGAATTATTTGGCAAGACTGTTTCTGTTCCATTTCCTCTTACTCTGTAAGATGTTTTCTATTGTAGGTACTGTAAGAGATTTTAAATATGCAAAACCAATTGCTGTAGTAATTGGTTCTGGTCCTGGAATTTTGCTGTGCAAGGGATGCAGAAGTGTTCCTGGCACTTGCAGGCCAGAAGCAGTTGATTTGTTGATACACATTGTATCTGTGTGTGGTGTTGTTTTCTAAATACAATACGCCCTTCTGTGGTTAAACCAAGGTTATTGAGTGGCAAATTAGGAAGGGGAGAGTGGAAGGCAGCTGGTCCTGAAACCCTCCTGGGAGCAGTGCTGTCTGTTCCTGCTCTTCCCTCTGCTGTCCAAGGAATGACCTGCCCAGACTGGCACCATGTGCCATGAGACCACAGGGACACAGGAACCTGTATACCTGGTTAATAATGATACATTACAAATTAGTAATGTTTCATGTTAGTAAGCAAAATGCTTCTTAATTTTAAATAACCTGATACTTTGCATATTTGTAAATTACAGATAAAATGGTTTTTAATGTTACTGTTCAGCACCTTGCTGCTTGCAGTTTTAATCAATGCTGTTCTCACCTCAGCCAGATGTTACTTGGCAAGGTGGGTTTGGGTTTCTGGTGGAATGCTGGTATCTGCTGCCTCTCTTGCAATGAGAAGATTAACATTTTGTACTCCCCAGCTGACACTTGCTGAACTTTCTGTATCACTATGCAGTAGTCATGTACTGAACAGCCATGTGACAGCCCTGGCAAAGAAAAACTGTGTTATATAAATAAAAACTGCTGAGTTGACATATTTGGTCTCTGGTGGCTTTGTGGAGGAACATTCAGCATTTTGGTTGGCTTTCCGGGGCAGCCAGAGAAATGATCCTTCCTCCCTGAGTTCCTCTGACTGGCTTTGATGTCTGTGTGCAGTGTGAGGCTGGTTATTGACAGGCTGCTGATTGATGCAGTGAGACCAAAACATCCATGTGCTGTGGCAGATAAGGGCATGTGCAGTGTCTGCTGCTGATTTGGCTCCCCTGGGGTTGCTCAGTGCCCAGGGCAGGCAGGACAAGCAGCAGCACTGGCTCTCACTCAGCACCACAGTGTGGGTGTCTCTGCTGCTAAAGCAGCATTTATTGCCATTTAAAGCAGCAGAATTGCCACACTCCTGGCAATTTTGGAATCAGCATGGACTGTGTCTGGCTTTAAGGGGCAATTCCAGTACAGCCTGGAAATAAATACATATTTTATCCAGTTACAGTACATCTGTGTTGAGTGTGGAATGTTTGAATGGTAACGTGTCCAGGTTTTGCTCTGAAGATTTGTTATGGACTGGAAGTCCAGCAGGAATATCAGTGCTCACCTTGTGGTGTAGGATCTTCCCCTCCCACCTGCTCCCCTGCAGCACAGCACGTTCTTATCTCACTGGTTAAATAACTTTATGGTCTGTATTGAAACTTGTGCTCTTCATTTACCACAGGGCAGTGACTCTGTAGTTAATCAGAAACCAGGGAGGCAGGTGCTCCCAGAGACCAGCTGCATTTCAAAACAAACCTGCAGCTCTCAGTCTGAAATCTTTATTGACTGTGAGAGGAAGCCTGTGAGGCTGTCACTGCAGTGACAGAGCTCATGTGGCTCTGTGTGTGTGGTGGGGGGGATGGAGTGGTTTGTCAGGGATCTGAGCACACCTTTAACCAGGTGAGGGGTTTGCTGCTGTCTGTAATGGCATCTGCAGTTGAAAAATGCTGCAGGATTTCAAGGCTGGTGTTCCTGTAAAAGACAATAGGTAATTCTAGTTTTACAGGATGTGTAAAGGGGTAAATGTTCATTTTTGTGTCTCAAAGCTGCACTGAGAGACAATTAAGGAATCAATGCAGAGGTTCATTATCACAACCAGGAGAGGAAGAGCTGGAGCTGACTGACTGGTTGTGATGTTTCTACTGCAGGGACAGCCCTGGGGGCACATGGGGTGGTTTGGGAGGGTCAGGCCCCAGCACAGATGTGGTTGAAGTTTCTCCCCCAGACTGCTGTGTGTGCTGCTGGGGCAGCCAGCAAGCCCAGCTCAATCCCACTGCTGTGCTCTGAGTTTTCTCCTTCATTCACACAAAGTTCTGTGTCCCCATTCCCCAAGTTCCCTGTGGTGCCAGAGATCTGGGAAATGGGAATGCTGATTGGAACTGTTGCTGCTGCACATTTTTTCTCCTACATGTTCCCCAGAGCCAGGAGTGGTGGGGCTGCCTGCCTGCACACCTTGGCAACCCTGCTGGGTCTGTTAAATTGGAGTTTTTGGGGTGCATCCTCTGGTTTAGCACTTCCTGGGGCTTGGGGGTAGAGCCTGCTGTGACTGCTGGGTGTTTGTTTTTGGGTGTTTTGCCAAACTGGGTCAGATCTGTGTGTCAGCTCTCTGGGCTGTTGGGGAGAGAAGGAGGTCACACATGGGCCTGTTGAAGGTTTCCTGTGCTCAGGGGCTTCCCAGCCCTCATCCTGTCAGCTGTGTGCCACTGAAGCCTCGTGCTGAGCTTCAGGAGAGGCTGGTTCCTCCAAGCAGGCCAGTCTGCTCTCCAGGGCTTGCTCATCTTTCCACTGCCCTGTGCTGCCTTTGCTCCCTGACCTTCCATTTGAACTCTGCTGGTTCCCTCCCCTTGGGGCTTTCCAGGATGTGACTAGCTCAGTTCCAACATCTTAAAGCATTTCCAGAGGCAGGAATGGGGAAGGCTCCTGTGCAGGCTGTGGGGAAGGGGATGGGGTGTGTGCGCCATCATTGGGATGTGGTGATGGGAGCAGATCCCTGCTCCCCAGTGCTGAGGCTGCTGAGCTGCTGCTCTCCCTGTGGAGAGGAATGGATGTACCAAGCATGGCAGCAGCTCTGCACCCTGTGCCCCAAACTGCTGCTGCAGCACAGCCTCCCTGAGACAGGAGTGCAGGAAGAGAAGGGAAGGGTGCTGGGGAGGAACTGGGTGCTGCCCCAGGGCAGTGGGGGGAGGCTGGGTGCTGATGGTGGTGTTGCTTGTTTCATTTCCTCTTACTCTATGTTTTCTATTGTAAGAGATTTTAAATGTCTCAATTAAATTGCTATAGCAAAACCAATTGCTGTAGTAGTTGGTTCTGGTCCTGGAATTTTGCTGTGCAAGGGATGCAGAAATGTTCCTGGCACATGCAGGCCAGAAGCAGTTGATTTGTTGATACACATTGTATCTGTGTGTGTTGTCAAGATGCTGTCGGCACTTGCCCTCCAGCCACGTGTGTTTCAGCTCTCACAAGCTTTCCTGAGGGCCCTGAATACCCCGGTGTTCCCCAAGGCCAGGGGCTGCCCCTGGAAGCCAAAGCCCTGTCTGGGGCAGCAGCAGCCTGCCAAAGCCACCGAGGGCCCTGGCCAGGGCTGGGGAGCAGTGTTGCACAAGTGTGCTGGAGTAAATGCAGCCTCAGGTTAAGCAATAGGTCAGGAGGCTTTGGCTGGGGAAAGGTTTCTGTGCCCTGTGTGGTGGCTCTTGCCTTGCTTAAGGGGCTGCTCCATGGGGGCTGCAGAGCTGGTGGCTGTAGCTAATGCTGCTTGATGTCACCATCTTCCTCCTGCACCCTGGTCCCTGCGGGCTGGCTGGGGATTTCCAGCCCAAGGATTGGCACAGAGGGATGAGTGGAGGCTAGAGCAGGAGCAGGACTTTGTCACGTCACTGTCTGGTGTCCCCGTGCTCCCAGCATGGAGGGGACTGTGATACCTGCAGGAGTGCCAGCTTGGGGCCCCCATGGCACTGCCAGTTCAGTGGCAGGACCTGGTTTTCTGTGGCATTTCTGAGCAGCACGGGGCTGTCCCTGGCTGCAGGGTGAGTCAGGCTGCTGCTATTGGCGTTGCATCAGTTCCCTGCATGTGGGAGCTGCACGGGCACGTCGGGAGGACAGATCCCTGCCAGCCCTGCTGCTGCTGGAGCCCAGCCCCTGCTGTGGGTGGGTGCTGCCCCTGCTCTGCTTCAGTGAAAACTCACCCTGTCCCCCTCCCCAAAGAGCTGGGGGCCTGCAGGGCGCTGGTGGAGCTGTCCCAGCTCTGCTGGGGAAGGACCAGGCAGACACAAGCGATAGAGAGCAGCTGCCTGTATTGAGCAGTGGGGGCCTGGGGCAGGGTGCAGCCCCCTGTGCTGGGCCAGGCCCAGGCACTGGGCAGCCCCCCAGCCCTGCAGGCTCCTGGGCCAGCTGTTCTGGCCAGCCCAGGGCCCTCAGCCGTGCCTGGGAGCTGGCTGCCCTTGACTGCTGTCCCAAGGAGCCAGCCCGGGGTTGCGACATGAGCAGGAGCAGCTGGAGAGGATGGATCTGGCCCATCAGGAAGTCAGTGGGTGAGTTTTGCAATCCCTCGCCCCAGTGCAAGGTGACTGAAGCTGGTGCTGATCAGACCCTTGTTCCTGGAACTCCCAGCAAGCAGCAGAGCAGGAGGATGCTCCTCGGTGGCTTCACCAGGCACAGTCAGCCCTGGGCAGGGAAGGCTGTGACGTGTCCTGGGGCAGACCCAGGGCCAGTGGCTTGTCCTGACCTGCCTCCAGCTGGCTCCTGCTCCTGGGGAATGGCTGCAGCTCTGCTGGATGGGGCCAGGCCCAGCCAGCACCAAGGGATGGATGGGGGCACATACAGGGATAGAGCTGGGGCTGCAGCAGCCTGGCCCGTGTCCTGCAGGGCCTGGGCAGGGAGGAGTGTGTGGATCCTGCCTGGTTTGCTGAGGCCCTGCTCACAGCTTCACTTACATTTTCTGCCTGTCACGCTGGATGGAGCCACGTGGCTGCTGAGGTGCCTCCATCCACTGGCGTCCTGGAAAAGAGCAAAGGAGAGAGGGGACACCACTGGGAGCACCCAGCCAGGCTCCTGATGGGAACAGAACTGGGAGCCTTTCCCAGCACCTACCTCCCCAGGCTGCCAGTGCCACCCAGTGCCCAGATGGGAGCTGGTGCATTACCTGCACTGCCCATTAGCAGAACATTGCCCCTCCCCAGAGGCTCCCTGTGCCCCTCCACAATTCCCAGCCCCTACCTTCTGGGCTCTCTCCCTCACTCCCACTGGCACTTTGGTCCTCTGCTTCCCCCAGCAGCTCGGGGCTGTCCCCACTGTTCCACCGCCACGGCAGCTCCTGCAGCTGGAGCAGGGTGTGAGGGGCTGTGGGGGCTGGCACCCCCAGGCTGGCACCCCCTGGGCAATCCCAGGGCACTCACCCGTTGGCGCAGGCTCTGCTGTTCCCGCAGCAGCTCCAGGAACCGGCTGCTCCACAGAAGCTTCTCAGCCCCCAGCTCGGTGCAGAGGAATCTGACGTCGGCCTCCAGAGCCTCCAGCCTCCCCAGCATGGCCTCGCCGCGCCACTGCCACTGCCCTGGCACCACAGCTCAGCTCCTGCCACCCCCCACGGCACCGACCAGCCCGGGGCCACCCCTGGGCCGGGACCCACCTGTCTGTCCAGGCTCCCATGCAGAATCTGAGTCCACATCCTCCTCCTCCTCCTCCCTCCCCTCCAGTCTGAGCTGCAGAGCTGTGCCAAGCTGGAAGCCAACACGCACAGTGGGGACTCGCAGGCCCAGTGACCCCTGGCCTGGGTCGGTACCGCGCTGCCCTGCCTGGGGAGCCCCCCGGTGCCACCCAGCAGCGCTGTCACCGGGCTCAGCTCTCCCGGGGGTGGTGAGCAGCCTGGGCTCTCCCACTGGGGAATTACCTCCTCGGTGACCTGGAAGGCGCCATCCCAGCAGCTCTTGTAGCACATCAGCAGCACCTGCGGGAGGGAAGGGCTCACCCTGCGCAGTGCAGGGCCTGGAGCGGTGTCCCTGTGTCCCCAGGGCTCCCGGTGGGCACAGCCACACCCAGCCGGCGCCTGGAGCCAAGCAGCAGCCCAGGGATGAGGGTCTCACACCGGGTGCTGCGGTGAGGCGCTCCCCGCCTCCAGTGCAACACCTGCCAGCCCCTCACAGCAGCAGTGCAGAGATTGCACCCTGCTTCCAGCCCCCAGCTGCATCAGCCCCCACAGCAGCAGCGGTGCAGAGATTGCATCCCACCTCCAGCCCCCAGTGCAACACCCGCCAGCCCCTCACAGCAGCGGTGCAGAGATTGCACCTCGCTTCCAGCTGCAACACCCGCCAGCCCCTCACAGCAGCGGTGCAGCGATCGCACCCTGCTTCCAGCCCAGTACAACACCCGCCAGCCCCTCACAGCAGCGGTGCAGCGATCGCACCCCAGCAGCGCCCAGGCCCCGCGCCCCGTTTGGAGCCGGCAGAGGTCTGGGGGGCTCCCCGGGGCAGGGCAGCGCGGTACCGACCCAGGCCAGGCTCCAGAGCCGCCGCAGCCCCCGCAGTGCTGTCCCGCAGAGCCGCAGGAGCCCGCGGCCCGCGGCGTGCAGCAGCCGCCGCCAGCAGGCCCCGGCCGGGCCGCGCTGCCGGCCCATGGCTCCTGAGGGCCGCGACGGGCTCGGCTCCGCCGGGGCTGCCCTCGCCCCGCTGCAGCGATCCCGAGGGTCAAGGGCTGTCCCGGATCGCCGTGAGCACAGCGAGAGGGGAGCAGACAGGAGGGATCCCGCTGCCCTCCCCGCTGCCCCTTTCCCAGCCGGGCCTCGCTGGCCAGATGAACCCTGCCTAATCCTCTTGGTGACAGGCTGTGCAGGGATTAGCCTTTTCTCCACCTTTGGGGTCCGTAAATACAGTGGCTGCTCTTCTGTGCTGTCCTTTGCTCAGGATTCATCTTTCACAAGCAAAGGACTCAGGCTAGCATTCAGGTAGAGCCTGTGTAGCTCCCTCTGACTCCTGTGCCCAGGCACTGGCCATGCTGGAGGTCTTCAGTCACTCAGGCTCTTTAGGAAGTCAAATTAGGAAGTTTTAGGCACAACTGCTGGAGTCAGGACCCAGCGAGGTCCTTTGACTAAAAGGTGATCCTAAAAAGCTGATCCTTTAACTAAATCAAGTGTTTGCCATTTCTCTTTCTGCCCCATCAATGTGCTCAGGCTGCAGAACAGGCTGTCCCCTCCTTGGTGACAAACACAGCCAGAGGCAGGAATGGCTGCACTTTGTCCCTGCAGCGCCCCAATGTGTCACAGGGAATGCAGAGCTGACACACAACCTGCCTGCACACAGGCTCCGAGCTACACCAGCCCTTTGCTGCTTCTCCAAAGTGTTCCACCCAAAAAAGTCTGGCAGCTTTCCTCGAGGGCAGAGGTGCAGCAGAGACTTCAGCCTCTGAAGCCCAGGTGCTGCAGCCATCCCTGCTTGCAGCAGCAGCAGAACTGTTTTCATACCGAGGCCAGGGAACCAAAACCATCAGCTGAGAATTATTTTTTCCGGCTATGGAGGAGCAAGGCTTTGTAGTTTATGCTGTTTCCTAGATTCTCCACCCCCCTGTACTTAAACTGTAGCTTAAAGCACAGAAGTAGGCCAGCTTTGCAGCTTGGCCTTTAAGCTGCTCTATCCTGACCCCTCAGTGGAGAAGCAGCCGCCAGACCCTGAGCACACCCAGCTCCCTGCAGGATAAACCAGCTCCCTCCAGGAACAAACACAGAGCTGCCCTGATCTCCAGATCAGACACAGCCCAGAGCAGAATTCTGCTCCCCCAGTCCCAGACCCCAAACCCAGGGCAGCAGAGGTGCAGCAGAACACAAACCCTCAGCTGTTCCACGGGCTGTGCACACTCAGGGAGCTCAGTCACAGCCCTGTCCCATGGCCCCTGCCCCAGGGCCCCTTTCCCATGTCCCCCTCCAGCAGCAGGGGTTACACAAACACATCCCAGCGCGGATAAAGCAATTCCACAGCTCAGATCAACAGCAGCAGCAAGATCCTGACGTGGCTGCTGTGAGAAGCAGCCAGCCGTGATTCCTGTCCCTCTCCAGGACAACTCAGCTGGCTCATCCCTGATCTGCAAGCAATGCCAGAACCATGAACATTCCAGTCATGCCTTGCAGCAGGATCAGCCAAACACAGCTGGAGAACAGAGCCTGGCACTCCCTGCAGAGCTTAGAACAGCTACCCCAGGAGAGAAAGCACCAAGTGAACCTCCCAAGGGCCACGGGACAGGGAACAGCTCCAGTGCCAAAGGGGAAGAATCCCAGCAAGTCCTCAAGAAGCAGGTGGACACTAAAAAGCACCAGGAGTCAAAGTTTGGACTGAATAAACCATGAGAAGAGACAAACATGGAACTTTTATTGTTTATGTACAAATGACAGAGGTTTGTATTAAAAAGAGAACCCACCCAAAGTCAGCGACAGTGAAGAGTTGGCTCTGAGCTCTGGCCCTTCCTGCATCTAATGCACTGAGGAATATTGAGAGATGGTGTTTAAAATGAAAGAGAAAAGGGTTAAACTGCCTTCTTCTCTGCTTGAGTAAGAATCAAGAGCTGCTCCACAAAATGAAGAACCTTCCACTGCACAGACTAAACGAAGAAACCCGAAGTCAACTTGTAACTATACACTTTAAAAAAGGCACAACAAAACCAACAAAATAAAACAAAACCAAAAGAAACCAAACCTGCAAAGCTAAATATCAGCAACAAAAGTAATTGAAGTCTCACAAGATGGATGGGACACACTGAATCCTACCCCAGTTCCAGTGGAAAAGGAAATGCCTCTCTGTGGGTCTGCAGGTGACAGGGGGCAGCAGTATCAGCCTTTTCAGCAAGTTCCCGACCAAGGTGGAAGCACAGAACAGTCAGGAATTCAGAACTACTACAACTACTACACCACCTTTGTCTTCCTGCAACTCAGGTGATTAAAATGATGCAAAGTACATGGTCCAGGATTTCCTCCCCCCATCCAAGTCCCTTAGAGTGAGTCACTCCTGCTGCAGCTGCCATCCTGCTTCAGGGCTTCTCAGTGGGGAGTCACAGACCTAAATCCCGGGAGCATCAGCACTGATGGCTCTAGTAGTCCTGCAGAGAAAGGACAGCACAGGCACATTAACACCTTCCCACCTCCGATTCTGCTCTTGGAGCTGGGGGTCTCAGTCCTCTCTCATCTCACACACCACTAGCTGCAGGCAAAACAGATCTTTTTCTTGCAGCTAAACACTGAAAAGCAGGACCCTTCCAACCTTGAGTATCAACTCAAACCAGATGCTTTTGATGCTCCAGATCATGACAAGATAACAGGATGCAAAGCAGCTTTTTCCACGAGAAGCACACGGGAGTTATCTGTGACCTGGGCTCAGAACAGCCCACCTGGGCTCAGCTGCTGTCCCAGCCAGGGGACAATGCCAGTGTCACACTGTGACTCCTCAACCATGACAATAAGAACTCAAATGACAGCAGCAGCAGCAGGAGGGTTTTTAAAGCTTGTGAGCCAGCCAGCCCTTCCAGTGAGCAATGAAAACACAGACAGAGCACGGATACTTACGGCTCTTGGCTTTTTGTTTAACTTGAGATCAATCCTGTGGTTGGAAAGACAAGAGAAACGTCCATGTCAATACCTGACCCAACACCAGAGTTACTGCACAGGGCACAGCTAGACAGACTACAGTTAATCCATCCATTCCCAGCTGGCTGAGCCAGGGGCTTTCCCAGGGTTACTGGGCAAGAGAGCAGCACAGGAGAGCCGAGTTATTATTTGCCAAAAAGCAGATTCCATCCACTCCCAGACAGAATTAATCAAGGGGCACAATCAATCACAGGGTGCTTAGGCAGGTGAACAAGGGGAACTAGGCATGCTTTATGTTAATTTAATCTGCCAGAGGTGTAACTATGCCACAGGTAATTAGCCAGACATAGCGTGAGAGTTATTTACTTGGATAGAGAGAGGAGTTAGAATGACAGGGATTATATGAGCCAAAATTACTGAGTTTAGTAAATTTTTCCAAAAGGAAATATCCAAGTCTATACTTATCTCCTTAAGCAGCAAAGCCAAAAGAATCAGTTTTTAAGCTAAGTTTTAAAGTTAAAAAGTTTTATCTATTCAAATATGAAACAGAAAGGTAAAGAAGAGTGAAGTTAATTTATAATTTGCTGAAGTTATTAAATAAAATGTTACCTCCATCACGCTTTTCTGTTTTTAAAAAAAACTTCCCAGCCTAACCTAATATACATACCTACAATTAAACAGATAAACTAGGGGTTAGCGAGGTCTCAAAAGGCACATCGGTGTCTACACACTAACAACACAGCACAAGTACTAATTCAAGTCAAACTTACTCAAAGTCATAATCAAACATGCCAGACGGGCTGAGGGGCAGCATTTGAAAGGAAGAAAGCAATAGAAATTAATATACTAATGAATTAAATCAATTAATTGATTAGCCACCCTAGCGAGATTGCTAAAAATTAAAATGAAATAAATAACAAAGCCAGTGTTCAAACACCATCAAGTTCTTCAGGTATCTTAACCAGGACTGGACACAAAAAGCACTCTGGGCTTGGCAATCCAGAGTCCCCCTCCCCACTGGATTTCTGGGAACAAGAGGTGTTAGCAGAGGTGGGTTTGGCTCACACAGGGGATTTGAGGAGCTGAAGGAGGGGCAGCTGCCAGACTCAGGGGCAGGACAGGAACCCGAGGGCTTGGAAAACCAAAGTGAGGGGTCAGGAAGCTGGGGAGGGGGCTGGGCTGCCAGGGCAAGGCAAAGCTGCTTCAGGCAGAGGTGACACAGAACTTGGTGCCCAGCCCTGCACTGGGCTGCTCCCCACACCCCAGCGCTGCTGTCCCCTGGTGGCCCAGGGACGTTTGGGCAGAGCTGAGCACTTTGGTGACTGTCCCACCCCCCTTCCAGGTGGCCTCCAGACACAGCTGTGCCCACAGCTGCCAGGATCGATCATGGAATCCCATCCCAGCACTAAGAGCAAACAGCACGGGGCTCCCTCAAACCCCTGTTAGCCGTGACAAGAGCCGAGCACACAGAAATCTCCACCCTGGCCTTGCTGTGGCGCGGCAGGGAGCAGAGGGACAGCACAGCCCCTGCAGCCACACCTGAGGCCCTGTGTGCCCCTGAGGGCCGAGGGCCCCAGAGGGGAAGCCAGGGCCCTCTCCCAGCACCTCCCGCTCCTCCAGAGCGGGGCAGCCAAACCCAGAGTCGTGCTGGCAAGAGGAAGAGCTTCTGAATCAAGAGAAAAGCCAAAATTTATTTTTATTTTTCTCTTTGTCATGCCAGACCCCTCAGGGGACAGACCCACAGGTCTGGCTGGAGCACCTGTGGGGTTGTGGGGCTGGGAATGCCCTCGCTGCACGTTGTTGCTGGGGTGTTTTTAACCTGAACATACTCGAGAATTGTTTGGTCTTGTCTGCCAAAATTTAGGGGATAGTCAGTAACAGCAATCACAATTTTAACAGAGCTTTTATTACAGACAAATTTAATTCTCTTTTTATCGTTTTTAATTCTCTATCTGGCCCTGCTAAGCATTACAAACAGTCAGGTCCTGCCTCGCTGAGCCCCTCGGTGTCTGATGGGGCCTGGGAACACAGAAGCTGCCACAGGTGAGCAGGGCAGGGCTCCTCTGTCCAACAGCCCGGCCTGGCAGCAGCAGCCAAAGCTGCACAGGGGGATGTGAAGGAACCCAGAGCCACACAACCTGTTGGGGGGCAGCTTCCCCCCAGCTCCTGTCCCTAAAGTCCAGGTCATGGACCAGAGCAAAGAGATTTATGTCGGTTCCAGCACCTGCCCTGCACCCAACCATGTTGCTGGCCATGGTTTGTCCAGGGAGAATATTTTATAATTTGTTTGAAATGGCAGTTTTCTTAAGCTGTACTTCAGTTTTACAGGTTGTTTCTCTGGACTTGTTCACGGATGTAGTTTCTTGTGTTATTCCTGAACTTCTTCCAAATATCTACAGGCAAAAAAAGAGATTTGAACTTCTTTGGATTCCCAGCTCATGGGGAACCAAAGGGACATCCGGTCCTTTCGGATATTTGCCCAATTCAGGCTGCTGTAGGAAGGAAATTCTGACCTAAGAATTAAAGACATGCTAATGACTCAACACTTAATGAAGGCAAAAAAGGAGTTAAGCATTTTCCAAGTATTGTACCTACCTTGTGTCCCCACCCCACCTGTCTCCAGCCCCCCTTGTAAAGTTTTACCACTTTAAACCCTTTCTCTAATGGCACGGCAGGTCCCTAGGCAGAGCCAACAGATCAGAGCCAGTCTGCTCAAAGCCAGCACAGACTGGCTCTGAGAGAACTTTTAAAACTCTGTAGTTTTAAAAGTTCCATTACTTCTATAAAATCCTTAGGCCCCAGCTTCAGCAATCCTTCCAGACAGCTCTGCAGTGTTTCCCCTCCACGGTGCTCCTCCCTCAGGGCCTGACCCACAGGCACTGTCACTGCCAGAGCCTGGGCTGAGGGCACAGGACCAGCTCTCTGCCCTCATGATGCCCTAGGGGCAGAGCTGGACAGGTAAATCCAACCAGAAAAGAGTTCAAGGAATCTGTTTCACGTGAATTTCAGGTCAGTTTAATAACAAACACTCTGAGGTGAAGGTGACACAGCAACTCCTCTATGCCAGCACTGAGACTCAGTTGGGATGTGAGAGCTGGAAGGGGCTGGATGGAAATCCAGACACAGGAGTGTCCAAAACCCCAAAACCATCCCCATTTGCTTTCCACCCTCCCTCAAAGAAAGCACTAACATTCCTGTCCTCCTGGGCTCTGCAGCAACCAAGCAGCAAGCTCAGGAGGTCAGGACCTGCTGGAAGGAATAACCTTTATCCTGGAGAGATGGGAGAGCTGGAGAAGCTGCCCAGAAGCACAGCTGTGCCACAGCTGGAGTGAGCACCCTGTGCTGCTTGTTTAACTTCCTCAGCACTTTCCCCTCCTCTTCCAAAACCAAGAAAATCACCCAAATAACTGACCCCAGTTGCCTGTTGGTTATTCCAATGTGTTACTGGCTCCCCTCAGGCAATAAATTCAATCCAGCCCCAGCCAGCTGTCCAGGTGTGGTGAGCAGGCTGCTGGTCCCACTGACCTGTGTCTGTTTTTGTTCTTTCTCTTTTTGTGGCTGCTGTGGTGGCTCCCAGAGGAAGTGGAGGAAGCAGCTTTCTGGGGCTTCACACCCTGCACGGAGCCATCCAGCTCTTCAGCATCCTCCTGGTTGGGCTCATTCTCCTGGTTGTGGAAGTCTGGAGAAGTGTCACTCTCTGTGCCACTGCCCGGCTCCCCTAGAGCAGGACAAAGCCAGGTGAGCACCAGGGTGAGCTCCTGGCACAGCCCTGAGTGGGAGAAACAGCCCCAGAACAGCAGCAGAGGCACCTGAGCCCTGCAGCACCAGGTGAGTCACAGAGCCTGGGAAACAGCTCTGCAGGATGCACAGGAAGCTGCTCCTCAGCCCTGAGGAACCACATCCTATCTGGTGCTGATCACAAAAAGGCTCCTCAGTGTCCTGGAGGTGAGTGGTCCCTGCCCAGGTCTCCTGTGACTGACACATCTACAGATGCAGGGCTTCAGCTCCTCCAGCCTCCTCCTGCACCGAGCACCGAACCAATTTCAATCCCTTTCACACACAACAAAGCCCTCTGAGCCTGGAAGAACTTGGGAAGTCAGGAGCAGCCTGAGGGCAGCAGACACAGGGACTGGGAAGGGGAGCCAGACCCCAGCCCAGATCTGAGACAGGGCTGAACAGTGGAGAGAGCGTAATTCTTCCCAAATTTAGAGAAAAATTACAAAGGGACTTACGCTTCTCAATGAGCTGGTCCTGCACTCCAGCTAACGCACTGACAGCCTGCAAAACCAAAGGGGATGTCAAACCAAGCAGGGATTCACTTCCCAGTGCCCAAAGCACAGAGCCCAGGTCACACAGACATGTCCCTCTGGAGTGCCCGTGGCACCAGGGGTCTGGGGCACAGACAAAGGCAGGGGACAGCAGTGACACCAGCGACAGGCACCTTCCCACCCCCAAACGTGGAAAGGGGCTCTGGGAGAGGCTGAGGGTGGGATGGGGATGCTTGGGGCAGGGAGCCAGGGCAGGGATGGGATTTCAAACGGGGAAGTCATTCTGCAGGTGATCACAGCAGGACTGAGGCACCAAGGGTCAGGGATGGGATGGGAGGGGATGGGATGAGATGAGATGGGGATAAACCAGGAACAGGAATGGGGACAAGGAAAGGGATGGGAATGGGGACAGGAATGGGGACAGGGATGGGATAGGGATAAAACAGAACAGGGATGGGGACAAGGATAGGAATAGGGATAAAGCAGGAACAGGGATGGGGACAAGGAAAGGGATAGGAATGGGGACAGGGATGGGGATAAAGCAGGAATAGGGACAAGGAAAGGGATAGGAATGGGGACAGGGATAAAGCAGGAACAGGGATGGGGACAAGGAAAGGGATAGGAATGGGGACAGGGATGGGGATAAAGCAGGAACAGGAATGGGGACAAGGAAAGGGATGGGAATGGAAACAGGGATGGGGACAGGGATGGGGACAGGAACGGGATGGGGATAAAGCAGGAACAGGAATGGGGACAGGGATGGGACAGGGTTGAGGAGAGGGCTGTGCACAGGGACGGTTACGGGATCAGGGCTCATCCCAGCACTCACCGCTGCTGAGGTGACCGAGGACTTGCTGAAGAGCCTCTCGGCCTCCTTGAACTTGCGGTTCCTGCGGTCGTTCTTGCTGTTGGAGTTCCTGAAACAGAGACAGGCGCGATGGCGGGGCCGGGCGGGCGGGGGGGCCCGGGCCGGGTGGGCATCGCCTCCGCCCCTCACTCACTTCTGGTTGGTGAGATAGCGATCCCAGCCGCGGATGATGTTGCCGTACATCTGCGTGTCCTCCAGGTAGCTGCCCTCGAAGGCGTAGATCTGCCGCTCCAGGTTTGCCAGCGTCTCCTGCCGGGAACGCCGCCGCGCATGGAGCAGGCCCGGCCGCGCCGCCGCGGCCGCGCCGCCGCCGGGGCCGCCCCGCCGCCCCCCGCCCCGCACCGAGCCCCTCCCGGCCGCTCACCGCCAGCTCCTGCTTGCGTTTCACCAGCTCGGCGAGCTCGCGGCGGGTGTCCGGGATCTGCGGGGGCCCGCCGGCCTTGGCGTGCAGCGCGGCCATGGCGGCGCGGGCGGGGCGGGCGGCGCGGCCGCCGGGGCGGAGCCGGGCGGGAGGCGGGCCCGGGACAGCGACAGCGACAGCGGCGCCGAGGGCTGGGATGCTCTGATTCCACCTTCCTAACAATTCAGGTGTGCCCCGATTCTGTCTAGGGGCACTCCGGAGGGAATGAGGGATTTGTCCTTCCAAGCCAGTGTGGGTCTGCTCATAGATAAAACTAGCGCTGAGAGATAAAACAAACAACGGGAAGGATGCCGCTGATTGATGAATGGAATGAGAGGGATTTGTCTTTATACATCTACTATAGGGCTGCTGATAAATTAATATTATCAGTACATAAATGAATATTATCAGCATATAAATGAATATTATCAGTATATAAATGAATAGTATCAGTATATAAATGAATATTATCAAATGGATACTGAGAGATGAAAGAAACAATGGGAAGTACCATAGTTCCACAGGAATTCCTCTGATTCATTGATTGACACAAGGAAAAGAGGTTTATTCATTACAAGGGGATCTGTATTAGGTGATTTGGAAAAGTTTATACCTCTCAAGTAACTCAGGCAGTGGGAAAAGAGAGGGAAATGCAGCAGGAAATTGGGATAAAAAGGAGGCTGCATGCTCTAACAGTCTGAGAGATTCCATGGGAAATGCCCCATGGCCTCTCCCTTTATTGGAATAACATTCTGGGACTCCTGTGTTTCCTTTTTGGACACAAACCTCAGGTGTTTGTGGATTAATTTCCCTGCCACCTCCAACCCAAACCCTTCTGTGATCCCATTAAAGTGTGTCACTCTGATTCTCTGCAGTGGCACTGGGGGCCAGTTTGCCCTTTTGCAATTCTGTCACTTCCCATTCCTGTGAGAACCCTCTCAGGGGACACAGAATGGGCCACCCTGGCCACACTCAGAGAGAAAGGGGAGTGATACAAACCTCCTGTGCTCACAGCCTCTCCAGGATACAAGTTGTGCAGTCTTGAACTTATTTGGTTTCTTTACTACAGAAACAAGTACTGAAACTTCAATTTTTTTGAGAAAAAAAAAAACACTAGAAAAATATTACAATTGAAAGCAATCAGGGCTAAATTTACAAATTGTTTATTTAAAAACCCTTGGAGTAGATATAAAGGAGCTCCTCCTGCTCAAACCCCATCCTACCCATCTGAAACCCCACAGCAATGCCCCATATTTACACTATCAATGTGTACAACAAGCACCTTTGTGTACAGTCTGTACACAGCAGGGACGAACAGGTGAGACCACAAACACCCAGGTGAGTCAGTGACGTGTGGGACACACACATTGAACACAGAGCAACGTGGGAGAGACACCAAAAACTGCAGCTCCCAGTGAGTGGGACTGGTGCTTCTCTCCCTAAACACTGACTTCTTCACTGTTAAACAAAGGACTTGGGTAAGTTTTTATAAAAAGAGAACTTAAATAGTGCAAACTGGTTAAAACATGTCACCCTATCAAAGGTGTTTCTGTCTGACACAAACAAACCCTGGGGAGGGGTCAGAAATAAGGGCTCTAGCTTACAACCCAGACACTCCACATCCAGGACAGTTTCAGCATCATGTGTGGGAACAGGAAACTCGGGTCACAGTCTCATCACCTGAAATTCCAGGAACTGTTTAACTTGTGTTTCACATTCCCTTGTGATTTCCAGGCAGAACTCCAGTGAAATGCCCGCCCCTCAGTCACCATGAGGCAAATTAAATACCCAAAACATACAAATACATGAGGGTCTTTGCCACATTTCTGCCATTTTAGCAGTGATCCAGGTAAATTCTCCTGTCAGAACTCCCAACAGGCAGAGGAATTTGGCAAACTATGCAACAGGACGTGAATCTCTATCTAACCTTTCAGTCTGTAGCATTTTCAAAGGGCTATAACAAGTCATAAAAATAATTTTCCAGACGCTGTCTGTGTTTGACATGGTTTGCTGGAAGAGTCTGGCAACATCAGTGGAGGGTTTCCAGCACCAGAGTTTTCACATCCAGGTGCTCTTCGGCTTCTTGGGAGAAAAATAAAATAAAAATAAAGCTGTACTTCCTGATATGCAAAACTATCAAACACGAATAACGAGCAAAGCCCCCCAAAACAAACTATGGGAACAGACCAGCAACAGAGAAAGGACTTTAAGGCAACAAGAGGCATCAGTGCTGCAATGCTCCGTGTTCACATCCCAGTCCCCTTCAACTGCAAGGAGTTTCCCTCCTCTGCCTCTCCCCAGCTTCCTCCTCATCCGTTAACTGTCAGACTCTTCCTCCTTCTCCTCATCCTCGTCATCGTCCTTTGCGTTGGCCTCGGATTTATCCGAGGATTCGTGGAGCAGGACGTACTCCCTGCTGCTGAAGCCAAACTTGAGCACGTCCTTCTCCTTGAGTTCGTAGTAGCGCTGGGGCTCGATGCGCTGGTTGTTGAGGAAGGTGCCGTTCCCCGAGCCCAGGTCGATGATGTAGGGCCTCACCCTGCGGCCCACGCTGCCGTCAGCACGGGTGTACTCCACCAGCCTGCAAAACAAACACTGCTCAGCCACCTGAGAGACTGCACGTGTGTGCCAACAGCAGGTGGGAAACTGCGCTCTGCGAGGAGGTGGGTTTGTGTGGAGGAGTTTGTGAACAGCTGGCTTGTTGACAAAGGTCACACTGATATAATACCGTTAGTTAAGGAAGAAGGAGACAGGTACAGGAGCCAGCAGTCAGTGCCTAAACCAGGCAAGGGCACTGTGCCCTTGGTGCAGCATCAGGATGGGGGAGAGGATCGTTAGTTAGAAATATGAAGAAAAGATGAGAACAGCTGCAATATAGTAGTCACAAGAATGCTGAGGTAGGCATAGTTAGCTGATAAGTAACTAACCAATACTGAGCTCGCCTTTTGCAATATGTATTAGCCTCATTAACACCAATATAAATGTATGTGCCTATCAATAAAGTTTCAAGATTTGCTGATCACTCATATTGAGTGCCACATTTCTTCCGCCGATTACCACAGGTTTGTGCAGTGAACATTCATCTGTCCCAATGAGAGCAACAAGAAACTGAGACAGAGCAGGTTCTGAGAGGCTGCATCACTGCCTGAACTTCTGCTGGTGGAACACAGCAGCTCCTGCACTGGGACAGTGCTGTATTTGCCAATTAAAAAACCTTAAATTCCTCCCAAACTCTCCCAGTCCCCGAGCTCCCACCAGCACTGGAAGACAGATTATAACTAGGACTCTTGTAACTTTTTAACCTATACTGTAAAGACATTAACTCACTGTTCTTACTTATGTAAAAGAAACCCAAAAACCTGCATTATCAAAACCAATTCAAAAATCATCTCAAGCTCCTTCCAAGCCCCTCCCAGTCCCCGGGCCTCACTGAACAGGAAGACAACTTGTAACTAAGTACAACTTGTAACCTTTTAACCTATACTGTAAAAACGTGAACTAAACTCACTTACCTGTGTAAAAAACCAAACTGCCTTACCAAAACCAATTCAAAACCCTTTAATTCCTTCCAAGCCTCTCCCTACTCCTCAGTCTCACCGGTACTGGAAGAGGGCTTATAACTAAGAGTCCTGTAACTTTTTAATCTATACTTACAAACACAAACTAAACTAACTTTTCTTACTTATGTAAAAAAAACCAAAAACCACCAAACCAAAAAACTGCATTACCAAAACAAATTCAAAAATCATCTCAAATTTCTTCCAAGCCCCTCCCACTCTCTGAACTCTCACTGGTACTGGAAGACAGCTTGTAAGAGTCATGTAACTTTTTAACCTATACTGCAAAAATGTGAACTAAACTCACTTACCTATGTAAAAAACCAAACTGCTTTACCAAAACCAATTCAAAACCCTTAAATTCCGTGCAAGCCCCTCCCAGTCCTGGTTATCATCAGTACTAGAAGATGGCTTATAAGCTAAGAGTCTTATACCTTTTTAACCTATACTGTAAAAACATGAACTAAACTCACTTTTCTTACTTATGTTAAAAAAAATAAAAAAAAAAAAAAAACAAAAAACAAACTACATTATCAAAACCAACTCAAAAATCATCTTAAATTCCTTCCAAACTCCTCCTACTCCCGAGCTCTCACCGGTACTGGAAGACAACTTATAACTAAGAGTCTTGTAACTTTTTAACTTATACTGCAAAAATGTCAACTAAACTCACTTACCTATGTAAAAAAATAAACTGCCTTACCAAAACCAATCAAAAAATCATCTCAAATTCCTTGCAAGCCCCTCCCAGTCCCAGCTCTCACCGGTACTAGAAGATAGCTTATAACTAAGAGTCTTGTAACTTTTTAACCTGTAAAAGTTACTGTAAAATTTACAGTACTGTAAATACTGTAAAAACCTACTTATCTATGTAAAAAAAACAACATGTCTTACCAAAACCAATTCAAAACCCTTAAATTCCGTGCAAGCCCCTCCCACTCCCGGCTCTCACCGGTACTGGAAGACGGCGTGCTGCTTGGAGCAGGAGGGGTGGTCGATGGGGATGTCGGCGATGCGGCGGTGCCGGCCCAGCAGGTAGGCGCTCTGCCGGTGGATGTACATCACGGGCAGGAACTCGTCGTTCTTGAAGGGGTACAGGCGCCAGCGCGTCTTGGGGATGCGCGCCTCGGGCGGCTCGCTGTACTTGATCACCACGCCGCGGAAGGTGTTGGTGTCCTCCAGCAGCGCCCCCGACAGCTCGAAGCTCGGCTTCTCCTTGTTGGCGGCGGGTTTTTCCTTGCCTTTGCCCTCGGGCTGCCAGGGCTCCGCGTTGGGCTCGCCGCTGCCCTGGCGGTGCTCTCGCCGCCGCTCGTTGTGCAGCTCCCTCTCCGCCTGCTGCTCGCGCAGGTTCTGCGCGTCCCGCTCGTGGCTCCGAGCTCCCGGCCTGTCGCCGGCGTTCCTCTTCCTGTCCCCGTGCTCCTTGTGCCTGTCGCCGCTCCTGTCCCGCTCCCGCGGCCTCCGCTCCTCGTTGGCCCTGCGGCCGTGCTCCTCTCGCTCCTGGGAGGGACAACGGCCATCGAGGAGCGGCACGGCGAGCCCGGCCCTTGGGAAAAGCCCGGTCCCGCACACCGGGGATGCGCCTGCAGCTCTGAGGCCGCGTGGAGCCCCTCTCCTTGCCAAACTACTCGTGTTCCCGCAATTCGCAGGAAATAAAGCGGCAGAGCCAGGCGGTGCAGGCTGCTCTGGGAAAGGGCACAGCTCGCAGGGACGCCTGAGCTGCGGCACGGGCAGGGCTCCGACAGCACCACGGGGGGCACTGAGCTGGGCAGCGGGAGCCCCTGGCTCGCCCGGACCCTCCCTCTCCCCACGGGACCCAGGGGGAACTGATAAATGAAGAGACGCCTTCTGCACCGGCCGTGGCCGAGCCCCGGGAACAGCGCCCGCCGGGCCCCGCCGCACCCACAGCCCCGCTCACCTGCTTCACCCTCACGGCGCCGTGGTGCGGGCTGTGGCTGCGGCTCCTCCTGCCTCGCGGGGAGCGGCTCCTCCTCCCGGACCTGCTCCTCCGCCGGGGCGACCTGGGGGAACAACGGGAGGGGTTGAGCGGCGGGGCCGCGCCGGGCGTGGGGCCGAGCGGCTGGGCCTCCCTACCTGCTGCCCGCGCGCGGTCCTGCCGGGCCCCGCCGCTCCTCGCTCGGCGGCGGCGACGGGCTGCGCCGGGGGCTGCGCCGCTCGGCTTTCACCGCCACCTCCCGCCGCCGCCGCCGCTCTCGCCGCCGCTCCTCCGCCGCTGCCTCCATGGCGCCCGTCCCGACGGAAGTGCCGCCACTTCCGGTCCGCCGGTGCTTCCTCCCGCCGGCGCTTCCGCCCGGGCGTTGCTGCGCCTGCGCGCGGCGGCGCGGTCGCCATGGTGACGGGGCCGCGGCCGCCATGGCGGCGCCGCCGGAGTCGCTGCTGCGCTACTGCCCGCCCGTGCTGGTGTCCCGCCGGGGAGACAGGGCCTCCGCGGCGGTGAGCGCCCGCGGGGCCACGCTGCGGGGCACCGCGCTCCGCCGCGGCCGAGCGGGCCGGCGGCCGGGCGCGCCGCGGCGCCCCGGCCGCTGCTACGGCGCTGTCCCGTCGTGTTCCCGCAGGGTCAGGCCCCGCGCAGCGCCGCCAGCTTCTCCAGCACGCAGCAGCCGCAGGAGCTCCTGAACGCCATCCTGCCGCCGCGGTGAGCGGGGCCGGGCCGCGGCCGGCGGTGCCCGCGGGGCGCCCGGTGCCGCCGGTAACGGCCGGTGCTTGTCTGGCAGGGAGTGGCAGGAGGCGCAGAAGCTCTGGGTGCAGGAGGTGTCCACCGCGCCCAGCACCCGCCGCGACGTCGTGCAGCTGCAGGAGCAGCTGGACCGGCAGCTGCAGCAGCGGCAGGCGCGGGAGACCGGGCTGTGCCCCGTGCGCCGGGAGCTCTACGCGCAGTGCTTCGGTCAGTGCCCGCGGGGCGCGCTCGGGGGGCGGCCTGGGGGGCTGCCCGCGCGTGGAAAGCTTCAAACCCTCGTGGGTGCCCTCTGAGCTGCACTGCAGCCGAGTAACTGAAGGCCGTGTGTGTGTTACGCGCTGTAATGGCAGCGCTGGGCCCCCAAAGGTGAGGGGTGCAGAGCAGGATCCCCTGAGGGCTCCCCCATCGCTGCAGCAAGTCAGGACACCTTTTGAAGCGTTTGCTGGTGCAGCGTTAGGGGATCTGCATCGCTGGCATTACCCGAAGGGCTGCACCACCACTCTGCTGTCACCTGCTGTGCTCAATGCTACGGCTGCAGTGTAACAAAACAAATCAATTATTGCTGTCTCTAGTACATAAAATGTATTAAATGTGGGCCCATTTACCCCAAAGGCCCACATTTACCTTTCCAGGACCCTCTCTATTCCCTCAGAACCCTCTTCACCCTTCTATATAAAAGCTAAAGCTTAAGGTATCACTTCAAGGACTTCATTTCCCCCTCAGGGCCCCATTTACCCTTCCAGAACCCTATGTATTCTTTGATAACTGTCTTTACTTTTCCAGAACCCCATTTATTCTCTGGCAACCCTCTTTACTCTTCCAGGACCCCATTTATTCTCTGACAACCCTCTTTACTCTTCCAGGACCCCATTTATTCTCTGATGACCCTCTTTACCCTTCCAGGACCCCATTTATTCTCCGACAACCCTCTTTACTCTCCATGACCCCATTTACATCTCAGGCCCCCACTGACCCTTCAGGGCCCCATTTACTCTCCCAGAACCCTAATTTACACCGTCACGTAATAGGGACAATTATTATTAGCAGTCTTAAGCTGCTCCAAGGGAAATATAGATTGGATATTAGGAAAAAGTTTTTTTTTCTGGAATGGGTGACAAAGTACTGGAGTGGTCTGCCTGGGGAGGTGGCAGAGCCAGCATCCCTGGGTGTGTTTAAAAAGAGATTGGGTGCCAGGGTTTGGTTGAGATTGTGTTAGGGTTGGACTTGATGATCTTGAAGGTCTCTTCCAACCTGGTGATTCTGTGTGTGATTCTGTTTGTGATTCCATGATTCCCTGTGTGATTCTGTGTGTGACTCTGTGTGATTCTGTGCTTGATTCCATGTCCCTGCCTGTGGCACAGTGAGTGGGTGAGTGTCAGCACAACAGGTAAATAGTGACATAGACTCTGTGCATTTTACAGAAGGCCGATAATTTACTTTATTAAAAACCCATTACTTTTTAATACCCTAGTTTACTACAGGCAGACCTTATTGGCCCCTTACTTAAAACACCATCACCACTGCCCAATTAAGAAGCTCCCCTTTGTCAAACACATCTCCATAACCCGTTCCACAAATCAGCTGCAGCAAGTCAAGATAAGAATCACTTCTCAGTCAAGATAAGAATCATCTCTCATTCATTTTCATGACTCCTCAGAGCCTTTCCCAGAAGGATATCTAGGAAAGCTGACTCTGTCTCAGTTTCCCTGTTCCTCCCAGCGGCCAGAGAGCCGTTCCGTGTTTCTCACTGCGGAGAAGCGAGCCCGCAGTCGCAGAGGCGCTGCAGGTGCTGCAGGCTCGCTGCAGGCTGCGCTGCAGGCTCGCTGCAGGCTCGCTGCTCCCTTGCAGACGAGCTGATCCGGCAGAGCACGGTGAGCTGCGCGGAGCGGGGGCTGCTGCTGCTGCGCGTGCGGGACGAGCTGCGCCTGACGCTGGCCGCCTACCAGGCGCTCTACGAGAGCAGCGTGGCCTTCGGCGTGCGCAAGGCGCTGCAGGCCGAGCAGGGCAAGGCCCACCTGGAGAAAAGGGTGAGCAACCTGTGGTTCCATCAGCAGGGGAGAGGGAGGAGACTGGAATCTTGATTTCATCTTTCAGAAGGTCGATAATATAATATAATATACTATAATATAATATAATATACTATAATATAATATAATATAATATACTATAATATAATATAATATAATATAATATAATATATCCATTATTCACATTATATAATATAATATATATTATATATTCTATATTATATATTTCATACTTTATGTACTATATAATATAATATACAATATATAATATACAATATATAATATATAATATATATTATAATATATAATATATATATGATACATTATATGTTGTATATTATATTATATTTTATATTCTATATATTATATTTATATATATTATATCTTTATATATTATATTATACTATGTCATATTATATATTTTATATATAATATAATATATATTCTATATTCTATATTCTATATTATATTTAATATTTTATATATTATAGTATAATATATAATATATAACGTATAATATAAAATATATAATACATATTATACATTATGTGTTGTATATTATATTATATTATATTATATTATATTATATTATATTATATTATATTATATTATATTATATTGTATTATATTGTATTATGTACTGTACTAAAAGAATAGAGAGAAAAGGATCTATCAGAAGGCTAGAAAGGACAAGAGAGGAATGAATAACAAAAGCTGGTGACTCCCAGAGAGTCCGAGCCAGCTGAATCTTTGATTGGTTGTTAAGTAGAAACGACTCACATGAACCAATCCAAGGTGCACCTGTTGGTAAACAATGTCCAGAGCACATTCCACAGCCATCAGAGAGTTAATTGTTTACATTTCTTTCCTGTGGCTTTTCAGGTAGAATAGGAGAAAAATCCTAGCAAAGGATTTTTTATAAAATATCATGACTACAACACCCCTGTTGCAGTGTGATGTCAGGGTTTACCTCAGGACCCTCCCCTGAAGTGTCCTTGCCCAGGTGTGTCAGTCACCTCTCTCTTCCACACCCTGAACTTGCTGAGTACTGTGTGTCAATCCTGGAATTCCAGCAAGGCATTGCTCCATCCAGGTGTCCCTTGTCCCCTGAGACCTCCTCTCCTGTACCTGCTTGGCGCTTCCTACCCCGTCCCTGCCCCTCTCCCCCGGGTAAAAGGGGAGCAGACCACACAGTCCAGAGTTCTGTTGGAGCTGTTGCTGGATTCAGAGGCCTGCGGGCCAGAAAAAAAGCTCTGGATTAAAACCCTCCATCAGAACCAATTCCTTTCCCTCACCACGGCCTTACAGCTTCTCCAGCAGAGGGAAACCTGAGGAGTGACCCTCCACAGAGGCAGCTCCATCCCGCTGCCACCGGAGCCCCGGCACGCCTGGGCTTGTCCCAGCTAGCCAAAAGTGTCTTTCCAGCTAGCCAAAAGTGTCTCTGGGGTGAAGCACCACAGTTGCCACTACTTAGTTCAGCAGCAGCCAGACAAGCCAAGGCATGCCCCATCTGCAATATTCCAATATACCCGCAGAAAAGGGTCTAAAGGGCACGGGGTGTAAGCTTGTTTCCTTTCCCATAGTCTGCACAGTTTAAAGAAGAGACATGTTTAACTAAGCAAAAAGAAGTTTAGAGTTTTAGAGTTTAAAATACAGAAAACATAAAAATGGTTACAAAAGCAAACAAAAAAATTTAAAATGTAATACTTGAAATGTAAGGCTTAAAATGTAAAATGGAAGTTTGTGTATTATAACATGATCAACTAAGAAAGTTTACAGTGTAACATAAACCTAGAAGATAAAATAAAGTAAAAATAGATGTGATTTATTAATTAAATAATAATAATTAGTAAATTAATATTATAATATATAATAATAAATATTAGTTTTATTAATTAGTAAATATTTTAAAAGTCTTATAACTAAGAGCCTTGTAGCTTTTTAACCTATATTGTAAAAACATGAACTAAATTCACTAGTTTGCTAATTCCAAACCTCCACCTTCCTGTTTGCCTTACAGTGCTTATGTCAGGTTTCTGTTGTGGTGGATTATTTCATGGGAAGATCCTTCTTTGATAATGTTTAGAAAATTTCTGCTCTTTAAATCTTTACAGCTTCCCATTGTACAATGGATTCTAAATAATTACATTAAAAACATAGTCCACTGTCTCTGCTCGCCATGTATGAACTATGATACTGAATTTCTTTCTCTTTTTCTGTTGAAAACTATGCAAAAGCAGAGTTTAATTAGTCCTAGTATCCCAATTAATATAATACAATTATTTTACTGAAACCTGTTCTCTTATTTCAAGTCTTCACTGAAAATTAAAGTGGGACAACGTGAGTGACACCCTGGGGCCCCGTGATGGAGCTTTCTGCACGTGAAAATAGCAAATTTTATATCCTCAAACTCATTGTTTCCGTTTCCACAGGAGGGCAGCAAAGACCATGAAAATACTCAGCTTGCTGTCCTCGGGCTTAGCTGCACTTCTGAAGCTTGTTGTACAGCTTTAAAAACTGCACCACCACCACTCTGTCCTGATGCCTTAAATTTCAGCTCTTGTATTTCTCAGATTCTGCACTGCATTAGTATATAACTCTGAACCTCATACAGAGTGTTGGCAAGTTCTCTTCACAGTTTAGTTAGCCAAAACAATCATTTTTCCATTCCTGAGAACACCATTATAGCTTCAGGCCCAAAAAGTATGAACAGCAAATTGAGGAGAGCAAACTGGGAGGATGGCACCTCATAACCTGAAGTTATAATTGGACAATTAACCCCAATATGGAAATGGACCAATACTTATAAAAGTGTGAAAACTCTTGACCTGTGGTGCATTTTGGGTGTGCCCACAACCAGGCTCTTGTGCTGCCCGAGGTGTATCCTTTGAAGGGTTTTTAATAAAACCTCCTTCATTCCTTTAGCTCTGTCTAGCCTCTGTTCTGGGTGGCCTCTCAAAGTATCAGTCCCATCTGAACTGAAAATTGGCTGTTTGCTAACAAAACTTGAGACATCTGTACTCTTTTCCAAGATTGCAGAGCTGGAAGAGGAAAAGGAGGCGCTGGAAAAACAAGTGAGTGAAGAGAAAGCGAAATGTGAGGCCATTGAAAGGCAAGAAACTGAACGGAGGGAAATAGAAGAGAAGAAACACAGTGAAGAGGTTCTGTTCCTCAAACGGACAAACCAGCAGCTGAAGGTCAGTAAAAACCCAGAATTCCAAATACTAGTGGTAAAATTCTCATTAAAACCATTAAAGCCCCAGTAACACAACACACCATTTAACATTAATATTACCCAAGAACAACTGTGCAGGGACTGGGTAATTATTTGTGCTTGTGGCTTTGGGGAGAACAGAGCTTCTGCTCTGTACTTTGTTTTTAAAAGGAAAAAAAAAATCCCACATCTTTTGAGTAAGGAAAGAATGTCACCCTGAACAGCATCAAATGTTTCTGGCTACAGCTAAAAACATTTCCCTTAGAGCAAGATGCTTTTCCTGCAGATCCTACTTTTCAACTCGCATTTTCAGGCTGCCTTGGAATGTTTTAGGACACAAAATCTTAGATCAGATGTGTGTTGCCCCTGAATCCAGTTCTTCCTTGAAGTACCTGTGCTTGACCAGCTGTGTGTGCCACTGCTGGGTTATTGTAGCTGCTCCCATGCATCCACTAACTGGCATCAAATTTTCTCAGTAATCACAAAACTTGCTGTTCCCAGCTACTCCTGTCCCAGAGTCAGTTCATGTTCCAAATGCTAGAGAGCCAAATACTTAATTTAGCTCACATAGTCCAGCTTCAAATCAGAGGATTCAGACCACTGTTTCAACAGCTTTTATTTAATTTCCCCCTCGATGCTTCACATTCTAAACAGAGTCTCTCATCGTACAGAGCCAAGGCCAGCTCTGTTCTCCTCAGAATGCAGCAAGTGTGCATGCCAGGAACGACAAACTAATTTATAAAACATGTAGCAATGGAATTGTTGGGGAACAAACCTGGCCTGGCTCTCCTGGCAGCAGCGCAGCATCCCTCAGCTCCTTGCTGTGAACATCCAACAGAAAATTTAGCCCTTCACAGCACTGAGGGTTTATTTTTTAGGTTAGGAAATCTAATTTGTCTCACTGTCTCATTTGTTTTTCAGGCCCAACTTGAATGCATCATTGCAGCAAAGAATTAATTGTTTTGTTGTCCTCAAGGCAGGCTCAGAAGAGCTGTCAGAGCAAGAAGCTTGCAATTAGTGACAAAGATTTGTCTTCCTAAAATGATCTTGAGTTTTCACTTACCAGTAACAGCAGGCAGTGTAACTGTGTTCTTTCTTTCTCTCTTGAAGAGCTGAAATTCAAGAGCTCCATTAATTACTGCTCCCTCCTTCAGAGCCATCTCAGCAGTCAGCTCTTTGAACAGTGAACTTGCCTGTTGGTAACGTGCTAATGACCTTCAAAGCAATAACTAATAAACATTTTTAAATGCAAACATCTCTCTGACATTATTAATTTGAAAATGTTGTAGAAGATTCAGAAACAATATAGAAATGCCTGCAAGAAAAGTAAGTCATATGCACCAAGAAAGAAATGGCAGCTCACTCTTGGACAGGTGTCTTGGGGGCATTTCCTTGAGTACCTGCAGGCTGCTGTCAGCTGTACATGGAAATCCCTTGTCAGAACCATCAGCAGTAACTGAGCCCAGGCAACACCAAAGCTCTGGGTGTGAAGTGAAGGGGCACAATGGCAGTCACAGATTCACTTCTCAATGGAAGCAAATGAAATCCCTGCTTGAGGTACCTCTGTGAGCAGCTGGTTACACAGAAGGTGAACAAGGGAAAGAGAATTCCCTGTAGTCATGTGAAAACCCCATAAAGCCAGTTTCCAGAACAAAACCCACCCAAACCCCACCACTGAGCAACACTGGAATAGCTCTTTGGCTACTGCAGTGTTTGCTGGCCTGGGACAGCGATGTGGAAATACCATCAGCTCCAACTGCACAAAGAACTTTCAGATGATGCAGAAACAAAGAGAGAGATGCTGCTCCTGGGGCCAGGACAGACCGGTCACACTGGGCTTTGAACAGGAACCGCAAGTTTTATAGTAAAAAAAGCCACCGCATACTAGAGCTGTTTTATGTAAAATTTAATAGAATAAGCAGCTATTGCTTATGTTTGTATTTTTTCTGCTTTGATCTTTGTCCCTCCAAGCCAGTTTTTTTCTTGTTCTTATTCTTATTTTTCACGTTGTGAGTTTCATAATACCGGACTCCGACTTTCTTGGAGCGCTGCTGCCTCTCGGCTCGTCTCCTCTGCAAACACAAAACACATTAGCAAATCCCCAGCATCCAGAGCCTCAGTGTCTGCAGCTCTCCAATGGTGTTCACTTTGCATTCCACACACGTTAAGTAAAATAAATAATTTCAAACAAAATGTTACTCATGTGACTCTATACAGAACCCACCCGCCCTGCTCTTATGAGTAAGCTCTGCCTCAGTCTTTGCAGCAAGATACAAATTCAATCTGGTGTGCAGAGCCAGGTAAGAGGGGGGTGACAGAAGCTGTCACAGAACATTCATAACAGAATTCAGTTTTCATTCTCCTGCTCATGCCCAAGTCTCAAAGGTCTTTAGTGACAACAGGCTCTTTAGTGATATTGTAAAGGATAAAAAAGCCAGCTTATTTCCCTGCTCAGCTGTACTACAGGAAAGCACACTTACTTCTTTGGATGTGAGCTTCTTACTAGGCTGTTTACCCAACTGGTCATCATCATCATCACTTTCCTCCTCTTCTTTCTTCTTTCTTTTCTTCTCTATGCTGCCTGCAACAGCAGAGATCACACACTTGGTATCTTCCAGAACACTCATTAGTTTGAAGACCTTCAGGCTGAGGTCACCATTTCAACTCCTTGAGCAACACATTCCCTTGGCTGTATTTAAGAACTTCTATCAAAACAACATGAATGTTCCTCACAAGAGAATCACAGCTATTACTGTGAAAACTGCTCTCAAGAAGCAGGTTGCTCCAGCCCCATCCAAGTCCAGGAGAATTCCACAGTCCTGCCAGGACAGGGCTCTCCCACCTGATTGTGCCTTTACTCAAACTGCCTACAACAACTGAAACCTCAGTAAAAACCTATAGCCTGAAGTATCTCTGCTGTTATAACATCCCAAACCCCATCCACTCCTTCCTGTAACACCCAGGGCTGCTCTGGCTGCAGCCTGCTGGGAGCCTAGGCTGCTGGAACACAAAACTTGCCTTCACTGGATCTTCCCTCACTGAGAGGGACATCTCTCTATCTCCCACCTGTTCCACAGGCAGGCTACACCAGGTGAGCAGCAGCCCTTGGGACAGCTAAAGGGAGATTTAAGTAGTTTTAGGGGAAAAGATCTTGCATGCAGGATCCAGTGAATGCTTCTCCCCTTAATGCTATTTTTTTCTCTGACTCATAGGATTTCCAAATGTAGATTAAGAACATTTACTAATCCTGTTTTACCTCTGTCTTCAGTTTCTTCGGGTTCTTCATCCTTCTGTACGAATTTTGCAAACACTGTGTCACTCAGTCTCTTGGGGATTCTATGGAAGATAAAACCAGCAATAAAAGATTGTTGTTACACAAACAGTGACCACCTCTGAGAAGCCATCAGACTCCAGCAGATCCCAGTCCCCTGTCAGCATCAAAGCCAGTCTTTGCAGCAGGATATTGCAATACCCTTTTTGCTGGAGTTACTGTGCTTGTGTGCTATATGAGAGAGAAAATGTAACACTTAAACCTTGAAATCTCTCTCCTCACAAGGCTGGTGGGTGAGCTTTGCTAAAACTGGGCCTGCTGTATGGGCCAGGATTCACTTTGTGCACATGCACAAAGACCCAGGCATAGCCATTGGGATTACCCAACATAAGGAGAGATCCAAGGATGCAGTATTGCTGCCCACATAACCAGGATAATGCTAACTCTAATCTATAGCTTAAGAGGCAGCTTTCCAAAAGTGAGAACATTTTTAATTTGCTGGTAAATAGCAGCTCTTGGAATAATCTTTCAAAAACAAACTGCTACTTGGCCCAATTCCCAGCCCTTATAGCTAAGCCAGATAAGCTGTGGCAAAGTTACATGTGTCAAGCAAGTCAGAAATGGAGTCAACCTGCAGCAGAGCCTCATCAACCCTTTCCCCCCTGCAGTGTATTGGAGAGATTCAGGTACCTTATTGCTGAGAATCTCTTGGCCTTGGCTTTATCCAAAAATTTTCTGTATTTTGCAATCTTGTCCTCCAAAGCCTTAAGAACTGCTTTAGAGCTCTCCTGGGAACCTGGTGCAGGCACCTGCAATTCCTCCTCTCCTGGATCCTGCTGTTCCTCATCCTCCTCTTCCTCCTCCTCCTCCTGCTCCTCCTCTCCAGATGAATCATGGTCTGTGTCATCAAAACCTGGCACATCCACAGGAACCAGGTCTTCTTCTGAGAACTGAGGTGCCACGTTAATCCTGCCGAAGTTCTGCCGAATGTTGGACATGAGCTGCCTGATTTCAGTGTTTGTGTTGTTCCCCTCTTCTGCTGGCTCCACACCTGGTGCCACCAACTCAGAGACTTTCTCCTCAGTGATATCTTGGCTGGATGTCACAGCTGCTTCCAACACAGGAGGCTGTAAGGAAGAACAGAATGTGTTATCCCCAAAGTCTGTCCCACCATCTCCAGGAACAACTTCCATTTTCTGTTGTTAGAAAAAGCCTAAGATGACAACATGATTACTGACATTCTGTAGACATCTCTGTAAACAGAGATGTAAAATAGATGTAGACATCTCTGTAAACAGCACTGCTACCTGGTCCTCACCAAATTCAGGTGTCACCTGAAGGACCATGCTTGGGCAGAGCCCAGGACATGCACTGCCCAAGGTCCATGGCACTCTGGGAAAAGCAGCAGTGAACATCATTAGGAAAACCAAGTATGTGGAAAGAGGAGGCACAAGCATCACATTCTTACCTGGGGATCTGGCTGACCTGGTTGATCTGGTTCTGCAAATGGTGGCATCACAAAGAAAGGGATTCTGCCCCTCTGCCAGTCATTGAGAACCATCTTGCTCACAGTCTGCAAGTCAGGCTCACCACCCTGAGAAAAACAGAACAGTTTATGTCCATGTTTGGCACACAGCCCCCCGATGCCCCATGAGCAACAGAAAGATTTCCCAGGTTCAGAGCAGGCCACAGGCTCTTCCAGCCCACAAACACAGGCAGCTGGCACACCTTTAGCAGTTTTCCAGTCCTAGCAGCGAGTTTCTCAAGGAAGTCTTCTGTATCTGTCCAGCAATCAATTTTGTATGTCTTCCTGATGTACTCTGCTTTGGCTCTTTCCAGCACAGCACCAATATGGTCTTCAGGGCTCTTAATCTTCTCAACTTGAACCTGAAAAAGCACAGCAGAGGATCAGTAGAGGATCAACCCTCTGAGACCATCACAGTGCCAACAAGCAAAGCCTTCCAGCAGCCAGAGCAGACACATACCACTCCCTTCAGCACAATGTCTGTCTCTGAGTCTCCTGATGGATAAACCACCCCGGGGCAGTCGATGAGGAAGATCCGCCGCATCAAGGTGATGTACTGCCACACCTGCAAGAGACCAGCAGCTCCCCATCAGCACCTGCAGACAGGCCTGGCTTCATTCTTGAGGACCAGAGTCAGAGAAACAGAGCCTGACCCAGAATTTGGGTCAGGAGAGCACAGACAGGGAGTGAGGGCAGCTGAGCATTCCCATCACAGCCCTGCAGTACAGCAGTGTGGGAACTGGGGAATGCCTCAGAGCAGGGACTGCCCACGAGCCCCTCCTCAGGGTCACACAGCCTGTGCAGGTCAGTGCAGAACCTGACAAGGTCAGCAGGCTGATTTCAATGACCACATCTGCATCTTTAACACTGGGATGTTCCTACCTTTGTTTCCCCTGCAATGGGGGCCACGTTGCAGACCTTCTTGGAGCGCAGGGTATTGATCACTGAGCTCTTGCCAACGTTGGGGTAGCCAATGAATCCCACGCTGATCTGCTTCTTGTCAGAGTGTAACTGGTGAGAAACAACAGATCCTTTTACATCTTGGAGTGAGGGACAGAATCACCACTGCAGTTCTGAACCCCAAACACTAACAAAGCGAAAGACCACACACAGTAACCCCCCAAACCAACCACAGACCCCCAAAATTGTTTTGTACCTTTCCAAACTGCCTTAGGAGCTGTATGAAAGCACCTTTGCCGAATGGGTTTGTGAGGCTGGCATGGAAAGCCAGTGTTGGATACTCCTGGGAAAGGACAGCAACCCAGCGCTTCTGGAGAGGCAAAGGGGACTGGGTTAGAGACTGGGGCTGGACAGTGACACTCTGAGCTCAGAGAGGGGGACACAGCATCTGCACTGGGCTCACAACTGCAACTGGCCATCAGCATTGCTAGGGAAGAACCTTTGAAGCACTTCCCCAGCCCAACAGCTAAAAGCCCTGAGTATTGTTTGTATTAAAGACAAACAATTTCCCAAAAACGCCTTCACTGCTAGCTAAAACTCATTAGTTTAATGACATAAAGCAAACCAGCTGGGGTGGATATGGATCCTAGGCAGAATAACATTCAGCACACTCTGCAGACAACAGCTGAACTGTTAAATCCAGACAGAGGAAGTAGGGAATTTGTGGCTGGCGTGTGTTGCTCAACATGGCCAAACTTGGACAGATTTACATGGTAATTGTTACTTTTACTGCAGGCAAGCAGAGAACTCCCAGCGCCCCAGCTGCAGTACGCCCTTCCAGAGCAGCAGGGGACTGGCACAGAGCTGCAGCACAGCCACTACAGGAACAAAGAAGCTCCACAGAAGAAGAAGAGTAACAGGCAGGACTGTGCTTACAGTGGCCCAGGTAGGAATGAGATCACATTTGTTCAGGACAAAAATGAGATGTTTCCACTTCTTCTCCTTTTTAAGGTAGGATTCCACATGAGGGGAGCGAGTGCCCATGGGATCTCGGGCATCAAGAACTTGAACAACAACATCTGATGAGTCAATCACCTGAAAAATAAAAAAACCCCACACAGATGTAATGGATTTTGCAGAAAGCAAGGTATCTGTACCTCCCAAATGAAAACTGGTCATATTTGAAACTGTATCATTCATTTAAAAACCTTGTATCCTTTACAAACTGCTAGTTCCCCACAGATAGTGAAGTTCAGACTAACATCCATGGATGCTCTACTCCCTCCTCTCCAAATTCAGCCTGGACAGCTGAATGACTTTTACCTGTTCTTATGCACCAGAGAAAGAAAACATTACCCCCAAATGGGAAAACTAAAGTGCTGCTGCAGCACACAAACCCCAGTGTTCATCCTCCATTCAGCAACAACTCCCTTCTACCATTTCATAATGGATCAGGGTACAAAGGATGTTTTCTGGACCAATATGAAACACACAACCAAGCAGGAACCTGCTGTTAGTCCACGAAGCAACTACAGCAGGGAGCTGTCATTTTATGACTTGTTTCAAGCCAAGTGAATTTGTTTCACAGCTTTTTCCTGCAGTTTTGGCAGCCTCTTACTGAAATCTGTTTTGCTCAACCAATCTCAGTGCTTTTAGTTCCAAATGAAAAGGTTTTAAGCTACATTCAGAAATTCAGAGCTAAAAGTCAAGCAATTTCACACCTAAGAGTCACTGAGAGCACACACACTGCTCATACCACCCCGACTCACTCTGTCTCCATTTCTCTGGCAGCCATGGTGGCTCATGGAGAACTGAGGGTCAGAGCTCTCCCAAGATGACCCCATCAACATGCCAGATGTTTTCAGCCTAAAGAAACTTAAGGGAACATGACTCTTTTACTTGTGGTGAAATCCCAGGAATCCAAGAGAAACTTACACCTCCACTCTGCCAGTCCCCTTCTAGATTGTGTATTTTAACAATGTTTGTTCCTGTAGGACAAGAGCTCAAGAATCAAGCTCAGTCAGGCAGAGATTTAGAAATTAAAATCTACTCTTTTTGAGCTTTTGTCATTCTTGCTGTACAGGATCTCAATGCTGTGCTGAAGCCCCTCACTGTGTAAAGGCTGACAGATGACTGCTGCAAACTCCAAATGCCATTTACCTTGTAGAGCTCACCCCAGATTCTTTTGGACTGTCCTTTCTTAAAGATCTCCTCTTGTGCTTCATCCCTAGAAGACATCACCAGAAACATCAGCACCACAGATACAGGATCAGGATCTTTTTCTCTTCTCTTAAGCCATTTACAGACAAAAGAGGGGACAAAGCCCAAGTACGGGTGGTATTTAGCCAAAATCCCACATTCAGCTAATCTCCTTTTCCTTCCTCCTCACACAGTAACAGCATTGATGGAGGTGCCAGATCCTTCTTTAAAAACAAGGCTGGCTTTTCATATGTGTATACAAGGACTCATTTTCCTTTCCAGTCACCTTACACCAGTGTCCTCTGTCACCAGGTCTCGGTCCTTGCCCTGATCGTAAGACTCTGACGAGGCCTCAGCATTCTCCACCAGAGACTGCACATCACTTGCAGACAGAGTTGGTCTTTTCCTTTGTGATTTGGGGCCAAACGTTGTTTCAAATGTCTCTGTGTCAAGAATGTGAACTCTGGAGGTCTGAGGAAAAACAGGTTGGTTAAAAAAACAAACTCCAAGCACCATTTTTTCCCATCTCTCGTGACACACAGGAAGGAGCCCCAAGTTCAACACAGCCCTGGCAGCCTCTAACAAGTGACAGACACTTCCTTAACAATGTTTGAGTTTTCCAGCTCAAGCTTTGAGAAACACAAGAGTGGATACTTAATAAGCAACAAAACATTCTGCACTTGCCAACGACCCATGCTTCAGTTCTTCCACCATAAATGGTGTCAAATGCAATTACAAGCACTGTGATGAAAATTCAGCTGCTATCTTTGATCATTGCTTGTTTTTCTAACAAGAGCACAAATCTCGCCAAATTCTCAGATTTTTGTCAGGCATAATTACAATCAAAACTAGATTTTAAAGCTTGAATGAAAGCCAGCTTGTCTTGTAACAGCAATCAATCCATGGCTGAAAGCAGCAATTTGTTTTTGCAATGCATGTTTTAACACAACCTTTTCCCTAATTTAAATAACATTCTTACAACATGAACTTACAAAGTTTCCATATGACAAAATAGCAACCAATAGCCCAAAATAATGGTTTAGACACTGTGAAAAAAATGGCATTAACTAAAACGTGATGTACTAGAAATGAAGGCTGAGTGAACAAGAATTCCTGAGACAGGATAAAACACATGTGTTGCACTTCAAATTCATCATGTGAGTGGCTGCAGGGTGCAGCAGCCTCAGGAAAGGCCCAGAAGCTGTCAGAGGCATCAGAACATCAGCTGGCACATTAACCTATGAGAAATCAGATCATAATAGGACAGGATCATAACCTATCACAGGAGGCTTTGGGCTGGAAGGGACCCTAAAGCCCACCCAGTGCCACCCCTGCCATGGCAGGGACACCTTCCCCTGTGCCAGGTGCTCCCAGCCCTGCCCAGCCTGGCCTTGGGCACTGCCAGGGATCCAGGGGCAGCCACAGCTGCTCTGGGCACCCTGTGCCAGGGCCTGCCCACCCTCACAGGGAAGAATTTTTTGGGAAATTTCCTATTGGAAAATGAGAATTTTTATTAAATAATCTTTGCCCCTACATTTGATGGCCACAGGGAATCAGAACCATCCCTCCCCAAGGAATCCACCAGAGCTGCCCCTTCCAGAGGGCAGAGTTTGCCAGGCTGAGCAGGGACAGCTCAGCTGCTGCCAGATGTGCACACAGCTGCACAGTGGTACCCACGTGAGGTTTGATCCGGTCGTAGAACAGGGACATGGGCAGCTTCTTCTGCTTCATGATCACCCTGTAAGGATCCTTCATCACAGTCTCCATCTCCTCCTGGAATTTCTGTAGGGATGATTGCTTGATCACACGAGTGTTTCCTGAGGGTGAGAAACAAACATCACACCTGAACATTCCTGATCCCGACTGCTCCAACTGGGGAACTAATAAAACATGAACTTTCCATCTAGGAACAACAACACCAGGAAACCCAAAGGGTTTTACTTGAGACCAAGCCCAAATAAGCAGCCAATCCCTTTCTTTCTCACCATTTATAGGAAATTTTAAAAGTATCTCTAGGACATTTAACAGCCATACACATGGGCAAACCTTGGGGAACAAAACAGGAGCCAAAATATCCACCCTTAGGGGAGAGTGTGGAAAGCAAAGCCCCAAAGCACAGGTACAGGCAAGGGGAGACAATGATGCCTCAGGATTTCAGCCTTTGTATTTTTTAGATATTTGTAATCCTGCATTTCTTTAGTGCATAACTCCAAACTCCACACACAGTGGGAGCTGCTGCTTTCCCATTTTGGGCAGACACAACAATTCCTCTCCAGGCCTGGCAATCAAGGACACCTCACTGCCTCAGGCCCTGAGAGATGGAAACAAAAGAGAGTTGGGGGGAGCAAACCTGAGGTCAAACTATTTCACTACCTGAAGCTATAATTGGAAGATGAACCCCCAACATGCAAATGGACCAAACATAAAAGTGTAAAACCTGTGACCCATTGTCCATTTTGAGTGAGTCTGGGGGCTTTGTCTGCCCTAAATGTCCCTGAAGGCCTTCAATAAACAGAACTGTCTTTTATTGCCTTAATTTTGTCTGGCCTGTGTTTTTAGGTAGCCCCACAAGGCATCAACAGCAGCAGGGATCCTTCACCTTCCCACACAGCTCTCAGACCACCATTCTGAAACAAACACCTTGCAACACACTAAATTCAACAGTTTTGAAGCTTGCTGAGCCTGGAAGTTGGACAAAACTCACCAAACCACTTGATATTTGGTTCCACTCGTGCAACAGTGCCTGGTGCCACAGTTGACTGATACTGCAGAGGTTTGATCACTTTGCCACGTTTGTTCCTGAGGGACAAATGAAGCCATGTCAGTGCACAAAGGGCAGCACTGACCCTCAGGCCAGAAACAGAGGCACAAAATGCAGAGGGGCCCTTGCCCTGCAGTGCTGGATGCTGCTGTGCACTCCACGGGGTGATTAACCCAGCCCTGGGTGCAGCCATGGCAGTCACAGCCCCTGCAGCCTGGCCAGACCCTCCCTGGCAGCCCAGAAGGGCTCCTGGGGCTGTTTTCTGGCAAATCCTTCTGTGCTCTCTCACAAAGCCTTTTACCCAGCTCTGCAGGACTCACCCAGATCTGCAAGATCAGAGCTGGTCTGAGCTCAGCAATATCTCAAAATGCCTCCTCCCTGTCTGCTCTGCAAAGAGTGGGAAATTTGGAAATTTGAATTTGGCAAAAGCAACCAAACAAGCTGATGTGAAACAGAGCTCTGAGAAGTGCCAGGCACAGACACAGGGGTGCTGCTGCCCTGCCAGGGGTGTCAGTGTGGGGCACAGAGGGGAACAGGGGCTGTGGAGATGCTGAGGGGAGCTGAGGCTCTGCAGGGGTTTGGGGGAGCTTTTGAGCTGTGCTGCTCCGGGAAATTCAGGAATTCTGCGTGCTTTGGGTCTCTCCAGGCAGATCCAGCAAGGGTTTCCCAGCTGCATCCCTGGTACCTGCTGGGCTGCTGAGAGCTCGGGGTCAGGATCAGGATCGGGAATGGGATCAGGCCTGGGATCAGGGTCAGGGTCAGGGTCAGGCCTGGGATCAGGATCAGGCTCAGGGTCAGGCTCAGGATCAGGCCTGGGATCAGGCTCAGGCCTGGGAACAGGCTCAGGACTGGAATCAGGCTCAGGCTTTGGATCAGGATTAGGCTCAGGCTCAGGATCAGGCCTGGGCTCAGGCTCAGTCTCAAGCCTGGGATCAGGATCAGGCTCAGTCTCAAGCCTGGGATCAGGATCAGGCTCAGTCTCAAGCCTGGGATCAGGCTCCCCAGCTCACAGGGTTACAGAGCCCACCACAGAGCAACTTACAGAATTTCCATTAACAAAACAGCTACCAGTAGCCCAAATTAATGTTTTGGACACCGTGAAAAAAATGGCATTAACTAAACCCTGCTGTACTAGAAATGAAGGCTGAGTGAAGAAGAATTCCTGAGACAGGATAAAACACATGTGTTGCACTTCAAATTCATCATGTGAGTGGCTGCAGGGTGCAGCAGCCTCAGGAAAGGCCCAGAAGCTGTCAGAGGCATCAAAACTTCAGCTGGCACATTAACCTATGAGAAATCAGATCATAATAGGACAGGATCATAACCTATGACAGGAGGCTTTGGGCTGGAAGGGACCCTAAAGCCCACCCAGTGCCACCCCTGCCATGGCAGGGACACCTTCCCCTGTGCCAGGTGCTCCCAGCCCTGCCCAGCCTGGCCTTGGGCACTGCCAGGGACCAGGGGCAGCCACAGCTGCTCTGGGCACCTGTGCCAGGGCCTGCCCGCCCTCACAGGGAACAATTTTTGGGGTAATTTCCACTCGGAAAACGAGAATTGTTATTAAATAACGCCTCTTTCCTCGGCGGCCCCGCCCGGCCCGGCGGGCTCCGGGATCGCGGCCGCTCACCTGCGCTCCTTCTGCCGGTACATGTTCAGCCGCCGGATGGTCGCTCGGTCCCGCATGTTGTTCCCTCCCTGCCCCCCGACGCGATCTGCGGAGACAAGAGAACATCAGCCCCGGTTCGGTTCGGCTCGGCTCGGCCCGCTCCGCTCCAGCCCGCCCGGCCCGCGGCCCCGCCCGTACCGGGGTTGGTGCTGGCGCGGGAGGGGTTGATGGAGCAGCGGCCCTTGTAGCGCGGCTTCACCATGGTGCCGGTATCGGTGCCGGTATCAGTATCAGTATCGGTGTCGGTGCCGGTGTCGGTGTCGGGACAGGCCCGGAGCGCTCGGACACGCGCTCGGCACTTCCGGCGCGCAGCAGCGCCTGACGCACTTCCGGGAGCTACGGCTCGGCGCGCGCAGGCGCAGTCGGCACCTCCGGGCCCGGTTGCCACGGCAACGCGCGGGCCCGGCCTGCCCGGCCCCGGGGTCCCTTGGTGTCCCTTGGTGTCCCTTTATGTCCCCCCGTGCCCCCCATGTGTCACCGTGCTCCATGTCCCTGCCCGTCTCCGCATGGCGGTGCCGCCCGCAGCGCCGCGGTCCGGCCGGGCCCGGCCCGGGGTGCTCGGAGGGCCCGGCGGGGCCGCGGGCACGGGAGCCCCCGTTGTTTGGGAAGTGCTGTTCGTGCAGTGACACATCATGGGAATCGTTCGGGACAGCGGCGGGAGCGCTCCCTGCTTCTCGCTGATGGTTGGGGGCGGCTGGTGGGACACTGGGACAGCCAGAGGGGCACTGGGGCTGCTGGTGGGACACTGGGGTGACTGGTGGGACACGGGCTGCTAAAGGGGCACTGGGACTGTGTGTGGGACACTGGAGCACTCAGAGGGACACTGGGACAGCCAGAGGGGCACTGGGACAGTCACAGGGACATCGACAGCCAAAGGGACACAGGGACAGTCAGAGGGACACTGTGACTGTTTGTGGGACACTGAAGCACTCAGAGGGGCACTGGGACAGCCAGAGGGACACTGGGACAGCCAGAGGGACACTGGGACTGTCAGAGGGAAACTGGGGCAGTCAGAGGGACACTGGGGCTGCTCGTGGGACACTGGGACTGTTTGTGGGACACTGGGGCAGTCAGAGGGACACAGGGACAGTCAGAGGGACACTGAGGCTGCTCATGGGACACTGGGCCAGCCAGAGGGACAGAGGGACAGCCAAAGGGACACTGGGATAGCCAGAGGGGCTCTGGGACAGCCAGAGGGACACTGGGGCTGCTCGTGGGACACTGGGACTGTTTGTGGGACACTGGGACAGCCAAAGATCACTGGGACAGCCAGAGGGACACTGGGACAGTCACAGGGACAGCCAAAGGGACACTGGGACAGCCAAAGATCACTGGGACAGTCAGACGGACACTGGGACAGCCAGAGGGACACTGCTGCAGCAGACACTCGAGCACAAGGCAGGGCTGGCGGGTGTTTACAGGCACACGGGGCTGTTCTTTCTGGGTTACTGGCAGGGAATTTTAAACATGAGCAATAACAGCGCTGCGTGTTTCTGTGTGAGGGTAAAGAGTTGCGTGGATGGTGGTTAACAGATCAAATCCGTGCAAGGCCTGTGTCCAAAGCCCACGTTCCTGTTGCTGCCAGACTGGAACAGCAGTTTGAAAGCTCCTCACCTAGGGGAAATGAGCAAAGCTGAACTCAAACAGTGCTAATTGATAGCAGAGCTTGGGCCAGGGCCAAGCTCAGCACCTTGGGGAATACTTGCCCAAAACACAGCTCTGGCCCATCCTTCCCAAACACTTACGAGCAGCAGAGCAATGTCCTTCTGGTGCTGCTAATGCTCCTTTAAACCCAGAACAATAACAGAGCTGCTGGGATTTTGTTCTTCTAATGATTTTCAGCGTTTTGCTGTGAGGTGTAGAGTCCCTGCTGTACAAGGGAGCCATGATGAGTCAGGCCTTGGGACATGTTTTGTAAGACCGAGTCTGGAGTTGGAGGCTGTTTGGCTTAGGCCTACACGTTCTGGTTTTTCTCTTAATAGAATTATCTGTGCCTTGGGCATTGAAAAAGTGCACATTGATGTGGCTATAAAAAATCAATTCCAAATTGTAGATAATTGTTTAAGCTATCAGACTCGAGGCTCAAGCAGAAGAGTTTTCCCGGGACAAGTGTGTTTTCCATTAGGGTCGATATCAATCTGTCAGAAGAGCCTTTTGATTTTCAAAATTTTAGACTAAATAGTTGAGTAATACTTTTGCTCTGCTGTCCCCAACTCTTTCTTCCTTTCCCTTAAGAAAACTCCCTCTTTATTGTTAGCAAGAGATCTTGGGGAGCAGCCAGAAAGTCGCCGTCTCTTTCTGTGAGGGAGCAGACCCAGCCAGCTCTGGGCAGGAGGCTGTGGCAGGGAGAGCTTGTCTTGGGGATGCCCCAGAGTTGGGTGCTGAATTCCCAGGTTGGCAGCGTTGGTGGGAGGGCTCAGACCCTTTACCAGCCTTTGGGGTGGGCTACGAGCCTGGATTTTGTGTCATAAGGAAAGATCCTACTGATAACGTGTGGGACCTGCTTTCAAACTGGCACCTCTCACAAATCCCCTGGCCCAAATTCCTGCAGTTGAACTTGCAGCATCCCTGAGGCTGCAGCTGCTTATTGTGTATCTGATAACGTGCAAGTCAGATATTTTGCTCCACTAAAGTGATGTTTTGTTGCTCCATGACTCACAGATTTTCCTTTGCTGTTGATACATCCTCCCATTTCAATCTTTAGCTTTTTCTCATTCTGTCCTGGCCACAGCCAGCCTGGACAACAGGGTCACAGATTGTTGTCCATCGCCTCTGCTACGTGGCCTCAGCTCCACTGCCTGACCAGGGCTGAAATGAAATAATTTTGAGTTTTATGTGGCCTCATCTTTGTCAAATCCCAGTGAATGTGGTTACATGATGCCATCGGAATGACTCATTCCCATAATTACATATGTTCTGAGGGTTATTCCCATTGTATTATTAAAAACTAGTGATGTTGGATTTTTGGCAGGCACTGTCTTCCTCGTATGATCTACAGATTTTGTCAATTAAATGAAGGAAAAGTAGATTTCCAAGAGTTCAGAACAAGACCAGACTTGCACTCGGAGCCTTTTCTCAGTGTGGCACTGAGCTCCTCTGTTTCATTTAACAGGATAAAGCAGCCTCAGCCATCTCCCTCTATTGCAGCAGTTCCCTGCAGAGCACAAGTGGATTTTGTAGCTCATCTTCAAAATCACAGCAGAGGATTTTGTAGGCAGTTTGTCACCACAGCTCAGTTCCTCAGGCATGGCTTCCCCGGGACGCAGGAGCAGGAGCAAGGGAGGGCTCCTTGGCAAAAGGTTCCAGGTGTGACAGGAAAGACAAAGTGATCCTGAATTGTTGCTTTGAATATGGAGTTCCCAAAATGGTGACTGAAACAACAGGGGAACTCGGGAGGGAGGAGAAAACTGAAGCCAAGGAAAAAGGCAGAAAGGTGTAAGAGGGCTTTGAGAGCCCAGGCTGAGCTGTGGCAGCAGGGTCCAGCCCCGGGAGCCTGTGGGGGCTCAGAGCTGGGCTGAGGAGCCCTGGGCTGGGCTGAGGAGCCCTGGGCTTCACCCTGGGAACATCTGCCAGCTCTGCAGATCCAGCAGGCACCAGTGCTCTGGGAGACAAAGCAGTTAAAGAGGAATGTTTCCCCCTGGTTTGATTTGTCAGTCAGGAAAAGTAACTTCTGCTCTTTGGGCTGGGCTCCTCTGTGGCCCTGTCGGTGCCTCTAAACCAGCATTTTACCTCAGGCTGGAAATTACAATATACCACCTACCTGGCTGCCTCTCTTTTCCTGTTCTTCAAAAATTCTGGAAATTCCAGCAAGCAGCTCCATCCAAACTCTGGTTTGGCATTCAGTTGGTGTGATGTATTACCGTGTACATAAATGTCACCAGGGTGATTTATTGATGGTGACTAATTAAATACACTGGTATTTCTGTACTTTTAATATAGATTTTTTAAATGTGATGCCTATCATGTGTCTTTGTGAAGTCTATTGACTTCATAAAATTTGTAAATATATATCAGAATTATACTTTTTAGTGTTCTCAGACAATGTAATCCAAACAATAATTTTGGAGATAACCTCTTTCTCACTATCCTACTTTGTTTCCTTTAATCAAAGCTAAGATTTCTCCTGAGTGAGAAATCATTTAAACATAAACATGGGCTAAGGAGTATATACATTACCTCCACCTCTCTGGGGGTGGAAAGTCAGTGAATTACTGTGTGAGGAGTGTGTGTGCACACAGTTCATTGACTGTAGATGATGAAAAATACAGATTTATATTACCCAGAGGGGGTTAAGAATGTGATAGAAGCAATGTGTGTTTGGTGACATTCATCTTCTTTAGGTTCCAAATCTCAGCAAATAAGAGAGAAATGAAACAGTTCCAAACCCACGACTGCAAGCTGTCCATTATTGCTGTCCCTTTGTTCCCCCATGGCATGGGATGCATTGCTCAAAATCTGAGGAAACAGACTAGAAACCATCCTGCAGATTCTGGCTTAATGGAATTCTGTCCAGCAAATAACACCAGGTTGTTCAGCAGGGAAAACAAAGCTGTTTCCTCTGCAGTAGAGTTCCTGACAAAGCATGTCTGTCTGTCTGTCTGTCTGTGCATCCAGCAGCTGCTCCTCCAGTCCAGCACCGAGCTGATCAAAGCACAGGCTGGGAGTAGGTGCAGGAGCTGGAGCAGTGACATTCCAGCCATGATCCGCGTGGTTCTTTGGCTCTCCATGTGGGCAGAAAGCTCTCAGGAGAGGCTCGCTGTGTCTGTGGAGATTTTTGATCAGTTGGGTTTGACTCCAGTTTTAGTGAATAAACAAATGAAGCTGGTTCAGCAAACCCATTTATTGATTTATTTGTTTAAAGACATGTATTTTACAGTGATGCCATGGAGACAACACCACAACAGGGTAACTTAGTGCATGGAAAGAGAGCATTCACATGTGTGTGAGTTGAGGTGACATCACCCAGCTAAGGACATCTCAGCTTGGACTGGGGAGCTCAGTGTGCAGTTCACTTTGGTCAAAGGCAAAATGTTCCCAAATTCATAACTGAACCAGCTCTCTGGGAGTGGGAATAAGCACAATTCTTGAGCTGACTCAAAAAAAAAAGAAAATAAATTGGATTTATTTGTTACATTTTTTCTCCTAATTGTTCTAAAACAATTTAATTTTAAAATCACCCCTACTGAAAAATCTTGGATATCTTTAATACGCATCTTAAACTTCCTGTTGCCTTTGTCCCTTTTTCTTCCCATTTTGCTCTGAAAAAGGGAAGAAAGTAGGGGAAAGGCTACAACAGAAAGAAGTTTGTCAGATTTTCTAATAATCCCTAGAGTTCTCTAAAATAGGTTCTGTTGATTTATTACATGCAGTTTAGTTTTGAAATAGTTGTGCTAATAGTGCCAGGAGTTACTGTAGGGAATCAAGTCATTACCAGAGCCTCATGTAGAAAACTTTCCTAATGCATTCTCTTTTCCTTAATCCTCGCTGAGAGCTCGGTGGGGATGTGGCTCCAGGAGGGAGGCACAGCGAGCCAGGGAGCTGAGCTTCACCAGGGGGTCACTGGTGGGTGCTGGTAAAAGTGGAAGGGAAAATGGTTCTGCTTGTGAGCAAAATACTTCTCTCACAGGCTAGAAAATAGAGCAAGGCTGGATCATTCAGAGGGGAAGCTTTCAGAAATCATGGGAACATGATCCATAAACAAATTCAAGGATGACTTTAAAGAAACTCTTTCTCCCCCTGTTTGGTATGCTGGTCGTTTATCATTGTGCTGAAATGGAATCCCCTTTCAAAGATGTAACAGCTTCTTGTTTACTTAAACACAAAGTGGACGATAGGCTGAAAGGTTTTTCTGCCAGCAGAGCAGCCACGGAGAGCTTGGTACAGCTCCGGAGCCCAAACAACTGTGCAGCCTCCACATCCTGCCCCGAGCCAGCCCTGGGGAGGCTGGGTGAAGGGAGCTGGGGTGTCCTGTGCCAGAGCCGAGTCCTCAGTGGTCACCTCGAGCCACAGGAGAGAAGCAGGGCTGTGGGTGTGGGCAGTGACCCTCGGAGGGACAGGGAGCTCTCTCCTGCACACCTGTTGGCTCACTGCCCTCAAACCACAGAGCAGAGCGTGGTAAGGAAGCGAGTACAGCCAAGATTGGATTCACCAGGTTAGGCTGGGGTGAGGCTTCCCCTGCCCTTTGCCCTGCCAGGGGAGTTGGAGCTCCAGCAGCACGTCCCTGATCCACCCTGTGAGCCATAGCACCATCCCTCGGGAGCAGAGAGCTTCTGCTGAACTCTCGAGAAATGAAACGTGTCTCTTTCCATTTATACAGAGAAATCACATTGTAAAACCCCAGGGCAGGGAGGGGGAGCTGCCCTGTGACCCTGCCCTGAGCAGAGCAGGCAGCAAACCCACACAGGGCTCGCCAGGTCTGGCTGGCACAGTCCTTGTCCCAGTTCCTGTGCTCAGGCATCACCTCTCACAGAGCAGGAGAATCCAGGGAATTCCAGCCAGTGGCACGCAGACAGGTATTTTCTACCCAATTCAAAAATGTGTTTCTCTTCTGCAGGACCCGAGCTGTGCCTTCCCCTCCCGCCTGCCTCCCTCCTGCCACACCCGGGGTGGTGTCCCCAGCCCGGGATTGTCCCGCAGCTGGGACTGGCCCAGCGGAGTCACAATGTTTCAGGCACCTGTGGTTTGTTGTAACCTCTCATTTTCTCAATCTGCTGTGTGTTAGGTGGATCCTTCAGTGGGGAGTTCAGCGGGGTGCAGCTGGGGTCCCTCTCGCAGGACGGCTGATTTGTGGCTGCGCTGCAGCTGGCAGCATTTCCTGGCATTTTCTTAAAGCTTTGGTGAGTTTCCCTTCCACAAGTGAGTCTCTGTCCTGTGGGACACCAGCCTCCATAGGGGCCAAGGTATGAACCACACACTCAGGAAGCTGGTTGTCATTTTGATTTTGTTTTTTTTTTTTTTTTTAATTTGAAATAATTCTTTGAAGCAGATTCAGGGCAGATGCCACTGACCTCTTACCACAAACAAGTATTCGCAATGATAAAGTCATACAGCTTAAAACACAAAATAAGGGGTGAGGGAAGAGAAAGAGGCCCCTGCTCTGTGTCTGGGCCCCAGGTCAGGGAGAGTGGCCATGTGGGTTCAGTCTCATCCCCTGGCTGAGTGGGGCCGTGCTGGGGCTATGTGCTTGGGCTCCATTTGAGGCCTTTGATCATGAAATCAATCCCATGGGGGTCTGGGTCCTTCACTGGCTTATGCTCCACCTCTGCTCCCTGCAGTGTCCCCACAGAGCCCTGGGGACACTGTGGCTTTGCCTCCGTGTGCGCTCCCCCTCCTCAGCAGCGTTCCTCCCAGTCCTGGGCAGGGGGTGTGTGCAGCCTCCTTCAGCATGTGTGTGCGGCCTCTGTCAGTCCGTGGGTCAGTCTGGAGTATATGTCTGTCTCTGGACACGTGTACATGGTGTAGCAGTGCTCTGTTCAATAAAGCTTTCATATACATAGCAGCAATGTTGCCTTGCCATCCGGTGACGCGCTGGCCAGCTACTGGGCAGGGCTAGCGGGCGTCGCGGGCACCGTGGCCCCTCTCTGTCTGTTCTTCCTCTTCTTGGTGCCAGACTTAGTGTCTTTGGTGTCTTTCCGATTTCTATTCCCATTGTCTTGCTTTCCTTGCTCTTCCTTTTTCTTCCTTTTCCCTGCAGTAAAGCAAAGGGGCACTGTGAGGTGGAGCGAGGCATCGGGGAACAGATCGGCCCCGTCCCCTTCATCCTGCCCCCCTGGTTAATTCCTGGGCATTTAGTCACTGCTCAGAGCCCTTTCCCCTCAGAACGTTCAACACAGCTGCAATCCTTGTCCATTCTGTAGCAAGATAACCAAACCACCATTCATCCTGAAGACTCTAATTCCTGGGAAAACCAGAGCAATTCTGGTAGAGAACTCCCATCACAGCAGCACAAAGGCATGCATCCTTGGCTGCTCTCTGGCCAGGGAACAAACTAAAATGAGGGGTTTTTGACATGGGTTGGACTCGGTGATCTTGAAAGTCTCTTCCAGCCTTGCCATTCTGTGAATTCTGTAAAATAGCTGAAACCTGTGGCACAGAACAAGCTGTGCCAAGGATCACCACCCTGGGGGCCGTGCCCCTTCCACCTGCAGCTCTCCCAGGTCCATCACATCCTCATCCCCTGCACTCCAGAGGAGTCAGGAGCTGCACAGCACATTTGTGGCCCTGGACAATTGGCTGACTGCTTGTGCCTGAGCTCTGAGGGGTGTGGGGAGGGATGGGGAGCCCCCAGCTCTGCTCACCTTCGGGGCACTGGTTCTTCTGCACCGTGCAGCGCCGCACCTCCGTGGTTGCAGGGCACAGAGACACGTCCCCAGAGGGAGCCTGCAGAATCCGCCGTGTTCGGTCTTCATTGCCCTTCTTGAAGCCACAGAGCTTCCTTTTCTTGGAGCAGGGCCCCCACGGCCCCCACTCGCTCATTTCACATTGTGCTGCCAGATAAGGAGAGAGCCCAGCTGTAACTCCCCTCCTGCCTTGCCAGCCCAGGCCATCCCAGAGCCCACCACTGCATCTCTCCCCCCTTAGGCTGCAAGGGAGTCTGTGTTTCCCCAGCAGGTTCCCAAGTCCCTGAGCACCCCTTCCTTGCCACACCAGCTCTGGGTCACAGCTCACAAAACCAGAGGCTGCCCCCCATCCAGGCTGGTTCCCAGAGGGCTCTGCCCCACGAAGGGCTCGGCATGGGGGGACCATGAGGGGTTTGGATCATCATCTAAACCCCCCTGCAGCAGTACCCACGGGCAGACATCCGTGCAGGGCTGCTTACCAGGACTGCTGCACTCCATGGTGCCGTTGGCAGCAGCGTAGCCTTCGGGGCATGTGACATAACATCTCCCTTTGTGCAAATACAAACCTTCCTTACATTTTGTGCAAAAGTTTCGACTGAAACAGGACTCACAGTTCTCAATTTTGCATTCTGGGGAAAAAAAAAAAAGGCAAAAAAATCACCAAAGCCATCACGTAATCTGATGTGAACAGAAGACTCAAGGAGCTCCACACTGCCAACCCAGGGGCCTTGCAGCAGCCAGGCCTGGCTGTGCCACTCAGAAGTGACTTTTCTTCCCTGTGCAGGACAGCCCTGTGCTGCAGCTCTCACAGCCAGCCAGCAGCAGCCACTGCCAGGCCAGAATCAGGCAGGGTGGGAAGGTTTTGGGCTGGGGTTCAGCAGCCTCAGTCAGCCAAGGGGACGGTGCAAAGGACACAGCCCTGGCTCCAGCTGCAGCTGCAGGACAGGCTGCATGGAAAGGGAGCTAGATGGAAAGCTGGCTGTGAGGGTGCTGTGCATGGAGCTGCCAGGGGAGTGATCCCATGTTTCCATGTCCAGCTCTTTCTGGTGCTCTGGCTACAAGATGCAAGTCAAGGATTTCACTCAGAGCCGCCTGAGTCTGGCGATGAGCAGGGCAGGAAAAGAGGCACTAAGAGCCCAAAAGGATCTCCCAAGTCAAGGATTTCACTCAGAGCCGCCTGAGTCTGGCGAGCAGCAGAGCAGGAAAAGAGGCACTAAGAGCCCAAAAGGATCTCCCTCCTCCCAAAGGCTGCCAGTCTGGCAACCCATGTAACAAAACTGCCCAGAGGTCCTGCAAGATCCCACACCCACAGCCTGCCCGTGCAGTGCTGAGCAGGGCTCTTCTCAGGCTGCCGTGCTCAGCCCTGCCTCACCCTTCCTGACAGCCACAGCAGCTCCTGCACCTGAGCAGAGGCTGCCCTGCAGAGCGCTGCTGCAGCAGGCACAGGGCTGCAGTGCCTCCCTGGCATTCAGCAGCCTAAGATAGGAAATGCCAGGTCATGATGGCTGGACCTTAGAAGCTCCTCTTTCACCTTTGGACCCTTGCTTATCTCTCTTAAGACTATAAGTCACTTTCCCTTGACCCTTACTATTGGACAATTCCTAAAACCCCTGTACCCTGTATAAAGAGCTACTTTTGCCCAGTTTGTCAGAAGAGCTGTCCCTGAGAATCTTTGCAGAAGACCCCAATAAAGACACCTCTGTGGAACCTCACACAGCCTTCTCTCTCCCTGGGTCTGCCCACAGCACTTAATAAAATCACTCAATGAACTGATAATCACTAAAAGAGCTGAAATCTCCTAAGAGCTGAGCTTGCTAAGGTGGCTGGGAGCTGCCTGGGAGCTCAGACAGGCTGTGCAGAACAGGGCTGAGCTATCCAGACCATTGCAGCCCACCGGGGACACCCCAAAGCCTGGCAGAGGCCACGTTACCCTGCCCCTGGCCCTGCCCAGCCCTTCCCCCCAGCCCCACACTCACTGATGCACTTGTTCATGTCCGTGTTGCGAAGGCCGAAGTACCCCAGAGGACAAGAGGGCAGGCAGATCCCAATCTGGCGGATGTCGTTGCGCTCCAGGAGGATGAAGAGTTTGGGGGAGCACCTCAGGCACCCGTTGAACTCAGAGCACAGGTCACAGCCTCTGGCACAGCCCTGACTCAGCTCGGTGCTGACTGCAGGAGCAGGAGGGAGGCAGTGGTTAGTGCTGGACCCTGCAGGCACCAGCTGTGACCCCAAACCGCTGGCACCACTGGCAGGAGGGCAGGAACTGGGGCACAGCAAGGCTCCTGCAGCACTGGCACGCTGCAGCACTGCTCTGGATGGCCACAGGAGCCAGAGCTGTGCCAAGAATGGGCACAAGAGTCACAACAGTGGCTGTGCTGAGCAGCAGGACCCCAAAACATCCACCAGCTGTGCCCAGGGCCCAGCACTGCCCATCCCTGCCCTTGTGGGGCAGACACTAACATGGGCATGCCCAAGGGGTCCAGCAGCTCCTGCTGCCTCCCCTGCAGTGCCTCCATGCCGAGGAGCAGAGTGCATGGCCCTGGAGCAAAACTGTTCCATTAATTCTGTCCGTGCTGCGTCCCAGGCTGGATCTCACTCTGACCCTTAAATTCTCTCTGGCAGTCAGGAGGTGTCACTGCCCCCAAAATAGAGATGTGTTCTCAGCTCCTACATTCAGTCCAAGAAAAATACTCAATCCCATGTCTTGAGAGTTTTCTGCTTTTAATTATCATATAAAATGCTGCTTGTTTTGAAACCAATCGCATTCTTTGCAGACTAGAATGCAGGTTATTTTTATTAGTTTATTATGCAAGCCATGTCCTTGTTTATAGAAAAGCTGTGTATTTAAAAGATGTATTCTTTTAAATACCATGTTTACTACACTTCAAAAGCAAGCACAGAGCAGCACAGCGTTCAAGTGTCAGGACTAAAGGTGAGAGAGCTGCTCTATCCCCTGCCATGACCCAAGAGCTGCTCTATCCCCTGCCATGACCCAAGAGCTGCTCTGATCCCCCACCATGACCCAAGAACCTGGCAGCCCCCACTGCCTGCCCCAGCCCCATTGCCAGGCCTGTCTTCAGTGTTTTCCCAGGCTTCAGCCTTGGGAAAAGACACTGAAGGCAGGGAGGTCCTCAGCCCCCAGCTGCCAGGAGGGTCCCCTGGTCTGGATTGAGACCCCCCTGGCACTGTGGACCTTGGCCCCTCTCCACAGAGACCCTCAGGGATGCAGCCCCATCCCTCCTGCAGAGCTGGGCCCTGGTGCCAAGCTCAGCATCCATGGCAAAGGTATAAACTGGGCTCTCACTGGAAATTGCTCTTTATAGCATTAGCCATGACGTCAGGTTTTCCTTGTTCTCCCAGGGCTCAGCAGTCCCAGTTTTAATATAAAATCAATTTTCTATAATTTAATTTAAACCAGTTTTAATGTAAAACAGCTCTAACATGAGCTTACATAAAGGAGGGCAAACGCCTGTGGCTGCTCTTGTGCCAATTCTGCCTGGCTGCCCTGCACGAGGGACCTTCTGGGCTGGAGGCAGAACTGACCCCCCCGTGACCTCAGGGGACAGCTCAGGGCACATGGGGAGTGGACTGGGGGGTCTCTGCAGGCTCTTGGGGCACCACAGCCCTGCCCAGCTCCCTGTGCTGCATTCACACCAGCACGACCTTCACGGCACCAGGAGGGAAGTAGAGAAGAAAAGCATTTCATACATACTTCGTCTTTGCCTCTTGCCCTTCACCACTTTGCTGCTGCCTGTTAGATCCATCGAGCTCAGAAAAACCACCACCACAAGCAGTCCAAGCTGCATAGTAACTCTCCAGCGCTGCAGCCCCTCCGTCGTGGGGTGGCTGGGGGAGTGTGCTCCGCAGCTGGGCTCTCTGCTGCCGCTAAATCCTCCCGGGTGGGATCAGAGCTGAGAGTCTGTGCACAGAGCCGGGGCTGCCACCATATCCACGAACGACAGCAGCACCAGGCAGCTTAGGTAGCAGGGAACATGGCTCTACCTTCATCCCTGTCAGGAGTGCAGGAGCTCGGCCCTAGTCCCGTCGGGGGCTCGGCACTGAGTTAGCTGCTCGCACAGGGACGCTGGCAGGAACTGCAAAAGAAGAGGAGAACAGGTTAACCTGACAGGCAGCATCGCCCCCACAATGGCTGGGGGTGAGCAGGGGGCTGTGGGGTGCACTGGGGGTGCTGGCACCCAGAGTGGTGTGGGGAGAACTGTGCTCCAGCCTCATCCATGAGTCCCTGTTCTAATAACCAGCATCCATCTGAATGCTCAGTGCATCTTTGCCATCTGCAAACAGTAGTTAGAGCTGGAACTTGTTTAAAATAGAGCCAGACCCCTGGGCTGCCCTCCCCAAGAGGCAGATGGCTGCTGCGGGTGCCAGGCACACAAGATGTTTCCCATCAAGTGGGCACCTCTGGGGCTGGTAGTGAAGCCTAGCAGAGAGCCAGCCTGCAGTCCCCAGCCGGGGCTGGGGCTGTCTGGGGACGGGGTGGGATCCTCTGCGAGCTGCCCAGAACGCTGCCTTTCTGCTCTGAGGGAATTTCCAAACCTCCCGTCTCCTGTTCCCCGAAGCACAGGGCAGGGTCAGCGCTGCCTGCACAGGGAGCTGCTCTGCCCTGGGCTCACCGGCAGAGACAGCCTGGCACGGGGCAGAGAGCCTGGTGTGGGGCAGAGAGCCTGGCATGGGGGAGAGAGCCTGGTGTGGGGCAGAGAGCCTGGTGTGGGGGAGAGAGCCTGGTGTGGGGGAGAGAGCCTGGCACAGGGCAGAGAGCCTGGCACAGGCAGAGAGCCTGGTGTGGGGCAGAGAGCCTGGTGTGGGGCAGAGAGCCTGGCACAGGGCAGAGAGCCTGGTGTGGGGCAGAGAACCCAACATGGGGCAGCAAGCCTGGTGTGGGGAAGAGAACCCAACATGGGGCAGCAAGCCTGGCATGGGGCAGAGAGCCTGGCATGGAGGAGAGAGCCTGGCACAGGGCAGAGAGCCTGGTGTGGGGGAGAGAGCCTGGTGTGGGGGAGAGAGCCTGGTGTGGGGCAACGAGCCTGGTATGGGGCAGAGAGCCCAATGTGGGGCAGAGAACCCAACATGGGGCAGCAAGCCTGGCGTGGAGTAGAGAGCCTGGTGTGGGGCAGAGAGCCTGGTGTGGGGCAGAGACAGCCTGGCATGGGGCAACGAGCCTGGCATGGGGCAGAGACAGCCTGGCATGGGGCAATGAGCCTGGTATGGGGCAGTGAGCGTGGCATGGAGCAGAGAATCTAACATGGGGCAGAGAACCCAGTGTGGGGCAGAGAGAGCCCAGTGAGTGCCACGCTGCCCTCACCAAGCCATGGCACAGAGTGGCCCAACGTGCACGGCAGGACGGAGTGATGAGATGGCAACACCAGCAGGCCAGGCTGGCAGCAAACCAATGGCTCTGCATGAACTTGGGGAGAGAGAAGGGAAGCCCAGCTGCCCGCCAGCCAGCAGCCAGCACTCCACATGTGCCATCCTTCCCTGAGAGAGCCCAAACCCTTGCTCTGCTGGCTCCTGACAGGGCATTTCCCTGTAGTTTTCAAATGGTTTTCCCTGTGCTTGATGTGAAGGAAGGCAAGCTCCATGCTGCACCAAGAGATCTGGCACTGCCAAGCCGGGCCCCGCTCCTCTGTGCAGCTGGCAGAGCAAAGCCCTGCCAACGGCAGACATTGTGCCGGAATAAAGGCGACAACATTTGCTCTGTGAAGTCAAACGAAACAGAAAATTGTTTTAATCCCTTTATAATAACTGCGCAATCACCGATGCCCCAAACAACTGCTGGCGACAGTGCTGGAAGAGAGCCCAGCCTCTGCCTGGGATGGACTCGGTCCCCGGGGGCTGCTCCCCTCCCTGGCCCACCCTGCCTGGGGGACCTGCTGGAGGGCCACTGGCCCAGCAGCCCCCTGCTCCAGCCCACCTAAGGGGCTATGGCCCCACAGCAGAGCGCCTGGAGGGACAGGGCTGCTGTGACCTGGGTGCCAGTGAGCTTTGTGGCAGCACGTGGCACAGACACTCCTGGCAGGCCTGGCTCACCTGGGCCACTGTCCCCCTGCCCTGGTGGCTCTGAACTTTTCACCGTGTCCCCGCTGCGGCTGCCGGGGCAGGAGCCCAGCGCTCGCCATGTGCTTGTCGTTACGGCCCACGGCTGGTCCGCAGGATTTTCAAATAAATAATTAGTCACTTGTGTAAACACCAACTTGTTCTGCACTTCCAAGCCTGTTTGCTGCGAGCTGCTTTATAAACACTGTCAAGTGCTTAAGCCGGGCTGGTGGGAGCATTGACGGGGCTGAGCACAGGGGGATCCCCACAGCTCCTCTGCGCTTTGCGGGGACCTGGGGGGCAGCAGGGACCCTCGGGACAGGTGGTGTGGGACAGTCCCCATGCCCAGCAGGGCCACAGCAGCCTGGGGATGGCATCAGTGCAGCTCCAGAGGGACCGTGGTGCTGCGGCCGCCCCCGGTGTTTAATTAGGGCGGCTTTGCGGTGAGCGCGCCCGCAGGAAGCACACGCCGTGTTTACACAACACTCACAGCTTGGGCACGGTCCCCCGGCGTGGGGACAGCAGCAGGGATGGATGTCCTGAGGGAGCAAACACAGCCCTGGTGTGCCAAGAGCCAGTGTGACGCTCGTGCCACCACCACAGACCCCATTTCTAATGGGGCAGGGAGGTGCCATGGGAAACCTTGAGACTGCAGCACAAACCAAGCGAGCACATGCTTCTCCCTCCTTGCTTCCTCACTTTCTATCCCAAAGAGAGCCTGGGCTTGGCCACAGCTGCTGCCTCAGCACAGAAAGGCCACTGGCACTCTAGGTGCTGTCTTGGCAGGTCACACATGATCCGCAGGTCTCCAAATGCCCCCACGGGCACCTGGGGGTCTGTGGGGAGCTGGACTGTCTGGCTGGACTGCCTTCCCCACCCTCACTGCAGGACACGAGTTATGATTCTTTCTCTTACTGCAGCCATCAGTCAAGCTCAGGTTGCTGCAAACAATTTCCAGTCTAAACATTCGCAGGATTTATGCCATTATCCAATCTACAGGAAGAATTTGGGGTAACCTGAATTGTTCTGAATTCATTTATGGAGAGACCTGGCCCCTGAATCTGAGATGGCACTAAGCCTTGTTTGCAATTCAATCAGGATAAATTGGTCCTTGGGAGCTCAAATACAAACCAGAAAATGTAAACCATCCAGATAATTTGCCATTAGTCCTCCTACACACAAGGTGAGAAAGACCAACATTATATCCCCAGGATATTTGAGACCTAATCCACAATAACTAAATTGCTGATATATTGCCTCTTGCTGAATGTACCAAGGATCCCAAATGTAAACAGGCTCTCCAAAGGTTTACTGAGCCTTGGAGAGAAGGACCAGATGCTGGAGGCAGGACAGACCTGGCTACAGCAGCAGCAGGAATGAACCCCTGGGAACTGCCAGGTCGCTGCCAACAGCCCAGCTGTGAGCTGGGGAATTTGGGTTTCCAGGTCCTGGATAGAGAAATTGAATTTCCTCTGTGTGAATATGCACAAAGTGGCTTCCTGCAGGAGGAGTGGTGGTTTTGCAGGGTTTGCTTGGTCCCAGGTCTCCCAGCCCCACACCAGGGGACAGCACCCAGGACACACCACCCTGAGACCTCCCAGGACACACCACCCTGAGGGCTCCCAGCCCCAGGACACACCACCCTGAGGGCTCCCAGCCCCAGGACACACCAGCCTGGGGGCTCCCAGGACCAGGACACACCACCCTGAGGGCTCCCAGCACTGAAGACACACCACCCAAAGCTTCCCAGCCCCAGGGCAGAGTCCAGCTCTGTAAATTTGTGGGTGGCAGCAGCAGCTCCACACTGCTCACTCCCCATCCTGCCTTTGTGGAGCTTTCAACAGCCCCCTCAAACCCCAGAGATGGCAGCTGCTCATCCCTTGTCCCTGTTCCACAGCGCCCAGGGATGTGCCCACGCTGCTGGTGCTCCCTGAGCCCGCTGCCTGCCCTGCCTGTGCCCTGTTCCCTGTGCTGGTGACCCCATGGCAGAGCTCCCTGCCTGCCCTGCCTAGGAGGGAAGGGCTGGGGGAGCAGGTTTGGGCCCTCATTCTCTTTGGGAAAGTCCCTCTGTGCTGCTGTGCTCCCAAGGCTGATGCTCCAGCAGCACTGGGAAACCCTCTGCAGTGGAAGGTCCCACCAGGCTTGGCTGGGCCACCACAGCTGCCACAGGGTGTCTCACGTGCCTCTGGCAAGCAGCTCTGCACATGCACAGGCAGAGCCACTTTGTTGTGCTTAATCCTTGAAGCAATAAAAGACGGCTGCATTAAGTCAAATTTCCGAACCAGAAGGTCTTCATTTGATATTAGATCCCAGTGCCAAGTTCTGCAAAATCCCCAACCCATAAACTTCAGCGAAAAAATAAAAATAATAAAAGCCCAATCTGGCAGCAGAGCTATCCACAGCATTGTTGAGGTCTGACTTCCTCCACCAGCTCCTGCACTGCATTCCCCGTGCTGTGACACTGAGGGGCTGCTGCTTTTGGCCATCCCTGTGCCCTGCCCTGGCAGTGGGAGCTGCCCCAGCCCCTGCAGCTCCCCCACAGCAGCTGCTCCAAGAAATCCACAGTGCCACAGGCCTCCCTCCAGGAGCAGAGTGCTTCAGCGCTGTAAAACATCAGGAAATGTTTTACAGGGGGATTCCCATGGCCCTCATGCCAGCGCACAGGCAGCGCGCTGCTCTGGAGAAGGAGGAGGAGGCAGAGCCTGAGGCAGGCTGCAGGATCTGCGCCTGCTGCTGCTCCACAGAGCCAGAGCAGCATCTGGAGCTGCGCTGCAATCAGCCTGGCAGGCACGGCTCTGAGCCTGGGGATGTGACTGCAGTCATGGGACAGGCAAACCTGTGCTGGCACAGCTCGGGTGGGTCTGAGCCTCCTGCAGATCAGTAACTCACCAGAACAGCACAAACAAATCACAGACCAGGAAACAGAGCAGCCCAGTGTGGGGTAGCACAGAGCAGGGCACTGAAAATCTGGTTTTTTTCCCTAAAAGCCCATAGCTGAGCAGGGTCATGCTGAGCAGGTGCCCCAGGAGGTGGGGATGGACACACACCGTGTCAGGTACAGCCCTGGGGGTGGGAGCAGGGGGGTCTGACACACCCAGAAGCACAGACTGAGTGCTGAGGCTCATCCTACAACAAGTGCACACACATCCAGCTCAATACCCAATTCCCCCCTTATTTCTCCTAAATGCAGGCTAACAAGGGCTCACAGCTCCTTCCACCACAGACCCTGCCTGCCAGCTTGTGAACACAAATGTCCAGGCTCACAGGGGCCCGATGAGCCACGGGCTGCTGTGCTGAGCTGCCAAAGCTGGAGCCCAGGGCAAAGCCCTGAGCACACCTGGGGCTTCCTGGTGGCCATGTGCACAGGAACCATCCACCGAGAGGAGCTTCCTGAGGGGATTCCCAGTGCTCTGGCTCTCCCAGACATCAACCTGAGCCCTGCAGAGCCAGGAGTAGCACCGACTCCAGCAGCAGAGGAAAACAAACTGGGAAAAAACCCCACAGCCTCAGCTCTGGGCGTGTGGCAGGACAGAGAGGAGGGAGTGACAGGCAGCCAGGGTGCCCTCCAGACCAATTTCTGCTGCCAGCTGGACTGAGCCCATCCAAACTCTGCCTTTTAGTGGGATGACAGCCCCCTGCAGCACTGGGACAGGGGCAGCAAGGTCTGAGCTCTGCAGGCCTGGCAGTGCTCGGGGTGGCTTGCAGTGGATCCTGCAGCCAGCCCACACTGCCCTGCTGCCCGTGAGGAAGCTGCAGCCCCTGGGGATCTCCCTGGAAGAGGTTGGTGGTGGGCATGACAGGAAACCTGTCACTGTTTGCCAGGTCTTAGGCAAAGACAGGCACTTCCACCCTTGGCAGGATGACAGGTCCCCCTCACACTGCTCAGGGAAGGGTCTCTGCTGCCAGTGCCACCTGCCTCGGCTGCACGGCCCCCTCTGTCCCCCTCCAGGGCTGTCCCCACAGGCCAGGAGGGCTGAGCTGGCCCTTGGCTCTGGTGCTCGCCAGTCCCAGCCTCACAGTCCAGGAAGAGCTGTGCCAGCTCACATCTGGCTTGGCTGATGGAAATGTGGGGCTTGTGCTCGGCTCAGCTGCTGCCTGCACACGGTGGCACAGCTGGCCTTGGCCATGCTCAGGGCATCATGCCCTGCATCTGCAGAGTTTTAGACTGCTCAGGGCATCTGCAGAGCTTTTTTCTGTGCTTAGGGCATCATGCCCTGTATTTCCAGAGCTTTTGCCTGTGCTCAGGGCATCTGCAGAGCTTTTGGCCGTGCTCAGGGCATCCCTGCTCTGCATCTCCAGAGTTTTAGGCTATGCTCAGGGCATCTGCAGAGCTTTTTGCTGTGCTTATGGCATCATGCCCTGCATTTCCAGAGCTTTTGGCCGTGCTCAGGGCATCCCTGCATCTGCACAGCCTTTGGCCGTGCTCAGGGCATCATGCCCTGCATTTCCAGAGCCTTTGGCCGTGCTCAGGGCATCATGCCCTGCATTTCCAGAGCCTTTGGCCGTGCTCAGGGCATCATGCCCTGCATTTCCAGAGCTTTTGGCCGTGCTCAGGGCATCATGCCCTGCATTTCCAGAGCCTTTGGCCGTGCTCAGGGCACCATGCCCTGCATTTCCAGGGCCTTTGGCCGTGCTCAGGGCACCATCCCTGCATTCCCGAGCGGGTGCCTGTCCCCGCTCCTCCCTGCCGCGTCCCTCAGGGTGGTGCTGCTGCTCTCGCAGCGGCCGCGCAGGGGCCAGGGAGCTGATCCAGCCGAAAGGAGCCTTTTTTCCAGGGTGGTTTCCAGGCATGTTGCAGCACTGGCGTTCCCAGCCCCGCGGTGCCGCTGCCATGCTCCCACCCAGCCTGCGCAGCCCTGGCCCCGCAGCGGGGTGAGCGCATGGAGCCGGGAGTTCATCCCCTCCGGGGTCACCAACAGACAAAACCACTCCAAACAGAGAACCCGCCAGCGAGAGGCTTCCCTGCAAGTCCCTGGGAGATCTCAGCGCAGACCTGGCGCCCCACACAGCATCGCAAGCACTGCCCCAAGCTCACAGACCTTCAGGCGACAGAGTTTTTTGTGTGGGTACCTGCTGACCCCCGCGCAGCAGAGTGGGGGCTCCATGCGTGCCTTGGCGTTTTCTCCTCACCCTATTTTAATGCCTTTCACTGTAAGGTGCCTCTTTAACCCCAAACCACATCACCTGAACTGTTCAAGGGATCACACATGCCTGAGACTCGGCAGCCCAGGGGTGGGCAAGCCCAGTGACCCCCAGCCAGCTCTCTCAGCACCTGGAGACCTCAGCTGGAGCCCCCCTGGCCCACGCCAGGCTGCAGGAGCCCTCGCTGACCCTCACTGCATCCAGCAGCACTTCCCTGCACATCAGCACCACTCTAATTAGTGCCGGCATCCCCGTTAATGATTTCCCCCCTTCCAGCTGCACAGAGCCCGTACTCACCCCACGGGTGCGTGGCAGCAGCCTTGCCTCAGGTGCAGCCACAGCAGGACTGAGGCAGCAGCAAATCTACTGTCCTTGCTCCCACTGGCACCAGAGCGGGGCAGAGGGCACGGCTGCACCCCGCAGCCGGCCCAGACCCAGCCAGGAGCTCCGGCCAGCTGATCAATAGCCCAGCTGCCTCCGTCCCCGTCCCCAGCCCGGTGCCAGGGGACGCAGAGAGCAGCCAGGCTTCCCTGCAAGCCCCACGGACCTCGGGGGAGGGGGAGGGAGGCAGGGGATCCCACAGATGGTGCTGTGATTCCGCGCAGCTCTCATTGTCTGGGCTCATTATCCACGTTGCACAAGGCAGAGCCGCGGGCAGATGCTGACACGGCTCGCCTTCTTCATTAGCAGCCCCGCGTCGCAAAAGCTCCATCGACACAAACATGCATGCTGAAGCCCTTACCTTCAACTTGTCACTCCCTCATCACTGCGGAAAAGACTCTACTGGGTTCTCAGATTTAAAATACTATAAGAGCAACTACAAAATTCCTCAGTTCCTCGAGAGAAAGTTACACACACGTTTCTGTCAAAAAAAATGAAAAACATGTTCGTGGCGAGTTCATGGAGAAGCCTGGTGCGTTTGGATTTTGTGGTGGCTGGTTTTTTAAAGCAGGTTTCTAGCGGGGTCCCGGGTTTGCACAGAGAAACAAACCCCTCTGCGATGTGCAGGATCTCAGCTCGTAAAGCTCCTACTCCATCAGCCCACGCTGCTCCCTGCGTATGCAAAGCAGAAAGTTTGTGATCATATCACAGCAATTTGCACATTCATAAATCCCGGGCTCCATCCGTAGACTCCGTCCCCATCCAGGGGTAGGGGCTTTTTATTATTATTATTACCAGAGTATCCAGCTTTGTAAAGGCATCCAGTGCAAACTCCTGCATGAGGGAATTCCACCCCACTAGTACCACCTCCTAAGACAATATCCAGCCAAAATATTGTGACTGTTGCAAAACCCGGACTGGAGCTCCACAAAGGACCTTCCAGCCTCGCATCCAGAGCCAACAGGGTCTCAGTAAATTACTGCAGAGTGACACACCATCCAGTTGTCTTTGTAGTCTCTTTTATTTATGACAGTTAATTCTGAGTTATTACTAACATTTTAGTGGTAAGTGGCATATGAAGTCATCAGCTGTCACAACTGCATCTGTTAATAAACATGTCAGATATTAAAAGCAGCTTATTATCCTCTGGAGGGGGGGAAGGCATGAAGGCAACGAGCTCAGAGCCTGGTTGTTTTTCCATTGCTGGCTGTGCAGCAGGAGGAAACACTCCTGCTCAGGAGAGCAGCATGGCTGTGCTGGGGCTGCCTGGGACACCTGCCCTGCGGCACACCTGAGCAGCCTGGGAGCTCTCCTCCCTCTCCCTCCTCCACCTGCACTCCAGGGTGGACACGTGGTAGGCCCTGCTCCGTGCAGGGAACAGGGGACATCAGTGCTCAGGCACCTTCCCTGAGCCCCACCACGCCTGCTGGGGTGGGCAGAGCTGCACAGGGACTCAGGGAGCAGCCAGGTGTTCCCAGAGCCACGCTGGGCCCTGGCCAGTGCTCCTGTCCCAGCCACGCAGAGGAGCTGGTGGCCACCAGCCTCGAGGGCCAGCAGCCATGAGTGACCCTCATTCCCCACAGGGCTGATGTGATGCCATGAGCTCTGCCCAGAGCCCTGGTGCCCTGGAGATTGTCCCAGGGGTGTGTGACAAGCTGCCAGGCAGCCCCTGGGCATGATGTGCCCATGGACCCTGGCAGTCTCCTGGGGACACCCCCCAGGCTTGCAGGGCTCTGAGCTGGAAGCCAGAGGGCTCAGGCTCTTTCAAACCCTGTGGTGGCTCCTGGGTCCCTGCTGGGTCCCTGCTGGGCCAGGGCAGTTCCCCTTCAACACTGCTGCCCTTGAGCCCCCACTGAAGGGAGGTCCCTGAGTATCCCTGAAAGCTGCTGGCACCAGCCCTGGAGTGCTCAGTGACTCAGTATGGACCTGACAGCCCTGAGGAAGAGGAGGGCAAGGGTATGGACACAGAACAGGGCACCAAGCACCCCCCAGACACAGAGATCCTCGTGAATTCCTCACACAGCGCTTGTGTGGGGGCAGCTGTGAGCACAGAGGTGCAAAATACCCCAGACACAGGCAGGAGGGGAAACTCACCCTTTCTGCAGCTTTTCCTTTGTGCTGTGTGTTAGTGCTCATGTACATGGACGTTTTATTCATCCTGAGCTCTCCTTGGCACCTCGTTAAATGTCCCTCGTTTCCTATTTGCAAATGATGTCACTGAGATCTTTCTGTCTCACAGAGTGTGCTGCTTGCTGGCAGATGCTGAGCAGTCACTGCTGCAAGTCTCCATATCCAAGACCTTTTTCTATTTATATTTAGAGCTTTTTTTTAAACTTTCTATTCTAGGAAATTCTCAAGTGCCATCAAATGTTGTCAGGGACAATGTTACTCCATTGACTGGATGAGTAAAAAATCTGATGAAGCCAAGATCTGTATTTGATGCACATTGAGCAGCCAAAACTCCTTTCTGATACTGGAGTGGTGCAGCCTCTGCTGACAGCTGTAGATCAAGTTTCCAGCTGAGCAATAAACCCCAAAGTCAGAGCTCTGTGCTGGCAATGCTGACAGACCCAGGGCTACCAGCTCAGCAGTAACCAGCCAACAGAGCAGTGGGGCTGGCTGAAGGCAAAGGGACACACTCCCTGGTGCCAGAGGTGTCATTGCAGAGACATCTGCAATTTTAGGGTGAATCACACCAAAACCTGCACAATAAACCCAGCACAAAGTCCTACAGTTCCTCCCCCTCTGACAGGAGCTCATTTACAGGCTTGGTTTTCTTTAGCTAATGGCTCTTGAGGCTGATCCTAAATTAATCCCAAACAGGTTGTTTCTCTCCTCTACAAAGGGACATGAAATTCCCTGGTTTAGCAGGATAAGAGGCCAAGCTGCTCCAGATGGAAAGCAGAGAGTTCCTTGACACCCACAGCAGATTCCCTGGGCTCCTCTGGCTGGGACATGGGCACAGTGGCTCTGCACAAAGCTGAGGGGACAGCCCCACTCTGCTCCTGCACGGGAAGTGCCAATTGCCCCACATCCCCCAGCCCACCCTTACAGTACATGCTTCTCCTCTGCGTTAAAAACCTGCATTATTCTGGTGCAATTTCATCCCTCTGCAGCTCCTGCTTTGCAAAGCCCTCTTGAAGAGGGGGAAGGTGTTCCATGGAAGGCTGACCCTGCCCAGGGACAAGCAGGAGCCATGTCCCTCACCTGGTGCAGCTGAGGGCAGGGGCTGTGGCTGCACCCAGGTCTGCACCAGGCAGATCCAGCACTGAGCACCACAGCTTCCTTCAGACCCACACCAACCCTACCAGTGCCTGCAGATTCCCAGCTGGCACAAAAGGTGCATTACTCATCCCTGGTGCCTCATCCGCCTCTGATAATATCTCAGCACAAGCAAAAAGCATAAAAGACACTCACAGAGAAAGCAGAAGGAAAGCGAGTACGTCCTGAAGGGTCTGTGACACTCCCAGACTGGACACGAGCTCTTTTCTGGCTGCTGCTCTGAGGTTCTGAGCTGCAGGATGACAGCCCAGGCAGTTTGTAAGAGCACCTGAACACCAGCAGAGTGTCAGGAGCACGGCTCTGCCAGTGCCTGCCCACTGCCTCCACTCTGCCCTGGCTGCCAGGCAGGGCCTGCGCCCCTGGCAGGGCTCACAGGAGGAGTGGGCTGGAAATGATGCCCAGGAAGCTCCCCCTGGACATGAAGCAGAATTTCTTCCCTGTGCAGTTACTGAAGATTGTCCAGAGAAGGTATCTCCCCCCCTGGGGCTATTCCAGAACCATCTGGACACAATCCTGTGCCACGTGCTTCTCTCTCTTCTTGACCCTGCTGAAGAAGGGAGGTTGGACCTGATGACCTCTGTGGTGCCTTCCAACCTGACCCATCCTGTGATTTCCTCTCATCCTTCATTCACATTTGAATGAACAACCTGCATCCCCCACAGATACCAGCCAAAGATGGCACCAAGTGTGTCTCCTAAATGCCTCCAGCCTGCTCCCTTAAGGGTGGAGAGGTTCCCTTGGGGCACTGCTTTACCCTCTTGAGGTTCACACAGGCTCTGCCTCGAGCACACGAGGCTCCTCCTCTACACAGCCCCAGACAGAGCTGAGGATGGTGGAGAGCTGCTCGCCCTGGTCTCACCACCACCCTGTGGCATGCCAGGGGCACCGTGGTGCTGTGAGAGCCATAGGATGTGGAGCTGTGAGAGCCAGAGGACATGGAGCTGTGAGAGCCAGAGGATCTGGATCTATGAGAGCCAGAGGACATGGAGCTGTGAGAGCCAGAGGATGTGGAGCTGTGAGAGCCATAGGATGTGGAGCTGTGAGAGCCAGAGGATCTGGATCTATGAGAGCCAGAGGACGTGGAGCTGTGAGAGCCAGAGGATGTGGAGCTGACCTCCTGACAGGATCACTGGCATGCCTCTGCTCCCTGAGCAATCCCGGGCTTCCCTCCAGCCCTGCTGCTGCTCCCTGCTGGGAGCCTCTCCATCTGGGATTGCCCCCAGTCCTCACCCCAGGCTGGTGCTGAGAGCCACAGCTGGGCAAGGGGAGGTGGATGGGGAGGATGAGGAGGGAAAGGCTCCCTCGGTGCACAGCCATGGCAGCTCTGCTCTCTCTCTTTCTGCCTTTTGGCCCCTTCCAGTTTTTGGATGCAATCATTATGTGGGACCTCAAGGTGAGGTTGGCCCAGCCTGTGTTTTCTTATTTTTTTAAGTTTTTTTAAGCCTTCTGATGTTTACATTTTTGTAACAAATTTTTAATGTGATTTATGTAAATAATTAATTGGGTTTTTTGGAGGAGGAGAAGTTTGATAGACTGTTGGTTTGTCTGGTGTCATTGGAGAAGTGGCATTATCATCCTCCGATCCACTGTCACTTTTAAAAATTTATAAATGTTGGAATAAAAAAATTAAACTTTCCTTCTTTTTACCTTAAAAATTTCAATATCCACATCATTTTATTTCGTGTCCTGTACCAACAAGCCTGCAGCCCACAGCAGTGTCAGGCAATCCCCTTTTCTTACCTCAGCACAGCTGCAGAGCCACGCCAGCTCCTGCAGTGCAAAACCCTCTGTGGGTGACAGCACAGCGGGACCCTGTCACCCTAGAGCTGGGGACGAGCTGCCCAATCCAGCCCAGATGTGGGGCTGGCAGCACCCCCTGCCCCCTGGGCTGCTCGGGGGCCCAGCAGGACTGAGCTGCTCTGGGCTCACCGTGCCCAGGGCTGCTGTGCCCCACTCGCTGTCCAGACCCCCTCCAGGGCCTGGCATCTCTCCTGGCACCCCGTCCGTGCAGTCTGGACATTCCCCTCTCCCCAAGGAGCAGCATTCTGTGCATGTTGGGAAACACTCCTTTCCCATTTGCTCCCAAGGCCCTTTCCCCCGTTGTTTGAGGAATGCTGTTTGAATTAGCTGCACGGATTGCAAACAGACCCCGTTGTTTTCCTTTCCCAATGCAGGGAGGCTTCTGTTCTCCCTGGCCTGCTGGATTAACCAGGGGCCTTACACACTGACCTCTCTGCAGCTCAGGGAAGCTAATTTAATCCCAATATTGTTACAGATCACAGCAGGACGGATGTCACAGATTCCTTGAGGCGAAGCAGCCCGGCGTGCTGGCAGGGACAGCAGCACGCTGTGTTTGCAGAGGCAGGAGCTGCTGCAGCTCTTCTGCTAAATTCCCTCTGCAAAACTCATGCAGCTGGGGGGGACAGCAGCACTGGGGAACAGGGGGATCCCCTGAGCACTGAGGGCTGAGGAGATGCTCTGCCTGCATCCCCAGCGCCCTCTGAATGCTGGCAGAAGAGAGGGAGATGCAGACTCGCTTCTCCTCGCTATTCCTTTCTCATTATTATTATTTTTCCATCGGTGCCTGCTCCAGAAAGTGATCTGTGAAGTGATGCTGAGCCTGGAAGGGGCCTCAGCACCCTCACAGCAGGGCAGTCCATACCCCCCTCACTTGTGTTTTCAGGGGGATGATCTGCATGCTCATCTTGTCACAGCTCTGCCTCCCCTGGCCCCACCTGAAACCATCGCTGTCCCTGGCACAGCCAGGGGGGGTCCAGCCCCCCGAGCAGGGCAGGAGCCACCAGGCTCTGGGAGGAAGCCCTGCCTCTCCCAGCATTGCTCAGGGGGCTTTGATGTTGGGGAAAAATAAATTCCTTTGGGACACTATTAAAGAGAAGTTTGAATGATGACACATCACAGGGCTGGGGCTTCCAGCGTTTCTTGTAAACTCCATCCAGAGCTGGAAGTGGAAGAGCCACTGGCACAGCCAGGAGGACATGAAACCCAGAGCCTCTGCAGCAGGAGTGGCTTTGTGAGCAGCCTGTCCCTCTCCAGGCATCTGCTCCCTTCCTCCTGCCTCCGCTGCTGCTGCAGATGTCCCTGAGGGCCACGGGCAGAGTTTGAGAGCACGGATGGGGCACCCAAGGGAGCCACAGCCCTGGGAGCCAGTCCTGGGAGACTGGGACAGGCATGGGACCTGGGCATGCAGCCCCTGCTCAAGCCCATCCTTCTCCCAGCCATGGTCAGCTCTTGGGAACATTCCTGCTGGATGACATTTCCCAAGGCATAGAGAAAAAAAAAAGCAAAAAAAAAAAGCACTTTTTTCCCAATATAAATTCTTGCAACATTAAAAACCCCACACAATAGTTGTAAGCCCTGGAACGGCTGGGGGTAAAAAAGTTACAGTTCAACATGGAAATAGCACTGCCATCTCCAACTGGTGAGTCCCAGATGTGGGACATCATGTGTGACAAAACCCCACGGGCGGGACCTGCAGGAAGCCTGGAGTTGTTGTGGGCTCCCATCCCCGTGTGGGGACAGGCTGGTACCCTCGGGAGTCCCCTGGGTCACCTGCCACAGCCAGGGCAGAGCCCTGATCCTGGGCTGGCCCTGGCAGTGACACGGAGCTCCTTGCTGTGCCCACGGAGGGCAGGCTGCAGCAGAAGGGACCTGCGGCAGTTCTGGGACCCTGGGGTGACTTTGGGGTGCTGGGGTAGTTTGGGAATGCCCCAGGCAGGAGCTGTAGGTTCCTGCTTACCCACAGGATAGGTGCTGGTGCTCTGGGCTGTCCTGACACAGCAGCAGTGGGTGGGAGGTGCCTGTCCGTGTGTCCTCAGCAGCAGGGGACGTGTGTCCCCTGAGCAGGGGCCCCTCCAGGAGCCTCACTGCACTGAGAGCAGCTGAACAGATCAGCAGCAGGCACGTGGAGGGGAGCCCTGGGCAGCAGAAGCAGTTAGTGATGTGCTTGCCCTGCTGTACCCCGAGCCACTTGCAGAACATATTAATTACAGGTAATTACTTTAATTACAGCTTGGCACGCTGCCCTGCCCATGCCAAGGGCGCATGTCTGCCGTGCCCAGCCACCTTCTGCCATGCAGAACTTTCCAGCAGAGCCAAGAGCTTTGCTGGTGTGGATGGGAAATGTCTACATATTGTGTCTTAAACTATATAATTAATTGGATGCAGCACTGAGCAAGGAGCTAATTCTGCCCGGGGCTTTTGGTCATTGTGCAGACATGGAGAAGAGAGAGGCCCAGCCTGGCACTGCAGGATGAGGCTGGGATGGAGGAGGCTGGGCAGGGAGCAAGGCTCAGGCTCCCAGAGGCAGGGCGGGGAGGCCAGGATGGGGAGGATGAGGAGGGAAAGGCTCCCTCGGTGGGAGGGACAGGCAGCACAGCCATGGCAGCTCTGCCCTGTCTCTTTCTGCCTTTGCCCCCTCCAGTTTTAGGATGCAATCATGTGGGAGCTGGAGGTGAGGCTGGCCCAGCCAGTGTCAGACAATCCCCTGTTCTTACCTCAAAGCTGGCATACAGATACAGACTCTGTGGGCCTTCTGTCATACCCTGAGAACTTTTTACAAATCCATTTCCCCCCAGCAGCACCTGAATCCCCTCACCCCACATCCCCCTGAGCCACCATCCCTCGTTACTGCCCATCACCCCCACCCCAGTAACCCACAGCAGGCACCCAGTGCACCCAGCACTCACCAAAGGCACCCGTGCCTGCATCTGCAGGATTTAAAACCTCTACAGGACCATTTGAAATCTCTACAGCATGAGGAGAGACGGGTCAAGCCTGGCTGTTTCAGGAGGCACACCATCCCAGAACAGGGCAGGACATGCAAGAACACAGCCAGGGCAGCTGTGGGGCAGGGGAGCAGGAGGTGGGGCAGTCTCTCGTGGTGCCTCTGCCCTGGGAGCTTTGGGGTTTCATTTCCAATTAAGTTTTTCATATGGTAACATTCAGAATTTTGATGGGAGATGAGGCTACTTTTGCCTAAGAGAGAACATACTTTCACTGCTGCGCCTGGCCCAGGAATGAATTCTCCACTATTAAAATGTAATTTAATTTATCTCCATGGGTTTTGTGATGACTGGGATTTGTTCTAAGGAGACCTTTAAAGGAGAATTTTTGCATTATTGAATGTATGTGCTAGGAAGTTGAGTTCTGGCATCCTCTGATAACCAAATTTCTTTTCTATCCTCCACTATATCAATCATGATAAAAGCTCCTGCCAAAGCCCTAACTCAAGCCATGCTTCTGGCATATTGTGAAACAAATCAGCAGGGAAAAAAGCAAAACCCACAAGATGCTCTAGTCCAGTATTTTTTAATGTAAGTTTCAAGGATATTGATGGTTTACCTCATCAGGTAAATATTTGTAACACAGTTGCGTTCCCAGGGTTAAACCAGGAGCAAGTGGCTGCTGAAACTGCAACTCATTTGCTCTGACAGACCCCAAGTAGCTTAAAAATGAGTTTTCCTGAGATCTGAGGCCTTGCCCATGCCGAGCAATGGCACTGGTGCCTTCCCAGCCAGGGCTGCAGGGTGATCCTGTTTTCCAGGGCTGTCTGATGGACACCCAGCTCCCCCAAACACAGAAGACCCCGCTGGGCTGTGGGTGAGCTCTGTGCATGGGGTGATGGGCAAGGCACCCTTGGCCCTTTGCCTCTTTGTGAGATGGTGGCCAGGCAGAGAGAATTCTTGTGTAGAATTTTAATTTTATCCCTTCCCTGAGGCACCAGCAGCCTCATGAAGCTGATGAGCACCATCACGACCATCAGCAGCAAACCACGCTGTGGGGAGAGCTCCCTTCCCCGAGAGATCTCCAGGGCAGCAGGGAGCCCAGGTGCGTTCAGCACCGAGGCTGGCATCACTGCCAGTTCCCTCGTGGCACTCAGGGCTGGCTGGCACAGCTGGCGTGGCCACCCCACAGTGCCTGGCTGGCCGAGGACAAGGTGCCTGTGTGGTCCCGGCTGCCGGCCGCGAAGCTGCTGCTCTGCTTTGCGTTTAAGTCAAAACCTGGGAGCTACTGCTTGCAGGCACTGGCTGCTCCAGCAGGCTGGAGTGGGAGAAGGGAGAGAGCTGCCAGATCCAGCTGCTCCCCGCTCCAGGAGCTGATGGAGGATTAGCCCAGCAGCGTGTCTTTACAAATTGTCAGTTCCCAGAGTACACAAAACAAAGCTCTGAGGATTGAGTGTCTCAGCGCAGAGGCAAAGGCAAAGGCTTTGGGAACCTGATAGCACTTTCCAGCCAGACACGGAGGCGTGTGGAGCCCGGCCTCCTGCGGCCCCACAGAGCCCAGCCTGCCCCACAGCAGCTCAGCCTTGGCAGGAGCAGCTCTGGGCTGGTGGCTCTGCCTGCAGCCCCGCCGAGCCTCTCCCTGTCCAGGCTGGAGCCCCACAGACCAGAGAGGGTTTGTAAAGCCACCAGAGATCCCTCCTGGGACACAGAAAGCCATTCCCTGCTCTCCAGTGCCACTCTCCTGCGAAAGGCTGGGGCCTCCCCTGCAGCTGCCCTGCCACGCACGGTGGCAGAGCTGGAAGCTCTCGCTACTTGTTTCACGGGAACTTCCGACACGTTTCAAAAATTGTTTTCATTCTGGCTTGGAATGAAGACAAATATTTCAGAAATTTCCTGGATAACATAAAGTTTAAAATATCCTCCAAACTAAAATAGAAGCGTTGGGCTATCTCAGCTCTTGCATTATGTCATATCATGCCAGCTCACAGCACACTGTGCAGAGTCACAGATGACTTCTCACGAGGAGACATAAACAAAAATACAAATAATGTCAGCAGGAGAAACGAAACGCTGAAATGACAAATCCTCTAAAACTACTTTTTCCCCCCCTTGTGCAAATTAATTCTCCATGAGAAATCGCTTGGATTTTTTTTTTGAAAAAAAAGAGCACAGTCTGGCCAAAGCAGCTCGGATGCCCTAAGAGCAGGAGGAACGTGATGCCGGCGCTGCGGGATGTGCCTGCCCGGTGTCCCTGGCCGCGTTTGACCCTTTATGTGTTTCTGGCAGGGCGCGGGCGGTGCGGGGCCGCGTGTCCGAGCGCCCCGAGCGCAGCTCGGCGTTCCCTGCTCCCGCTGCCGCGGCACGGCGCTTACCTGGCTCAGCTCCGCTCGGCCGGGGCTGGCTCCTGCCCTCCCTGCGCCCCGCACATCGCCCGCCCAGGCTCAGCGGCGCGGCCCCGAGCCGGGGCTCCGCGCCGGGCAGAGCTGCGGGCGCCGGCTGGCTGCCATCCCCCTGCCCGCCCCGCGCCGCTCCGGAACGGCTCTGCCGGGCAAGGAGCGCCGGGGCTCATGTCTCCGGTGCTGTATCCACCCCTTCCCACCCTCTTGGGGTTCGGTCCTGCCAGTTCCACTTGTGGGCTGTCCTCACCACTTTGGGCCTTTCTACCGCTCCCCTTCTTGTGGCTCTGGATGTCACCACAGACACGCTTTTATGAGAGTGGGCTTGTGCAAGGCTTGTATAAAGTGTTCTCAGAAATACGAGGTCCTGTCATTTGTAAAACTAATAAAAATGTCCAATAATTTTTACAAGGGAAAAATGAGTCATTGGATGGCACATTTCTCATTACTGGCATTTTACAATTAAAATGAGCATCTATTGAATCAATCCAAAGCTCTTATTGTTAGCAGACACTAATAACTTCCTGAGCTATTGAAGATACTTTTTTTCTGAAGAAACATGACCCTTTGCCACGGCATTTCTCGTTGAGAGTGGTATCCAGCTGAGACCAGCTCTGCTCAGCTCCTGCTGGAGGCTTTTCAAACACATCCTGATGAGACTGGTGGCTATAACTGGGTGGGAAATTGTTTTTAAGCCCTCAAAAATGTTCAAGATTTCAAAATTTTTCCCGCTCCACATGGGGACGAAACCAGAATTGTTCAACATTTTTACCAAATTAAAAAAAAAGTCCTCATGGAAACCATCTCCGGAATAGCCAATAGCCATGGGTCAGGCTGAGCCAGGGAAGCTCGGACTGCCATGACGGTGGCTGCCCTGGCATCAGCCAAATTTGCTCCCAGGGTGGGACACCCATCCCGGACCTCATGACCTTTGCTGGTGAAAAATTAATTCATTGAAATTTCCTGGTTTCGCTGCAGCCGCTGCGTGTGCCCCATGCAGGACAAGCCAGGGTGGAGGCATCACCACCTCCCACCTTTGGAAGACCAAGGATTTTGCAGCTGCTTGTGTTTTAAGGACAGTCTATACAGTCAGAGCCTAATTTTCAACAGGCACTAAGCCCATCTGCTGCTGCTTTCTGAAGACCAGCCTCCCTCCAGATGTCTTGGGATGGATCCTGGTCACCACAGTCACCACCTGCTTTTTGGAAATGGGCACCCTGATGGAACAGAAGGTGTGGTCTGAGGACGGTTCAATGAGGAGAAGCCCCACAGAGGCACAGGGAGACTCTGAGTGCCCTCAATAATCCTTCCTTGTCCATGGGGGCTCATTTCAGCCTCAGAAGGTGAGACAAGGAGAGCCAGCCTGACTGTAGGACTTGTTTCTCAAAGCTACTCCAGATGAAGCAAAAAATATCAAAATGCAAAACCCATTTATTCCTTCAGCAGATGTGCCCAGGGAAAGCTCCCGCTGCAGGATCTGGCAGAGGAGCTCCAGGTTGCTCTCTGGCTTTAGAAGTGCTCTTTTTCTGTGCACAATCACCTGTCAATCCTCAAGGCAGAGTGGGAAGCCCTTCCCCTGCCATGATGCCAGAGAAGAGAAGCCAAATTGTTCCACATGCCCAGTGAATACAGAGAGTTTCTGACTATGAATGGACATCTTTCTTCTCAAGTCCCAGCAGGCCCCAGGCAGCCAGGCTGCTGTCACTTGTGGGGAGATTCAGTTCCTATTTGTACTATCAAACACGTGCAAAGCTTATGAAAAACTGCCATGAAATCCCACTGCACAGCAGTAACAATCCTGGCTCCTAAACACAGAGCGCCCTGCCAAAGGGCTGGCAAATCCAGATCCTGCTGGGCGGAGGCATCCAGATGCCACATCTGCCACCACAGATCCTCTTGGTGCAGATCTGCAGCCCCAGCCCAGCCTGCCCAGGAGCCAGCTCTTTTCCAGAAATGAACACCTGCAGGACTCAGAGACATCCCTCATGGAGACTTCTCTCTGTCTTGGGTGGAAGAGTCCTTATCTGCATGGAGCAGAGGGCTTTCAGCTTGGCTTTTTCTGGCTGAGCAGTCCAAACTGGGCACAACAGAAGGATGCCAGGCTCTGCTCCCTGGGCACCACGCCTGGGACTCTCCTGTCCCATCCTCCCGTGGCTCTCTGGAAGGGATGGCTCTGTCTCTTGGGAAGGCACCATGGCAGTGGGGGTGCTGGTGCTGGGGAGAAGCAGATGAGTTTGTTTTCCATTCTCTGCTGTTGTGCAATGGCCCCAGCTCTGCAGACGCTTCCCACTCCTTTTCCTTTGCTACTGAGCATGGGGGTTGAACGACAATATGCATTGTCATTTATAAGCTCTGTAGGACCCTCCCGGGACCCACGTACATAAATCTTGGGTTTGCTTTAGCATTCCTTTTTTCCTCTTGCATCCTTGCAACACAGCTTCTGCCTGTCCTGCCTGTCTGCAAGCCTGAGTTTTTGCAGGATCTGCTCCCCAGAACATCGGGCTGTGCTGCTGCCATGCTCGCCTGCTCCTGCTCCAAAGGGAGAGCCTTGGGAACGAGCTGCTAATGCAGCTTGGCCTGCCCACAGTCCTGCTGAGGCTGCCAGGTGCCTGAGCACAGCGCACACAGCGGGCACTGCCGACAGCTGACAAAAACGCCAGGAAATTCCCTTTATGGCTCTGTGTTTCCCGTTAAATTTTTACGGGATTTCCTCAGCACCCAGGAGCTGGGTCACTGCTGCCCGGAGGGGACAGGCTGGGGGCTGCACGGCTCCCTGGTGCCATCGGCCCGGCCGGGTTCCCGGCCGCAGGGACAGCTCCCCGGTGCCACCGCAGGGCTCCCCGGGGGCTGCCCTGCCCGGCCGGCAGGGAATTTGGCCGGCAGGGACTCATCGGCTGATGTCGCAGGATTTCCTCCGCCCGCCGGGAGCGCACAATAGGGGCACAGGCTGCTCCGCAGACACCCTAATCCCCCGGCGATTGTGCCGCGTTTCGGGGGGTGACAATGGCTCAATGAAGGTCTGCAAGGTTAGCAGGAACGTTAATCCTTACAGAAGAAAAATGTGACAATTACTTAATGCCGTGGCTGGGAGCTTTTGTGCGGCCCATCGTGGACAGGCGCTGCCCAGAGCGGCTTGCCCGGGTACCTGCGACAAGAGGGGACAGCAGCCGCTGCTGCCACGCATCTGCCCAGCCCGGCTCGGCTTCTGCTCGTCCCTTGGAATTCCCGTTCGAGCGAGGCAGTTTCTGCCACCACCCAGTGAAAGCACAAACATGTCCACGGCCGGAGCAGAGGCAGCTCCAGGGAGCAGCAAGAGATTTTTGTTGTCTCAACTTAATTTCCAGAAAATCGGGTGTCTCTTACAATTCAGAATTGCCGCAGAAGAAATGCAGCTGGGGAGCTGGTGCCAGAAGAACGTGCAGGGCACACGCCACCAGGCTGCTCTGGGGGCACGGTGGGGAACACGCTGCAGGCAGGGCCCAGAGACCCGCAGAGCAGGGGCAGGCGGAGGGAGGGGGGCTTAGAGGGGCTGGGGAAGATGGAACAACAGAGTTTTGGTCACTCGGGACAGCGATCCCAAGGGCTGGTGATGCCACCATCCAGCAGGAGGGCAGGGAGCTGTTATCCTGCAGAGCAGAGCAGCCCCACCGTGCCGGTGTCCCGGGTGGGGAGAGCCCTGGGCTGGGAGCCTGCGGCAGCTGCCGGGGCTGGGAGCGATGTGCGAGCGCACGGGACGCTTCTTCTGGCACTGGGGACTCGCTGGGAGGTGCAGGAATGAAAACACCCTCGGCGCTGGCAGCGCAGCTTGTGAGCTGCGACAGCCATCCGGGGATTTCTCTGGCTGCGGCGACCGAGCAAGGGAAGGAAGGGATAAAGCACTGAGATCACAGACGAGGTCCCGCCTGCTCGCCCAGAGGCAGGCGCAACCCCACAGCACGCCCCGCCAACCTGCTCCCGGCGGCGCTGGCGAAAGTGTCGCCGTGCTGTCCCCGCCTGACCCCGCAGCCGCGCCCGCCGAGCACCGAGCCCAGCGCAGCGGGGACAGCCGGGCTCGGCGGGGCCACAGGGACCCCGCAGGGCTGCCTGGGCAGCTCTGAGCCGGGACAGAGGGGAACACCTCTGCAGGTGTCCCTGCGTGCGGCCGGCAGCACTGGGATGTCACCAAACCAGCCCCTGGGAGAGGGGAGCTGCCAGAGGCAGACCCAGATCCCCGTGGGCAGCTCGGGGCAGCCTTCCCTCGCCTATTCCTTCTCTCCATAACCTACTCCTTTTTCCTGACCTGTTCCTTCCCTCCCTCACCTGTTTTTTCCATTCCCGACCTATTCCTTCCCTCCCTCACCCATTCCTTCCCTCCCTCACCCATTCCTTCCCTCCCTCACCCATTCCTTCCCTCCCTCACCCATTTCTTCCCTCCCTCACCTGTTCTTTCCCTCCCTCACCCGTTCCTTCCCTCCTTCACCTATTCTTTCCCTTCCTCACCTGTTCTTTCCCTCCCTCACCTATTCCTTCCCTCCCTCACGCATTCCTTCCCTCCCTCACCTGTTCTTTCCCTTCCCCACCTATTCCTTCCCTCCTTCACCTATTCCTTCCCTCCCTCACCTGTCCCTTCCCTCCCTGTGCTCCTGGGCACACGCTGGGCACACGGGGCAGGGCAGGAGCCCAGGAGCGGTGGGGCAGAGGGCAGGCTGAGCACCGAGCAGCCCCCGAGTCCCCCCCAGCCCTCTCCTCATGGCACCGTGCGTGTGTGTGCTCTGGCGGGTGCGGCGAAGCCACCGCGGCTCGGTGGAGCTCAGGCACTGCAGGCGGAGAGCGCAAATCTGCCTCTGATTAAATCGGCCCTTTGTAATATAACCTATATGAGCCTGCACTTAACACCCATCATCGTGAGGAAAGCCCAGGCTCCCTTCCAGCCGGTTGGGCTGCGTGCCTCCGGGGCAGATCTCCCAGGGACATGAAACTGCCGGGGCAGGAACTTGGATGCATTTCTGTGCGGATTCTTCCCCCTTCTAGAGAGGCACAATGGGGCTTTGCATGAGTGATACAAACATGCCAGTTGTACTTAAGGTTGACAAATAATGTAAACCACACAATCTGGTTTGAGGGAAACGACTTCACCACAATTTATTTTAGTGCTTTAAACATCACGCCAAACTCTGTAGTGAATTGCTAAATTAATGCCGGGCTGCCATCTAAATAGACATCTTCAGATCACAAGCATGTTATAGGCGGAATGGTTTCCTTTGAAATGGTTCCCACAGCTTAAAGGCTGCACAGAGAAAAAATGTGCCCAGGATTCAATTGCTGCCAACATGTGGTGGCCACATTTCTCCACTGCTATTGGCCAAGATGCGCAGTAAAGCTGGGGAAGCATCATCTGAGGTGGATAGATAAACTGGTGATTGCAGAGAGACAGGGAATGCCATGAGCAGCTCACTCTGAGGAAACGGGTAAAGCCAAAGAGCCTCCGTTCCAAGCTTTCAGCCTGGAAAAATGTGCCCTGCCCAGGAAGGCAGCTGGTTGTCCCCATGACACGTTTTCTCGGCTGCTTGGGATGCAGCAGAGCCCAGCAACAGCACAGTGCATGTGTCCTGCACTCTTGGTTTTGCATTGGTGCCTTGGCTGGTGCTCTCTGGCAGCTCCCACGTGCTCACAGCCATGTCCTACACCTCCTGACACAGAAGCCTGCCAGATCCCCTTGGCATGGGGAGCTGGAACTCTGGGGCCAACGCTCCCCACAGGTGTCAGGGAAGGGGACAAATGGGACCAGGACAAGTTCCTTCCTGCTGAAGGAGCTGGGGAGGTTCATGGTGAGTGCTCAAACCCCACATCTGCTCTTCAAACTGGAGATACCCCAGCACCCACTGACCAAGTGTGGACAAAGGATGAGGAGACAAAGGAGAGGGAAGGGAGCAGTCATTTGTCCACTGTTCCCACCCCGGCAAGTTGGGTCTTGTTTCCCCATCACCAGCCTGAAGTCCATCTTCCATGATTTCGTGGCTCAGTCGCTCTTCCCCCTTATGGTTTCCTTCAGCTGAGCTGGAGGAAGAATAAAGAAATGTCTCTCTGGGCCCCAGCCTCTTACAGGGCTCATAAATATGTCTCTGCTTAAAAACTCAAGGATTAATTAACTCATGAGTATCTCCTAACCAAAGTTCTGGGAAAGAGCACCCTCCTGCGTGGGAGGCAGCACATCTGTGGGAGGTTTCCCTGGGGCCTCTCCCCTTTCCACAGATGCCTGGCCGGGATGGACCCGGAGCCAAGCAGTGCCCACCAAGAGGGACGCTGGCCTGGCACCACCACTGCGTGCCAGCTGTGCCCTGCTGGGACCCCAGTGCCACGAGGCACCTGGGTGGCCATCAGCATGGCTCTCAGGCCACGCTGCCGTGTTGCCTTTACAGTGTTTTCAATTAGGTGCTTGACAATGCCCAGGCTTGGTGGTCCCTCATAAATTTGGAGCGCTGACGGTGCCATGGGAAAGTTTGGGCCAAGGGGGGGTGGTGCCTCGGGGTGCAGCACGGGGCTGGGCTCTCTGGACACTCCAGCCCTGCCAGAGCAGCCGCCCTCACTGCTGGTGGCTAGCTGAGCCCTGCCCGTGGCTCCCACCTGGTCCCCCTGCCCTGGCTCACCTGGGGAGCTGCCAGCTGCACTGCTGGGTGCCCCTTCTCCCCACAGGTACAGGACAGCCCTCCCTGCTGTCCCTGCCTGGTCTGGAGGCAGCTCAGGGCGCTGCTGGGTGGTGGGCAGGAGCTCACCCCACGCTGACAGCACCTCTGCCTCAGCATCTGCTCGGGGTCTGCTGGCACCAGCTCTGCAGCCCTGGTCCCACGTGGTCACGGGCACCCTGGCCAGGGAGCTGGGCTGGTCCAAGGCCTGCCCATGCTCCCAGGGAGGGAGGGAGGGTGTCTCCAGCAGCGTCTGGTCCTTGGCACGGCGTGCGAGCCCAGGCATCGCCGCTCTCCGGAGGGCTGAGCTGCCAGCAGCCACTCCTCCTGCAGCGGGTCTGCGCAGAGCCGCCCCGAAACAAACAACTTTTGCAACATGTTTTGTTTTCCACCATTGCATTTAAAAAGTAAATAAATTAAATTCATTTTGCTGCCACTTCACCATGTCAAGTGTAACCTGAGCGCTGCTGGCAGGGGAAGCAGCGCATGGTGCGAGGCCTCCCCAGCTCGTGGCAAGGCTGCCTGCCTGGGCTGGAGCTGAGAGCTGGGCAGGGGGGGACCCAGAGGAGCTGAGCTGAGCCCGTGCCCGTGGCCATCCTGCCCTGCTCAGCCCCAGGGAATGGCCCTCATGGGGAGCTGGGATTGAAGGACTGGTGCTGCCGCGGGGAGCTGAGGTACCCGAGCTGGGCAGGGACCATCCGTGGCACACAGCTGCAGCTGAGGCTGGGGGTGTCCCCCAGGCTGTCCCCAGGCCTCTCTTCACTCTGCTGAGTCACTTCACACTGTCTGCAGGGATGGTGATGCTGCCTCAGGCTGCACACATCCCTCCTGGGCTGCTGGGTGCCACACGGGCTGCACGCACAGTGTCACCCACAGGGCACTGGCCCCAGCAGGAGCTGTCCCCAGGGGCTGCCACTGGAGGCAAATGATCCCCCTCAGTGAGGGTCCTGTCCTATCACTGGTCTGGGTGATGAGGGGCCCTGGGCACAGCTCTCTGCCAGCCCATGCCCAGGCTGAAAGCATCTCCCATGGTCACGCTCGCCCTCCCTGTGGGACAAAGGGACTTGGCACACACCACCCACCACCCCCAAGGCAGCCCCCTTGTTTCCCCCACCCCTTGGGGCTGCCACAGCAGCAGAAGAGGCAGAAGGATGCCCAGTCCCAGAGTGGGCATTCCCCTCTTTGCTGGGGCTCTCTGGGCCATGGGGTCCCCCTGTCCCCACACAGCCTGGGCACAGAGCAGTGCGCCGTGGGCAGTGCACTCCAAATCCCTGCAAACGAGCAGCAGGGAGGGTTCCTTTCACACAGGGAGCACCATCCAGAGGCCTGGATTTTCTCCTCTCTGTGGAGGCAGCTGTCTGCACCCGGGACAGACCTTGGTTCCTTTGGCACGGCAGTCAAAGCACCCACTGATGTCATGAGAAATGGAACTTGGCCCTGGGTGCGAGAGGGCTCAGGCTGCTTCCAGCTGGCCTCCTTGCTGCTTCTCGCGCTGTCTTTGGGACATAATTAATTTTCTCTGTTGGAAGGGTAGTTTCCAGCTAAGCAGGGATCCTCTGGGTTTAAAAGTCAGCGAAAGTGATTTCCAAAGCACGGGACACCCTTTCCTCTCAAGGGCTGGCTTGGAGAGGCAGCAGCAGCACTCCTGGGTTCCTGCCCGTGCCAATGCCATGCTGCTTTGTTTTTGGACAAGCCTGACTGTCTGGCTTTGTCAGACACCTCTAGACACAGCCTGGTTCTCTCAGCACCATGGGACAGCTGTGCCAGCTGTGCAGGGTGGCAGTGGCTGCAGACCAATCCACACACTTGGCCTTCTCCTTCTTCCACAGAACTTCTTCCTTTTGCCTCTGCACTGCCTGCAGCAAGGCTACACTGAGCTGGAAGCCCAGAGAGTTCCTGCCCTTTTTCAGCTTCAGCCCCAGCTCTGGGACATGGCAGCTTGGGCACCCAGCATCAGCCAGGCCTGACAAGACCATGGTGCCCGGGATGTTGTCCCCACCTCTGCCCTGGTCACTTGCAGAGGTGTTTGATGAGACAGCTACCTCCATCCCATCCCATCCCATCCCATCCCATCCCATCCCATCCCATCCCATCCCATCCCATCCCATCCCATCCCATGGTCAGGCCCCATGGGTGCTCCCATCAGGTTCTTCTCCAAGTGGGAGGAGAAGAGGAAACATTGCAGCAAACTCTTTTACCAGAAAACACGCAAGTGACTTTTAAAATAATGACATCCAAATGAAAACAACGTGAGCTTCAAAGCCTGTCCTCGGGGTGCTTTGTGGTTCACGGGCTTTCATTTCTGACAGCAGAGCTCCTTTCCATCCCCGGGAATGCACCCAGCAGCACCAGCCCCTTCCTGAGGTGCCTCTGGCCACCCGGGCACCCTGTGGGACCACGATCTGGGCAGGGAGAGTGGCTGCTGGCAGGGCCTTGCTGGGACACCAGGGATCCTGTCACTGCCCAAATTGGCTGCTCAGCATCTCCTCAGTGCTGCCCTTGGCCGGCAGTGCTGGCCAGGATCCGCGTGGCCCCGGCTGTGGCTGCTCCAAAGGCCATCTCCTGTTACCCAAACGCAAATGTTGATGTTTGAGGAGGGGAGATGCTGATGAAAATGGAGCTGGCTCTGTTTGTTTGTCAAAGCAGCTATTTTAAACAAGTTCTGTTCACACAGCTTGCAGATCGGAAGGAAGTTTTCCCAGCCATAATATCCTAGCTCAGCGCTGGGCAGACAATGGTTCAGCAGTTGCCCGGGATTAGCTGGTGAAATCACCCTGTGCAGCCTGGGGAGGACGTCTGGGAAAGGGCAGCACTGGATTTTGTGCTGGGGAGGCCGGGGGGGGGTCAGGAGCTGCCCTGGGAGCCGGGAGTGGCATGATGGGGGGGCAGCCAGGCTCAGAGCAGTCAATGTGCTCCAGCTTGGACCGGACAGGAGCTTCAGGACAGCCCTCCCCGGCCCCTCACCATCCCTGTGTCCTGCTTCTTTTTCTCAAGGAAAATGCTTAAATGTAAAATTTAGGATGAGATACTTCCCAAAGCAGCAAGCCTGAAAACAGGGCACCTTGTCACCTGCAGTGTTACAGGAAGGTGCCCTGCTCCCCGAGCAGGGGGAGCAAGAGACCCCATCAGAACATCTGCCTGTGCCCTGTGCCCTGTGCCCTGTGTTCTGTGCCCTGTGCTCTGTGCCCTGTGTTCTGTGCTCTGCGCCCTGTGCCCTGTGCCCTGTGCCCTGTGCCCTGTGCTCAGTGCCCTGTGCCCTGTGCCCTGTGCCCTGTGCTCTGTGTCCTGTGCCCTGTGCCTTTGCCCTGTGTTCTGTGCTCTGTGCCCTGTGCCCTGTGTTCTGTGCCCTGTACCCTCTGCTCTGTGCCCTGTCCCCTGTCCATGTCCCTGTTCCCTGTGCCCTATCCCCGGTACCCTGACCCCTGTGCCCTGTCCCTGATCCCTGATCCTTTTGTCCTGTCCCCTGTGCCTCATACCCTGTGCCCTGTGCCCCAGGCCCTGTCCCCTGTCCCCTGTGTCTCATGCCCTAATCCCTGTACCCTGTCCCCTGTCCCTGTCCCTGTCCCTGTCCCCTGTCCCCTGTCCCTGTCCCCTGTCCCCTGTCCCTGTCCCCTGTCCCTGTCCCCTGTCCCCTGTTCCCTGTCCCTTTCCCCTGTCCCTGTCCCTGTCCCTGTCCCTGTCCCCTGTCGCTGTCCCTGTCCCCTGTCCCCTGTCCCCTATTCCCTGTCCCCTGTCCCTGTCCCTGTCCCTGTCCCTGTCCCCTCTCCCCCATGCCCTGTCCCCTGTCCCTGTCCCCTGTCCCTGTCCCTGTCCCTGTCCCTGTCCCTGTCCCTGTCCCCTGTCCCCTGTCCCTGTCCCTGTCCCTGTCCCTGTCCCCAGCTGCCCAGCCACCAAGGCTGTGCCATCACAGCCGCTGCTCCCCGTGTGCTGCCCCAGGAAGGCAGACAGGGCTCCCGGAGGGTGGCGGGGTGGCAGTGCCAGCTCCTTTATTCATTACAGCCTCGTGTACAAATAAAATCTTTACAAGCTTGCTTCGAGCCTTTAAAAACGCCGTTTAGGACGTGCCACTGGCATTGTCTGACTCGGGCTGCTCCGCACCACCGCCGAGCACAGGGGCACTAAAATCTGCTCTCCATGTCCACCTCAATGAGTTTGTTTTATTTGTAGGGCAAGGGCAGCTCTTGGCAGCTGTGACACCCCAGTGCCCACTGCGGGCATGGCACCTTGTGAGCACCCTGGGGTCTCACGGGACACGGAGCCCTGGTGGATGCTGCTCTCCCCAAGAGATCCTCCTGCTGCCTCCTGTGTTTCTGCCTGGGACATCCCAGACAGTGGCTGCGGCATGGCTGTGATGCCACCAGCATCAGAGGGGGACACAGAAGATTAAAGCAAATTAATCTCGGCCAAGCCTTTGGCTGCTCTGTGAATGCCAAGGCGTGAAAGCTGTGACTCTGACTCCGGAGGTGCACATGGAAACTCCACCAAGGGGAATTAATTGCAGCAGCACTGGCCTGTACTGTGAAGATTTTTTCATTAAATGCTCAGATGAAGCTTTCTGCTTCTTCCTCCTCTTGGTGAATCTTATTGTGATTAAATTAAAGGAATTCTTGTTAAAATGTTAGTATCCTACTAAGACCATTTGTTGTTTTTCTCAGCTGCCTCTGGTCTCTTTAGAGACTTTGCTGCCTTTTCCTAACATTTTCCAGCTCTTCCCCCTCCACGCCGCCCTCCCCCGTTTCTGAGGCAAACTGGAAAGTTACAGTTGTGGTTGAGCCGTGGCTGCGGGCGGTGAGTCACGGCGAGGATCCCCACTCGCAGCTCGTAAACAGGAGGAGAAACGCGAGAGCTCCGGCCCGGGGCTGGCCCGGGGGCACACCGGGGTGGGGAGGGGATGGGGATGGTGGGGATGGGGATGGTGGGGATGGGGATGGTGGGGAGGGGGATACAGGGATGGGGATACAGAGATGGGGAGGGGGATACAGGGATGGGGATACAGAGATGGGGATGGGGATACAGGGATGGGGATACAGGAATGGGGATGGTGGGGAGGGGATGGGATACAGGGATGGGGAGGGGGATACAGGGATGGGGATACAGAGATGGGGAGGGGGATACAGGGATGGGGATACAAGAATGGGGATGGTGGGGAGGGGATGGGATACAGGAATGGGGAGGGGGATACAGGGATGGGGATACAAGGATGGGGATGGTGGGGAGGGGATGGGATACAGGAATGGGGAGGGGGATACAGGGATGGGGATACAAGAATGGGGATGGTGGGGAGGGGATGGGATACAGGAATGGGGAGGGGGATACAGGGATGGGGATACAAGGATGGGGATGGTGGGGAGGGGATGGGGATACAGGGATGGGGATGGTGGGGAGGGGATGGGGACATGGGGACATGGGGATAGTGGGGAGGGGATGGGGGTACAGGGATAGGAATGGGGATAAGGATGTGAATGGGGATGGGGATAGGAATGGGGAGACCTGCTGGGAGTAGGGAGGGGAATGGGGATGGGGAGGGGTTGGAGATAGAGACATCAGGATGGGAATGGGAATGGGGATGGGAATGGGAATGGGGATGGGGATGGGGATGGAGACATGATGGGAATGGGGAAGGAGATATGGGGATAGGGATGGGGATGGTAGGGAGGGAATGGGGACATGGGGATGGGGATGGAGACATGATGGGTATAGAGATAGGGATGGGAATGGGAATGGGGATGGGGACACAGGGATGGGAATGGGGAAGGAGACATGGGGATGGGGTTGGGGATGGGGATGGGGATGGGGATAGGGATAGGGATAGGGATAGGGATAGGGATAGGGATAGGGATAGGGATAGGGATAGGAATGGGGATAGGAATGGGGATAGGAATGGGAATGGGGATGGGGATGGGGATGGGAGGGGAGATGGAGACATGATGGGAATGAGGAAGGAGACATGGGGATAGGGATGGGGATGGTGGGGAGGGGATGGGGACATGGGGATGGGAATGGGGATAGCAATGGGAATGGGGCTGGAGACACAGGGATGGGGATAGGGATGGTGATGGGGATAGTGATGGTGATGGGGATGGGACCCATGCCTCTCCCTGGTGTGCAGGGCAAACCCAAGGCTGTTTCCTGTGGCCATCACTGAGCTGGGCCAGAGGAGAGCCCCTGGTCCACGCTGCTCCCCCTGCTGTGCACATGGCCATTCCCAGCCTGTGTCCCAGCCTCCCTGCACAGAGACCTTCCAGTGATGTGACAGCAGTGCCTAAAAGCTTGCTAAAAAGCCATGGAAAAGTAGAAGAGTGATAGGTTGGGGTTTTTTCCACAGCTAAGGAAAAATAATGTTCATTTGTGGGCATTTTCCATTCAGGAGCATCCTGTGCAAATGCATTGTTCCTCTTTGAATTCCTCAGCATATGGCATTCTGTGCTGTTAGAGTTTAATATTCTTTTCATTACCGATATCTAATACAGACAAGTCCTGAGGGTTACACAAAACATATGTGAGCCTAATTTGTTTTTACTGTGCCACATGGTTTTACTCCCTGCATCATTCAGTTTGTCTTTTTTTTTTTTAATCATGTGATCAGCAAAAACTTAATGCTATTTTTAAGCATGGTAAGAAAGTGAAAAACACATTTACTGTGACTGCAGAGGAAAAGGAGTGTAGATTCCCCTCTGCAAAAGTAGCTGTTACAGCGTGATAGCAAACTGACACTGCTGCTGTAAAAATGGCACTGCTTTGGCAGTGCAGTCTGTCAAAGCAGTGCCCAGCTTGTAAGGAGAATTCCTGAAAATTCTGGGCTTGGAGTGATTGATCTGACTGAGACAAATGAGAATGAGCTTCATAAATATGCAGATTTGAGGTGTCAAGGCACCTTTCCGTGGGGGAGCTCACCTTCTTCCTGCCCTTCATCCTTCCCAGCCTTTCCTGATCTGACACCTCTCTGGAAAGGTGGGCATTCATTTATTGCATGAATGATCTCTAATGCTCCTTTTTACCCCTCAAATCATGTTATGGCACCCACACTCATAGGGGGGATACAGAAATTGAGTCCCTGCTGGGTGTGGGACTGCTGGCATTCTCCATGTGAGGAATCCGTGCCTGGTTCTCTGCTCTGCCCTTGTGCCCCCAGTTGGCCACACAGGTTGGGGTTGAGTTTATTTGGGAATTTGGGAGCCTGGGAATGAGCAGAGCAGGGAACAGGAGAGGATGGGTCACTGTGTCCTCTCTGCTGCTGGAACAGAGAGGCTGCAGGGGCAGGGTGGGGAGATGCTCACCCAGGCAGGTCCCTGCCCATGGGGTTCTGTGATGAGATAACCAATATCAAAGCACAGCCAGACCTAGCTGGAGGTGGATCTCCAGCCCAAATCTGAGCCCTGTGCCCCTTTATGATGGAGACCATCAGAAAAGGAGAGCACACATTGGGGAGAGGGAGAAAGGTGTTGCCCACCCATGAGCTTCCCTTCCAGAGGTTCCTGGCTGCAGGAGGCTCCTCCACGCCAGCATGGCCCAGAGCTGGCACTGGGCTGGTGTGGCAGCACCATCCTGCTGCCAGCCCTGTGCCACATGCCCTGATCCTGCTGCAGCAGGTCAGGGAAACCTGAGCCCTGGCATCTGGTGCTGCCAGGGAGCTTGAGCCCTCCCCAAACACAGGAAATCCTGGTGCTGCCACACGCCTCATGCTCTGCTCCCACACATGTGCCTTGTTAGCAGTGTCAGGAGCCTCCAGCTCGTGGGTGACTGCTAACCACAACCACCAGCATTAACCTCCTGCTTGGAGGTCATTTGCAACAACCCACAGAAATGCCTCAGAATTGGGCTATATTGAAAGAAGCTGGTGCGTTCCTGACATAATTAAAAAAAAAAAAGCAGCTTTATTATTTATGTATTTGGGCCTTTGAGAATTCTGGAGTAGAGTAATAAAACTGCTGTGGACATCTGGAGCTTCCAGGGCAGGAACCCCAGAGTGGCTGTGGAGGAGGACAGCTCCATTCATGGGCTGAGGTCACGGCTGCTGCTCTCTGCTGCTCAGTCACAGCACTTGTGTGCATCCAGATGATCCCCTGGGGACCAGAGAATCCAGTGTGAAAACGATCTCACCATCCCAGCAGGAGCCTGCCCTGAAAGGTGGAGCCTGGAGCAGCGTGTATAAGCTGAGGAGGCATTAAATCTTGCATCACAGGACATGGATGGAAGGGCAGAGCAGGATGCCCCACAAACTTTCCCAGTGCAAATCTGTTCTTTCCTTCTATCTGTTCCTTCCTTCCTTTTCCTAGATGGAAAACTCAAACCCGCAGTCAAGGGTCACTGTGGGACTCCCAGTTTGGGAGGCTGGGAGAGCAGCAGAGGCTGATGCTGTGGGGGCTGCCCCACACATCTGTCAGACACAACTACACAAATAACCACTGACCTGGGGAGCCTGTGCCTTTGGGGGCTCCTGTGGGTCACCAGGAGCTGGGTGAAGAAGCTGCTTCTGTGTCATGGAGCACATCAAAACGCTTGCTTGCACACAGGGCCTGGCCTTCAACGGGTTAAGGGTGATTTGAAAGATTCCTTTTGTTTAGATTCATTTCAGGTTTCGTGATTTCTGTTATTGCTGCACCAAATCACTTGCAGGCGCTCGAGGTGGGGTGCTTGCTCGGAGAGCAGCAGCAGATGTGAGCTAATTGGAAGCACAGCAGCAGCCACAGCAAGTGCTGCCCTGGGTGCCTCTGAGGCTCAGCACACCCACTTTGGACATTGCACTGGCCATGGGGACAGCCTGGGCTGGGAGGGCACGGCAGGGTGGGCACAGGGTGTGGGACAGCAAATCTCTGCCCCTCAGTGAGTGCTGCAGCTCAGGCTGCTGCCCCAAGGCTCCTGGCTTGGCTTTGGGGTTGGATCATCCTGGTTTTCTTTCAGTTCAGAAATAAAGCTGGAAAATATACTGCAGAAAGGTGAATTTTTTCTGCCAGGAATTTGGTGAAGGAACAGACCCAGAGATCTCATCGGTGCTTCAGCAGATGGGCTGGGTGCTGGTGGACAGGGAAATCCCAGCACGGCCATCCTGGGATGGGATGGGATCCTAAGGATGGGATGGATGGATGGATGGATGGATGGATGGATGGATGGATGGATGGATGGATGGATGGATGGATGGAGACTGTGGGATGGGATGGGTACAGGAACATTGGGATAGGTACAGGAGCACTGGGATGAGATGGGATGGGATAATGGGATGGGATGGGGTGGGATAGTGGGATGGGATGGGATGGGATGGGATGGGATGGGATGGGATGGGATGGGATGGGATGGGATGGGATGGGATGGGATGGGATGGGATGGGTACAGGAACACTGGGATGGGTATAGGAGCACTGGGATGGGATGGGATAATGGGATGGGATAATGGGATGGGATAATGGGAAGGGATGGCAGGCACCTCTCCATCCTGCTCCTTTGCTTACAGCACGCACTGGCCTGCAGCCCCCCTGTGCCTGTGCACCAGTGTGACCCACTCCAGCTCCCCAGCTGTGACTGGTCCCACGTGGGATGCTCACCTTGAGGGCAGGCACTGCCTGGGGCTGTGGGCAGCAGCGCTGGGAGCCGTGACAGAACTGTCCCCTCCCACTGCAGAGGTGAGTGCCGGATGCTGTGCTGTCTGCCAGCAGCTCTTCCCTGGGCTGAGGGCAGAACCTGCTCCTTCCTCCCCCCTCAGAGCTGCTGTGATGACAGATACCCATGCCTGGCAAAGCTCACCAGAACCTGCCTCATTCCCAAGGCCTGAGCAGAAGCTGCTGCTCCTCCAGCACTCACAGAGAGGCTCCTGTCATGCTGGGATGTGCCTGTGCCAGGCAGAGCAGGGCTGATTGCAACGTGCCCCAGACCTGCTCCTCGTGCCTCCAGAGGGGTGAGAACCAGGAGGCCACACCGTGGAAATTCAAAGCAGCCCAATGCAATAACCAGCTGGAGCTGCAGGTGCTAATGAGATTGTGTGCTGGCTGCTGTTCCCCAGCCCGGATCTGTCAGGAGCTCCTGGACCCCACCATGGCAACCTTGGCTTTAATTAAAGAATCTCTGCGTGGCACCGGAGGGCAGATCCACCCGGCCGGGATCTGTGCACTTGCAGAGCCACGAGACAGTCTGTCTCTCTGCAGAGATTAGGCTGTGGGAATCTCTCAGGTTGCTTGGCACAGGGAAGCAGGGGAGCTCCTGTGTGAATCTGAAGAATTCATTAATAGTTCATTAACTTTTCTCACTCTCCCTTTGGGGCAGATGCAGAGCGTGTCCGGGGGTTCACACCCCAGGAAGGCGACAAGGCTCAGGGTTAATTAAGGAGCTGACATTCCCAGAACCTCACTCTCCTGGGAAAGCATCCTGGCGCTGGCAGCCGCTGGTTTCCAGAGCTGCCAGTGCAGCCAGAAGGGCACCAGTGTCCCCAGCCCCCCCTGCCTGCCCTGGGGCAGCAGCGGGTGACATCTCACCCCTCATTCCCTGCCACTGGAAAGTCACATCCACCAGCAAACCCTTGTCATGGCTGGAGAAACCACGTGTGTGTGTCTGTGTGTCTGTGTGTGTCTGTGTATCTGTGTGTATGTGTCCATGTGTGTATCTGTGTCCGTGTGTGTATCTCTGTGTATGTGTGTATCTATGTGTGTCTCTGTGTATATCGGTGTGTCTGTGTATGTATCTGTATCTCTGTGTGTCCATCTATGTGTATCTGTATCTGTGACCGTATGTGTGTATGTATGTGTATGTCTCTGTGTGTGTATGTTTGTGTATCTGTGTGTATCTATGGTGTGTATCTATATGTATGTCTGTGTCCATGTGTGTCCATATGTGTGTCTGTGTGTATCTATGGTGTGTATCTGTGTATGTGTGTATGTCTCTGTGTGTGTACCTGTGTCCATGTGTGTATCTCTGTCTACCTATGGTGTGTATCTGTGTGTGTCTGTGTCCACGTGTGTGTATCTCTGTGTGTGTATCTCTGTGTGTGTATCTGTATGTATGTCTCTGTGTGTGTATCTATGGTGTGTAACTCTGTGTCTGTGTGTGTATCTGTGGTGTGTATCTGTGTCCATATGTGTATATCTGTGTGTATGTCTCTGTGTGTGTATGTCTGTGTATCTCTGTGTATCTATGGTGTGTATCTGTATGTATGTCTGCGTGTGTGTATCTGTGTGTATCTGTGTGTGTATCTGTGTCCACGTGTGTCCATGTGTGTGTCTGTGTGTATCTATCTGTCTATGTGTGTATCTCTGTGTATCTATGGTGTGTATCTGTGTGTGTCTGTGTCCACGTGTGTGTATCTGTGTGTGTGTATCTGTGTGTATCTATGGTGTGTATCTGTGTGTATGTCCATGTGTGTGTATCTGTGTATGTCTCTGTGTGTGTGTATATCTGTGTGTGTGTGTGTCTATGTCCATGTGTGTGTATCTCTGTGTATGTCTGTGTGTGTATCTGTGTCCATGTGTGTGTCTCTGTGTGCATATCTGTGTGTCTGTGTATCTGTGTGTCTGTGTGTATGTCTCTGTGTATGTATGTATCTCGTGTGTATCTGTGTATATGTCCGTCTGTGTACCTGTGTCCATGTGGGTGCCCAGGTGAGCACACGTGTGTGCACGTGTACCCAGGTGTGTCCATCTTGTCCACACTCGAGGGGTTCATTTCTGTGCTGTCACCTTGGCTTGGCCAGCGCCGTGGGACTCGTGGCCAGCCCAGCCCGCCTGGATCAGCCCAGGCTGGAAGGAAACTCTGGAGCAGAGACAGGGAGGGTGATGTGTCTGCCCTGTCCTGTCAGAGCATGTGGTTCTTCTTCCAAAATCCCAGCACTTCCTGCAACCTGGTCCATTGAACCAAAATATCTTTCGAAAGAAATCTGGAAATAGACTCCGACAGTATCAAAACATCCTGTTTTGACATTTTCTGAATGAATCACTTTGATTTTTTTTGTTTGGAATGACCTCGCTGCCTTTTTTGGTACAGAAATGGATTGTGTTTATCGACAAGTTGCAACCAAACAAAGCCATTGATTTTTGCCTCACTGAAACATCTCAACCCCCTCCCCCAAACCTTCTTTGAGGTTTGATTTGCTGTACCAGAGTATTTCTAAATATTATCATTTTGTTCCAACTTAGAGCCAGATTTTGCAATCCTGAGTGGAGCCCGAGTCTGGCTGTGCAGTCCTGGGCACGTCCTGCTGGGACCAGGGCAGGGCTGGGGGGTCTCACCAGGGACAGCCCTGCCTTGGGGACATCTCTGAGCCCCCCGAGCCCAGAGGTCACCACAGGCTCCTACCTGGGGCTGGGGGTGATGGGGCCATGGCTGAGGTGGCTATTAGCACTATTTGACAACTTGTCAGGATTAGAAAGCTCATCATAAACCCTCCAAAATGAGCAGTTTTTGTGTGTGTGTGTGAGTTAAGCTTTTCTGCCCCAACCAGGAACAGATGTCTGAACTGGTTGATGAATTGGAAACATCTGAAACAACTTTCCAAGCCGAAGTACAATAAATATACCTTTCATCACGATCCCTGCAAGAGGGTTTTAGAGGCAAAAATCACTGAAGTGTTTAATATGGACCGTGGTGAAGAATCATTATAACAAATGAACCAAATTAAATGAGAATTTCTCCCCGTTTTAGTGACTTTGCTGGGACTCCAGGTATCACCTCCTGGGCTGGCAGTGGGGCTCTGTCCTGCCAGCCTGCTCAAATTGCTCTTCCATGCTCTCACACTGTCACCTCCCATAAGTGCAGGAGGATGGAGAGGTGGGGGCACCCCAGAGGGTGCAGGGTGCTGAGGGCACCCAAGCTCTGCCCTGGCAGCAGGGCAGGAACAAGGTGCTGTGCACAGGGTGGGCAGCTGCCATCTCACAGGACGCTGGGACCCACATCCATGACCAGGACAGGCAGAGGCAGATGCATCCCTGGTGCCTCTGGAGCCTTTCCTGATGCTTCAGCCTCTCCAGAGGCTGCTGGTGGGGCCCCATCTCTTCAACCATTGCCCTGGCACCTGCCTTGCCCCCTGGGCCACCAGTGCTGCCACAGCCCAGCAGCTCCACGCCGGGGTGGGATGCAGGGGGAGGCTCAGGCTGGCCCCCAGCGTGGCACGGGGGCTCTGTGGCTGCCCAGGAGCCAGCCTCATCCAGCCCAGGAGCAACCAAAGCATCCTGGTGCCTCAGTGCCAGGAACGTCTGCCAGAGCCTGCGGGCTGCCTGCCAGGGTTCAAGTGCTGCCATTCCAGTGCTGATCCCATGACCTGCAGAGATGAGGATCTTTCAGCAGGACTTGTCAGAAGGAGTTTATTTTTCCGTGTCTCCACTTGGTTTATTCCGCTGAGCAAAGTTGTGTTCTATTGATTTATTCTGAAATAATTTATTTTGCTTTAAGAAATAAAGTCCAGTATTTCTCCTTTCAAAATTCATGTGGGTTGCACAGGATTTGAGGGTCAGATTTTCAAGTGTGAGCACACCCACAAAAGCTCCTGCCTGGGCCCATAACATGGGAACCTGACACGAGACCCTGTGCTGGTGCTGCCAAGTGCAGGGAGGTGCAACCTTGCAGGAGGCCTGGTGCTCAAGGGGAAATTCTCCCCTGCTCCCCTCCTGACTCCCCACCAGGGCAAAGACAGGTGTAAGGGATTTCAGAATTGTCACTGAGAGCTGTAAATATGGAAACAGAACTGTGAGGCCACAGCTGGGTCTCTGGCTGTGCTCAGGAACCCACACTGCGCCCCTGGTCTGGATGGAGCTGCCAGTGCCCTCAAGCCCTGAGCCCCAGCTGCCACCATCACGTCATCACCTGATGGGAAAAGGTGAAAAAGGGATTTATTGGACACTCAGTGGCACACACTGACCCCTGCTAACACCTCACCAGGGAGCCCTGCCCTGGACAGAGCCCTGGGCTGTGGTGACACCATCCCTGTCCCTGGGAGAGCAGGGGGCTGTGCTGTGTAACACTTTGCACAAATACATTACAGGAATGGCTACAGCATCCCTACAAGTGTTTGAGCACAGTGAGTCAGCAGGACACACTCACAGATAAAGGAAACACCTTGGACGTGTCCATTGCCCAGCCCCTCTGAGCGTGGTGGGGCCTGGGGGGCTCTGGGGCTGTCACAGATGTCCCTAATGGGACACTGATGCTCCTGCCACGCCACCAGGCCGTGTGCCTCTCCCGTGAAGGAAGCGTGGGCAGGGATCCACGGCCTCCAGCTTGCCTGCCTCAAACTTCCCTGAGGCCTGTTGGCTAATTCCCACCCATGGCAGTGGATCAGCTTTTCCTTATGGTGGGGATCAGGGGCTGGGGGACACGGACGTGACACCCACACGTGCACCAGGGCTTGGCAGTGCTGCCTCAGGTGATCAGAGCGAGGTGCAGCCGGGCTCCAGGTGCGGGGGCTCGGCCTGGGCCAGGAGAACCGGCACAATCTGAAGCAACTTTCTCATTTAAGAAAAAATATTTTGGAAGCCGCCACCTCCCTCCACTTGCCAGCGAGTTTAGAGTTTCATAAAGTCAGCCTGGTAATGGGTTACAAATGTACCTATCAGTTTTACATTTGTTTTCATTCAGGCTCAGCGAGTCTCCACCAAACCTGGCGATGGCAGGGAAGGGAAGGGCCCCCCCAGTCCCCTGCCCTCCCCGCTCCCCTCCCAGCACACCCACAAGTGAATTGTTCTTCCATAATCTAAACCAACACTTCTCTCCGGCAAATTGGATTTCGGTTAAACCCTGTGACTTATGTGCAAATCCTGACAGCAGCTCGCCTTGCGCAAAGCTCCCTGCGGGGCGCGGAGCCACCATGGACACGCGGAGCCAGAGCCTCCACAGCTGCTGCCAACCGCTGCAGCCCTGCACCCGGGGCTCTGCAGCCCCCCATGGACCCATGGCCATCGATCCAGCCCCAAATCCTGGTACTGCAGCCCCCCACGGCCATCGATCCAGCCCTGCACCCCAGGCTCTGCAGCCCCCATGGACATCGATCCAGCCCCAAATCCTGGGCACTGCAGCCCCCATGGCCATTGATCCAGCCCTGAATCCTGGCACTGCAGCCCCCATGGCCATTGATCCAGCCCTGAATCCCGAGCACTGCAGCCCCCCACGGCCATCGATCCAGCCCCAAATCCTGGGCACTGCAGCCCCCATGGCCCCATGGACCATTGATCCAGCCCTGAATCCCGAGCACTGCAGCCCCCATGGCCATTGATCCAGCCCCAAATCCCGGGCACTGCAGCCCCCCACGGCCATCGATCCAGCCCCAAATCCTGGGCACTGCAGCCCCCATGGCCCCATGGACCATTGATCCAGCCCTGAATCCCGAGCACTGCAGCCCCCCATGGCCATTGATCCAGCCCCAAATCCCGGGCACTGCAGCCCCCCACGGCCATCGATCCAGCCCCAAATCCTGGGCACTGCAGCCCCCATGGCCCCATGGACCATTGATCCAGCCCTGAATCCCGAGCACTGCAGCCCCCCATGGCCATTGATCCAGCCCCAAATCCCGGGCTCTGCAGCCCCCCATGGCCATTGATCCAGCCCCAAATCCTGGGCACTGCAGCCCCCCATGGCCACTGATCCAGCCCTGCACCCCGGGCACCGCTGCCCCCCATGGCTGCTGCTGCACCCCAGGTCCTGGCCAGCACACCCCTGGATCCTGCGGTTGTCCCCCCAGCTCCTGGGCACTGCTCTTACAGCTCCTAGGCATTGCACACCAGGTCCTGGGCACATCCTGGGTGTTGCACCCCAAATCCTGGACATTGCGCCTCCAATTAAGCAGCAGAAAGCCAATCCCAGCAATGAGAAAACCAGCAAAGCCTGAGTTCAAAGAGCCTCTCACTGATGTTGGAAATTCAGAATATAAATGTTATGTGGCACAAGGCATGGTGGGCAATGGCTGAGGTCATAAAAGTTAGCTTTTATTCTGAACATTATTGAATTTTTGAAGCTGTAATAAAGTGCAGTTCCCAGAGGAGTCAGCTGAGCAGGTCTTGTCTGGATCGTGTGAAACTGAAGCTGAGCAAAGTCACCCATTTCTAATTCAGTTACATGGTGATTACATGGGATCTCGGCTGAACAGCAACAAGGGGTTTTATTTTCTGTGATGAATGAGCATTTTTAGTGTCTGAAGTAGCAGCTGTCACACAGCTCATACTTCTGCCAAGAAAGTAATTCAGTGGGGAAGGATAAATTTTAACTCAACTTCTTTTTTATTTTGAGATTTAGGACCAAAGATTAACAGAAAAGCCCCCAGTGCTCAGGATCCACCACACCCGGGTGCTGGGCCAGCTGTGGATGCTGCCACCACTGCACGGTCCCCTGGGACTTCTGGTGATGTCACCTCCCAGCCTGTTCCACAGTTCACCTCAGCCCACCACCATCCCATGTCCTCTGTCCATCCACCCATCTGATCCAGATGTCAGGCTGCTGGACACACAGCAGCTCTGGGGTTTGTTGCTCCAGCTCCCCAGTGCCTGAGCAAGAGCTTCATGAGAAGGTTCACCTCCTGAGCATCACTCAGAGATGTTGCTGGGTCCCCCATGACTGATTCTGCTGCCAAGAGCTCTCTGATGGAAAAAAAATCTATTTAATTTTGTCGTCTGTTAGCAATTTAAGTTGAAGAAGTGGTGTTCAGTTCCATTGTTTTCAGCCCATGATGTTCGTGTGAGAGGTTTCTTTGATTCAGGATGCTGCAGTGCAGGAAGGAACTGCAGGCACTATGCAACAGCACATTGGTGAAAACACAGATAATTGATCAGGAGCTGATTGCAAGCAAGATACCAATGTTGTTGTTTATTAAAGGGATGTCATCAACTTAAAATTCATGTTTAATTTACCAGTTAATTTGCATGCTAAGATTGGAAAGATTTTGCACTGAGTCCAAGAGAGTGAGATCAGGAACGGGTGGTTTTCCCCATCTCACGTCTCCTTCCCTTTATGCTCTTGGCTGCATCTCTGCTGTATTCTGCACTCCTCAGAGCACAGACCTCACGGAAGCACATGCTGCAGCAAAACCAAGCACACGATGCTGTGCATGGTCTGTGTTCAAAGCTCCCCCAGCAGCAGCACTGCCCTCATGGCATGTCACACCTGGCACTCAGGGCTGCAGTGCCCAGCAGGAGCAGGTTATTGCAGCCAGCTCCCAGAATCCCAGCAGGCTTGGGGTAATGGGCGGTTTTATCCTCCCCCTCCTCTCTCTGAACTGCATTTCTGGTTTGCATTAATCAGCTTCATTGCTCTGATCAGAATATTTGCAACACAAGCAGCACTGACAGCATCTGTCTCTTGGCACTGGCTCTGAGTAGGGCAGGGCAGGTGCCTCCCTTGATCCACATCCTCCCTGCCCAGCACGCAGCCCTGCAGCCAGGCAGGGACAGGAGCTCCAGGAGCCCCAGCAGGTGCAGCAGGAGCTGGGGTTGTGCACAACCCTGTCCTGGGGGCTGCAGGGCAGGACCTGAGTGCACCCAGCCGAGCACACGGGGGGCAGCGTGCCCAGGCTGTGCTGTCACAAACAGAGCACACGCTGGGCTGGCTGCTCCCTGTGCCAGGAGGCTGCTGATGGCTGACCCAGGGCTGTGCTCACCAGCTGGAGCTTTCCTGATTTCACCAGCCTCCTCCAGTAGTTTATTGCTACCAGAGCAGCTGCTGCCCAGAGGAGTGGTCAGTCTTGCTGCTGGCACAGGGCAGGCACAAAAAGAGATTTCCCCGTGTCACAAGGAGCTCAGCTTTGCTGTGCTGCAGGTTTGGGTTACAGACCAGCTTGTGGAAATGCAGCAAAACCTGTATCCACTTTTGAGGCAGGGCCACCAGCAGCAGCTCCTGGAGACCTCATGGAGGAAGGAAGGATGCTCCAGCAGCACCATGTCCCCCACATGTCATGTCTGTGGTTATTTATCCTGCTTGAAGTGTCAGCACAGACACTGGTGTAGCACTTAACGTCCTGAACTTGGCCCACAAACTCTGCAGTGACATTAAGCAAATCTGCTTCTTATTGTTATTTATCTGTTTAACGAAACAGCAGGGACAGCTCCATAATTGAGGTCAAGCTGTGTTGCACTCAAAGTAAAACTCATTGCAAACTCTCTCTGAAGTGTCATCATTTTCAAAAGAGAGCTCCTTCTGAGATTTTACAAGAAAACCTCTTATTTAGGTTAGTACTTTCAGTGGAAATTTCCCTGAAGGGAAGGACTTTATATCCCAGGATCAAACAAAATAAATCCTCTCAAGTTGTGAAAAATAATGACTAAAAGTGTCTATTAATCCTGAATAAAAATTGCTGGGCTTTTTACTAGCTGTCCTGCCAGCTCTGAAGAGGCAGAACAGGGGTGGAGGCAGAGGCGAGGAGCACGTGTGCTGTGGGCATGTGGAGGCAGAAAGGGTCACTGGCGTGGGCAGAGCTGGGCAGGGGGACCCAAGTGAGCTGGGTGAGATGCAGCTGGGCATGGAGGAGCACCAGGATCCTGCCAGTCCCTCCAGGGAGGTCAGGGGAGCACTGCAGGATAGGCACACCGAGCACACCAGGGCTGAGGTGTCACTCTAGGACACGAAATAAAACAACATGCACACTGGAATGTCTAAGGTAAAAGAAGGGGGAGTTTAATTTTTGATTCTAGCATTTATAGATTTCCAGAAGTGACAGTGGATTGGAGGGTGACAGTGCCACCTTTCCAATGACACTGCACAAACCAACAGTCCATCAAGTTTCTCCTCCTCCAGAAAGGAATGTAAAATACTTAATTATTTACATAAAATGTGTGAGAAAGTTCATTACAAGAATGTAACCATCAGAAGGCTCAGAAGAGCTTAGAAGAACAGGTCCATGTTGAGGCAGCTCCCACACCAGGTTGGGGTGTCTGTTGGGACCCCCACAGCTGTGGCAGTGATGGGCATGAACTCACACCTGGGTGTCTGGGAGTGATGGGCATGAGCTCACATCTGGGCATGAGCTCACATCTGGGTGTCTGCAAGGGAGTGATGGGCATGAGCTCACATCTGGGCATGAGCTCACATCTGGGTGTCTGCAAGGGAGTGATGGGCATGAGCTCACATCTGGGCATGAGCTCACATCTGGGTGTCTGCAAGGGAGTGATGGGCATGAGCTCCCACCTGAGTGCTTGGCAGGGCAGTGGTGGGCATCAGCTCACACCTGGGTGCCTGGCAGGGCAGTGGTGGGCATGAACTAACATCTGGGTGCTTGGCAGGGCAGTGGTGGGCATCAGCTCACACCTGGGTGCCTGGCAGGGCAGTGGTGGGCATGAACTAACATCTGGGTGCCTGGCAGGGCATGAGCTCACACCTGGGTGCCTGGGAGTGGTGGGCATGAGCTCACATCTGGGCACGAGCTCCCACCTGGGTGTCTGAAGTGGCCGGCACCCGCGGGCAGTGGCCGCAGGACAGGCTCCCCTCACCCAGCCAGTGACGAGTGTCCACGCAGCAGGGACCGAGGGCTGTCCCTGCCTGGAGTGACAAGATGAATGGGCTCATTAGTGCAGCTTTCACTGCACTGACACGCGCTCTCGTGCTTGCACACAAGTGCCGAGCCCTCGCTGCCGTGCCAGACTGATTCATGTGTCAATAAACAGCGCAGGGGAAATCCTTTCCCTGCCAAACCAAACAAACAGCATCTTCTTGGTCAGGGCTACAGCATCCCTGTGAAACCAGTGGCAAGGGGCTCTGTGATTCCCTGCTCTCCCAGTGACCCCACAGTCATGGGTCAGCTGCCATTGTATTCTAGGTTTGTTCATTTTACAGGGCAGCAGCAAAATGTATTCACGTGCACTTCATGCTCTCTTCCTTCAATAGATACAGTTATTTGGCAATAACTAGGCTTTTATCAAAAGCTTTTGATAAACTTTTTGATAACCTATGGCTTTTGATATATGACATAGCCATAGGGTCAGCAGGTGTGGGGCACCCTGGCCCAAAATGTCCCTGCTCCCAGAGGGACAGCACATCCCTCTGCCCATCAGTGTCAGACACCTCGCAGCCAAAAGTGGAAAGGGATGGGGGAATGCATTGTTTGATGGTAGGTTTATCAATAAAAAGGAATTATTGGCCTGTATCCCTCCTGAAACTTTAATAAAAGTCAAATGATAGTTTTGTCTTCTTTCCTTTTTCATTTATTCCTAATTCAGACCTGCTCTGGGATCAGATCAAGAATGCTTTTAGCCTTTCCAGCAGGCCTGGTGGAGGCATGCCCAGCAGCAGGCTGGGCAGGAGGACACTGCCCGGGCTCTCCACCACGGTGGCACCCCGAGGACAGGCCCTGGCACTGCCTGGGAGCCCTGTGCCATGGCCCGGGAGCTCCTGCCACACCTTCCCCCAGCAGCCAGCCCTCCCAGCACGCAGTGTGCTGCTCAGCAACTCTGACAGCCACACATTGGTGCACATCAGCTGATAAAATGGCTCAAGATTTGGGTCCTTGCACCTTGAACAAATCTGACAGTGCAGGTGAGATGTGCTGGGGCAGACAGGGTGAGCCAGGTCAGGGCTCCCTTTAACACTTCACCACCCCAAAGCCTGGCCACGCAGGCTCCTCCAGATCAAATTCCATACTGATTTGGTGGAAACAGCTGGATTTGCCAAAGGATAAAGGAAAGTGTTTCCCATTAACACATCTAACACCCCTGTCAGAGCAGTTCTGGCTGCACACAAGTGCTAATGAGATTTCACTGTGACACCACGGGGAGGAGAGACAGTAATTGGGGCATTTTCTCCTCATGCCTAGAGTGGCTGAATTAATTACTGGAATTAATCCTTCTGCGGGAGGCAGAAGCTGTCTGGTGAGGGGGAGCAGGAGGAAACGAGCTGCTTTGGGGTGATTATCACCTGACTGAGCACAGGTGCAAGCCGAGGTGTGGGTGGCCCTGCTGGGGACGTGGGGCACTCTGAGCAACCTCAGCTGTTCTTTTCGTCATCGAAGGCTTTGTGTGTGCCATGCCTGATGTCCGGGGAGCACCTGGGTGGGCAAAGGTGGCCCTGGAGGAGGTGTTGGCCCCCGGGGTGTCCCCAACACCACTCATGGGGGATCTCCCATCCTGGCACTGCTGCTGGCACCAGGCAGAGCCCGTGGGAGGGGGATGGACTCTGCAGTTCTGCCCCCACGGAGCAGCTCTGGCTCCCTCAGGAGAGCTCAGTTCCTGGGGAGCTGCCCCAAGGATGTGCTGGAAAGCCTTCCCAGAGGATTGCAGCAACAGAGGGAAATATTTCTCGTCTTAGCAAATGAGGAAAGGGAAAAATAAGGTGAGTGAATGTTTTATTTAATGGACAATTTAATTGCTGACATCTGTGATAAAAGCTGTTTTTTTCCAAACTGGAATTTGTTTCTATCTCAGGATGAAGCAGGGATGTGGGGGCAAATTCTTTGGAAAGTCCCTTTGAGTCTCATCCAAGGAGGATGGGGAATGAAATGTGGCACATGTTAAACATGTAAATGAGGTACTGATTTACTGATTTATCTGTTTCTCGCATGAGATCTTCTTTGGCTGCATCAAAATTACTGTATTATTTATAAGTCTTAAACATTTAAAATTAGATGTGTGGTTTTAAAACAAAACATCAAAACCTTAATGCAAACCACATTGTTTCAATAAGAAATTAGATTTAAAGAAAGCAAATTCAAAAAGTTTCTGTGCTGGATCAAACCTGCACCTCATGTGGTTCACATCCATGTTGGACCTATTCTGTAGGACTGGGTTCTCTTTGCAATGATTTGCAACAGTGAACTCAAAATAAACATATCTGGTTTCATTCATGGAATATTTCCTTGTTATTGAAAAGCATCATTTTCTGCAGTGTCCCTTGACATTTCTTGGGGAAATCCTGGAGCCTCGTAGCTCACTGGAGGCACCAGGACACCCCACTGGAGCCAGCAGCGTGCAGGCAGCTGCTCTCCTGCCCTGCTGCCAAGGCTTGGGAGCTGCTGCTTCACTCTCCATGGACTGTGACAGCCCCTGCAAGGGCACAGAGCCTTCCCCAGGACAGCTGCCCTTGCTGGGCTGCTCGAGAAAGGGTTCAGAGGGGTCTGCAGAGCCCCACCACCCTGTGACTGTCCAAAAGCAGGATGAAGTGTGACCAGCACTGCCAGCAGCCCCAGCTCTTTGCCATTGTGAGGTGTGGGCCTGCTGCTCTGGAGCCAGCAGAGCTGCACCTGCTGAGGAGATGGAAGGCCTGAAGCTGCTCTGGTCACTGATATTAGGATTATTATGATTTTATGTTATTATTAGTGTGAATTGTGCCTCTGAGCATCGTGAAGCTTCTCCAGCTTCTGGCTGTTCATGCAACTGTGTGCTCTGCAAACGGGGCAGAGCGCTGATGCCTCTCAGTTCCCTTCAGGGGTCACTGCCCTGGCCTGGCACCCCATAAACGTGTCACCAGTGAAACACAAACCACACGACAGCGAACCACAGTCAGAGCTGCACCAGCTTGTTTGCACTTCCTCTGCAATTGCACTTGCAGCGAGGATTGTGTGGAGGATGGAGGGCTCTGGGGCTCCACGGTGGCACAAGGCTCACTGGGCAGGGGGATGTGCTGAGGGCCGTGCTGTACCTGTTCTGTCACTTCACAGTGCTGGTGTTCCCAAAATGTGCAGCTTTTCCCCCCACGAGGCTGGGAAGGACCAACACCCCAGCGCAGAGCAGTGCCAGGCCTGGGGCTGGCAGCAGGCAGAGAGAGCGTGGCATGGAGCTGTCCTGCACCCTGGTGTGAGCAGGGACCAGGGGCTGTGGAGCTGTCCCACTGCTGGGGTGCCAACAACGAGACAAAAGCCACCCCACAACCCTGGAGCCAAGGGTGAGCCGTGGCTCTGCGTGCCACCAGGCTGCCATCAGAGCAGATGTCACTGCCTGCTGTCACCGGGGGGGTCCTTGTCAGCCTCTGCCCAGTGGTCCTGATGGGTTTTTTTCATTTGTGGTGTTTGTCACAATGAGTCAGCATTGCCCTCTGAAACTCATCCCTCCATCCTGCCCAGCACCCGGGAAGCTGGAATCTTACTGGAGGACAGGAAGCATTTGCTAACACCCCATTTAATGTACATTTTTCTAAGAGCAAAGGAGGAGCTTAGGGGGGAAAGCATGAACTGCAGGAATTGCTCATTTCGTTTCCTGTGGTTTCATAATTTTGTTGCTTACCAGTTTTGCATTTCAAAAAGCTTCTTGTGGTTTCCCTGCAGCTCTCGTCTGAGGGGAGGACACAGTAGCACTCTGAGCTGACATGAGATCACAAATAAAAGTAATATGATGGCAACTGGCGTTCTGGGCTGTGTGAGAAAGAAACAGCTCCCTTCTGGCTGTGTGTGGGCAGGTGAGGCAGCCCAGCAGAACCCCAGCGGGTCACCTGGAGTCTGGGGGATGTGAGGGTGCTCCCACCCCAGGGGCACAGCCCATCACTGCTGGCAGAGCACACGCGAGCAGTGGGACACACAGAGGGGCACAGGGTGCCTGTCCTCCCCTCTTTGGGCAGGTTTTTGTCTCGCTGGGGCCAGTGCAGAGCACTCCTGAGCTTGAGGGGGTTCTTGAGTCTGCGTGGGTTCTGCTCGCCCTCGGTCTGGCTCATTCCCATGGCTTGGAACTTGACCTCTGCTACGAGAGTTAAGTGGGTAACAAAGAGAGAGACTTGTCCTGTTCAGCTGCTGGGCAGCCCAGGGGTGTCAGCAGGGTGAGCCCTGCAGTCTGGGGTGGCCTTGGTCAGCTCTGGAGCCGAGCCCCAGGCCTGGTGCAGGAGCAGAGCTGGCACACATGGAAATGTGTCCCCAAGTGCCTCTCTGGAATGATCCACAGATCACAGGGACTACACACAGTGATGGCTGTGAGCATCCTCCTCTGCAGACTGCTGAGGAGTCAGCTTGTGTTTACTGAAAGTAAACTTTCAGAGGTAAAGAGAAGCCCATTGGTGAGAAAAATAGTTTTGTGAGCTCAGAATTTATAGCCTGCCTCCATAAAGCTGTCCAGAATTTGTGGATCTTTCCTTCAGATACTCATGTTAAAATAATTTTCATTCTGTTAAATGAAAAGTGCTTTAAGTTTGGCAGGGTTGTGCTGCTCATGCTCTCACCACTTCATAAATAATACTTTATAATAACAGCTCAGAATAAAACGAAAAAAAAGGGGAGGGGGGGGCAAGGTCTGTGCAGAGCTCTCCTTGTCGGCTGTAAATACCTCTCGTCATGATGTCAGCCACTCTGACAGAGGATCTGCCCAAATCACTACCACATGTGAGCCAGGGGCTGGGCTTTACCTGGACTTTCCACTTAGTGAGTAATGTGGCTCGCAGTCCTGGCAGCACTCACATGACTCGGGGCTGCAGACTCCTCTCTACTTTCCTGTGAACCAGTTACTAATATTGGACAGTGCAATTTCATCAAATTCTATTTCCCCCGAAACTTTTTCATCCGCTACATAAAAATCACTTCACACTTTCCTGAATGTCTCCCATACGATTTAATTCAAAACACGCAGCCACAGGAGCAGGAGAAGGATGAGCACTCCTCGTGCAGACAGAAACCAGAGCCCTGTCAGGCTGCAGCGAGACGGCCTCGTCGCTGGGAAGGCACTCAAGTGAGTGTCAAGAAACAAACTTCTTGCAGCAGAAGATACATCTGACTGTTTGAGGCTTCCTGCAGCATTGCAAAATGGGTCTGTGGCCTGAGACGCCCTCCTTGTGCCCTGCAGAGTGTCAGCAGGGCTGGGGGGCAAGCAGAGAGGGCTGGGGTGCCCAGTCCTGCCCACTTCATCTGGCAGGAAGGCAGTGTTTAAAGTGGAGGGGCTGGGCACAAGGCCAGGGATGAACCTGGAGCACCACAGCCTCCCCTGTCCCCCCACAGCCATCCCACTCTGCGCTCCCACTGGTCATCCCAGGAACCATACAATAATAAAAATAAAATAAAATAAATCCCAGGACCCATAACATAATACTTTTAATGACCCTTTAAAATTATTTACCAGCCCTTGAAGGGGCTGAATTAACGGGATTGCTCAGCCGTGGCCTGGGTGTGCCAGAGCCCCAGGAGAGATGTCTCCTGGCCCTGCAGAGCAGCCAGGGCATGGAGCACGACCCCCCCCCTTAAAGAGCTTTTCCTCCCCACGTGGCTCTGCACCCACAATCCCAGTTACCCACTGTAGCTGAGTTTCTCTTCACAGAGAAAAGCAAGGCACAGCTTCCCAGGGATATTGTCTGGGAATCACAGTGAGGAACCTCAGAGAAAGGAAAAGCAATTCTTATCTCATTTGTTGTGCCTGTTTTTGTGAAAAAGTAGAATGCAATATGGAGATTGTTTATCCAAAGTGATGGGGTTTTGTTTCCTTGGCCTACCAGGGCCAAATATTTGTGTGTGTGTGTCAGGACTGTTGGTGACAAGCACGAGATTCAGTGCAGTTGTGTGCAGGGTTGAGTGCTTGGCAGATTCCGTTTAGACGTAATGTAATATCATGTAAAATAATATAATATAGTATAAAAAAGTAATTAATTAGCCTTCTGATAAGATGGAGTCCTCCTTGTCGTTCCCCCCTGCCATGGGGGTTGCCCTGAATCTGACAGCCCACTCTGTGAAGTGCTTTGGGGATGCAGCTCGTAGGGAAAGCTTGGTAAATCCGAGCCCATCCGAGTCCCTCCAGCAGGAGGACACGGCCACATGTGGCAGCTGTTAGTCACATCCCCTTTGTCTGTCTGCGGGGACTCAGCCAGCACGGCGCAGGGAGCCGAGCAGGCACGAGAAACAGAGATTCGGCCAAAAACCTTCACAGCTGTGCCTGTGATAACCCATCGCCAACATCGCGCTGCAGCAAAGTGTTTATAGAAACGCTTCTTGTGTTTGTCTGTGTTTAAAATCGGTTAGAAACTGTTGTAAAATAGTTGATAATTGTTAGGCGTGTACTGTTAGTTTGGTTGTTATATTGTAAAAGGGGTTAAAAGGGTAGTTATAAGAAATACTGTACTCAGTGTGCTATAACACACCAAAGTGCACCATGAGCCAGCATGGACAGAACCGTCATCGGCCAACCAAGCACCTTAAACCTTCTTGGAAATGAAGGATCCAAACAGAAACCACTCCAGAGGGACAAAAAACAGTATAAAAAGGGGCATCTGACCCAGGGAAGGTGTGTGGCTCCACCTGGAACATTGGAGACGTTGTCAGGGACATCGCTGCTGAGGAAGCCCCAGCACCAGCGCTGCAGCATCCTCGACAGGAGTGCTCCTGCTAGGCCCTTGATTTAGGTTTTCCTTTATTATAATAAATGCTGAAATCACTTTAGTACTGGCAGTCTGGTCCTGTTTTTAACATGTACTGTTGGTTTGGTTATGGTAAAAGGGGTTAAAAGGGTAGTTATAAGAAATAAGGTACTCAGTGTACCATAACACACCTAAGTAAAGTGCACTACTAGCCAGTCGGGACAGAACTGTCATGGGCCAATCAAGAGCCTTAAACCTTCATGCAAATGAAGGATCCAAACAGAAACCAATCTAGAGGGACAAAAAACAGGATAAAAAGGGGACATCTGACCCAGTGAATCCGTGCTGCTCCACCTGGAACATCAGGGACATCGCTGCTGAAGCTGTCCCAGCAGCATCCTCGATGGGATCACTCCTGCTCGCCCCCTTGCTTTAGGCCTTTCTTTTGTTATAATATATGCTGAAATCACTTTAGTACCAGGAGTCTGGTCCCGTTTTTAGCAGTCTGGAAGCACCACGAGCTCTGAGCCCGTGGGGAGCTGCTGCTGCTGAGCCCCCCGAGGTGCTGCGGGTGCTCCAGGCAGTGCCACTCCTGGGGGAGTTTCCTAAATGGGGACAAGGACACCCCCGGCTTGTGCAAGGGCAGCACCCAGCTACAGGCTCCCTGATCCAGCCCTGGCCCCAGCTTTTGTGTTAGTGGGAGGGAAATCTCCGAGGATTTGGCTGGAAGCATACAATGATGCCATGAGCAGAGTTTTTCTCAGTGCCAATGAGTCTAACCTAATAAAAGGGGGAAATTTCCACTGACCGCAGGGGAGCGGGATGGTTGAGACGGAAAAAAGAGGTGGAAAATTATTTATGACAGTGTAATTGCATTTGAGACAACTTGTATCCAGCCAAGATTCCACAAGAAATTTAGGAAAGAACAACTTTAGGTCAATCTGATTTTTTGTCCTGTGTGTAGGGGGTGGAAACTTCCCTCTTGAAAATTGGGCTCTGCAACCATATAAGAACTCATAATCAAAATTAATGTGGAAAATAAATTGCTGGCTGGCATCCCTGTCAGTGACAGACACTCTCTGTAACTCTGCTGCCCTGAGACAGCAGCACGTCCCAGCGTGCCCAGCCCTGCCAAGCTGGCATCTTCCCCTGGTTCCCTTAAAATCGGGTTTTATTGTCCCCAGGGCTGGAGGGAGGAACAAAAGGATGCCAGAGCTGTGGGCAGGGTGGCAGTGGCGAGGCAAGGAGGGGCCTGCTCACACCCTGGCCGAGGGCAGCACTCCATGCTCTGCTCCTGGCCATGCCTCATCCTCAGGGGCCCCCAGTCCCTGTCTGGGGGGCACTTCTGGAGCAGTGGGATTTTAGGGCCCAGCAGACACTGAGTCACTCTCCCTGTGGCCTCCTGGAGCTCCTGGCACCATCAGCTGCCCCCTGGCCAGCACAAGGGCTCAGAGCTTGAGTAAATGATGAGTGTAGGCTGCTCTGTGGCTCCTGGGCATCACACTTCCAAGATTTGCTCTGCCACCAAGGTAACCAGAAACCTTCATTTTTTCAAATACAGGTGAGACTTAATGAACTGCAAGAGCCTCTGGTGTCTAGAAGTTGGAGCTTTCAGAAAATCCACCAGTTCCTGAAAAAAAAACCAAAACAACCCAGCATCATTTTTACAGCCAGAGCTGTTTGCTCTCTTCAGCAGAAACCTGGGCTCAGAGGAGTCCCTGTGCCAGCAGGGCACTGAGAGGGCTCCAGAGCTGTTGCCTCTGCACAGAGGGATTCCTAAGTTTTAACCTGGCTTTGTTAGGGAATGTGCTGCTAATTCCAGTGGTAATTTTATTATGTGTCATTTCCCTCCATTATTTGGTTCAAAAGATGAAGACTAAACGTAGATTTTTAAATTATCCAGATTTCAGATCTTGCCTCTGGGAAAGCTTCAATCTCATCTTTTGTTTTCATTTCTGGATTTTTGCAGGTCTGCAAATGTGTTTGTTTTAATAATGCAGCTGCAGGACAGATTAAAAAAATCAAGCATTGCTGGCATTTAATATCTCTAATCCAGCAGTAAGACAAGTCTGCCGATGGTTTACTTAATGTTCAACAGCCTTTTCTGATTAAGCAAAAGGTTTGAAGTGATTATAGTTTATTTACAACAAAAGTGGACTTAAATGAGAGTTAATTCCTCCCCCTCCTCCCTCATTGGGCTGGGTGCCAGTCACCATGTGTCTGCTTCTCTCCCTCTTCAAGAGCATCCACAGAAGCCACGGCAGATGTTCCCATCAGGCTCTCCAAGAGCTTCTCCTCCAGGAATGGAGGTGCCCCTGGGGCCCCAGCTCAGCCTGGCACTGTCTCAGGTGGGAGCTTTGTTCGTTTCCCTGTAGAACGTCCAGCAGTTCTTCAGCTGATATTGCATGAGGAAATTTTAATTTCAAGCATCAGCAAGTTTTATTTTACTTACTGTTAATCAAATAAGCTTGAAAAGTAAGAGGTCAGTGGGATGAGCAGTGGCAGCAGCCCCTGGAGCTGGAATGTCACTTCCCACCATGGCCCTGTAACCCAGAGAGATGGCAAGAAGGGCAAAAAAAGAAAGAACAGGTGGTGCTGCAAAAGAGGAGGCAAAATTCACTCCCAAGAGATGCAAAAGCTAAGGAGATTTTTAAATAATTTAAGTGGATTTTGGTTTGTTTTCTAGGCAAATTATTTCCAAGAGAAACTTGCGAATGGGTTTGTTTGTTCTCAGTAGACACCAACATTTGCCACTGTATAAAACAGCTGGAGGGGCAGCACCCAGGGGCTCTTCCCAATGGCTCACCTGGGACTGCCTGACACTGCCAGGTCCTGGCTCCACTGCAACACCTGCCACAGGTGCAAGGCACAGCTGGGGCTGTGACAAGGACATTATTTAGACACTGATGGCACTTGCTGGGCGCAGAGTGCTGGGCACCTGCTGGTGGCCGGGCTGCTGCTCGCTGGAACAGACCCCTCTCAGCCAGGAACCCCCTTCCAAAAGCATCTCCTCCCTGCTGGGTGGGTGCATTTTCATGTTAGGAACCTGGCAAGTCTCAGAGCACCTGCAAAGAGTGAGGGATGAGGTGGGGACATGGGGGCAGAAGCTCTCTGATGCCCCGGGGCCAAGAGTCTCTGTCTGAAGCCCCTGTTGAACACTCATCCCTCCCTGCCCACGGAGATCCTGTGTGTCACTCTGGTGCCATCGTTTCCCTGTCAATTGGAAGTAATTTTCCTATAAAAATGTAAAAGTGCTCCTCCAGGCTCGGCGCCGGGGTCAGCAGGGCGTTGCCTCGGGGGGGATTTGGCATTTCCCAGCAGCTCAGGGGACACAAAGAAGCCCCAGGGCCAGCACCAGGCACTGCCTCTGTCCCTACCTACCCCATCAATGGAGCCCCGGCTCTCACCGGCAGGGAGTGCGAGGAAGAAAGACACAAAAGCTTCGGAGAGTGAATAAACTCAATTAGATCGCTGTAATTGCAACAAGAATTAGTGTGGGGGTCGGGCACATGTGCCGGCGCAGAGCAGTAATTAAAAGTGCCATGTTTGCCATGCTGGGGAGGAGGCCTGCTGGGTCCCAGCAGTGCCCTTTGAAAAGCTCCATGATGGAGCTTCGAGCCTGGATAAATACAAATGTCAGTGCCTCGCAGCCTGTGGGGGGACTCTCAATCCACAGCTCAGTGGGAGAATCCCCTGCTTTACATTCCCATCAGTTGGGCTAATTTCAGAGTCAGGCTTTGATGTGCTTTGGGGAGCCCTGTGTGCTACACACTTTCCCAGCGAGGCATCCTCTCCCTTTCTCAAATGCTTTATTAATTTTCTCCTGTGGTTTTTTTCATCCTCCCTTTCTCTTGGGCCTGCCTGCAAGTTCTCTTTTGTGCTCACCCAGCAGGGTCCATAGCGGAGAATTTATATCATTCTGAAATATATATAAAGAAGGGATAAAAGAGGAGATGGGGGAACCTGCAGAGACCAGAGCAACAATCTGTCCTGGGAGCAAGGGTCCCCTTCCTGTGGCCACTGGCCCCATGTGGCTCCAGCACTGATGGCACCAGTTTCCCAGCTGCATCTGGAGCTGTGCCTGGTGAGCACAGCTCTGCCATCAGCATGGGGACAAGGACAACTGATCCCCCAAAGAACAGCAAAGGTGGCTGAGCTGTGCAGAGGGAAGGATGGAGCAGCTGCTCAGGGGACTCTGGGTCACCTGCCCACAGCCCCTGAGAAGGGCAGCGGTGCCACCAGCGTGGGCACAGCACCTGCCAGGCGCTGGCTGTGACACGCAGGTGGTGGCACTGCCGTGGCACAGCGTGCTCCTGGCACTGCCAGCAGCACCCTCACACCCTCAGTTCCCTCCCACGGTGCTGGTTGTGCCCAGCACAGGGTCCTGCCCACGCTGCTGTGGAACCCTTGGATGTCCCCTTGCCCCTGCACATGCCAGGGGCTCACCAGCAGCAGCCAGCACCCACTGGGAGCTGGAGCTGGGGTTTGGGAGCATCGCTGCAGGGGGTGCAGCCTCCCCTTCCTATCCCTCCATGAAATTCCTCTTTCCCAAGGCCTGCCCCTCAGCAGCCCGGGATGCTCGGGGTGACGGTGACACCCGCTGGCCCGCGCTGCCCAGCTCCTCTGAGGCTGGCATCCAGCTCCCTTCCTGTTTTGCATTATCAACTGCATTTGGCATGAAGGGGATTCTCTCCCCACATCCCGTTGGCACAAAAAAGGCTCAAAAACCAGCAAAACCATTGTTTGTGCTCGAAGGGTGGGGACCAGGGTGAGGAGAACAGCATGTTTAGAGCCCAGAGCTAGGAACCATAAGAGCATCTGGAACAGTTCGTGGGACAGAGGCGTTACAATTAAATAAAAATGGGCGATTACAGAACCGTTCCCTGGCTCTGACACACACAAGGGCAGTTTCAGCACATGCCTGAGCACGCAGTTAGAGGGGATTCCTCTCCTACAGGCCCAGAATAAATGGAGTTTTCATCAGCAAAGGCTGAGGTTGGTGCCACTTCCATGCATGGAACAGAGGAGCACGGCTGCCCCTTGCCAGGACATGGTGCAGAGGCATCTCCCACTGGAGGCAAGTGTGACTCCAGTGAAAGGAGCCACATTCCTGGGGGCCAGGGAGGCCCTGGAGGAGCCAGAGCATGACAGTGGCTCCCACTGGCCACAGCCACTGCCCCAGCCTGCTCCCCACACACACTGGGGACACTCTCACACCTGCCAAGCCCCCCAGCCCCTTTGAGGGCACAGGATGTTCCACCTTGGCTATCTGTCTGCAGCTGGAATGGAGCTTTCCAGAAAGCCAGCTTTCTCTTTTAACAAGTCCCCCAGGAGCATTTTTGCCCTGTCCCTCCAGTTCCTGCTCTTTGCAGGGAGCTGGCAGGGCTGGACAGCGCAGCATTTGCAGATACACAAGTCCTGCAGAAAAAAATCCTACTGTTCAAGGACCTCAGCCCCATCCCCTGAAATGTGCTGTTTTCATTAAAGCAGTGAAATCGGATTTCAAAAAACCCAGGCTTGGACAGTGGCCCTTGATTTGGGCCTGAGGAACAAGATCCAGAAGCAAAACAAAGGCTGTTTCCACAATGGTTGAAGGGAAAGGGAACTGGTCCAATTGCAAAACTTGGATCCTGGCATTGAGGGAGGCTTTGTGTGCGAGACCTGTGGCAATGGATGGCAGTGACTTTGGGAAATTCAATACTCCCCGAGCTCATAAACAGAAAACAAGGAAAATAAACTTGGGCAGAATGGGAGGAAGCAGAGAGCCAAACCGTGGATTTCTGCTGGGCTGGAAAAGAGCCTGGCTGTCCCTGGACACGGGTCCTGGGCTGGGTGGCCACCAAGGCTGTGCCAGGGCCACTGGGCAGTGAGCACTGGGCTGGGCAGCTGAAGGAGGCAGCAGCCATCCCTCTGCCAAGGGCACTGGCAGGGAGGAGAGGCCACTCAGGGCAGGAGTGGCATGGCAGGAGCAGGGATGGTGGCAGTGCCAGTGCCACCACAGCTCACCCCAGGCACAGTGGAGGGGACAGCAGCAGATTGCCTTGTGCCTTTTCTTCTGAAAGCTGGAAACACTTGGCCACGGCAGAGACTGGGGTGGGATGGCCACTTGAAAAGAAAAGAAGTTTCTGTGCCAGCTCCTCCCAGCACACGCTGGTGCGTGGTGGTGCCACTGGATCCCTCTTGCAAAGCCTCTGCTTGTGCAACCTCCTGGGGCAGCTCCTTGTCTTGGCACTGCCACCTCCTGCTGCCTCTTCCAGCTCTTCAGGGGAGGGAGCTGGGACCTGTGCAGGGTGCTGGGTGGGGAGCAGAGCCCGTCTGCCCTAAAGCACTGACCGTCACTGCTGGGAGGCAGGGGAGCAGCCAGGCATGGACCTGATGACTGGGGATGCAACAGGAGCAGGGGAGGGCTGGGATGAGGGCAGCAGTTAAAGGTTCAGTGAAATAAATTACTTCTGAAAAAAGCTTTTGAGAAACAGAGCTGATGACTCCGCAGGGCCTCAAATCCACTGCCAAATGATGGCAGTTCTTATTCAAAAACCCAAGAGCTAGCTCTTGACCACAGGCAAGAAGAACCAGTATTTAGACCATTTATGGGCCACAGAAGATCAGTGGAGATACGAAATCTGTGGATTCACTGAATTCCCTCAGTACCACAACTCCACATTTGCAATTACAGATCCGTGGGGCTCAGCATCCCGCCTGCCACCAAGCACTGCCTGTAACCCCTCTGCAGCCCCAGAGCCCAGCTGGCTGCCCTCGCCAGCCTTAGGTGCACCCCAGGGACACAGCATGACACAAAAGCTTCACCAAAATCTGGTATGGGGACACCTGAGTGCCCCAAGTCACCCAGCCAGCTCCACAGGAGCAGAGAGTGTGTGAGTGTAGGAAAACCTATGGAATGTCTGTGATAAATTTTCTTTCTTCTGGCTCAGGAAGAGAAGCAGCATCGTCCCCCTCAATTTGGGTAATTATCTGTGGTTATTTCAAGTTTTAAACCCCTGGCTCATAACAGAAAAGCAGCCAAGAGTGGAGCAGGATGGCTGAGCTGTGTGTGCTGGACACAGCACCAGTGCCTGGGCAGCTCCAAAGCAGGGAGCAGGGCCTGGGCAGTGCCAGCAGCTCTGCCCCAGACCCCACCCTGCCCCTGCTGTGCCTGCAGCGCCAGGGCCAAGGGGCAGGACCTGCCCAGGCAGGGCTCTGACTGTCCCTGCCATGAAGAGGGCTTTGCCTGCACAAACAAGCACAAACCAGACTAAAGAAATCCAAGCCAGCCACCTACTGCTGCTCCTTGGAAATTCAGAGCAGTGGCGTGCCTGACCTTCCTTTCTGACACAGAATCACATGAGAAATACTAGAGATAAAATACAGTGGATATTTTGCTGGAGAAAAAAGATCATAAATCAGCATGAGAAGCACATTTGAATTTTAGAGGGATATGTCAGATCCACTGTCCAGCCATTAAATTTCACAGGTTCAGTTTAAGAACTTCAGGAGATTGCTGGCATTGCCTGAAAGGAAGAAGAAAATTATAAACACGTGCTGGGGGCTCTGAGTGAGACACAAAAATCCGAGGATAATCCTTATTTCTATCCAAGATATAACCAAATAGGCACAATAAAGAATTCCATTCACCTGCCTGGAGAATGGCTGGCCACAACCTCAAATGCCAGCAGGATTAAAGACATTTCTTCAGAGGGTTTGGATCAGGTGTTTGCTTCAGGTTTGCTCTGGCCCTTCCCAGCCCCAGCTGCTCTCCTGCCGTGCCACTAGTCTGCAGTGTTGCAGAGTCCATGCAGCTGAGCTGGGTGCCCGTCCTGTACCCTGGCAGGGAGCCCGGGGTGCTGCTGGGCTGCCTGCCCACCCCAGCACAGCCCATCACACCCGGGATCATCCCTTCGTGGGGTGGCTGTGGGAGGGCAGAGGAGCAGATGCTGTGTGGCATTCACATTCTCTGAACAAATCCTTTCGCCCAGGATTTTTCTCCTGGAAAGCTGAGAAGCCTCAGAGAAAAGGAAAACAGTTCTTGTCTCATTTGCTTCTCCTGTGTTGTGCTCATGTGTGGAATGTGTTTGGAGATTGTTTACCTACAGGTGATTGTTTCATTGCATTCTGGTGTGAGTTGTTTCGACTTTTTGGCCAATTGGTGCCAAGCTGTGTCACGACTGGAAAAAAGTCACGAGTTTTCATTATTAGTCTTTTAGCATTCAGTAAGTATCCTTTCTGTATTCTTTATTATAGTATAGTATAGTATAGTATAGTATAGTATAGTATAGTATAGTATAGTATAGTATTCTTTAATATAATATAGTATCATAAAATAATAAATTAGCCTTCTGAGAACATGGAGTCAGATGCATCACTCCCGCCTTTGTCAGGACACCTTGCAAATACAATAATGATGTATGCCAGGGGATGCAGAGAAAGTCAGGAGATGGAGTCCCGGTGCTTTTGGACATGTCTAGGCATAAACTGGGCCTTTGAGAAGGCAGAGAGAGGTAAGAAGCAGGGAGGATGAGGCCATGCTGTCTCCTGGGACCTGCTGTCCTTCAGACATTGTCACAGCACTCTCCTGCCCAGCCTCAGGTGATGCTGAGCATCTGTGTGGAGCACCAGGATGCCATAGCAGGGCAGGACCAGGACACAGCAGCAGGTACCAGTAGAGCTCCAGGATGCAGGACGATGTACCCAGTGAGCACCCAGTGAGTACCAGGGTGCAGGATGATGTACCCAGGGAGTACAGATCTGGATCAGATCACACAGGATGCAGGATGATGCACCCAGTGAGTACCAGGATGATGTACCCAGGGGGTACCAGAGTTCAGGATGATGTACCCAGGGAGTACAGGGTGCAGGATGCTGGGCTATGGGAGGATGCAGCTCTAGAAATATGTCCCAGAGACCTGCATGTCCAAACTCCCAGGAATCAGGCCCTTGAATGGAGCAGTGTCACATGGAAGTGAAGCACTGGGAGCTCAGGGGTGTCCATTGGAAAAGCCAAGAGGCACCAGCAGCAGGGACTGCAGAGCTGGGAGACTCTGGATCCAAGGACATTGTTACTATACTTCAGATTATATAAATAACTCGCTGAATAAAACCACATGTGACCACATTCTGTTTCCCATCCCTCTGCTCTGCCGGCAGCACACAGGCTCTTGCAACACTTGTTTACTGGGGAGGCTGTATATAAAGCTAAAATAGTTTGCTGGGTCTTATGTTTTCACTTTAATTCTCAGCGTATAAAAAAAAAACCTGTGAATTTGCTAATGGGCCTTGAAAATGTATTTTTAAAGCAAGGGCAGCATGACTCGGTGAGTTGCTACAAAGGATTACAGAAGGAACAAGGTTTGCTAGGAAAATTATTCCCTTGAGGAAATCTGTAATACCTGAAAGGCCAGAGCCCGCTTCTTTCCAAGAAAATAAACACATTTCTGCATCCAAAATCAAACTTCATCTCAGGTATGGAGTGAGCTTGTTTGTTCTCTAGGTTTATGTGCTTCCCATATCTTTGGTGTTCGATTTGACATTTGAAGGGCAGACATACACTCCTTTCTCTCCCCAAAGAAAGATTCCTGTTGTGTCTTTAAAGCACACTTTTGGACAGAGATAAATAGCCACGAGCTTCAGGAGTGTCAGAGCCAGATAGTCAATTGAGATTCCTTTGTATGTTTCTCTATTTCACTTCAGAGTTGGTCTTGCATAAAAAATATTTTTTTAGCATTAGCTCTGACTTGCAGCCTGGAGGGAACCTCTGGAGCAGGAGGAATTGCAAACAGTCTGCTCAGGGGCCACAAACCCTCAGCTCGCTCTTTCCTGGTCATTACAATCCACGTGCTTTGGGAGTTTTGTACCCAGGGGCAATTCAGAGCATTTGATTTGCTGAAGTTTTCTGTTACACACTGACCATGTCCAAGGGAGCAGCCCCTCCTGTCTCTGGAATTGGAATCAGTGTGAGCCTTGCACTTCTCCGGGCAGTGAATTCCTTACTCACAGCCTCAACCTCCTGGGCCATGGTCCCTGAAATTCTCCACAAACATTTGCCAGTCCTTCCTCTAACAGCCAAGAACACCCTGACAGTTGGGAAGGCAATGAGGGGTGATCAGACTGACAATTTTAGAATTTAATTTTACAAGGCCTGCTGGGGAAATACCCACGTCCTCTCCCATCATTGCTGCAGTCACTGCCCCTCAATGAGGGGATGCAGTGCCCACAGCTCTGTGCAGGGTCACAATAACCCAGCTCATCTCCTGCCTCCAGGCAATTTTCACTGTTTTCTCCCTGAGCAGAGTGTGGAGCTGGATTTTCTGCACCACGTTAATCAGAACCAGGCGTGGCTGCTGCCCCTCGGGCTGGTGGGAGAGCAGGAGTTAACCCATCCCGAAGGAGAGGCTGCAATTGCCACTGGGCTCCCGAGATGAATGAGCTTTTAATGACTGCCAACTTCTGAATGGAGGCAGGGGGACCAACAACAGCACCAACTTAATCACCAGCAGCCAGCAGCAGGAGCACATATGGAGGCAGCGTGCTTCAGCTGGAAATAAACCCTGGAGGTGTCAGGGCAGTGCATGAGGGCTCTCCTGGCAGCGTGGAGGTGGAAAAGATGAAATTCTGGCTGCTGGAGAAACAAACAAGGCTGGCAGGCTGGACGTGCGTGTGAGCCTTGCCTGCCTGCTGCAGCCTGGGGAGCCAAAGCTGCCGGGCTGGGCTCAGAGCCTGGCAGGCTGGGGAGGCTGTCCCAGCTCTTGCAAAACATCTGCAGGCTCCCAGATCCCACCAGGACACAGCCCTGGCTGGGACTCGGATGGGTTTAACTCGGCGGAGAAGCAGCAGAGACAGAGAGAAAACCAGGAGCAGGGTTTGGCCTCAGGAGGCCAGGGAAAGGCAGCAGGGCTGGGCTGCAGAGCAGCACCTGCAGGGCTGGGCTGGGGCTGCCTCTGAGCCAGGCTGGGGTCACCAAGGGGCACCTGCTCTTCCACCATGCCAGAATTGCCTCCTCTGTATGTATTTGTGAGGTGCTCCAATGATGGGAGGAATTATGAGTCTGATTCCATGTTCTCAGAAGGCTAATTTATTATTTTATGATACTATATTGTATTAAAGAATACTAAACTATACTATACTAAATACAAAAAGGCTACTTACAGAAGGCTAAAAAGATAATAATGAAAACTCGTGACTCTTTCCAGAGCCTCGACACAGCTTGGCCCCAACTGGCCAAAAAGTCACTGGCCAAAAGCAACTCACACCAGAATGCGATGAAACAATCACCTGTGGGTAAACAATCTCCAAACACATTCCACATAAGCACAACACAGGAGAAGCAAATGAGACGAGAATTGTTTTCCTTTTCTCTGAGGCTTCTCAGCTTCCCGGGAGAAAAATCCTGGGCAAAGGGATTTTTCAGAAAATGTGAATGTGACCTCTCTGCAGCAGGCCCTGTGGCACAGAGGGATGCAGGGGACCTGCAGTGGCCGTGGCCCTGGCTCCAAGCAGCCCTTGGAGACCTGCACAGAGTGCTGTCCCACATTCAGAGTGCTGTACATCACCCTGCTCCCTGAGCAGGGACAGCAGGACATGGAGGAGCCACAGCTAAGCTTAAACATCTGGTTCTGTGCATTCCTATATTGTAATAAAATAAGTCTTCCCACAGATTTCACATCATCTTTGTCTGGGCATCAGTGAACTGTGACGGGAGAAACTCTTTTTTTGTGGTTTTCAGAGGAACAAAGAGGCAATCTCCATCTGATGAGGTGTCCTGGCAGCCTGCTGTGCTCCAAGGCTGCATCTCGTGCTGTCGGTGCAGCCCCGTGTCCTGGGACAGCTGCCTGGTCAACCTGCAGAGCCTGGGGGCTCCCAAAGCCTGGGGAGGGTCAGAGACCCTCACTGCTGCCCACAAGGGCCAGGAGCAGCAGCTCCCAAACAGAAAAGAGGTACCAGAAACACACCTGCAATCTGGATCCCACCTTTTTGGCCCCTGCTCAAGTGAAAGGACAACAAAGAACATAAAACCACTGCTTAAAGGCTCACAGTCCAGGGAGGACCATTCCCTGCAGCCTCCACAGGAACAGCCTCAGCACCTCCCAGCGTGGGCACAGAGACAAAAAAATGCATTTTCCCTGGAAAATATGTACCTGCCTGGAGGTGGCTCAGCAGGTGGGCATAGCAACCCCATGGAAAATTAAGAGTGCAAAGCTGGATCAGATCACACCTTGCATGGAGCACAGAGCTGTCCTTGCTCCCAGGGCAGCCCTGGAGCCCTGAGGTCCCACAGCTCCTCCCAGCACTGCTGCTGCTCCGTGGCTGCTTGTCCTGGTTTAGGGCAATTTTGGGAGGAAAACCCCTAAAGAGGCTTCCTCTAGAAAACCAATTCAAGTGTCCACTCCCCTAACCAGTTTGGGAAAAAGGTTTTCTTGGAGAAAAGTGGGAAAATTTGTTTATTTAACAGGTAAAGTGTTCAGCAGCACAAAAAATGAGCAATATCAAACAATAAAAATTCTTGCTGCTCCAAAAGAGACGACAAACTGAGAAAATGCTCTCCTGGGCTGTAGCTCTGCTCACTCAGTTTATTGCCAGTTTGTTATCAGACCCTTATCAGTCTCTTATCAGTCTCTCCGGTGCTGGAAAGGCCCAGGCTCAGGCCCAGGCCGGGCCTGGTGGGCCACAGGTGGATCTGCTGGAGTTCTTCTGGGTGTTCAGTCCAGAGCAGGTTTAAACAGGTCCAATAAAAAGTAAAACCACAGTCCAGGGGATTTCTCTGCCTCAGCGAGCTAAAAACGAACTAAAAGCAAAGGGAGCTCTGTCCTGCTGTCTGTCTGTCCGTGCTGCAGACAGCACAGGAGCAGGAGTGTGGAGGGGTGAGTGCAGTGGCTGAAAACAAACTGTGCACTTCTTCTTCCCCCTCTTTGCTCTCAGAACGAGTCCTAAAGGTGCAAAACTTTTTTCTGGGCTAAAAAGACAAATGGGGCTACGAGCATCCTGAAGTCAGCCCAGGACACTGCTCTGGGCTCCTTGCCTTTGGTTGTGGCCTCCACTGTCCTGCAGTGAAGTGCTCCAGTGGCTCTCTGTCCTGCCTGTCCTCTGAGGACAAGAAACTCCACAGCACCAACAGAACTGTGAAGAGAATCCCCTTCTCCTCAGCTGGCCAGCGCAGCCTGTAACCCATCAGCTCACTGTGTTTATTTGAGACTGCTCTGGGCTTATCTTAAGTCTCCCACTTAAGCAGAGAAGGAAGGCTCACAGGGCTCTTGAAGGTCAGGGGAACATTTGGCTCCAGCCACCCCTTGCTGGTGATAAATGGCTGATGGGGGAATGTAAGGAAATGGGACAGACTCGGCTGTAAATGTGAGTGCACAAAGTGGTTTCAATAGAACCTGAGCATTTTGAGGAGGACAATGTGGCCCCCACTCCCAAAACTCCTCCTCCTTGCCCCTGTTCCCTGGTGCACACTGTCCCCATGGAGCAGAGCAGGGAGACTACAGCTAGAAATCTTCAGTAGCCATTTTTCTGTGGGATTAGATTACATTTATTCCATGATTTAGCAGTCTGTTTGGGAAAAGGGATTTCATTCCTTTGCTTCTTCTTGTCAGAATAGATTTGCTGATCCCAAACATGTTCCTCACACTTTATTTAGGGCTTATTATGCATCATTTACATTGCTGAGCTGTCACCAGCCTGTCTGCACGGTGCAGGCAGGCAGGCAGTGCACTTCTCTGCCCTCCTGCTCTCCTCCCAGATGTGGAGCTGGCAGGATAAAGCAGTTAGGAGATCCCTTGTCTGATACCATTTGGTTTTTGGGAGTTTTTTCCACTCTGTGCAGGGGCTCAGCACAGATGGACATCTTCCCTCAGCTATATTCCCAGGGTCAAGCCACCTGCAGCAGGCAGTTTTGTGGGACAAGGTTTGATTTTCTCATTAAGGGATGCTGAGTGATGGCTCGTGAGCCCAGCACCTTTTCCTGTGCCTGTACCTTGACAGGAGGTTCCCCAATGCCTGCAGTGCTCACTGTGGGGATCACAGCAATGCCAATATTCTTCCCTAAATTACAGCCCACGTTTCCTCCCTGGCACACTGCAGGGGGATCTGCCTCTCCCCCAGTACCCAGCATGAGCAGTGGGCAGAGATCTCAAACCCCTCTTGCTCCAGAGCTGCTTTTTACCCAAAAGGAATCCATGGCTTCTTGTAGGACTCCATGAACTGACCTGCTGACCTCTGGGAGCTCTGTAAGGAAAAGGAGCAGTGGCATTGGATGTCAGATCTCTGTGGTCACACGGTAGGGAAAACACATGCAGGACTTACTGTTCTGTCCCATATGGATGCTTTGTCTGATGTACTAAAAGCTGCATGGAGCATAAATATAGAATTTATTCAAATTCATATTTGCAGATGCCATCCTGCATTGAGGCAGAAATTCTCCTACATGCAAAGAGTAGAATTTGTGCTTCCCAAATCATGTAGTTTTGCCTGGTGCTGCCTGGGAAGGACAGGCCTGTTCTGGATTCTGATCTCAAAAGAACAAAGAATAATCTTGTTGGGATGCCAGGACCCATCCAAAAAGTTTTCAGAAGGGCAATTTTTTCAATTGATTGATTGGACACTGTTTCTTTCCAGGTGAATACCTGAACCAAAGGTGCCTGTAGATGTGACTGTAACAGCAGTTATTCCTGTTCAGCATTTGCCCTTTAGTTCAGAACCACTCACTCATCAAAGGAAAGGAACATCAGGCTGGTGCCTAGCCCGTGCTGACCCCAGTGGGCCTCAAAAGGAACAAGCTGAGCCAGGGAGGGTCTCCCTCCAAAAGGCACACCCCTCTGAAGCTTTTTGAGTGAGGACCCCAAATCAGAGACAGCAGAGCCTCAGGAGCTGTGAGGAGGTGACATGTGCAGCTGCCACATGTCCTGGGCACAGGTGAGCATCCTTGTCCCTGCTGCTCTTTGGCCAAGGTCTCCTCCAGCCCCAGTGATGCCTTGAGAAGGCTGAGCTAGAGCAGAGACCAGACAGAGCTAAAGAATAAAGCAGGGATTTCTTAGGATGCCACAATGGATCCACCTTGGGCAGCACAAGAGCCCAGCCAGGGCTGCACCCAAGATGAACCAAAATGGTCCCAAAATGCAGGAGCGCTCACGGGGTCTCTCACTGTGATCAGCTCTGCTCCATTTGCAGATTGCAGTTCATTGTCCAATTACAGTTTTAGCCCCTGCAGTCCCATCCTTGTTTTTCTCTCTTCAGCCCACATTGTTTGTGCTCTTGGGCCTGGGATTTGGATCATTTGTCCTTGGTCCCCAGCTAGAGAAGGAATTGTTTTGTCTCCCTGCTCTGTGCAGAGAGCTCACCATCCCCTAATATGAAGCTGAGAACTACACACTAAAGCAGCACAGAATCTGAAAAACACAAAAGCTAAAACCTGAGGTATCACCAGCAGATGCTCTGCAGGAGCTGGCTCTCATTTCAAGGGATTCCTGGAGCAGAGAGCAGGGCTCAGCACCCGGAGCCAGAGCTGGGCCCCCCATCCATACCTGCTTATTTTAGCCCATGATTGCCTGACTTCTGATAACCAGATTATCTTTCTATCTGCTGTTAAATACTCATTGAAGTCCAGCATGTTTCACCTGGGTCAGGGCCCTCGTGGGGCTGTGCACGGTGGGAGGCCAGGCCCAGGGCTCCTGGCAGACCCTGGGGCACCTGGCAGCTTTCATCACACCTGGCAGAACATGCAGAGCCTGCTGAAAATAACGGCTTGTAAATGCAAAGCTCCATCTCCAGTTACTGCTCCCCTGCATCAGCCAGTCCCCTGCTCTCCATGAGATATGTTCCAAATGATAGCATTTGTCTTTAATAAATGGGCACTACATAAACTGCCTCCTATGGGAAACCTGGGAGTTCTAAGTAAAACCTGATGTTTCCATTTCATTATAATGCCTTTGCTCTGAGACGAATTCCAACCCATCCCCTGTTTAATATCAGCCAAAGGTGTGCAGTGGGTTTGTATTGCTATTTATGAAATTGATATTGCTGGGCCTAATCTGTTTCAGATCACCCAGCTGTCTCTGTGTCTGTATCAGCTTGACCAAAAACATGGATGTTCTTTTGTCATAGTCACTGGCATCACCAACATACATTCAGGAAGGATAAAGGGCAAAGCTCCTTCCAGGACCACAAAGCATCTGAAAGCAGATATGAGGTTCTTTAGTGAAATGTTTCCTCAGAATACCTTCTGTGATGTTTCCTTTTAAGGCCAAATCTGCCCCTACTGGTCCCTACTCTAAAAAGGCATCTGAAATGCAGGATGAGTTTCCATGAATCTGAAATGCAGGATGAGTTTCCACCTGTCAGAGCAGCCTTGCTGCCACACTCCTGCATGTGCTGTAAACCTGAGGAACAGGCTGGCACGTGCCAGGCTGCAACACTTGGGGTATTGGGGCTGTCATGTGTGCCCCGTGTTTGCCTCTGGTGTCAAACACCCTGATCTGTGTGCACAGCTTGGACCCTGGCATGCTTCAGCAGAGAAATGCTTGACAGGTAGATGATGATTCCTCACCCCCTTGATGCCTTGAGAAGGCTGACCTAGAACAGAGGCTGGACAGAGCTAAAGAATAGAGCAGGGATTTATTAAAAGGTTCTCCTCAATGGATCCACCTTGTACAGCACAAGAGCCCAGCCAGGGCTGCACCCAAGATGAACCAAAATGGCCACAAATTCACGTCCGCTCACGGGGTCTCTCATATTTATAAGCTCTGCTCCATTTGCATATTGCAGTCAATTGTCCAATTACAGCTATAGCTTATGAAGTCCCATCCTTCTTGTTCTTCTCTCTTCAGTTCACTGTTGTTCCTGTTCTTGGGCCTGGGATTTGGATCATTTGTCCTTGGTCCCCAGCTGGAGCAGGAATTGTTTTGTCTCCCTGCTCTGTGCAGAGCTCACCATCTCCTAATGTGAAGGTCAGACCCACACACTAAAGCAGCACATAATCTGAAACATAGAAAAGCTAAAACCTGAGGCATGACCCTCAGCAGACCCCTGTCACAGCACCCCTTGAACTGAGAGCACAAATCCCACCCGAAGGACAGCAAAGTGCCACAGGTAGGAGCACCTGTGTTTGGTTAAACAGATGTAAACCATGCACTGAGCAACCTCTCGAGTCCAGGGCTCATGTTCCACTCTTCTGTCATGTCCTGGTGCTGCATCACCCAGGCATTTCTAACAAAAGCAATGAGATAATCTCTGCCCTGTGGGAGCTGTTCTGCTGGTATCTTTTGTTGCAGGAGAGGGGAAGCAGAGCGCTGCTTTGTTGTCTGCTCATCTTTGCAGAGATCCCTTTTCTGACTCATCCTCAGAAGGGAATGAAAATCCCTCAAATAACCTCAAAAGATTTTAGAAATCATGCTCAGGGAGGCACCATCAGTTTGTGTCACTGCTGGAGAGGGGAGGGAAGGTATTACCTGAAGCTGTACAGCTGTGAAGAACTGGATGGGAACAAAGACAAATTGCAGCTGGATTTCTCTGCTCCCCACTTTTCCACGGCCACTAAAAAAACACCACCACAGACAGTAAATTATGGAAACCACAGTGCTTTTAGCTGAACTCTCTGGCCTCAAAACTGGGTCATTCGGGAAGGTCTGGACAGGACAAGCTCCATGTGCAGGGCTGGGGTGCAGGAGTGTGACCTGCAGAGACCCCGGTGCACACTGACTCACAGGCTGGCTGCTTTCATGAGCCCTAGAGGGAACCTGAGTCTAGCTCATAGCAAATGCCTTTTGGGGATGGAAAAAATAAAACAGAAAAAGAGACACTGACCCATTTGAGTTCCATCTGTTGGGGTTTATAACTGTTCTCCTTATAATTGCCAACAGACAATGTGAATTGCAATTAGCTAATTGCTTGCTAACTTTGCGTTCTAATAATAGTCGTGTTCCAGAGTTATACAAGTTTGGAGGCTGCTGCTGTTCCCTTGCAACTGGCAATAATAAATAATATCATATTCCCTCAGCTTTGCCATTTCTTCCAAGTTTCGTCCTCATGCAAATTGCTCCAGCATGTCCTAATCCCTGACGGGAGGGCAGAGGCATCAACAGCATTTATTTGTAGTTCCCTGCACTACAGGGAGGGTTCAGCACATGCATAAGGATGTGGCACTGGGAAGCTGGGACTCCCCTGTGCAGGGCCAGCCCAGCAGGGCCAGGAGGTGCCTCTCATCCTGGCAGGAGTGGGGTCTGCATCCCTGGAAATCCAGCCCTACCCTCAGCATGTGCTTGGTTAGAGCTCTTTGGAGGTTTTGGGTTTTGTTTGGATTCTTGCTTTCCCTTTGCAGGATCGGATGTGGCCCTGGCCCCTGTAGTGACATGTTTTATTACCAGTAGCTTCAATAATGTCAGCACAGACCCAGACTGGAGCTTTCACAAGCACAGCCTCTCCAGCACAGAGCAAGCTGTGCAGTGTCACCACGGCAGCGATAAGCGGGGCTGGACCCCAGTGGGGCTCCCGGGGAGAACAGGGGCCAGGTTGGGTGCAGAGCCCCAGCAAAACCCTGGATGGGGGTATGGAGAGCTCCCTTCCACACAAGTGAACTTTTCAGCACCCCTCTCTGGGCTGTGTGACCTCCAGCTCATTACTGCCACGCAGATGCAGCTAATTGAGAAGCAGAGCAACAGCCTGATCCAGCGGAGTCAAGGCCAATGAAATGAACATCATTCCCTGGCACACGAGGAACTACTGAACAGGGAGCTGCCAGCAGGCTGACATCTCCAGAGCTCACAGACTAATCTCATTAAACCCGACCAAAAAGCCTTTCAGAGCTGGGGGAGCCATGTCCAGTGAAAGCTGGGCTGGATTTTTCACCTCTGGGGCTTTTCCACTTGCCTGCTTCCCTGTCTTCCCACACAGCAGGCAGGGGCTGTGGTACCCCAGCAGCACAGGATGGGCAGCACTGCCCAAACCCCTGTGCCAGGGTTCAGGGTTCAGCCCCTGTGAGCTCTGGGCTCCCCACATGGGGCTTGCACAGGGGCTCCTGTTCAGGTTCCTCATGAGCAGAACTTTCTGTCACTGCCTGAGGTGCCCCCAGCCCCTGCTTCCAGCAGAGCAGCTGCAAGCTTCTTGGCTCCAGAGCTGCTTCAGGCTGCTTCTCCTCTGGGCACAACTATACTGACTTTCTCACCCCCCACTTCTCCCCTCTGCTGCTCCTGCCATCTGACTCACAAGTAGGTTTATGAAGTTTAAAAGCACTCCTTGTGCAAGCCATGCTCCATAGCCTTGTCTCCCCTCTCACACAACCTGCTCTCACCCCCTTCCCTGGGCTTTGGGCAGAGGTAGCAGGGCTGTACCATGAAAGGGAGTTCTCCTAGGCAAAGCCACAAGAAGAGCTCCCCCCACAGCAGCTGAAGGTTGCTGTCCCTCCCCATGGCTCAGGTGCACAAGGCAGGCGAGGGTGGCTCTTGCTCAAACCAAGCAGTGGCACACAAGGAGCTGGAGGAATCCAGCCAAAGGAACAGCTTTGCTCACTTCTGCTTTGGCTTCATCTGTGAATGTTTTCTCTCAGCACTGGTTGATGAGTTTCAGACTGAGGGAACGTTAGGAAACGAAAGGGAGAAGGCTGTGACACATTGCATGACGTGCCAAGGAGCAGTGTGATGCACGGCAGCTGGCAGGACTCTGGTGTGCAGCTCACCTTTGCTGCCCCCACAGGACCTGCCAGCCTCACCTGGCTGTCCCAGCACAGCCACAGCTGCCCAGCACCAGCTGCAGTTCTCTGCTCACCCCACACCTGGGGACCATCCCCTGCTGCCCCACACCCCCACGGTGGCACTGGCTGGGTCATGCCGAGGGGACAGACACAGGGTTTGTAGCAGAAGCCTCTCAGAGCAGGAGAGGAGGTGGCAGGAAAGCTGCCAGGGCACAGCTTGTCCCCAGGGCCACTGGCAAGCTGCAGATATTGGCACAGGAGGGCAAGGTGCCACAGGAGCACGCTGCATGCAGGGGAACATCCCTTCTGCTGCCCCCGTATGGATCATTGCCAGGAGCTTTGGGACATGAGGCTGTGAGGTTTGGCCAGCTTGAATTTATCTCCCAACCTCAGGAGAGCAGAGCAAAGGTTCTGTTGGGCTCAGTGTGGGGCTGAGGCTGGTCCCTGGCTGACAAGTGGCCATGGACTACACACAAAAATGCTCTAAAGCTGACAGCACCAAATGTTTCTTCTCCATCTAGCACAGTTGTTTAGGATTCAGTGAGGAACAAAACTGCATCTTGTAGGTTTTAATAAAGCTCTTGGCGAGCAGTTCAAACACCAGGGGAGAAGCTGGAGAGAGAGGTTGAATTTATGGGAGCGGGAGGAGATCGTTTGCTTTCTTAGGAACTGGAAAAGATTAATAGTGTGCAAAGGCTCTTGGATTCATTCCTCACATAGCAGAATGGTTAGGAGACTAACTGGCTTGATGTTCTTCATTCTGCTTTCCCCAGGCAGCCTAGAGACTGTCTGGGCTGTGGAGAGAAGGACCAGGGAGAACAGGGAGCCATCCCATGTCAGCCCCAGTGTGAGAGCTGTGGTGTGCTGGGGGACAGAGGGGAACCGAACCTCAGCGTGCTTTGTTGGGAAATTAAATAGATGCTTAATATTTCTGGTACCTGGGGAGGTGGTGGAAGTACAGGGCAACAAGGCAGGTTCATCCTTCCAGCACATGCCCACTCCTGGACCCTGGGGTGCCAACAGCACAGAACCCTTCCCCACTCACTGCACACCCATCAGACCAGCAGAATCTGCCCCTCCTTGGAGCTCAACAGGGCAAAAGCTGTGACAAAGTCAGAGGCACTAGAGAAACACTGAGCCAAGACTGGGGAACGGAAAAAAAGCCAGCTAACAGGTAGGGGAGAATGTTTGCTGTATTTCAGAGCAAATAAGTACTGAGGCAGCCCCTCAGCAAAGTCACAAAGGAGTTCTGCTTCAGGCCAAGATGAAAGTCTCAAAGAATAAGCTCAACAACCATAGGGACTTGTGAAACCCGTACTTGGTTTATTAAATTAATCACAAAGCTTTTTATCACATATTTCTGCCTCTGAGCCACTTTACACTTCAGTTCAGGTGCCAAATCCTTTGTCTTTTCCATAACTGTGGACTCTTGTAATACACTCAGTTTTGAAATCTGTTTCAAAAGCAAAACTTTTGGGTTTGTTTTGGAAGTCTAGTGTTACCAAGAGCAGGTCCCCATTTCTAAGCAGAACTGCAAAGGCCCTGCTGCACCAGAAGCCAGTTCCCACCCCTATGGGAGGAAACAAAACAACCATACACAAGTCAGATGCTCCTCATAAATGTTTGTGGGCATTTGACTTCAGTAACTGAATTTAGTTTGTGCTTTTCCTGGAAGTGAAGAATAACTGTTTTCCAATGGAGTTAGCAGGAGGTAAAGCTGAAAATCAAAGTGTGAGCTTTGTGTTTCCTGACAATTTTCCTTTAACAAGGTAGCTCCAGCTGCTAACTGCATTTTATTGCATTCCTCAAAGACAGATCTCCGTGCAAGAATACTTTAAGAGCTCTACTCCAAAAATAAGGGTACTTGGATTTGTTTTTATGGTTACATATATTTTACCAGTTGGTCTCAGAGCCCTTAGTGCTGCCTTACCCATAGCCTCACTAAGACACGGCACAGACTGGAGCTACTTGATGCCATGATGAATTTTTGCCTTTTATATATCTTTTATAGATCTTTTCTATATCTTTTATGTATTCTCAGTGCTCTTAAAATACATACTTTTAATTCCTTAAGTCTGATAACTTAACATAGTCCTGGTATTCTGCTAAGCCAGAAAACCAAACATCCTAAAGGCCTTGTAGGTGAAAACTGGAAAGACCTATGCTATCTTGAAAAACCAAGGTCCCATCTAAAATACATCCTATAAACTAAGATTAAGCCCATCCAAGAGGGAATACTTTGAGATGAGAAAATGTCACACTGTTCATTCAAGCCTCTCATCAAAGCATCTTTATTAGATATACTAATTTGCAAAACCTATAAAACTGTATACACAATCTCTTGGGTGTACATTTCAGCGTACTCCACCTTGATGAAGTGTTGCACCATAAGGATCCTTATTAAACACCAAGACAAAAACCCTTTATCCCTTAACTGTGTCTGCCTCTTAATTTGAGGACCCCATTTCAGTCAGTCAGAGTCAGGGCATGGCCACTTTCAATGCAGAAAGCTCCCTCAGCACTTTTAGCAGGGCCGTTGTTAGCACAAACAGACATCAGGGGCCAAACATCTGGGAGAAGCAGAAGGGCCAGCACTGAACTGTGCTGAACATCTCCCAGGATTTAAATCCATTTCTTCATTGGGCAGCTATCCTGAAGAGAGGCTGACAGAAGAGGAATGTTGAAGGGTTGTACAGCATGCACACATGCGAAGACAATTCTGCATCCAAGCTCACTATGACCTAGTGGTTTGTGAGGATGATACACCAAGGCCTGAGCAAGGATGACACCCTTGATTCACCCTGAGCCATCAGCCCTGCTCCAAACCCTCTGTAGGGAGCACAAGGCTGCACAGCCACCAGAGCCCCACCAGGAGCAGAACCCACCTCACCTCCCCCCTGGGCAGGAGCAGCTTTTCTTTGCAGCTGGTTTTCTTTGCAATTACAAATGTGTGTGAAAAATTGCAGCTAGAACTCGTGATCTCCTGTCACCGTCATATTTTCTGGAAAAATCCCCTTGCCCAGGATTTTTCTCCTGGGAAGCTGAGACGCCTCAGAGAAAAAGGAAAACAATTCTTATCTCATTTGCTTCTCCTGTGTTTTGCTGCTTTGGAATGTGGTTGGAGATTGTTTATCCAACAGGTGATCGTTTCACTGGTTTCATGTGAATTGTTTTTGACTTATTGGCCAGTCAGTGCCAAGCTGTGTCGAGGCTCTGGAAAGAGTCACAAGTTTTCTTTAATATTTTTTAGCCTTCTGTCTGTATCCTGTATTTTTTAGTATAGTTTTAGCATAGCATTCTTTAATATAATATAGATCATAAAATAATAAATTAGCCTTCTAAGAACATGGAGTCAGATGCATCATTTCCTTCCTGCCACGGGGCACCTCACAAATACAGGAATCCCCTATCCCTGATGGGAGCACTGGCAGCCCTAGCCCTGATCCAGCCCTCTCCCACCCTTGACACCCCCCAATCTGCTCCCCCCCAGTGTTCCTGGGACATGCAGTGCCCTCGGGAGGCCATGGGGACACCCTGGGTTGGGGAGACACAGAAACGTGAGCACAAACACCACACCCACAGCGTGTCCCATGCAATTCTTTATTGGCTTTCTCTGAGAAGCTGCAGCTCCTTAGCAAACACAGAGCTGGGAGACAAACACCCCCCTGCTTCCTGGGAATGTTCAGAGGATCAGTGCCAAGGCCAACAAAAGGTGTCCCTGAGCTGTCAGCAGTGGCTACCAGAGAGTGAAATTTTACATCTGATTTCAGTGGAAACAGAGCAGTGTACTGCTCACCCTTGAAATGTGCCCGTGTTTGTGTCAGAACTTGGGCATCTGTGCACCTCCATAATGACATTTTCAAGCCAGATTTGCTTCCTTCCTCCTCCATGCCCAGCTGGGATGACTGCAAACACACTGCTCACAGACATGAGGCGAGCACTGTTTCTAAACCCTGATCTGACATGTTTTCTTTATTTGTAAGGACAGAGCCCAAATATCTTTCACAGCACCAGCCTGAAGGACTCCATTACACTCACACATCTGCAGCACCTCATGTAAACAAGAATCAACATTTTTACCATGACAAAAACAGCCCAGGCCGAAGAGGGAAAGGACAAGTGCCACAGCTGGAGGTGACTCTCTTCTATCCTCACTGCTTTTTGGGCTCAGCCTCTTCTTCACAGACCAAGGCCATTCCCACTTCAAAATGGTACAGTTCAAGCATTTCATGCTGAGGCCAACTCATTCAGCTTCCAAAAAGCACCAGGAGATCTCCCTCGATTCCTCATCCCCTCTGCAGCACCACAGAACGTGCCAGAGGCTGGTCAGTGCCAGTCCCTGCTGCCCTGTCAGGAGCCAGGCGAGCAGCTCACCTCGTGATGGTTCTCCACAAACAGTGAGACCTTCAGGAGAGTATCTGAGACACAGAGAAAACAACAACCCTGTCAGATGAATGTGCTTTACCTGTATTCTGAAATCCAAAAACTTGCTTCTAAAGGCAATTTTAAAAAGTGTGGGTAAAACTGACTGAGGAGTGAAATAGGTCACTGAGCCCTTGCCACACTGTGAGGGAGGAAGTTGCTTCCAGCTGTGCCCAGGTGTGAGGGTGAGTACTTTCACCTGAAGCTGACCAAGATCTCAGAGCAGGGTCACCCACTGCTGCTGAGACCAGCAGAGCCAGCACGGCCAGGGGATATCAGCAGGAGCCCTGGGAAACACCCCTGGGCTCTTCACACACAGAACTACCTTGAACAACATCATCTTCCTTGAAACGCTCCAAAATCCTCTCCCAGGACTGCGGCAGGGCCTCCACGTCTGCCAGGCTGTCCAGGCTGAGGCGCTGCAGGAGCAGCTTGCTCTCCAAGTACCTGCGTGCCTGGTTAAGGACAACAAGGACAAAACAGCCCAGCCAGCCCTGCCCTGACACCCCCAGCCCTGCCCTGACACCCCCAGCCCTGCCCTGACACCCCCAGCCCTGCCCAGAGACCCCCAGCCCTGCCCAGAGACCCCCAGCCCTGCCCAGAGACCCCCAGCCCTGACATCCCCCGTGCTGTCCTGACACCCCCAGCCCTGCCCTGACACCCCCAGCCCTGCCCGGAGACCCCCAGCCCTGCCCGGAGACCCCCAGCCCTGCCCGGAGACCCCCAGCCCTGCCCGGAGACCGCTGCCCTGACACACCCCGTGCTGCCCTGACACCCCCAGCCCTGCCCTGACACCCCCAGCCCTGTCCCGACACCCCCAGCCCTGCCCGGAGACCCTCAGCGCTGCCCGGAGACCCTCAGCCCTGACACCCCCAGCCCTGCCCGGAGACCCCCTTCCCTGACACCCCCAGCAGGATACAGGTGCCGGTAGTAGCGTTCCACGTCCTGCAGCCCCTCCAGCACGTCGGCCAGCGAGGGGCAGCGCGGCCCGCGCCGCAGAAGCAGGGCCAGCCCCAGCTCGGCCGGGCCCGGCTCCTCCAGGAGCCGCAGCACAGCGCTGCCCGCGGCCCCCACGGCGTCCCGCACGGCCCGCAGCTCCTCCCTGCCGGCACAGCGGCGTCAGCCGGGCCCTCGGCCCCCCGCCCGCCCGGCCCCGGCCGCCTCCTCCTCACCGCCGCTCGCCCAGCTGCTCCAGCAGCGCCTCGGCCGCGCCGCGCTGCTTCTGCCACAGCCGCGCCCGCAGCTCCGGGAAGGCGCCCAGCGGCGTCGCGTCCCACGGCAGCCGCCGCGCCGCCCGCATCTGCGCCGCCAGCGCGGCCAGCGCGCCCAGCAGCGGGGCCGCCGCTGCCAGAGCCGCCCGAGCCGCCGCGTCCGCCCGCGCCGCCGCCTCCGCCCAGGCCCGGAGCGCGGCCACGGGCGCCGCCATCATCGCCATCACCGTCACCATCATCATCATCACCGTCAGCGTCACCGTCATCGCCCCGCGCCGCGCCGCCATTGGGCGCTGTGGCGGCGGTTGCGTTTGAAGGAGCGAGCGCTCGGAGCGCGCCCGGGCGGGAGCTGCGCCGAGCCCGCCATGGCCCCCGGCAGGAAAAAGGGCAGCGGCAGCGCCCGCCGCCGCAAAATGGAGGCGTTCCTGCAGGACTTCGACAGGGAAGGTGGGGCACGGGGAAGGAGGGGGTCGCGGAACGGGGAGGGGAAGGGAGAGGAGAGGCCCCGGGGCGCGGGCAGGGCTGACGGCGCGTCTCCCCGCAGTGCAGCGGCGGCTGAAGCGGATCGAGGCGGACGGGGAGCGCATGGTGCAAGAAGTGGAGCACATGTACGACATGGCCATCCTGCGGCTGCCGCCCGAGATCCGCGAGATGAACTGGCTGGAGTTCTTCGGTGCGGAGCGGGGCCGGGGGCGCTGGGCTCAGGGACCCTTCCCCCTTGGATAATAATAACAATACTACTACTAATAATAAAGCCCTTAGGAGCTGGGATCTACCCTCCCTGCAATCCCCAGGGAACAATCCCACACGCTCCTTCTGTTCTCTAGGGCTGGTTTGTGCTGGGTTTTGCACCCCCGTGGTGGCAGCCCTGCTGTGCTGTGTGAGTGTCCCTCATATTTCTGATGTATCTGATCTGTTTTCTTTCTAGCTCTAGCAAGAAGTGAAAACGCGCCGGAGGATGTGGCTAAGGTAGGTTTCCAGCACAAACATAAAGCTCTCTGCAGCCATCCCACTCTGTTCCTCACACTGGAATTCAGTTCTGGAGCATTACAAGAGAAACAGTTACATCAATATTTTCACAAATATTTCTTTAAAATTCAACAATAAGAGAGGCATGTTGTATCAGAGGTGGGATTTACCTGGTGCTGCTCCTCCCTGTTGATCTTTCCTTATCTGCTAGCCAGCACTCCCAAATCCCTGAGAGCACATGCATTTGGCAGTGAAGGAGAGCACTTCCAAGCTGGTGGAGCAGCAGGGTGTAGGAGAGCTACACCTGCAGCTGCCAACCAGGCACTGAGTGCTGAGGGAGGCAGAGATGCTTGAAAGGCCCAGTGTGAGCACAACAGCAAATGTGGAGCTCACCTGGCTCTAAAACTATTGGGGGTTTGCCCTACAACTTTTACATAAACACTGGGCTGCCAACAATCCCAATGGTGCCACAAGTGTTTTTAATTTTAGGCAGACATGGAGATAACAAAGATCCGCAGGCTAAGCGCAGAAGTCATCGATCCCCTGCTGGATGTTGCTGAGAAAGGTGAGTTTAAGCATTGTGGCATCATTGGTGAGGTGGAAGCATGTTGTGGTTACTTAAGGTGAATAATAATTCAGTTCTTGCTCACATCCCTCAGTATGTTTAAACCAGGAAAATAGTCCTACTTTTATCCCTAGTACCTGCAGTACATCTAACTAATTTCGTTAAAACATTCAAAATAATCCAAAGTAGTGCTCTGGCAGCCATTAGGATTGCATTGGAATTTGGATTTCTGAAGCAAATTGCTGCCAAAATTGCTTATAGCTGTCTTTTTTCCCTACTACATAATAATTTAAAGTTATTATTTACTTAGGTAACACTTTCTCTTTCTAGTGAGTAAGATCAAAAGGAGTGTTGAAGCTGATGAGGAGGCAGAGCCTCCATTGCTTCCACTGCAGAAGAGATCTCGACTTGCCAGCCAGTGCCCTTCAGAGGCTGAGAGTGGGGATGCAAGGACTGCCAAGGTGAGCAGCTGTTCTCTGGGGTGACATTAGGATGGGAATTCCTGACTGAGCTGATGGGCTGTCCAGGATGCTCTTAGGAGACTACACACAGTCTAGCCACAGGGGAGGGTCGCAAAGGCTTCAGTGCTGTTTGTTCTGGGCTCTTGTGCCATGGAAAGGGACTGAGCATTTTGTGTGGGAGCCTCTGTTAGTGTGGGCTCAGCTGTCCCAAAGGGCAGTAGCTGATCTGTGAGTGATGTGTGCTTCAGGTGAAGGCATCCACCAAAAAGCCACCCATGGCCAGAAGACCCCCCTCAGCGACAGTGAAGGGCAAGGGCAAGAGGTAAGGGGGATGTCTCTGTCTCCTCTCTAGAAATGGAGAGACAGAGTGCAAATATGAGTTATCTCTTTGGTGGGATGGGCTTTGTTTCAGTGGTGGAGGGTGGGAGTTGTGCCACACCACAGGGGAAAATTGATGAATGAAGGATGGACAGCTGCCTGTCCTGTGACAACAAGCTGTCCCCAGTTTTGGGGTCACTGGTTAGTTGTAACCCTGGGTTTAGCGGTGGTCACCTTCTTCAAGCCTTTGACAAGTGCCTGTACACTTGTTAAAGGTGATATTATGTGCAGATGTTTATTTCCCTTTAACAGATCAAGCAAAAACAGCTTCATCACTCCAGCTACTGGCAGAATGGTTGACATGTGTCTTCGGGGAAGCACCTCCATGGTTACACCCAGATTTGATCCCAGGTTTGTTAACAGAGACAATAAATACATTTCCTTTCCATCTCTGATCCAGTCTGCTTTACAACACAGCCTGTAGAGGTTGTTTGGACCCGAAATGAAAGACTTGGAGTGGAGGAGCAGGTGTCACTCACTGATGGCTGCTCTTGCAGGGTGTTCAAGACGCCGGGGCTGCGCACGCCCGCCCTCAACGAGCGCGTTTACACCTTCTCTGCCAAGGGCAGCCCCCTGGCCGAGCCCGAGGACGTCATCCTCACCGTGCCCCTCGGCGGGGGAGAGGTAAATCCTGACCCTTCCCCTGCTCAGGGGTGCACGGGCACCGCTTGGTGCCTCACCTGCTTTGTTTCACCCACTCCTATCTCTTTAGCTGTGCCACTGCAGTTTGTCTGAGGGGTTGATTGAGCTGAAGACAAACCTTGAGACTCTTAGCCAGAAGTGGGGCCTGCTCGAGCTGGTTGAAACAGAACAAGGGGATGTTTCACTGTGCATTCACTTTAAAGCACTTAAATCAGCAATAGTGCCAATGTAGGGGGTTTGATGCTGGCTGAATGCCAGTGCACCCACAAAGAAAATCATTGATTCACTGGCTTTATCCCCCCTCACCACAAACCAAGCTATTTAAAACCACCACAGCCAGTAATGCATTAATGCACTGCAGGAAAGGTGTGAGATGAGCTGCTGTTGCAGCTGAATGTAGTTCTCTGCCTGTCTATACTTAGATCTTAATCTCTTTTATTTTATTTAACTTTTTTACTGTCTGCAGCTGGCCAGACAGAAAACCTGAGATTTGGGTTTGTTTCCACAGAGCATACGTTTGACAGAAAAGGATCTGACCAAGAAGAATTTTCTTCAGCTGAACCCCAAGGCCCAAGGGCTCATGCAGAAGCTGTCAGTAAGTCTGGGTGTTTTTGTCAGCCATAGCTGTAAGGCAGTGCTGTCCCTCTGTCACCAGTCAGGGGATTGTTGAGCTGCAATAGAAACTCCTTATTTCCCCCTGGCCCTTTGTCTTGAATTTTGGCTGATGTCAGAGGTGAAGAAGCAGCACAGAGCAGGGAAGGGAGAAGCAGGAGTGTTGCATCACATCTGCCTCAATACACAGTGGGGAAAAGAGCTGTTGTCACTGCTCTGAAAAACAAAGTTGTGCTTTAGGTGGGAGCTGCAACTGTCTGTGGGCTGTACCAGTGTCTCTGAGTACTGATGGATTTCTCTTTCCTTTCAGGTTTGTCTCACACAGGCTTGCAATGAGGCAAAAATGCCAGAGGGGAGTCAGTGAGCAAGACATCCCTCTGTAGTTCTTGTTTTAATTTGTATATTCCTTTTATTGATCTACAGAATGAAAAACTAGTTATTCTACCTATGATATGTAATGGGATCAAAATAAATTGAACTTTGGAGAGAAATAAAATTAAGTTGGAGAGAAAAAACATTCCTTACTTTTTTATTTCCTTTAAGGTTGAAACCATGAGTCTGTTCTCTTGGGCTTGCAGATTAGCAGGTGGGCAGAAAGCCTGATGACTGGCATGTTAAGAGCCATGTTCAGAGTAAAGAACTCTGCTTCTCTCTCTAACTTTGTCTAGAATTTTCTTTTTCTGGAAAAAAGCCTGTTTCTTTAAGCTGTTGCAATGTCCTTTCCAAAGATGTCCTTGATTTAAGCCTCTTTATAGGGCTATAAACAAGGATGTTGAGACTTTGAAACCTTTTCTGTATTTGAAAAGTTCTGCTTTTGGCAAAACCAGGCCTGCAGCATGGCTAGAAGGGAGACAAACTGTAATCAGAGCTCTTTGGTGCAGGGTGTGGCATGGGAGAAAGCTTCTAGAACAGCCTTTGTTCATGAATTTCCTTTGGAGAGCAAACATTTTATTGTATGGAAGGCCTCATGTATATACCATGGGTTTGGAAAACTCTTTGAGATGTTTTAGCAGATTCTAAATCCTGACTGCAGGTGGCAATAACATATCCCACTCAGTTACACATACACCTGCCTTGCTCTGCTGTGCACATATTAATTAATTAAAGGCATCAATTAGTTGAGCTGTTAATAAAAAATTGATGTGCTTATGGATGTGTAAGTTGAGATTCTGCTTTAACTACGCCGTTACCAGGAAAACAAAATTAACTAGAAATTTTAGCCTACCTAGAGAATTCTTTTAAATCAACGCTGATTTAAAAGCTGTAGCTGTAATCTTTAAGGTCAGAGCTCCTGCTCTGAACCAAAGCTCTTCCAAAAGAGATTTCCTTTAGTAAAGAGCAGGCTGCAGAGGGAGAGCTGCCAGCAGCACAGGGAACAAGCATGTGGCTGTTTCCCCAGGGCTGGGTAGCTGCAGCCTGGCAGGGAAAAAGCATTGCTGCTGTGCCAGAGCTCAGCCCTGCTTCAGGCAGGGCTTCCTGTGGCCTGGGGGGCTCGGTGTGTGCTGAGCTGTGCTGTGAGAGCTCCACATTTCTGCCCAAATTATTAATGGAGATGTGAAGCTATTGATCTGGAGAAATAATGAGGCAGTGAAGCTCCTGTGCTGGGCTGTGCTGGCTCTGAGCTGCTGCCCAGCAGCTCCCAGCAGAGATGCACTGCCAGGTTTGTCATCCTCAACATCTTCCAGGTGGCCATTGATTCAATGGCAGTGTAAGACATAAATAGATAACAATTCCCTGCTTGCTGGCAGAAGGGATGATGGTTTGGAACAAATTAGAGCCATCTCCAGGCAAATTTTTCATGCAGGAGTTCTTGATTTGAAGGTGCAGGACAGCACATGCAGCTCTCGCCCCTGACCTGCATAATTCCACCAAAAATCTGTGTTTCCTGGGTTAGCTTGAAAGCATAAGGAGGAAAATATTCCTTAGCATCACTGAATTCATGAGACTTCTCCCTTTTCTAAATCAGTGAGAGCTGTACCTTCAGGGAGGGGGATGAAATGCATCTCTGGAAGGTGCCTCCACACCTCCCAGGTGTATGTCAAGGATTCCTTGAGTCTGGGTGGCAGGATGGCTCCTGGCTTTCACAGCCTCACAGCTGAAGGTTTGAGCCTCTCAGGAGACCAAAAGCACTGTATCCAATTTATTCACAGATGGGAGCTTGCTGAAGGCTGGATTTCTGTCTCAGCTGAGCTGCACTTCTAATCCATGTTGGCTGTGAATTTTGTTTGCAGCGAGATAATAGGGAAACTCTTGTGGCTGGGGCTGGCTGTGGAGCTGGGGAGGGGACACTGCTTGGCTGTCACCAGAGCTGGAGAAAGTAGAAATGTCCTTAAAATCCAGCGGGAAGAAGCAAAACCTACAGGGTGCAGCTTCAGGGTGATTTCAGCCTTGTCTCTGGTGAGAGCAGGGAATAAATTGTCCATCTCCTAAAATTACTGCCCACAAGCCACGAACCTTTACACTCCCCTCAGACAGATTATTACACCAAAAAGCAGGATTAGACAGAATTGCTAATTTTAGCATTGCACACAGACACCAAAACCCCGACACCCCCCCTTAAATCTCCAGAGGAAGATTCTGAAGCTGTAGTTCCTGTCAGGGCTCCTGTGCTCTGCTCTGTGCCAGGTCAGGGTCACACCAGCCCAGAGCAGCTTTCCAGGGAAAGATCAATAATTCTGGGTCAATTGTCCCTATAAAGTACAAACCCTGCTGATGGTGCAGAGTTCAGAGCTGTGCTGAGCAGAGCAGCCCACAGGCTTCAGACACAATTTGAATTTAATTCTTTGCTCTGGGGGTAGTAGCTGGAGATGTCAATAAGGTCTCAGCTGCTGCTGCTGAGTCCTGAGCAGAACTGGCACCTGATTCCAGTGCCAAACTGAACAGTGCCCTGGGGGAAAGCTCTGCCTCTGATGCTGTCAGATGTTCCTGTGTATTTCACTCTTTCCCAAAATAAAAAGGTTGTGATTTTTCTTCCCACTTATCCTTGAAATAGTTGGAGAGCCCTGACGCAGGAGGGAAGGGTCAGTGCCTCTCCCTGCAGCAGAGCTGGGGCTGTGGTGGGACAGGAGCAGGAGCAGGGCTCTGCTTCAGCTGGAAAGCTGATCTCCACAGAAGTGACCTTGTGGCCCGTGAGCCCAGGAAGCTGGATCCTGATGGAATTGATTGATGGGATCTGAGGAGTCCTTCTCTCTCAGCAGCTGACTGCAACCTCTGCTGACTGCAAATGAAGGCACAGGAATGTGATTACATCCATTCCAGGGCAGCAATCGATGCTGGGTGAAGGTGGAGTTGGAAAAGCCTCTGTGTGGAGTGGGGGCAGAGGGGACCCAGCCAGGGCAGCACCGAGCCAGCAGCACAGGCCACTCAGACACTCCTGCTTTGTCTTTCTGTTCCTTCATTAGTGCTCAGGAAGGGGACAGAATGCGTCTCCACGGGAATCTGCTGGACAAAGAAACCCTGCCAAGAGCTGCCAGCACTGAGTTCTGTCTGGCCAAGCAGCCCCTGCAGATCAAAATGTGCCAGAGCAGGGCAGGGATCTGGAGCACGTTAAAGCCCATGGTGCAGAGACAAGAGCACATGGAAGCACTCAGAAACCATGTCACAACTGCCAGGGAATCCTGACCTTTCTGTGCCTTTCTGTGCCTTGGCACAATGGGAACCAGGCTGGTGCACATTCAGCCCTGGGGCAGGTGAGGGGAGGTTGGAGAGCTGAGCAGTGATCAGGAGCTGCAGCTCAGCCCTGAGCACTGCATTAGTTTGTGCTTGAGTGCCCAATTGCCTTGCACCTGAATGCCCAGCACCCAAACAGGGTCTGGGTGAGGGCCTGGTAGCAGTGTCTAGCAAAATGGGAGAAGTTTTTCTAAAGGAGCTGCTGTCCTGGGGACCCTGACTGAGATGGGGGCCCAGAGATGCACCATTGGTCCTGCCCAATTTCTAGCAAAATGGGAATTAGCTGAAGTTTTTCTAAAGGAGCTGCTGTCCTGGGGACCCTGACTGAGCTGGGGGCCCAGAGAGGCACTGTGGTTCTGTCCCCATGGCTCCCCTCTGGTCTCACCAGGGCTCAGGGTTGGGGGGACGTGCCAGCACAGCCCCAGCTCATTGCCTCAGCCTTGCTGTGCCCAGCGAGCCAAGAGATCCTGGGCAGAAAAGGAATTTTTGCTGCTACTCTCCCACCTGCCACCTTCTGGAGGTTTCCAGGATGGGGACAGTGAAGCACCCCTTACACCTGCTGTGCTTGAACGGGGCCATTCCATCCTGTCCCATGGCTCAAGGAGTGACAGTGGCTCTGCCAGAGCTGCCTGCAGGGACCCAAGTGACAAATCACCAGTGACATTGCTGAGGGGAGCACGCACAGGCAGTGATGGGGTTGTAATGAATTAAGTGCTGCTCAAATTGATGCAGGACTGCTGTAAGGAATGTGTGTGTGTGTGTGTTGTGAGGAGTAGGACACAGGTGTGATGAATATTGTCCATCAGCTGTGATAAAAAGCCCATCATCCCAATACATATCTTCAAAAATGAATTTAAGGCTGAAAGAGATTATTAAAAATGAGGAGAGGAAATTGTCTGGGATATATTTAGAGTCCCTTGCTAGGTAAGATGAATTCCAGAAGTCAAAATACTGCCTGTGGGGTGAAAGGGATCGATGCTGGTATTGTGGTGGCTCATGATAAGAAGGTAGGGCTGAAGCAATTCTGCTGCCAGGGGAGAGTGTGTGGGGAAGGAGAGCCCTTGCCTGGGACTGCTGTGCTAGGGACTGCTGTGCTGGGCTCCAGGAGGGACACACAGTGCAGGGACTGTCCTGGAGCCATCACCCAGAGGGCAGCTGGGGGTCTCTGCCCCCAGCCTGGGGTCTGGCTGGTCCCTTTCCCCCTCAGTTTCCTCCCTGAGCCTGTGGGCACTTTGCAGCTGGGTGGTGGGGACACAAGGTGGCGAAGGATCCTGGGACCCCACGAGGAAGAAAGCTCCTGCAGAAGGAGGATTGTGAGCAGTCAAGCCTGCAGATGCTCAGGAGAGAAGCCCCCAGCCCTGGGGCTGGGTGGGCTTAGGCTGTGTCCCTCTGTCTTTCATTCCCTGGCACTAAGAGGACACGTCCCTGTGACCAAGAGCTGTGCCAGCGTGGGTCTGAGGAGATGAGCACAGCCAGCCTGCAACCTGCCCTGCCCTGGACATCTGGAGAGCTGGGTTTGATCTTGGCTGTTTCCTCACTCTTTCATTTATCTCTCTCTGCTGTTCTGGATGACAAGATCATTAGAAACCCGGTTGCTGTTGCTGAGCTCTTCCTCCCGAGCTGTGTGTAAGCGTGGACGGTGCCTGAAAGACAAGAGGTTTAATTGTGTTCTGCCTGCAGCTACAGGATGTCAGCCAGGCAAATTTAAAGCCAGGCTGCATGGGGGTGGGAGATGCACCTCCATTACTCACCAGCCTGGATGAGGTTTAGCTTTATTGTATCCTGAAATAGCCAGAGCCTGGGAGGTGCTGATTGAAGCCATTTGAAAACATGACAACATCCTCGGGACAAGAGGTGTCTAATCTAATGAAGCCAGAAGGCATTAGATAAGAGCTGTGCAAAGCCAGGAAAACACAATTAAAGCATTCCTGAGGACTGCTGTCGACCTGCACCAGGAACACCGGGACAGAGATATTGGTACAAGTGTAATGCAAATAAATGATCAGTTTGAAACATTCCTCAAGCCGGTGACAGAGCCCCTGCTGGGCTCAGCCTTGAAGGGTCCCACAGCCACAAGCTGGTGCCTGTGTGGGTTCCCTGGGCAGGGCTGTGGCACCTGCCTGAGCTGCACTGGGGGCATGGCAGGGCTTTGTCTTTGCAGCAGAGCAGCCCAGGAGAATGTCACCACCCCATCCCCTCGAGAAGGAATGAGGGAGCCACTGGGATTAGTGCCCATGCATGGCACACCAGGACTTTCTCCAGACAAAAGCCCTTCCCCAGGCTGGCACTCTGATGCCTTTCTCCCAGTTTGTTAACCAGGCAGGATCCCCTCCCTCCCTGCAGAGTTTTCCATTATTTTGTCTCTCAGTGACCCCGTAAAACCCCTCAGGGTGGTGGGGTGCAGGGGCCAGTGCTCTGGCTGGGTGGGCAGCAGTCCTGCCCAGAGTCCCCCTGTGTCACCACCGTGGTGCTGGGGAAGTGGAAATGGAGGAAAGGCTCTTTTTCCTTCAATGCCATGAGTGCACTGTGCTCTGTGCTCTCTCCTCCCAGCTGTGCTGTATCAGAGCTGCATTCAGGATCTGGGTTTCATGCTGGACCTTGGAATAGAAACACCTCCCTTTAGACTCTTGCGATCAGAAATAGTGATTAAACACACCCACTGCTGTAAGTCACTGGCAAGAGGAACTCGTCTCAAATCACACCTCTTTGGCAAGGGTTTAAATTGGCAGTGACAA